>NC_064822.1:142621822-143246822 GCF_024166365.1 Elephas maximus indicus
TTCTTCTGGTCTCAGGATGATGTAAGTTTCTGGTTCCTGTGGCCCTTTCTGTCTCTTGGGCTCATAGTTATTGTGTAACCTTGGTGTTCTTCATTCTCCTTTGATCCAGGTGGGTTGAGACCAATTGATGCATCTTAGATGGCCGCTTGTTAGCATTTAAGACCCCAGACGCCACATTTCAAAGTGGGATGCAGGATGTTTTCATAATAGAATTATTTTGCCAATTGACTTAGAAGTCCCCTTAAGCCATGGTCCCCAAACCCCTGCCCTTGCTCTGCTGACCTTTGAAGCATTCAGTTTATCCCGGAAACTTCTTTGCTTTTGGTCCAGTCCGGTTGAGCTGACCTTCCGTGTATTGAGTATTGTCCTTTCCTTCACCTAAAGTAGTTCTTATCTACTAAATAATCCGTACATAACCCTCTCCCACCCTCCCTCCCTCCCCCTTCTCGTAACCACAAAAGTATGTGTTCTTCTCAGTTTATACTATTTCTCAAGATCTTATAATAGTGGTCTTATACAATATTTGTCCTTTTGCCTCTGACTAATTTACACCCAGATATTTTAATATTAGTCGAATTGAGGGTCTTTTTACAAAACCTATTGGGTTAAGACAACAACAACCAGATAGATTAGCAATGCCATAACAGGCTTTCAACATATTTAAATTTCTCCTAACTTTAGGACCACATGCTACAATTGTACATTCTGGACAACTCACCATAATGTTGGGCCATGCAGTAATAAACTCCCATTCTATTTTATCTTTTGAATTACAAATATTATCTTTCTCAAGTGAGTTTGCCAGTTTTTCTCTCAGTTCTTTTCCTCATTGGCATTCTTTCTTCCCAATTTTTATTGTAAGGAGGAGGAAATCAGAATTGAAGGAGTACAGGAAACCTTGCTTGATCTTCCTAGGAACAATTCAGTAGGAGTCTCAAAGACTTGCATTTTCTAGGTAGTAAATTAAGTAAAGTTTTTTTTTTTAAATATTACACGTTAATCAGTTTTGGCCTTTGAGTAAAAAATTAATATTTTCCTTAGCAACCGCGGCTATTTATCTGGCAATTTTCTTTATATGGAATAAAGAGTTGAGCATTATGTCCAAATATAGCATGAACACTGAGTTTATGAATGTTCTATTAATAAGAACTGCTGTCAAAATTGTGAAAGGTCAACAGTTATTTTTTTTCTATAGCTGTAATATTAATTGAGTTGCCCAGTATTCTAACTTTAGTCTTTGTTCATCTTTGTATCTCCAGAATCAACCTAGGAAATACTGAATAAATATTTTAAGCATCTACTAAGTTCCAGGATATTGTGATGTTTAAGAATGTAGGTTTTGTATATAGAACTGTGTTGTGACGTTGTGACTCCATAGCTGACTAGCTGGGCAAGTTCTTAACCTCTTTCAATCTCTTGATTTGTAAAACATAAGAGTGCATTTCTTATAGAGTTGTCAGAATTTGAAAACATAATATATTCAGCTGGTTTCAGGATTGTTTGTGTTTAGATCCATTCTTTGTCCTTCCTCAGCTCTACTTTGTATCACAGAGGGGCTTACCCCTTCAGGCTGCATTGCCCAGGTTCTGGTGTAATAAAACTTCTAGCCACTAGAAGATCGACGGGGTGGAAAGAAGGAAGAAGCCAGAGCGTATTTCTTCCTCCCTTTCTGCTTCAAGGATATTCTCAGGGAGTAGCTCCATGGTTCTAGCTCCTGCTGGACAGACACACCTTGCTTCTAGTTTCCATCAGGTGTCCCTAGCCCCTGGGCTCCTGTAGCATCATCTCCTGCTTTTGCCTGTCCATCCTAGAAGTGGTAGTGGCTTCATCCTATTGCTGATATCTGATGCACTTCACTCTTCCCTGTTGAGTCCTCAGTCATTTGCATAACCAGTTTACTGAATTAATTTCTTGGTTACAGATTCAAGAAGTGGTTTCTGTTTTCCTGGTAGGTCCCTAATTGGTGCATGTATATAAAATATTTAGGGCAGTACTTGACCAACAATAAGTTCTCCTTACAAGATATGTATTAACAAATATAAACCAAGTAGCGGTTGGTAAATCTATAAGCCTTTTAAGTATCACAATACCTTATCCACAATTTCAATATTTATAAAATTTTGAAAACTATGGTTTTTAATTTGTTAGTTTTTGGCAAATTCATTAAGCTACCCATTCTGACCTGGAGTGAAGTTGTTTATAGTATTTGTTTATCCCACTTAGTGTGGTTTTGTTTGTAAGTTTTACTGCGGGAGAAATCATATATTTGATTTCAGGGGACTGACTAGACCCCACTGGGGATATTATATACTAAATGGAAAAGGCACAAATTATCTTTAAAAATCTAAAAGATTCTGAATTCAGCATGTCATTTGAACCCAAGGGAATGGGATAGGGGATTGTGTGACTGTATCAGGTTTCAGAGAAAAAAAGTTACCTTGGAAATGGCCCTTGAAAAATTGATAGTATGGCAGAGATAGGAGGTAAAAGCATTCTGAGTAAAAAAAAAGTATGAAGAAAAGTATGGAGAAAGAGAAACTTACAGTGCATGAGAAAAATGCTAAGTAGGAGTAGGAGGAGATAAAGAAGGGAAAATAAGTAGGATACAAATCATAAAGAATCTTCAAGTTTTTATTTTATTGTTACTAAATGGAGAATCTTTAAAGGACTTTGTGCAGAAGAATAACTTAAAAAAACATTATGCTAAAAGAACATTAAATTAGACTGGCTTAAAGAGGAAAACTTTTGGAGATGGGAATCCTTTGAATGGGTTGCTTTAATTATATGGGTAAGAGTTAATAAAAGTTAATATGGGTCTGAACTACAGTGGTGATAGTGAAATTGAAACGAGGTGATGACATACCAAAGAAAACACAAAAAAGATTATCTATAGGACTTCATAATGGGGAAAGAGAAGGCTATCTGGAATAAATATGTTCTAACCTAGGCAACTGAAAGAATAGTGGTACCATTATCAGAAATGTCCAAGGCTGGAGGCAAGCAGGTTTTGGGGAAAGAAAAGAATTGGTAGATGTTCAACCATTTCAGGAGGTAGCATATGATCCAGAACTGATGGTACTGAAAGAAGTCCAAGCTTGCACTGAAGGCATTGGTGAAAAACAAGTCTCCAGGAATTGACTGTAATACCAACTGAGATGTTTCAACAAATGGAGGCAGTGTTGGAAGTGCAAACTCTTCTATACCAACAAACTTGAAAGACAGCCAAGTGACTGGAACAAATCCATATTTGTACTCATTCCAAAGAAAGGTGATCCAACCGAATATGGAAGTTATTGAACAATATCATTAATAGCACACACAAGTAAAATTTTGTTGAAGATTTTTCAAAAGTGGTTGCAGGAACTGCCAGGAATTCAAGCCGAATTCAGAAGAGAACATGGAACAAGGGATATCATTGCTGATGTCAGATGGATCTTGGCTGAAAGCAGAGAATGCCAGAAAGATGTTTACCTGTGGTTTATTGACTATGCAAAGACATTCAATTGTGTGGATCATAGCAAATTATGGATAACATTGGGAAGAAAGGGAATTCCAAAACACTTAATATGCTTGTGAGGAATGTGTACTTAGACCAAGAAACAGTTGTTCGGACAGAACGAGGTTATACTGCATGGTTTAGAGTCAGGAAAGGTGTGCGTCAGGTTTGTATCCTTTCACTGTACTTATATTATCTGTATGCTGAACAAATAATCCCGAGAAGCTGGACTATATGAAGAAGAACAGGGCATCAGGATTGGAGGAAGACTCAATAACATCCTGCATTATGCAGATGACACAACCTTGTTTGCTGAAAGAGGACTTGAAGCACTTACTGATAAAGATCAAAGACCACAGCCTCCAGTAGGAATTACACCTCAACATAAAGAAAACAAAAATCCTCACAACTGGACCAATAAGCAACATCATGATAAATGGAGAAAAGATTGAAGTTGTCAAGGATTTCATTTTACTTGGATCCACAATCAACACCCGTGAAAGCAGCAGTCAAGAAATCAGATGAATGTATTGCGTTGGGCAACTCTGCTGCAAAAGACCTCTTTAAAGTGTTAAAAAGCAAAGATGTCACTTTAAAGACTAAAGTGTGCCTGACCTAAGCCATGGTGTTTTCATTTGCCTCATATGCATGTGAAAGCTGCACAGTGAAAAAGGAAGAGCAAGGAAGAATTGATGCCTTTGAATTATGGTGTTGGTGAAGAATATCGATTATACCATGGATTGCCAGAATAACAAACAAATCTGCTTTGGAAGAAGTACAGCCAGAATGCTCATTAAAAGTAAGGATGGCCAGACTTCGTCCCAAGTACTTTGGACATGTTATTAGGAGGGACCAGTCCCTGGAGAAAGACATCATGCTTGGTAAAGTAGAGGGTCAGTGAAAAAAAGGAAGACCCTCAACAAGATCGATTGACACAGCTGCTGCAACAGTGGGCTCAAGCATAATGATGATTATGAGGGTGGCGCAGGACCAGGCAATATTTCATTCTGTTGTAGATAGTGTTGCTATGAGTCAGAAAGGACTTGATGGCACCCAACAATAACAAAAACAAAGTAGGCAATTGAAAAAATAGTGGTACCATTAGCAGTCAAGGCAGGAGGTAAGCAAGTTTTGGGGAAAGATGGTAAGTTTAAGTTAGGACATGCTGAATGACTCAAATATTGAAGCCATCTGGAAATGATGGAATGTTTATGAAAATGGCAAGTGAAAACCAGCTTTCCTACAGTCATTTAAAGATTCAAGAAATTGTGAGGAAAACATTTTCAAGTATATTCTTGATTTGAAATTAGCTTATGGAAATTAGACAGAACTGATGGATTTGCTTTGCTAAAGCTCTTCAAAACAAAAGCCTTGCCAATGCTAGAATTTAAGTAAATTCCTATAACTAAAACCAGAAATTCCTATATTCATATAAGCAGTTCACTTCCTTATCACATATGCCACAGTTCTAGAATTACAAGTTCAATGAATATAAAATTCTGGCGATTTTATGGCTTTGACTTTTTATGAGTCTGGAATTACCCTTCTTAGCTAACATGAAATTTCTATTCTTCAAAAGTAGTTTATTAAATCGACAGTTATTCCCTTCTTTCGTGAAATGTCAGTCACAAAACCACAGTCTTATTTTTATCATTGCTTAAGCACCACTGAAACTGCAGTGTCACGGAAGCAGATGCACTCCTCTAATTATAGAGAAAATGCCTTGCTTAAAGGCAAACACAGCTTTCAAATTCACAACTAGCTCCTTTTTATTAAGCGGGTCTTCTTGTGGCTTGATTGGGATTAGCCATGGTAAGTATGTACAAGGACATACTCATCATAAAATGTGTCCCTATGACTCATGCATCTACCACATGTGTCTCATGCATCCCCTACAACATGGAGAAGGCTATGAACTGTCTCTTGGGAAGTAAACAGAGAGCTAGGTGCAAAGCAGATCTAATGGACTCTGGCTGGTAGGGTGACATAGAAAGGTCTTTCAAGGAGGAAAAATGATAATCAATTAAAAGATGACTATTTGTTCACAGAGTCATCTTTACTATTAAAGATATTTACTCAAAAAAAAAAAAAAAAGGGGGGGGCCTGGAATACATCATAAATTTCTACCTATGTGTAAAAGAAAAAATAACTTTGTTACGAAAAATCTTTCAATGACATCTCATGAGTTTACATTTTACATGTTTTTATTTTATTCAGGTATTTGTAACAATTAACTTTCATTTACTTAATTATAAGTTTCTGATGACAAAAATTTGTCCTAGTCATCTTTATAGCCAACATATAGTAAATATGTTAAATAAATGAATGAACTACTGAACAAAGAGTATAAGGTGTTCTGTCGTATACCATTGCATTATCATTTCGAGGAGAATAAGGAAGAGAAAATAGATAATGAAATGATAGAATACTCTCTAAATAAAAATAAAATCATATATAGAATGTTAGAACTTGGAGACTTTGGAGACCATTGTAGGAAAAGCCCCTCCTCTTACAATGGAGAATTGAGGTCCTAAGAGTAATATAGTATAGTACAACAGCAGGAATTTAAAATCAATTTTTGTTGTTGCTGTTTTTAAAACAGCTATCATTTATTGTCCAGATATGCAGGTTGGCTGATCTCAGCTGGGCTTGGTTGGATGACTCTACTGGGTTCACTCGTATGTTAGGGAGTCAGCTGATCTTGGCTGGGCTTGGTGGGGGTGATTTGTGTCTGTGTCTTGTGTCCGCATCTCTTATTCTTCTCCTGGACCCATGGACCAATTAGGGCATGTTCTTCAGACAATGAGAGAAGAGCAGGAGAGCACACTAAGTTGTGCAAGTACTTTCCAAACTTTTGGTTATGCCGTGCTGCTAGTATTCCTTAGGTGAAGCCAAAGAACTAAGTCCAAGGTCAAGGGGCAGAGAGCTATACTCCCAACCCTCCCCTCCCACAATGGGAGGAAGTGCAAAGTCACGAATAAAGGACATGGATGGGCGGAAGGGGGTTATGAAGAATTGGGGCCATTAATTCAATCAAGCTACCACAAATGATGAATGATGGGAAGTGAGAAACAGAGAAAAGGTGGGAGTTTGTGAACTTTTTATTTTTGTTTTTTGCAATATAGTATATGAAACTTGGTTTTGAATCTTGGCCCACTATATAGTTCTGAGGAAATTAGCTGTGCTGACTTTCTTCATCTAGAACAGAGATTAACAATATGTATATTGGTGGATAATTGTGAAGAATAAAGAGAGGGCATATGTAAAGCAGTTGGCATGTAGTATATTTTGATTTTATGTTAGATCCCTTCCCTCTTCTCTTTCAGGGTACTATTTTAAGGTGTTTGTTGTTGTTCTGACTCATCGCGACCCTGTGTACAACAGAATAAAACACTGCCTGGTCCTGCGCCATCCTCACAATTGTTGCTATGCTTGAGCCCATTGTTGCAGCCACTGTGTCAATCAGTCTCATTAAGGGTCTTCCTCTTTTTCCCTCTCCTTTACCAAGCGTGATGTCCTTCTCCAGGGAATTATTCCTCCTGATAACATGTCCAAATATGTGAGACGTAGTATCACCATCCTTGCTTCTAAGGAGCATTCTGGTTGTACTTCTTCAAGACAGATTTGTTCCTTCTTTTGGCAGTCCATGGTATATTCAATATTCTTCTCCAGCACCACAATTCAAAGGCATCAATTCTTCTTTGTTCTTCCTTATGCATTGTCCCGCTTTCACATGCATATGAGGTGACTGAAAACACCATGGCTTGGGTCAGGTGCACCTTAGTCCTCAAGGTGCCATCTTCGCTTTTCAACACTTTAAAGATGTCTTTCGCAGCCGATTTGCCCAATGCAATGCGTCTTTTGATTTCTTGACTGCTGCTTCTATGGGTATTGATTGTGGATCCAAGTAAAATGAAATCCTTGACAACTTCAATCTTTTTTCCATTTATCGTGATATTGCTTACTGGTGCACACCTTTTCTGACTTTAAACCATGTGGTATACCCTCATTCTGTTTGAATGACTGCCTCTTGATCCATGTACAGATTTCTCATGAGCACAATTAAGTGTTCTGGAACTCCCATTCTCTGTAATGTTATCCAAAATTTTTTATGATCCAGACAGTCAAATACCTTTACATAGTTATTAAAACACTGGTAAACATCTTTCTGGTATCCTCTGCTTTCAGCCAGGATCCATCTGACATCAGCAATGTCAGGGTATACACACCTAAAAAGCAAGAAGTCCTTTACAGAGAAAAAGGTAAATACGTACATAACGATATTGTGTGTTAATGTAGAGAAGGAACAAAATAAGGGAAAAACAAGCACACTTCTTGGCATGCAGAGGATACTCAATGAAGACTGGTGGAGAGGAATGGAGAGGGTATTTCCAGGGAAGAAGGGAACTGGCATGAAATAAAATGTGGAGATGATTTTGAAGTGAGTACGTTTAGAAAACCATCTAAAAATGTGAAAAATATCTCTTCTCTCCCTTCCATCTGGTACCTTCTCTTCTCCTGTGATTCATTAGAGATTTGTAGAAGTGGAAAGAGGACCCAAGGAAGCTGAGCTTCGATGTGATTTGCTTTTCTTCTTTTGGTTCTTTCTTACTGCTTATTCTAATCCTTGCTAAGAACATCTGTACCATTGTTTTTTATTCATTAAGAATTTATCAAAGGCCATCTGTGTGCAAAGCATTCTATTTGAGTAGAGGCGATGAGGTAACAGTGGTGGAATGTGTGTACAGAGAGTTGTGAAAAAGACTTTCTGGTATCAGCGAGCTGAATATTCTCTATTTGCCATTTTGTATTAATCTCCACTTTTTCCACCCTGCTCTGTGTCTCAGGCTGGCCTATATGAAGTATCAACTGACTTCTGTTGCCTTCTTGCATCCATTTGGATTGAGCCAATGGGATGCACCAGCATGAGGTCAGAGGCTGGGAAGAGAGAGTTTAGTTCCTGCCCTCCTGGCCTGAGGATAGGGAGTGGCTACATTCCTAAAAGTCACAGCTCCTGTCAGACAGCCGTTGTCTAGAGTTAGAGCTAATGTGCCCCTGAGTTCTGCAACTGCCCCCCCGCATCCTTGCCCCATTATGCTTAGAGATGCCAGTAGCTTCCCACTGTTGCTTGTCCTGGGGTGCATCATCAGTATTTGCTGGTTTCCCTTTACCCCACTCATATCTTTGTAGCTAGTTCCTTCATTAATGCTTTCTACAACTTGGCATGTTATCATGACATATTACTTCTGATTATGCCACCTGTGCCTTGCCGGGACCATGACTGGTAACATTCCTATTATAATGTCAATATGTGTGGTAATAATGCACTTTCTTTCTAAATGTAAGCCTTGATGGATTCCGATATCCTATTTCTTTTCATATATTTTCATACATCTGAGTTTTTGTTTGGCAGATTATTTTAGCAGGGCTATTTGTCTTTTCTGAGATACTATTTCCCAAGCTAAAAACAGCATATACCGAGTAGTGTAGTGACTTTCATTTCTTTCCTCCCTTCCTTCCTTCTTTCCTGTCTGTCTGCCTACCTGCCTGCTTAATTGTTGATGTGCAGGAAGACAACATAAGAGATTTAAGCAATGTTGAGACAAAACTACGGAACTGATATTTTGAGAAAAGAGACTAGCACTGATGTCGGATACTTTGGTACCCATTTTACATTAGGCAAATTCTAAGTGCTGGCCTTTCTATTCATGCGTTGCTTTTCCTCGTGCCTTATACTTCCACCGTAAATGCCTCACTTTCAATAATCTTCCTTGCCACTTTCAGCCTGTTGTTATATCTTATATATTCTACTTCCTTAATATCTCAAGAATTGCTTTCTTTCCTTCTATCTCCACTCTAACTTCCTTTTAAAATTCTATTCTGTGGTGCATTTGACGTAGACAATATTTGAGAAGTTTTAAAGTAAAATGGCTTAATTTTTCTATTCTCTGTAGCAATACTCAAGGTAGCTCAAGAATCCCATTTAAAATTCTGTCAGAAAAACCATTCTTGCTAATTCAAGGTTAACTCAGTTATGCCATATATTTTTAGATGGAGTTTAAACTCCTTAGATGGAATATCAGTCAAGGCCTGGCTCTGTCTGCTTTGTTTCCTGCCTCATCCTCTGTTGCTCCATCACTGTTTATATGAAGCCATGCTGAATCACTTGCAGTTTCTCAGTGTCCTTGTTGCTTTTTCTCTTTCTGTTTTCAATCATGCAGTTCCTTTTGTTGGATAAATCATATTCTCCTCTCTATCGCTCTAGCTTCTTCATTCCAAATGAATGAGTAAATGTCTATTCTCTTTATTTGCCCTCTCTTCCAAAAAATTTTAAGTGTCTAGCTTATAAAAGCCCTGTGGAAGTAAGGTTATCCTTATTCCAAATTTAGGGAAACTGAGGTTCAGAGATTTACTCAATGCCATAAAGTTGATAAATATATGAGTTGTGGAGCTGGATTTTGAATTCCTGTTTTTCACTCCGAGATCTGTGTCTCCCTCTCTACTTATTTTAACCTATCTTTTTATTCACACAGCAGGTCTTTGTGGAGCTCCTAATATATGTTAATTACTGGGATGCAGAGATAGTTTAAAAGTTCTCACAGTTTGGTGGAGAAGGCTGTATGTGGAGAGATGAGTACAATGTGATTGGAGAAGAGTTAAGTGGTGTTAGAGTTAGAACACATACACAAATGTTTATGTGAAATAGAACACATCAACATTGATATCCTGTGCATTAGTGAGCTGAAATGGACTGGTATTGGCCATTTTGAATCAGACAATCATGTGGTCTACCATGCTGGGAACGACAACCTGAAGAGGAATGGCATTGCACTCACTGTCAAAAAGAACATTTCAACATCTATCCTGAAGTATAATGCTGTCAGTAATAGGATAATACCCATATGCCTAAAAGAAAGACCAGTTAATGTGACTATTACTCAAATTTACATACCAACCACTAGGGCCAAAGATGGAGAAATTGAAGAGTTTTACCAACTTCTGCAGTCTGAAATTGATCGAACATGCAATCAGGATGCATTGATAATTACTGGAGATTGGAATGCAAAAGTTGGAAACAAAGAGGACTGGTAGTTGGAAAATACAGCCTTGAGGATAGAAATGACGCCAGAGATTGCATGATAGAATTTTGCAAGACCAGTGACTTCATTGCAAGTACCTTTTTTTCACCAACATAAATGACAGCTATACACATGGACCTTGCCAGATGGAATACACATGAATCAAATTGACTACTTCTGTGGAAAGAGATGATGGAAAAGCTCAATATCATCAGTAAGAACAAGGGCTGGTGCTGTCTGTGGATCAGACCATCAACAACTACTTATAGGCAAGTTCAATTTGAAACCAAAGAAAATTAGAATAAGTCCATGAGAGCCAAAGTACGACCTGGAGTATATCCCAACCTGAATTTAGAGACAATATCAAGAAGAGATTTGACACACTGAAAACTAATGACCGAAGATCAGACGAGCTGTGGAATGACATCAAGGGCATCATACATGAAGAAAGTAAGAGATCATTAACAGGACAGGAAAGACCAAAATGGATGTCAGAAGAGACTCTGAAACTTGCTGTTTATCGTCTAGTGGCTAAAACAAAATGAAGAAATGATGAAGTAAAAGAGTTGAACAGAAGGTTTCAAAGGGTGGCTTGAGAAGACAAAGGAAAGTATTATAATAACATGTGCAAAGAGCTGGAGATAGAAAACCAAAAGGGAAGAACATGCTCTGCATTTCTCAAGCTGAAAGAAATGAAGAAGAAATTCAGGCCTCGAGTTGCAATATTGAAGGATTTTATGGGGAAAATATTAAATGATGCAGGAAGCATCAAAAGAAGATGGAAGGAATACACAGAGTCACTATACCAAAAAGAATTGGTCGATGTTCAACCATATCAGAAGATAGCGTATGATCAGGAACCAATGGTACTGAGGAAGAAGTCCAAGCTGCTCTGAAGGCATTGGTGAAAAACAAGGCTCCAGGAATTGACAGAATACCAATTGAGATGTTTCAACAAATGGATGCAACGTTGAAAGTACTCACTTGGCTATGTCAAGAAATTTGGAAGACAGCTATCTGGCCAACTAACTGGATGAGACTATATTTATGCCTATTCCCAAGAAAGGTGATCCAAAAAATGTGAAAATTATCGAACAATATCATTAATATCACATGCAATTAAAATTATGCTGAAGATCATTCAAAACCAGCTGCAGAAGCATATAGACAGGGAACCGCCAGAAATTCAAGCCAGATTCAGGAGAGGATGTGGAACCAGGGTTATCATTGGCGATGTCAGATGGATCCTGGCTGAAAGCAGAGAATTCCAGAAAGGTGTTTACCTGTGTTTTATTGACTATGCAAAGGCATTCACCTCTGTGGATCATAATAAATTATGGATAACGTGAAGAATGGTAATTCCAGAACACTTAATTGTGCTTATGTGGAACCTGTACATAGATTAAGAGGCAGTCATACAAACAGAACAAGGGTATACTGCTTGGCTTAAAGTCAGAAAATGTGTGCATCAGGGTTGTATGCTTTCACCATACTTATTCAGTCTGTATGCTGAGCAAATAATACGAGAAGCTGGACTATATGAAGAAGAATGGGGCATCAGGATTGGAGGAAGACTCATTAACAACCTGCATTATGCAGATGACACAACCTTGCTTGCTGAAAGTGAAGAGGACTTGAAGCGCTTACCAATGAAGATCAAAGACCACAGCCTTCGGTATGGATTACACCTCAACATAAAGAAAACAAAAATCCTCACAACTGGACCAATAAGCAACATCATGATAAATGAGGAAAAGATTAAAGTTATCAAAGATTCCATTTTACTTGGATCCACAGTCAACACCCTTGGAAGCAGCAGTCAAGAAATCAAAAGATGTGTTAACATTAGGCAAATCTTCTGCAAAAAACCTCTTTAAAGTATTGAAAACCAAAGCTGTCACCTTGAAGACTAAGGTGTGACTGACGCAAGCCATGGGTTTTCAGTCACCTCCTGTGCATGTGAAAGCTGGACGATGAATAAAGAAGACCATAGAAGAATTGACACCTTCAAATTGTGGCGTTGGAGAAGAATATTGAATAATACCATGGACTGCCGAAAGAAGGAACAAGTCTGTCTTGGAAGAAGTACAATTAGAATGCTCCTTAGAAGCAAGGATGGTGAGACTTTGTCGCACATACACTGGACATTTTGTCAGGAGGGATCAGTCCCTGGAGAAGGATATCATGCTTGGTGAAGTAGAGGGTCAGCGAAAAAGAGAAAGACCCTCAGTGTGATGGATCGACACAGTGGCTGCAACAGTGGGCTTAAGCATAACAACTATTTTGAGTATAGCACAGGACCAGGCAGTTTTTAGTTCTGTTGTACATAGGGTCGCTATGAGTTGGAACTGACTGGATGGCACCCAACAACAACAACAAAGTTAGAGGGCAGAGGAAGTGCCCTCCCTTCCCAAGAGGTAGGAGAGTTCCCTCAGTGAGGTGACATTTAAGTTAGTCTTTAAATATGATAAGACTTTCCTAAGCAGAGAAATGGTAAGGCAGGTGTGTGTGCGTGGGATGGATTTTAGGCAGGGGTAACTGATACTGTCTTTATTTAAAATTTTGATACCTCATTCATCATGGATTTTTTATATTGACTTTGATTTTTTAAAATATTGTATCAAAATATTTATCTTGATTACTGAGTTTTTGGTGCCCCTTTAAACTTTGTGTCTGAAGCGAGTGCCTCACTCTTCTCACTTTATCCTTTGCCCTGGTAAAAATCATGGAGCTGGAAAAGGTATGACTTTTCCAGTCAATGGTAAGCAATTTAGTTTTGTTAGAGTGAAAGGTGTGAGTTTATGAGGCTAGCGGGGAGGGGGACACTGCGGAAAGATAGGAGTTCTGAGGTATACTGCAGTTGGATTGTGAACTGCCTTCCGTGCCAGGCTACAGATTTTGGTTTTGATTTTTTTCAAATTAATTGAAAGTTTTTGTTAAGTCAGAGAATGGCATCTGAGTTGATTTTTGAAAGATCCTATCAGTGGCATTTAGAGGACTGTATGGAGGGGACAAGTCTTGAATGAGGGTGATAAACAAGAGTCTGTTTTATCTAACAAGATAAGAAATGGTGAGAACCTAAACAAAAGCAGAAAAGATAGGTATTGTATTTGGAGTAATACAGTGTTATAATTAAATTTTAGATAAAATATTTTCTTGTTAATTAAGGAATTAATTTTTTTCTCAAGGAATGCTCATCTGGCCAGGAATGTTTTTGAAAATGTCATCATCTAATCTTCTAATTTTTAATACTTTACTTTTCTCTGGTTAAGCTGTAAAATGACTCTGAAGTGAGACTTCACACCTTTACCACATAATGCCTTATCTGTCAAACATTGCTTTCCTTCTTTTCAAAACATCAACATCAAGAAGGCTCCAAGTGGATGGGTTTTTTTAAAAATCTCACCACCTAGTGAAAAAAAACAAAAATAAGTGCAAAAAGTTGAGCAATTGAAAGTAGGCTCCGTCTCTGAAGTATTGCCTCTCATAATCCTTTACAAATGCTTTTCAACCCTAATAAGGTGAAAACTCCTCCACTACTTAAATGTTCAACTCATTCTACTGTAGTTTCTTCCTTTGTTGACTTAGCAACAGCCTTTGACTCTAAGAGATTAAAAAAAATTATAGCCTATAAGCAGTAGAGTTTGATTTATATAATGACATAAGTATCCTTGGAAGACAATTTGTCCAACTATAGGTCAAGCACTGTCATGTCGTGTCTCTTATTTTAGATCATGCTAGTCTTTTTGAGGGGTTCTCAGTGTAACTATACTGGGGAGTTAAAATATGAAAATGATGAAGGTCAGCTGCTGATGGCATTTAATGTTTGCACTGTGTCATCAATAAGAGTCATAGCCATGAAAGTATGAAGCTAAAAAAAAAAAATGGAACAAAGGCTATACTAAGCTTGTGCTAGAAAAATATGAGTTACTTTGAGTGGTAATTAGTAATTTTATTTTGGCACTGACTCCTGGCTAGAGGAGGAGAGTATCGTTTACTAAATACGTCTGAGTGTGTTCCTAGTAGGGCATTTTCGTTATGAACCTCAGTGCCAAGTCCCTTCTCTTGGAAGTTATTAATGGTATCTTCTTTCAAAGAACAGAGAATGAAGAGTTGAGAAGCCCCTCTGTAGGTTGGTGAAAAAATAAATGTAATTGTCTGTATGAAATTAGGAAATGAATATGTATTTATACACTGCCACACCAAACCCATTGCCACCAAGTCGATTCTGACTCAGTGACCCTATAGGACAGGGTAGGACTGCCCTGTAGGGTTTCCAAGACTATAATCTTTACAGAAGCAGACTGCTACGTCTTTCTTCTGCAGCTGGTGGTTTCAAGCTGCCAACCTTTTGGTTAGCAGTGAGCACTTAACTATTGGACTACCAAAAAAAGCAAACAACTCATTGCTGTCGAGTCGATTCCGACTCATAGCAACCCTATAAGACAGAGTAGAACTACCCCATAGGGTTCCCAAGGAGTGGCTGGTGGATTTGAACTACTGACCTTTTGGTCAAGTCAGTTTCTCATACAAAAACTTATATACAAATTGTTATGTGACCCTAGTTGCTCTCCCTACAATGTGACAGCACACTCCTCTCCACCCTGCATTTCCCGTGTCCAGTCAACCAGCTTCTGTCTCTCTCTGCCTTCTAATCTCAGGAGCTGGTCACATAGTCTCATGTGTCCACTTGAGTTAAGAAGCACACTCCTCACCAGCATCATTTTATGTCTCATAGTCCAATCTAATCTTTGGAGAGTTGGCTTCGGGAATGGTTTTTAGTTATGGGCTAACAGACAGTCCGGGGGCCAATTCCTCTGGGGTCCACAAGTCTCAGTTAGACCATCAAGTCTGGTCTTTTTACTAGAATTTGAGGCCTGCATCCCACTTTTCTCCTGCTCCATCAGGGATTCTCTGTTGTGTTCCCTGTCCGGGCAGTCATTGGTGGAAGCTGGGCACCATCTAGTTCTTCTTAGGCTGATGGAGTCTCTGGTTTATATGGCCTGTTCTGTCTCTTGGGCTCATATTTTCCTTGTGTCTTTGGCATTCTTCATTCTCCTTTGCTGCAGATGGGTTGAGACCAATTGATGCATCTTAGATGGCCACTTGCTAGCTTTTAAGACCCCAGATGTCACTCACCAAAGTGGGATGCAGAACGTTTTCTTAATACAGTTTGCTATGCCAGTTGACCTAGATGTCCCCTGAAACCATGGTTCCCAGATCCCCACCCTTGCTACTCTGTCCCTTGAAGTGTTTGGTTGTATTCAGAAAACTTCTTAGATTTTGATTTAGTCCAATTGTGCCACTTCCTCTGTATTGTGTGTTGTCCTTCCCTTTACCTAAAATGATTTTTTTCTACTTTCTAGTTGGAAATGGGTGGCGTGGTGGTTAAGTGCTATGGCTGCTAACCAAGAGGTTGGCAGTTCGAATCCACTAGATGCTCCTTGGAAGCTCTGTCGGGCAGTTCTACTCTGTCCTATAGGGCACTGTGAGTTGGAATCAACTCAGCGGCAGCAGGTTTGGTTTGGGTTTATACTATCTAGTTAGTGAATACCCCTCTCCCTCCCTCCCCACCCTTGTAACCATCAAAGAATGTTTTCTTCTGTGGTTAAACCTTTTCTTGAGTTCTTATAATAGTGGTCTCATACAATATTTGCCATTTTGTGACTGACTAATTTCACTCAGCATAATGCCTTCCACATTCCTCCATGTTATGAGATGTTTCACAGATGCATAGTTGTTCTTTATCACTGCATAGCATTCCATTGTGTGAAATTCCATTATTTGTTTATCCATTTACCCGTTGATGGGCACCTTGGTTGTTTCCATCTTTTTCCTATTGTAACTGGTTCCGCAGTGAACATGGGTGTGCATATATCTATTCATGTGAAGGCTCTTGTTTCTCTAGGATATATTTCAAGGAGTGGGATTGCTAGATTGTATGGTAGTTTATTTCTAGCTGGCTAGGGAAGCACCAAATCAGTTTCCAAAGTGGTTGTACCATTTTACACTCCCACCAGCAGTGTATAAGTGTTCTGGTCTCTCCACAACCTCTCCAACATTTACTATTTTGTGTTTTTTGGATTAGTGCCAGCCTTTGTTGGGGTGAGATGGTATCTCATTGTAGTTTTGATTTGCATTTCTCTAATAGCTAACGATCATGAGCATTTTCTCACGTATCTGTTAGCCACCTGAATGTCTTCTTTGGTGAGTTCCTGTTCATATCCTGTGCTCATTTTTTAATGGGGTTGTTTTTCGTTCGGATTTTGCAGTATGTTGTAGATTTTAGAGATTAGATGCTGATCAAATTTGTTGCAGCCAAAAGTTTTTTCCCAATCTGTAGGTTGCCTTTTTACTCTTTTGGTGAAGTCTTTGGATGAGCATAAATGTTTGATTTTTTAGGAGCTCCCACTTAATCTCATTTCTCTTCTGGTGTTTGTGCATTGTTAGTAATGTTTTGTAGACTGTTTAAGCCATGTATTAGGGTTCCTAATGTTGTCCCTATTTTTTCTTTCATGATCTTTATCGTTTAGATTTTATACTTAGGTCTTTGATCCATTTTGAACTTGTTTTTGTTCATGGTGTGAGGTACGATCTTGTTTCATTTTTTTGCAGGTGGATATATTCAGTTATGCCAGCACCATTTGTTAAAGAGACTGTCTTATCCCCATTTAAGAGACTTTGGGCCTTTGTCAAATATCATCTGCTCATAAGTGGATGAATTTACAACTGGATTCTCAATTCTGTTCCATTGGTGTATGTATCTGTTGTTGTACCAGTACCAGGTTGTTTTGACTACCATGGCAATATAATGGGTTCTAAAATCAGGTAGTGTGACGCCTCCTACTTTGTTCTTCTTTTTCAGTAATACTTTACTTATCTGGGGCCTCTTCCCTTTCCACATCAAGTTGGTGATTTGTTTCTCCATCTCATTAAAAAATGCTGTTGGAATTGTGATTGGGATTGCATTGTATGTATAGATGGCTTTGGGTAGAATAGACATTTTCACAATGTTGAGTCTTCCTATTCATGAGCAAGGTATGTTTTTCCACTTATGTAGGTCTCTTGGTTTCTTGCAGTAGTGTCTTGTAGTTTTCTTTGTATAGGTCTTTTATGTCTCTGGTTAGATTTATTCCTAAGTATTTTATTGTCTTGGGGGCTATTGTAAATGGTATTGATTTGGTGATTTCCTCTTTGACGTTCTCTTTGTTGCTGTAGAGGAATCCGACTGATTTTTGTATGTTTATCTTGTATCCTGATACTTTGTTGAATTCTTCTATTAGTTTCAGTAGTTTTCTTATGGATTCTTTAGGCTTTTCTGTGTATAAGATCACATCATCTGCAAATAGTAATACTTTTGCATCTTCCTTACCAATTTGTTGTTGTTGTTAGCTGTCATCTAGTCAGTTTTGACTCATAGCCACCCTATGCACAACAAAATGAAACTGCTGCCCAGTCCTGCACCATCCTTACAATCATTGTTATGCTTGAGCCCATTGTTGCAGCCACCGTGTCAGTCCACCTCATTGGGGGTCTTCCTCTTTTCCGCTGACTCTGTACTTTACCAAGCACGATGTCCTTCTCCAGAGACTGATCCTTCTTGACAACATGTCCAAAGTATGTAAGACGCAGTCTCAGCATCCTTGCTTCTAAAGAGCATTCTGGCTATACTTCTTGCAAGACAGATTTGTTTGTTCCTTTGGCAGTCCATGGTATATATTCAGTATTCTTTGCCAATACTGCAATTCAGTGGCGTCAGTTCTTCGTAGGTCCTCCTTATTCATTGTCCAGCTTTCACATGCATATAATGTGATTGAAAACACCATGGCTTGGGTTAGGCACACCTTAGTCTTTGAGGTGACATCTTTGGCTTTCGACACTTTAAAGAGGTCCTTTGCAGCAGATTTGCCCAATGCAATGCGTCTTTTGATTTCTTGACTGATGCTTCCATGGGTGTTCATTGTGAATCCAAGTAAAATGAAATCTTCAACAACTTCTATCTCTTCCCCATTTAACATGATGTTCCTTACTGGTCCAGTTGTGAGGATTTTTGTTTTCTTTATGTTGATGTGTAATCCATACTGAAGGCTGTGGTCTTTGATCTTCATTAGTAAGTGTTTCAAGTCCTCTTCACTTTTAGCAAGCAAGATTGTGTCAATTTGCATGCCCTTTATTTCTTTTTCTAGCCTAATTGCTCTGGCTAGGACCTCCAGCAAAATGTTGCATAAGAGAGGTGATAAAGGGCATGCTTGTCTGGTTCCCGTTCTCAATGTTCTCAAGGGGAATGCTTTTAGACTTTTGACTAGAATTTTGTTGAGGATTTTTGCGTCTAAGTTCATGAGGGATATTCATCTGTAATTTTCTTTTTTTGTGGTGTCTTTGCCTGGTTTTGGTGTCAGGGTTATGCTGGCTTCATAGAATAAGTTTGGGAGTATTTCACCCTTTTCTATGCTCTGAAATACCTTAAGTAGTAGTGGTGTTAACTCTTCTCCGAAAGTTTGGTAGAATTCTCCAGTGACGCCATCAGGGCCAGTACTTTTTTTGGGGGGGGGAGTTTTTAAATTACCTGTCAATCTCTTCTTTCGTTATAGGTTTATTTAGTTGTTCTCCCTCTCTTGTGTTAGTTTCAGTAGGTAGTGCATTTGTAGAAGTTTGTCCATTTCCTCTAGTTTTTCAAATTTGTTAAAAGTATAATTTTTCGTAGTATTCTGTTATGATTCTTTTTAATTTCATTTGGGTCTGTTGTGATATCACCCATCTAATTTTTTATTTGGGTTATTTGCTTCCTGTCCGGTTTTTCTTTTGTCAGTCTGGCCAATTGTTTATCGATTTTGTTAATCTTTTCAAAGAACCAACTTTTGGTCTTGTTAACTCTTTCGATTGTCTTTCTATTCTCTATTTCATTTACTTCTGCTCTAATTTTTATTATTTGTTTTCTTCTGGTGCCCGAGGGCTTCTTTTGCTGCTCACTTTCTGTTCGAGTTGTAGGGATAATTCTTTGATTTTGGCCTCCTCTTCTTTTTGTGTGTGTGCTTTTTTTGCTCTAAATTGACCTGTGAGCACTGCTTTTGCTGTGTTCCAAAGGTTCTGTTAGGAAGTGTTTTCATTCTTATTGGAGTCTATGAATTTCTTTTTTCTGTCCTTAATTTCCTCTATAACCCAGTAGTTTTTGAGCAAGGTTTTGTTCAGTTTCCATGTGTTTGATTTTTTTTTCTTGCTCTTTCTGTTATTGATTTCTTTTATGGCTTTATGGGAAAAAAATGCTTTGTAATATTTCAGTGATTTGGATTCTGTTAAGGCTTGCTTTATGATCTAATATGTGGTCTATTCTGGAGAATGTTCCACGTGCGTTGGAAAAGAAAGTATATTTGGTTGCTTTGGGTGGAGTGTTCTTTATACGTCTATGAGGCCAAGTTGTTCGATTGTGGTATTTAGATCTTCTGTGTCTTTACTGAGCTTCTTTCCAGATGTTCTGTCCTTCACCGAAAGTGCCATGTTAAAGTCTCCTACTATTACTGTGGAGCTGTCTGTCTCTGTTTTCAATGCTGTTAGAGTTTGTTTTATGTATTTTGGGGCCCTGTCATTGGGAGCGTAAATATTTATGATGGCTGTATTCTCCTGTCATATTGACGCTTTAATTGTTTAAATGTCTTTCCTTATCCTTTGTGATGGATTTTACTTTAAAGCCTATTTGGTCAGAAATTAATATTGCCACTCCTGCCCCTTTTTGGTTGTTGTTTGCTTGATACATTTTTAGCGTTCTTTGAGTTTTAGTTTGTGTCTTTAAATCTAAGGTGTTTGTCTTGTAGGCAGCATATAGATGGATTTTGTTTGTTTTTTTTTAATCCATTCTCTCACTCTTTGTCTCTTTATTGGTGGATTTAGTCCATTTACATTCAGTGTAATTATTGATAGTTATGAGTTTAGTGCTGTCATTTTGATGTCGTTTTTTGTGTGTGTGTTGTTGACCGTTCCTTTTTCCACTTATTTTTTGTCCTGAGTTGTTTTCTTTATATATTTTCTTTTTCTCTTCTTTGTTGTTGGTGCTTTTGTATTTGCTGAGTCTTTATGTTTTTCTTGTTTTTATTTTGATGTGTAGGATTGTTAGTTTCTTTTGTGGTTACCTTTATATTTACCCTCATTTTTCTAGGTTTTAACCAGTCTTTTCTTTCTTTATATTACCTTTACTTCCTCTCCATGTGAAAGATCTATGACTACATTTTTTTTTTAATCCCTCTTTTTTGGTTTAATGTTGTCCTCTGTTACATAATGATATCCCTGTTTCCCTATTTTGAGCATTTAACTTTGATTTTTTTTTTTTTTTCCCCTATCTGGGTTGATACCTGGTTGCTGTGTCATGTGTTCTAGTCTTGGATTGTTATATGATGTTATGATTTTCTAACCAGGGGACTCCCTTTAGTATTTCTTGTAATTTTGGTTTGGTTTTTGAAAATTCACTAAACATCTGTTTTTCTGGAAATGTCTGAATTTCACCTTCATATTTGAGAGACAGTATTGCTGGATATATGATTCTTGGCTGGCAGTTTTTTTCCTACAAGTCTTTATATATGTCATCCCATTGTCTTCTTGCCTACATGGTTTCTGCTGAGTAGTCCAAACTTAGTCTTCTTGACTCTCCTTTATGGTGACTTTTTGTTTATCCCTAGCAGCTCTTAAAAGTCTCTCTTTATGTTTGGTTTTGGCAAGTTTGACTATAATATGTCCTGGTGACTTTCTTTTGGGGTCTACCTTGTATGAGATTCAATGAACATCTTGGATAGATATCTTCTCATCTTTCACGATGTCAGGGAAGTTTTCTGCCAACAGGTCTTCAACAGTTCTCTCTGTATTTTCTGTTCCCCCGCCCCCCTCATCCTGGCACTCCAATCACTCATAGGCTTTTCCTCTTGATAGAGCCCCAGATAATTCCTAGGGTTTCTTCAATTTTTAAAAAATTCTTTTATCTGATTTTTTCTCAAATATGTTGGTGTCAAGCGCTTTATCTTCAATCTCACTAATTCTGACTTCCATTTCCTGAATTCTGCTCCTCTGACTTTCTATTGAGTTGTCTAATTCTGAAATTTTATTCTTGATCTTCTGGATTTCTGTCTGCTGTCTCTGTGGATTCTTGCAGCCTATTAAATTTGTCATTATCCTCTGCTCTAATCTTCTTAAGTTCCTCTGATGCTTTTTCTGTGTGTTCATTGGCTTGTTCTGTATTTTGCCTGATCTCCTTCTTGAGCTCTTGAAGAGTTCTGTATATTAATCCTTTGTTTTCTACCTCTGGTAATTCCAAGAAGTTCTCTTCATCCAGAAGATTTCTTGATTCTTTGTTTTGGGAGCTGAAGTAATCATGGTCTGTCTCTTTGTGTGATTTGATATTGACTCTTGTCTCTGAGCCATCAATAAGTTATTGTATTTATTTTATGTTTGCTTCCTGTTTCCTAGTTTCTTGCTTTGTTTTGATATTCCCAAAGAGGCTGCTCGAGTGAGCTAGTTTGATTATTGGTGCCTTTTTTTTGAAGCCCTAACATCCTGTCACCAGGTGGTGAGAGCTGTTACTGGGTATATGAGCCCAGGAGTTCATTAAATTTTCTTGTATGGATTCAGCTCAAGTGTCCAGGTAGTTGATTACCAAGTGTGTGGCATAGGCTCTCACCTACAGTCTTAGATGAGCAGGGGTGATTGGTGTAGGCACAGGTATCTGGCTGTAGTAGGGGGGTCACAAGCTGAGCAAGATAGGAGGCTGAAAACTGCCCCTGTCTCTGAGGAATGAGTGTCCCTGTTCCCTAGAGCACATAGGTAGGTAGGTTTTGCACCTGGCGCTGTTGGCTTTTAGGACTGCGAGGCCACACTTATACTTGGACCCCTGTTGCAGGTGGCTAGGCGGCATGTGGAGCCACCAGTCCTCAATCCCCGGATGTGGGTAGGTGAGGACCCTGCTTAATAGGCACAGCATCACAAACCTTCCTCTCCAGCAAATAGTTGAAACAGTTGAAGTTATACTTTAGTTATATACCCTGTTATACTGTGCTAATGGAGTCCTATGCTGTTGAAATGGGCCCACATGTCTCTGCAAGGTGAAAGGCATTCAAAGTCCATGGACCTCTTATGCCTGTGCCTAAGCAAAGGAGCTGTTTCTGCCCTGAGTTCCTGGCTTAAGGGAACTGATATATTATTTGTTTTCCTGTTTGTTAATTTGTTCCCTCTCCATGGCTCGGAGAATGGCTAAGGGTACATGACAGGTCCTACTTCTGGCCCAGGGAAAGCAGCCATCACAGAAGCTGGCTTGTGATGCAGTGCCAAGCAGGGAGGGGTCAGGTAAATGGGAGAGAGTTTTTTCCCAAAAGGGTGTTTTTGGATCCATGTGGTAGATTAGACATACGTACTTATCTTTTCCCGATTGAGTACCGCCTTTCACTGATCCTGGAGGTATGAGTGGGCTCTCTGCCGCTTGGTCTCTCCTGATGTGGAAAACACATCCCTAATGCCAGCGCTTACTTCACTGTGCTCGTGCCAGCGGATCCAGTCAGTGGTGCACTGGTCTCCATCAGATCAGGTCTGGCAACTCCTTGCTGCTTCTGAACCGTCTCTCTGACCTCCTGCCGCTCAGTCCAACTCCTCAGCTTCCCTTGATGTTCAGGGATCCCAGACTGTCATATATAATCAGTTCACTTGTTTTTCCAGGTCTTCATTGTAAGAGGGAATACAGGTAGCATCTGACTACACTGCCATCATGGCCCCACCTCTTGAGTGTCTTCCTCTTTTTTGCTGACCCTCTACTTTACTAAGCATGATGTCCTTTTCCAAGGACTGACCTCTCCTGATAAGATATCCAAAGTATGTGAGATGAAGTCTCACCATTCTTGCATCTAAGGAGCATTCTACTTGTACTTCTTCCAAGACAGAAATGTTCGTTCTTTTGGTAGTCCATGATATATTCAATATTCTTCACCAACACCACAGTTCAAAGGCATCAGTTCTTCTTTGATCTTCCTTATTCGTTGCCCAGCTTTCGCATACATATGAGATGATTTAAAATCCCATGGCTTGGGTCAGGCGCACCTTAGTCCTCAAGGTGGCATCTTTGCTCTTCAGCATTTTGAAGAGGTCTTTTGCAGCAGATTTGCCCAACGCAACGCGTCTTTTCATTTCTTGATTCGTGCTTTCATGTCTACACTATTGTAGTAACCTTTCCATTTTCTCTTCTGTTAGTTCTATATTCTCCTGCCTCTCTCTACTCCTCCATTATTTAATTTATCCTGTATTCGCCTTTCATGGGAACTTTCTTGAAATATAAAATTGGTTTTGTCATTCTCTCGCTCAGAAATCATTGTTTGCTCCCTCTTGTTTACTAAGCACAAGTATTCCATATCTTAGTCCTAACATATTTTTATTTTATTGGATTTAATTTTGTTTTATTTATAAATTTACATAGTATGAAATTTAGTTTCTTTTCCAATATGCAGTCCTATAAGTTGTGATAATTGCATAGTCAGGTAACCATCAGTATAGCCAGGATACATAGATTTCATCACCTCAAATCTATCCTTATAATGTCCCTTTGTATTTCAACTTTCCTTCCACCCCTAATCCTTGGCAAGGATCTTTTTTCTCCCTATAGTTTTGCCTTTTACAGAATTTGATGTCAATGGAATCATACATTATGAAATATTTTGAATCTGGATTCTTTCAGTCATCATAATCCATTTGGGATTCAGCCATGTTGTTGCATATAACAATAGTTCATTCATTTTTATTGCTGACTAGTATTCCATTGTATAGATACACTACAGTTTTCTGATCCATTTATTCATTGAGGGAGACTTGGGTACTTTACAGTTTTGGGCAATTATGAATAATGGTACTTCTTATGGATTGAAATATGTCACCTAAAAATATGTGTTGTAAATCCTAACCTCTATGCCTGTGGTTATAATCCCATTTGGGAAAGAGTTGTCTTTGTTACGTTAATGTGACGGGATTAGTGTAGGATGTATCTTAAATCAGTCTCTTTTGAGATATAAAAGAGATTATATAAGCAAGAGAAGCAGAGACAGGGGAATAGAGATGCCAGGCAACATGAAGATTGCCCAGGAGCAGAAGCTTAGAAGAGACAAGGACCTTCCTACAGAGGCCAAAACAGAGAGAAAGCCTTTTCTAGAGCCAGCACCCCTGAATTCAGACTTCTAGCCTCCTATACTTTGAGAAAATAAATTTCTGTTTGTTAAAACCACCCACTTGTGGTATTTCTTTTATAGCAGCACCAGCTAACTAAGACAGAATTTGGTACTGGAAGAGTGCAGTGCCGGCTCTAACAGATACCTAAAATGTGGAAGCAGTTTTGGAATTTGGTAATGGGTAGAGGCTAGAAGAGTTTTAAAGTGCTTAATAGTAAAAGCCTAGATTTCCTTGGGGAGACTGTTGTTAGAATTATGGACATCAAAGATGATTTTGATGAGGTCTCAGAAGGAAGTGGAGAGCTATAAATAAAGTCTCTGTCATCTTTGAGGATACATATGGCACCAGCAACAGAATGTTGCTAGAAATGCAGACATTAAATGTGCTTCTGGTGAGGCTTTAAAAGAAAATAATGAACATATGATTGGACAATGGAGGAAGGGTGATGCTTTTTATGCAGTGGCAAAGAACCTGTCTGAATTATTTCCAAATGTTATGTGGAAGGTAGAACTTGTAAGTGATGAACTTGAATATCTGGCTGATGAGATCTCTAAGCAAGATCTTAAAGGAGCCATGTGATTTCTTCTTTCCGCTTATAGTAAAATATGAGAGGAAAGAGATGGACTTAAAAATGGATGGTACAAAATGGAAGCATAACTTAAAGTTATGGAAAATTTTGTTGTACGAACTAAAGACACGTGTCCTAGAATGTTCACCAAGGATGTGAATATACAATCTTTTGTTAAAGAGATCAAACCTGTGACTGATGGCTTTAAACAACCACCATGGCAGAAAACCCATTAGCTTAGAAGAAGGGGACAGAAAAAGAATGAAAGGAAAGAATACTTTCTGCCTCTTGGAATTCTATAGGTAGGAAACAGGCTGAAGGAGCTACATCTATTGTCCTTCAAAAAAAAATGTACAATATCATCCCTGGAGCAGCCTGAAGATCAGCAGAACTATTGAAGGAGTATGGAAAGCAGAGCCTTTTCAGTTTCAAATGATGGGGACAGGATCTCTTGTATCTCAAAGAATGGGGCCGAAGCCTCCTAGTTTTCAGTTGGATCTTTGCTAACTTGGTTTCGGAGTGTGGGGCTTCCATTAAGGTGGGCATTGGAGGTGGAGTTGTTGCCCAAAGCTGAGGGGGCTGGGCTTCCATGCTCAAGGGACAGAAGAATGTGGCATGCTGGGGCCAAGGGCTTGGGGTTGCCACTCTGACTAGGAGAATGGGGCTGCCCAAAACCGAGGGAGCAGATTGCCATCCCAGTGAGGGTGGAGAGCAAAGCTGAAGTCCAGGGCCAAGGAGCCTCCACCCAGAGTTCAGAGGGCATGGCCAACACCTAGAATCTAAATAGTGAGGCCATTGCACAGATAGTTCCATAGAACAGAGGATTATTTTCAAGCTTTGAGAGCTAATGTAAATCGTTCTGCTGGGTTTTGGACATGTTTGGTGCCTGTTAGCCCTTCTTTCTCTCCCGTTTCTCCCATTTGTAATAGAAATGTCTACCTTGTGCCTGTTCTACTATTGTATTTTGGAAACAGATAACTTGTGTTCTAGATTTCACAGGTTCTCAGATGAAGAGCGGTTTTGCCCCAGGATGGAATGCACCTAATGTCTCACCCATATTTGATTTAAATGATTCAGAAATGAGATTTTGGATTTGGAGTTGATTTAAGACTTTTGGGATGGTGCAATGGACTTTTGGGATGGTGAATATGTTTTGGCTCTGGCAAGGACATGAGTTTTGGGGAGCTGAAGGGTGGAATGTTTTGGATTGAATTATGTGCCCTCCCAAATAAGTGTTGTCAATCCTAACTTCTATGCCTATGGTTATAATCCCATTTGGGAATGGATTGTCTTTGTTATGTTAATGCAACAGGATTAGTGTAGGGTGTGTCTTAAGTCAATCTATTTTGAGATATAGAAGAGATTAAACAAGCAAGCAACAGAAGCAGAGATAGGGGATTAGAGATGCCAAGCCACAAAGATTGCCCAGGAGCAGAAGCTCAGAAGAGACAAGGACCTTCCTCCACAGCCAACAGAGAGAAAGCCTTTTCCTAGAGCCAGCACCTTGAATTCAGACTTGTGCCCTCCTGAACTGTGAGAAAATAAGTTTCTTTTTGTTAAAATTACCTGCTTGTAGTATTTTTGTTATAACAACACTAAATAATTAAGACAGTACTATAAACATTCATATATGAGTTTTTGTATGAACATAAGTTCTCACTTTTTGAGGGTAAATACCTAAATGTGGAATAGCTAGGTTAAATAAAAGTGTATGTTTAATTTTATAAGAAACTGCCAAACTGTTTTATAAAGTGGCTGTCCCATTTTATATTGCCAACATCAATGTATGAGAATTCCAGTTATTCTGCACACTTGTCAGCACTTGGCGTTGTAAGCTTTTTTTTTTTCCCAGGTATTTTAGTATGTATCTGATTATGATTTTAATTTACATTTCTCTGGTGATTAATGATGTTGATCATATTTCCATTTGATTATTTGTCATAAGTGTATCTGTTTTGATGAAGTATCTGTTCAAATCTTTTGCTCATGTTTTTATTGCCTCGTTTGCTTACTGTTGAGTTTTGAGAGTTTCTATATATTCTGTACACAAGTCTCTTGTCAGATGCATGCTTTTTCCCTCATTCTATAATTTGTCCTTTCATTCCGTGAACAGTGTCTTTCATAAAGCAAAAGTTTTTAATTTTGATGAAGTCTAATTTATCAGTGTTTTAAATAGATTTTTCATTTGGAGGCATATCTAAGGTTTCTTTGCCTAATCCAAGTGCAGGAAGAATGCCTCCTTTGTTTTCTTCTACAGCTTTTTTAGTTTTACGTTTTACATTTATGTCTATGATCTATTTTGAGTTATTTTTGTGTAAGGTGTGAGGAAAAGATCAAGTTTTTTGCATATGGACGTCCAATGGTTTCAGCACCATTTGCTGAGAAGGCTATATTTCCAGTGGTTTCAGCATCATTTGTTGAGACCATTGCTAAGTATCTATTGACTATATATTTTTGTGGATACTCCTCTGTATTTTCTATCCTTTTCCACTGATCTTTGTCTTTCATCAATATCATAAAAACCAAAAACCAAACCCACTGCTGTTGAGTCAATTCTGATTCATAGTGACCATACAGGACAGAGTAGAAGTGCCCCATTGGTTTTCCAAGGCTGAAAATCTTTACAGAAGGAGACTGCCACATCTTTCTCCTGTGGAGCGGCTGGTGGGTTCAATCCTCTGACCTTTTGGTAACAGCTGAGCACTTTAACCACTGCTCTGTCAGGGCTCCTGACCCATATCATACTATTTTTTTTTTTAAGTTGTGGTTAGTGTTTATGTAATAAAAATTTGCCATTTCAACATTCTTCATATGTGCAATTTAATGACACTAGTTATATAAACAAGCTGATTCTTAAATTTATATGGAAAAGGAAAATAACCAAAATAGCCAAAATAATTTAAAGCCAAAAGAAGATCAGAACTGGAGGACTCACAGTACCTGATTTTTCAAGCTACAGTGATCAAAACAGTATGGCATTATAATACAGCAATTATCATACAATACATACTGTTTTGACACTGTGTCTCTTTTATTCTTGGTCAGTTTGGCTAGTGGCTTATCAGTTATATCGATTTTTTTGAAAGGACCAGGTTTTTGTTCTGTGAATATTCTCTGTTGTTTTTCTCTTTTCAGTTTTATAGCTTTCTGTTCTTACCTTTTACTATTTCCTTCTTTTTGCTTTGAATTTAGTATACTCTTTTTCTAGTTCTTTTAAGGTGGAAATTAGATTATTACTCTGAGGCATTTAGTGCTATAGATTTCTCCTTTGGTTGCATTTCAAAAATTTTAGTATGTCTTATTTTCATTTTTATTCGGTTCAAAATATTTTCTAATCTAACCTCCCTTTGCACAAAGCCTTATTTTCTGAGACTTCCTAGGTGTACCCAATATTCTAGTTATTCTTGTATGATTTCCTGCTTTTGCTCCTTTGCTTTTGCTTCCCTTTACTTGCAACGTCTTCTCTTCCTAGTCCAATCTGTCAGTCCTATCCTCCTCAATCGTTATGCTTTCTGTAGAGCATTCCCTGATCACCGTAAGTAGTGATAGCTCCTCCTTTGAGCCACCAAAATATGCTATGCTTCTCTAATGTCATGTAATAACTATTGCCTTACACTTATTTCCAAATACCAGGTTCTTTCTCTTTCGCCCCAAAGGAACATTGGTAGCTTTACTCTGGGGAGGGAGAAAAAAACACCAATGGTCAAAGGAGACCACTTTCTTGGTTCTCTGATTATGGTGTTTCTCTGAATGGTTTCCCTCTTCACTCCTTTGCTCCTACAGTTGTCTGATATACCCAGGTCAGTGGTGGTGGCGGAGGAGCATCTATTAGCAATTTTCTTGCCAGGCAAACACACATAAAGAATCCTGAAGAATGTTCAAACAGTTCTTTGCTTAGTGCTTTCAGTGGTAAAACTCACAGTGTACATATTGAGCATGTTAATGAAAAGTTACGCGTTGCATCCTCTAGTTTAACTTATCCCCATATTCAAAATAAGAATCCATTTCCTTTCTCAATTCTCCTTTTTTTTCCACCTCAACCAATCCCCTTGTCTGTAGCACACAGTGGTTCTGTATTCTAAATTCCTTTTCTTCTCCCCTCTCCAAGTCTTTGCTTTCCCTCTTTCCCAGAGCCACAGGTCATTTCCCAGCAGCGATCAAAGCCTTTACCATATTTTATAACTTTGAAATCATGTGGGTGAAGTTTTGGCATGTATTGTGATTAATTGCTCTTTCTTATGGTCTGGCTCTTGACAAGTGGTTGCTGCAAGGGGAAGGAGGGGAGAAAGGACATTTGGATCAGCTCTTACATTGACTTACTTTCCTTTTCCTATCTTGTTTTATCTGCCCTTCCCTGAGTATTTTTTTTTTTTTAACCAATTTCCTTAAACTATCCAGGTTAAGCTCTTATCAATACCTACCTTATAAGATTCATATGCTCTCTTTTATGAATTTCCCAACTGTATTAATCTTGGAAGGTACCATGACTGATCATCTTTTCCAAATTTCTGTATTTCTTTCCTGCACCACATTAACTACAGTGAGCAGAAGGAAAGGCATCTCAGCAAAAATGATACTATTTGTATAAATCTACTAGATTAGAATATTCACTGAGGATTTGAATTAATCTTTTTGATCCATTTGTCACCATTTATCGTTACTCACCATGGTTCTGAACATTTAGTTTATCCTTAAAAAGGCCGAGAATGAACCAAATTAAGACATTGGGGAAAACAGTAAGTAGAATACCTGGAACATTTTCTAAATCAAGAAAATTTAATCAACATTTGCCAATCTGTTGATGCAAAGAATACAGAAGGACATCTTATTAAAAATAGAAATTTGGCTGAAAATGCATAGAACACAAATAAGAATGACAGTACAGTTTTCCATAAAGTTGGCTTATTTTCAATTCCAAAAAATTTAATCTCAATGGGAATAAAAACCAAAAAAGAATCTGAGTCACCCATATAAATCTTTGTGGCAGAATTAAGTGATGAAATGCTTATTTTAATATGTATTTATGAGAATTAAGAAATTCGAAAGGCACCTTTCATCAACAAGTGACATGCAAATTTCTGATTTCCTTAGATGAGAAGGTCTCAGATGAATACAAGTTGAAAATTGTATTGGCATATTAAAATGACTCAGAAAATTATAAATTATAAAGCAAAAGCTCCTCATTCAGGAAAATGTGCTGAGCTATGTTTCTAAGGGTGAATCAGTGTCAGTTCAGGAGGCCATATTGAAGTCATCTGTAGCATTGCCTTGTTCTATGGGAAGTTCCTGAGATTAAGACTCTTTAGAGAGACTACAAGGCTAAAAGAAACAAGCATGACTCATGTTTGTATGCAAGGGAACTCATGTGCCTTCATCTAGGAAAGCAAATTCTTCTTTCCATGTATTCTCAGGCTCTGCCTCCAAATATTTTTCAAAACTGAGGTCTCATTTTGTAAATTGTGTTCGACTCGGTGGCTTGGCAATCTCATGTTAGGTATGGTCTTTGTCTAGGGGCAAGTGGTGGGACCAGTATCAGGATGATTGGCATCCAGGCATATTTAATCAGGAATAGCCCTTGTCTATACCAAAATGACCCCCAGGAGTCTGTCAGTTTGTTGTACTGTGGGGGCTTGCATGTTTCTGTGGTAATGGAAATTATGCCACCAGTATTCAAATACCAGCAGGGTCACCCAGACTAAGACACACAAGGAAGAAGGACCCGTCAGCCTACTTCTGAAAAGATTTAACCAGTGAAAACCTTATGAATAACAGCAGAACATTGTCTGATACAGTGCTAGAAGATGAGCCCCTCAAGTTGGAAGGCATTCAAAAGACGACTGGGGAAGAGTTGCCTCCTTTAAAATAGAGTCTACCTTAATGACGTGTATGGAGTCAGGCTTTCTGGATCTTCGTTCCCTAATGTGGCATGACTCAAAATGAGAAGAAACAGCTTCAAACATTGATTAATAATTGGAACATGGAATGCACAAAGTATGAATCTAGGAAAATTGAAAGTCATCAAAAATGAAATGGAATGCATAAACATCGATATCCTAGGAATTAGTGAGCTGAAATGGGCTGGTATTGGCCATTTTGAATCTGACAATCATACGGCCTACTATGCTGGGATCGACAACTTGAAGAGGAATGGCATTGCATTCGTCATCAAAAAGAACATTTCAAGATCTATTCTGAAGTATAACACTGTCAGTGATAGAATAATGCGTACAAGTAAGACCAGTTAATACAACTATTATTCAAATATATGCACTGACCCCTAAGGCCTAAGATGAGGAAATAGACGATTTTTACCAGCTTCTGCAGTCTGATATTGATTGAACATGCAATCAGGGTGCATCGATAATTACTGGAGATAGTAGTGTAGAAGTTGGAAACAAAGAAGGATTGATAGTTGGAAAATATGAACTTGGTGATAGAAACGATGCTGGAGATCACATGATAGAATTTTGCAAGACCAACAACTTCTTCATTGCAGATAGCTTTTTTGACCAACATAAATGGTGACTATTTTTTTTTTTTTATACACATGGAATTAGCCAGATGGAATACACAGGAATCAAATAGACTATATCTTTGGAAAGAGACTATGGAAAACTCAATGTTATCAGTCAGAACAAGACCAGAGGCCGACTGAAGATTGGACTATCAATTACTCATAGGCAAGTTCAAGTTGAAACTGAAGAAAATTAGAAAAAGTCAATGAGAGCCAAAGTACAACCTTGAGTGTATCCCACCTGAATTTAGAGACCATCTCAAGAATAGATTTGATGTGTTGAACATTAATGACCAGAGACCAGCTGAGTTGTGGAATGACACCAAGGACATCATACATGAAGAGAGCAAGAGATAATTAAAAAGACAGGAAAGAAAGAAGAGACCAAAATAGATGTCAGAAGAGACTCTGGAACTTGCTTTTGAATGTCAAGTAGCTAAAGTGAAAGGAAGAAATGATGAAATAAAAGATTCGAACAGAACATTTCAAAGGTTGGCTTGAGAAGACAGAGTAAAATATTATAATGACATGTGTACGGAGCTGAAAATAGAAAATCAAAAGAGAAGAACACACTTTGCATTTCCCAAGTTGAAGGAATTGAAGAAAAAATTCAAGCCTCGAGGTGCAATATTGAAGGATTCTACATTCCTTGGAAACTCTATGGGGCAGTTCTACTCTATCCTGTAGGGTCGCTATAAGTCAGAATTGACTTCATGGCACTGGGTTTTTTTTTTTTTTTAATGGGGAAAATGTTAAATGACACAGGAAGCATCAAAAGAAGATGGAAGGAATACGCACAGTCACTATACCAAAAAGAATTGGTTGATGTTCAGCCATTTCAGGAGGTAGCATATGATCAGGAACCAATGGTACTGAAGAAAGAAGTCCAAGCTGCACTGAAGGCATTGGTGAAAAACAAGACTCCGAGACTTGATGGAATATGAACTGAGATGTTTCCACAAATGGAGGCAGCACTGGAAGTACTTGTCTATGCCAAGAAATTTGGAAGACAGCTACCTGGCCAACTAACTGGATAAGATCTATATTTATGCCTATTTCCAAGAGAGATGATCCCACTGAATGAGGGAATTATCAAACAATAACATGCAAGTAAAATTTTGCTGAAGATCATTCAAAAGTGACTGCAGCAGTATATAGACAGGGAACAGCCAGAAATTCAAGCCAGAATCAGAAGAGGACGTGGAACCAGGGATATCATTGCTGATATCTGACAGATCCTGGCTGAAAGCAGAGAATACCAGAAAGATATTTACCTGCGTTTTATTGACTATGCTAAGGCATTCGATTGTGTGGATCATAACAAATTATAGATAACATTTCGAAGAATGGGATTTCCAGAACATTTAATTGTGCTCGTGAGGAAACTGTACATAGATCAAGAGGCAGTGGTTTGAACAGAACAAGGGGACACTGTGTGGTTTAAAGTCAGGAAAGCTGTGCGTCAGGGTTGCATCCTTTCACCATACTTATTCAATCTGTATGTTGTGCAACTAATCTGAGAAGCTGAACTATATGAAGAAGAATGGGGCATCAGTGTTGGAGGAAGACTCGTTAACAACCTGCGTTATGCAGATGACACAGCCTTGCTTGCTGAAAGTGAAGAGGACTTGAAGCACTTACTGATGAATATTAAAGACCAGTATGGATTATACCTCAACATAAAACAAAAATCCTCACAACTGGACCAATAAGCAATATCGTGATAAATGAGGAAAAGATTGAAGTTGTTAAGGATTTTATTTTACTTGGATTCACACTCAACACCCAAGGATGCAGCAGTCAAGAGAGCAAAAGACGCATTGCATTGGGCAAATCTGCTGCAAAAGACCTCTTTAAAGTGTTGAAAAGCAAAGGTGTCGCCTTGAAGACTAAGGTGTGCCTGACCCAAGCCATGGTGTTTTCAATAGTCTCCAATGCATGTGAAAGCTGGGCAATGAATAAAGAAGACCATGGAAGAATTGACGCCTTTGAATTGTATTGGAGAAAAATACTGAATATACCATGGACTGCCGAAAGAATGAACAAATCTGTCTTGGAGGAAGTAAAACCAGAATGCTCCTTAGAAGGAAGGATGGCCAGACTACGCCTAACATACTTTGTACATGTTGTCAGGAGGGATCAGTCCCTGGAGAAGGATATCATACTTGGTAAATTAGAGGGTCAGCAAAAAAGACGAAGATCCTTGATGAGATGGATTGACACAATGGCTACAACAATGGGCTTAAGCATAACAACGATTGTGAGGATAGTGCAGGACCGGACAATGTTTCGTTCTCTTGTAAACAGGGTTGCTGTGAGTTGGAATCAGCTTGATGGCACCTAACAAGAACAGCATACCAAAATGAAGACTGAGGTTTCATTGCAGCTGCTTAGGTTAGGATTTCTATTTTAATGTTGGCTGAATGGAATTTTTTAAAATGAGACTTTGGAAGAATTGAGATTGATTTTGAAGACACAAAATAAAGCTAGCGATGATTTATAGATAGGTTTTTAGACAGTAAGTGATGAATATAATATGTATAACAATTTTCTAATCTCTCTTTATTAAGCCGTGGACAGCAGTAAAAGAAGTAGCAGTTCCAATTTTCTACTCAGTTATGTCTTTTGCTTAAAGTTGAACAGCTAGTGTTCATCTCCTAATAGGAATATTCAGAGTTTTAATTGTAGAAGTTTTCAGACTTCACTACATTTGCTGAAGTCCAGTTTTACATATATGAGACTTTCTGTCAAGCTTTGGTATTATTTTTTAATAGTTTTGTTGAGATATAAATGACATACAAGAAACTATGCATTTTCAAAGTGTTCAATTTGCTGTTGTTTTTAGGTGCTGTCGAGTCAATTCCAATTCATAATTGACCCTATGTACAATGTCTGAAGCACTACCTGGTGTTGCGCCATCCTCACAATCTCAATTTGATATATATATGTGTATGTGTATATATATAATATATATACACATACATATATATATATGTATAAAAAAAACCATATATATACCAAAACCCCATTGCCGTTGAGTCAATTCTGACTCATAGCAACCCTATAGGACAGAGTAGAACTGCCCCATGTGGTTTCCAGGGAGCATCTAGTGGATTCGAACTGCTGACCTTTGGGTTAGCAGCCATAGATAGCTCTTAACCGCTATGCCACCAGGGTTTCCATACATATATGTATGTATGTATGTATATATATATGTATATGTATATATATAAAGCCATCACCACAAACAAGATAATGAACATCTCCATCATAAACAAATATTTTATTGCACTTCTTTGTAACCTCTGCCTCCCTCCCCCTTTAAAGCTCCAATCCCTAGGCAACTACCTAGCCACATTCTGTCATTATAGTTTGCATTTTCTAGAAATTTATAAAAATGGAACCTCTCACGTCAAAGAGGAAATCAGATCATTGCTATTTGCAATAGCCCCTAAGAAGATAAAATACTTAGAAATAAATCTAACTAGAGACATAAGAGACCTATACAAAGAAAACTACAAGACACTACTGCAAGAAACCAAGAGACCTACATAAGTGGAAAAACATACCTTGCTCATGAATAGGAAGACTCAACATTGTGAAAATGTCTATTCTACCCAAAGCCATCTATACATACAATGCAATCCCAATCCCAATTCCAATGGCATTTTTTAATGAGATGGAGAAACAAATCACCAACTTGATATGGAAAGAGAAGAGGCCCTGGATAAGTAAAGTATTACTGAAAAAGAACAAAGTAGGAGGCCTCACACTACCTGATTTTAGAACCCATTATACCACCATGGTAGTCAAAACAACCTGGTACTGGTACAACAACAGATACATAGACCAGTGGAACAGAAATGAGAATCCAAACATAAATCCATCCACATATGAGCAGTTGATACTTGACAAAGGCCCAAAGTCTCTTAAATGGGGATAAGACAGTCTCTTTAACAAATGGTGCTGGCATAACTGGATAGCCAACACAAAAAAATGAAACAAGACCCATATTTCACACTGTGCACAAAAACCAACTCAAAATGGATCAAAGATCTAAATATAAAATCTAAAACGATAAAGATCATGAAAAAAAAATAAGGAGAACATTAGGATCCCTAATATAAAACATAACTAACAATGTACAAACATCAGAAGAGATATTAGATAACTGGGAGGTCCTAAAAGTCAAACACCTATGCTCCTCAAAAGACTTCACCAAAAGAGTAAAAACATTACCTACAGATTAGGAAAAAGGTTTTAGCTATAATATTTCTGATCAGCAGCTGATCTCTGAAATCTGCTTGATACTGCAAAAACTCAACAACAAAAAGACAAATAACCCAATTAAAAAATGGGCAAAGGATATGAACAGGCGTTTGACCAAAGACTTTCAGGCTGCTAACAGATAAATGAGGAAGTACTCATGATCATTAGCTGTTAGAGAAATGCAAACAAAACTAAAATGAGATTTCATCTCACCCCAACAAGGCTGGCATTAATCCAAAAAACACAAAATAATAAACGTTGGAGAGGTTGTGGAGAGACTGGAACACTTATATACTGCTGGTGGGAAACATTTGATGAATCCGGGAAACATTTCATAACACGGAGGAATCTGGAAGACATTATGCTGAGTGAAATTACTCAATTGCAAAAGGACAAATATTGTATAAGACCACTATTATAAGAACTCTAGGTAAAGTTTAAACACAGAAGAAAATATTCTTTGATGGTTACGAGGGTGGGGAGGGAGGGAGAGGGATCTTCACTAACTAGATAGTAGACAAAAATTTTATTAGGTGAAGGGAAGGGCAACACGTAACACAGGGATAGTCAGTACAATTGGACTAAACCAAAAGCAGTTTCTGCATATAACAAAAATCTTTGAAGGCCAGGGTAGTAGGGACAGGAGTCTGGAGACCATGGTTTCAGGGGATATCTAGGTCAATTGGCGTAATATAATGTATTAAGAAAACGGTCTGCATTACACTTTGGTGAGAGGTGTCTGGGGTCTTAAACGCTAGCAAGCGGCCATCTAGATGCATAAATTGGTCTCAACCTACCCGGAGCAAAGGAGAATGAAGAACACCAAAGATACAAGGTAAATATGAGCCCAAGAAACAGAAAGGTCCACATAAACCAGAGACTCCATCAGCCTGAGACCGGAAGAACTAAATCACTGCCCTGACATGGAACACAATACAGAGAATCCCTGATAGAGCAGGAGAACAGTGGGATGCAGATCTTAAATTTTTGTAAAAAGACCAGTCTTAATGCTCTGACTGAGACTGGAGGGACGCTGATGGTCACGGTCCCCGACCCTTCAGTAATCCAAGATTGGAACCATTCCTGAAACCAACTCTACAGACAGGGATTGGTCCGGACCGTAAGATAGACAATGATGCTGGTAAGGAGCAAACTTCATGGCTCAAGTAGACACGAGAGTATGTGGGTGACTCCTGTCAGGTGGTGAGATGAGAAGGAACAGGGGGACAGGAGCTAATTGAATGGACACGGGGAATACAGGGTGGAGAGGAGGAATGTGCTGTCTCATTAGGGGGAGAGCAGCTGGGAGTATACAGTGGGGTGTGTATGACTTTTTGTATGAGAGACTGACTTGATTTGTAAACTTTCACCTTAAAGCACAATAAATAAATTTTGAAAAAAAGACACCAAGGACACAAAGTGATTACGAGCCCAAGAAACAGAAAGGTCCACATGAACCAGAGACTACATCATCCTGAGACCAGAAGAACTAGATGGTGCCCGGCTGCAACCGATGACTGCCCTGCAGGGAACACAACAGAGAACCTCTGAGGGAGCAGGAGAGCAGTGGGATGCAGACCCCAAATTCTCATAAGGCCAGACTTAATGGTCTGACTAAGACTAGAAGGACCCTGGTGGTCATGGCCCCCAGACCTTCTGTTGGCCCAGGATAGGAACCATTCCCGAAGCCAACTCTTCAGATGTGGATTGGACTGGATAATGGGTTGGAGAGGGATGCTAGTGAGGAGTGAGCTTCTTGGATCAGGTAGACACTTGAGACTATGTTGGCATCTCCTTCCTGGAGGGGAGATGAGAGGGTGGAGAGGGTTAGAAGCTGGTGAAATGGACATGAAAAGAGAGAGTGGAGGGAGAGAGTGTGCTGTCTCATTAGGGGGAGAGTAATTGGGAGTGCATAGCAAGGTGTATATGGGTTTATGTGTGAGAGACTTACTTGATTTGTAAACTTTCGCTTAAAGCACAATAAAAATTATGAAAAAAAAGAAAGGAATCTGCCTCTCTCTAGCTATGTAGTATGTTTTCTTTTTTGTCTGACATCTTTCAGCATAATTTATATGAGATCTATCTATGTTCTTTTTTTTTTATTGTGCCTTAAGTGAAAGTTTTCAAGTCAGTTTCTCATACAAAAACTTATATGCACACCCTTATACAACCCTAGTTCTCTCCCTACAATGTGACAGCACGCTGTTCCTCTCCACTCTATTTCACCTGTTCATTCAACCAGCTCCTGTCCCCTTCTGCCTTCTCATCTCACCTCCAGACAGGAACTGCCTACATAGTCTCATGTCTGCTTGAGCTAAGAAGTTTTCAGTAGTTTCCTTGTGGATTCTTTAGGATTTTCTGTGATCATGCCACCTGCAAATAGAGATACTTTTACTTCTTCCTTGCCCATTTGAATGCCCCCTATTTATTTATCTAGCCTGAGTGCTCAGGTTAAGGCCTCTAGCACAACGTTGAGTAAGAGTGATGATAAAGGGCATTCTTGTCTGGTTCCTGTTCTCAGGGGGAATGCTTTCAGACTCTCTCCATTCAGGATGATGTTGGCTGTTGGCTTTGTATAAATGCCCTTTATTCTGTTGAGGAATTGCCCTTCTATTCCTATTTTGCTGAGAGTTTTTGTCATGAATGGGTGTTGGACTTTGTCAAATGCCTTTTCTGCATCAATTGATAAGATCATGTGGCTCTTGTCTTTTGTTTTATTTATATGATGGATTACATTGATTGTTTTTCTAATGTTAAACCATCCCTGCATACCTGCTATGAATCCCAGGTGATCAATGGTGAATTATTTTTTTAATACATTGGTGAATTTCATTGTCTAGAATTTTGTTGAGGATTTTTGTGTTTAAGTTCATGAGGGGTATGGGCCTGTAATTTTTTTTGTGATGTCTTTACCTGGTTTTGGCATCAAGGTTATGCTGGCTTCATAAAATAAGTTTGGGAGTATCCCATCCTTTTCTATGCTCTGAAATACCTTTAGCAATAGTAGTGTTAATTCTTCTCTGGAGGTTTGGTAGAATTCTCCAGTGAAGCCATCCATGCCAGGGCTTTTTTTTTTTTTTTACTGGAAGTTTTTAGAATTACGTTTTCAGTCTCTTCTTTTGTTACAGGTTTATTTTGCACTTCTCCCTCTGTTTATGTTAGCTTATGTAGGTAGTGTGTTTCTAGAAGTTTGTCTGTTTCATCTAGGTTTTCAAATTTGTTACAGTGCAGTTTTCCATAGTATTCTGTTATGATTCTTTTAAATTCAGTTGGGTCTGTTATGATATTGCCCATCTCATTTCTTTTTTTTTAAATTTATTGTGCTTTAAGGGAAAGTTTACAAATCAAGTCAGTCTCTCATGCAAAAACTTATATACACCTTGCTGTGTACTCCTACCTGCTCTCCCTTTAATGAGACAGCACACTTCTTCACCCTGTGTTCCCTGGGTCCATCTCATTTCTTTTGGGGGGTTTTTGTTTCCTCTCCTGTTTCTCTCTTGTCAGTTGGTCAATTTTGTTGATTTTTTCAAAGAACCAGCTTTTGGTCTTGTAACGGTTTCAATTATCTATCTGTTCTCTATTTCATTTAGTTCTGCTCTAATTTTTATTATTTGTTTTCTTCTGGTGCCCAAGGGCTTCTTTTGCTGCTCTACTTCTGTTTGTTGGAGTTGGATGTGTGCATTTCTCCTTTTTGGATGTGTGCATTTATTGCTATAAATTGACCTGTGAGCACTGTGTTTGCTGTGTCCCAAAGCTTCTGGTAGGATGTGTTTTCCTTCTTACTAGATTCTATGAATTTCTTTATTCTGTCCTTAATTTCTTCTATAACCTGGTAGTTTTTGAACAAGATGTTGTTCAGTTCCCATGTGTTTGATTTTTTTTTCCTTGTTCTTTCTGGTATTGATTCCTATTTGTTTGGCTTTATGGTCAGAAAAGATGCTTTGTAATATCTCAATGATACGGATTCTGTTAAGTCTTGCTTTATGGCCTAATATGTGGTCTATTCTGTAGAATGTTCCATGTGCGCTGGAAAAGAAAGTATGCTTGGCTGCTGTTGGGTGGAGTGTTCTGTAAATGTCTATGAGGTCAAGTTGTTTGACTGTGGTGTTTAGCTCTTCTGTGTCTTTATTGAGCTTCTTTCTGGATGTTCTGTCCTTCACTGAAAGTGGCATGTTGAAGTCTCCTACTATTATTTTGGAGCTGTCTATCTCTCTTTTCAATGCTGTTAGAGTTTGTTTTATGTATTTTGGAGCCCTGTTGTTGGATGTGTAAATATCTATTATGTGTATATCCTTGCGGTATGTTGACCCTTTAATTTTTTATATAATGTCCTTCCTTATCCTTTGTGGTGGATTTTAAAGTCTATTTTGTCAGAGATTAATATTGCCACTCCTGCTCTTTTTTGATTGTTGTTTGCTTGATATATGTCTCAGTCATCTAGTGCTGCTATAACAGAAATACCACAAGTGGATAGCTTTAACAAAGAGAAATTTATTTCCTCACAGTAAAGCAGGCTAAAGTTCCAAATTCAGGGTGTCAGCTCCAGGGACGGCTTTCTCTCTCTGTTGGCTCTGGAGGAAGAATCCTTGTCATCAATCCTCCCCTGGTTGAGGAGCTTCTCAGGTTTAGGGACCCTAGGTCCAAAGGATGCACTCTGCTCCCGGTGCCCTTTTCTCGGTGATATGAGGTCCCCCTGTCTCTCTGCTTGCTTCTCTGTTTTATATCTCAAGAGATTGCCTCAAGACACAATTCACTCTTGTAGGTTGAGTCCTGCCTCACTAACATAACTACTCCCCATCCTCCCTCTTAACATCATGGAGGCAGGATTTACAACATATAGGAAAATCACACAATACTGGGAATCATGGTCCAGCACAATTGATGCATTTCTGGGGGGACATAATTCAATCCATGACAATATATTTTTTCCCATCCTTTGAATTTTAGTTTGTGTCTTTAAGTCTAAGGTGTGTCTCTTGTAGGCAGCATATAGATGGATCATGTTTTTTTTTAATCCGTTCTGCCACTCCCTATCTCTTTATTAGTGCATTTAGTCCATTTACTTTCAGCGTAATTATTGATAGGTATGAGTTTAGTGCTGTAATTTAGATGTCTTTTTTTGGTGTGTGTGTTCTTGACAGTTTCTTTTTTCCACTTAATTTTCTGTGCTGACTTGTTTTTCTTTATGTATTTTCTTTTCCTTTTTCGTTGTTAGTGCTTTTGTATCTGCTGAGTTTTTACATTTTTCTTTCTTTAGATGTGTAGGATTGTTAGTTTCCTTTATGGTTACCTTAATATTTACCCCTATTTTTCTAAGTTCAAACCAATCTGTTATTTCTTTATATCATCTTGACTTCCTCTCCATATGAAATATGATGAGTACATTTTTTTAGTTCTTTTTTTTTTGGTTTAATGTTGTCATCTTTTACATAATGACATACGTGTTTCCCTGTTTTGAACATTTTAGCTTTGATTTATTTTTGTGATTTCCCTATCTGTGTCGATACCTGGTTGATCTGTCCTGTGTTCTAGTCTTGGGTTGTCATCTGACGTTACTGATTTTCTAACCAGAGGAGTCCCTTTAGTTTTCTTGTAATTTTGCTTTGGTAGTTGCAAATTCACCAAACTTCTGTTTATCTGGAAATGTCTTAATTTCACCTTCATATTTGAGAGACAGTTTTGCTGGGTAGATAATTCTTGGCTGGCGATTTTTTTCCTTCAAGTCTTTATATATATCATCCCATTGCCTTCTTGCCTGCATGGTTTCTGCTGAGTAGTCCAAGTATAGTCTTATTGTCTCTGCTTTGTAGGTGACTTTTCATTTATCCCTAGCAACTCTTTGAAATTCTCTCATGTTTGGTTTTAGCAAGTTTGATTATAATATGTCTTGGTGGCATTCTTTTGGGATCTACCTTGTGTGGGGTTTGATGAGTATCTTGGATAGATATCTTTTCATCTTTTGCAATATCAGGGAAGTTTTTTGCCAACAAATCTTTAGCAATTCTCTCTGCATTTTTCTCTTATCCCCCACCCCCTCGTTCTGGTACTCCTATCACTCATAGGCTTTCCTTCTTAGGGTTTCTTCATTTTTTAAAATTCTTTTACCTGATTTTTCTTCAAATATGTTTGTGTCAAGTGCCTTATCTTCATTCTCACTAATTCTGACTTCCATTTCCTGAATTCTGCTCCTCTGACTTTCTATTGAGTTGTCTTATTCTTAATCTTTTGGATTTCTGTCTGCTGTCTCTCTATGAGACAGTGTAGGCTATTGAATTTGCCTATTAATAGGCTATTGCAGCCTATTAAATTTGTCATTATCCTCTGCTCTAATCTTCTTAAGTTCCTCTGATGCTTTTTCTGTGTGTTCATTGGCTTGTTCTGTATTTTGCCTGATCTCCTTCTTGAGCTCTTGAAGAGTTCTGTATATTAATCTTCTGTATTCTACCTCTGGTAATTCCAGGAAGTTCTGTTCATCCAGAAGATTTCTTGATTCTTTGTTTTGGGAACTTGCTGAAGCCATCATGGCCTGCCTCTTTGTGCAAATTGTTATTGACTGTTGTCTCTGAGCCATCAATAAGTTATTGTATTTATTTATTTTATGTTTGCTTCCCATGTCCTAGCTTCTTATTTTGTTTTGTTTTGATATTCCTAATGAGGCTGCTCAAGTGAGCTAGTTTGATTATTGGTGCTTTTGAAGCTCTAACATCCTGTCACGAGGTGGTGAGAGCTGTTACTAGGTATGTGAGCCCGGGAGTCCATTAAATTTTCTTGTATGGATTCAGCTCAAGTGTCCAGGTAGTTGATCACCAAGTGTGTGGTACAGACTTTAACCTACAGTCTTAAACGGGCAGGGGTGATTGGTGTAGGCACAGGTATCTGGCTCCAGTAGGGGACGTGCACTGAGCAAGTCAGGGGGCTGAAAACCGCTTCTGAGATTGTGTGAGGAATATGTGTCCCTGTTCCCTAGAGCATGTAGGTAGGTGGATTTTGCAGCCAGACTATGGCCATCCAAAGCTGTTGGCTGTAAGGACTGGGAGGCACCACTTATCCTTAGACCTCTGTCATGGGTGGGTTGGTGGCTTGGGTGGAGCCACCAGTCCTCAGGCCCCGGATGTGAGTAGGTGAGGACCCCTCTTAATAGGCAGAGCAGCATCAGATGTCACGAACCTGCCTCTCCACCACATAGCTGAAACAGTTGAAATTAGACTTCAGGTATACAGCCTGTTGTATTGTCCTAATGATAGCCTATACTGTTGAAATGCCCCCACACAGGTCTGTGCAAGGGTGAAGGCATTCAAGAGCCCCCTTATGCCTGTGCCTAGGCAAAGAAGCTGTTTCTGCCCTGGGTTCCTGGCTTAGGGGTGGTGGCAGGTTATGTTTTCCCTGTTTCTTATTTTTTCCTTCTCCAAGGCTGGGAGACTGCTTTGGTGCATTACAGGTCCTACTTCCAGCCCAGGGAAAATGGCTATCACTGAAGCCAACTCAGGATCTGGTGCAGAACGGGGAGGAGTCAGGTAAATGGGAGAGAATTTTTTCCCAAATGGGTATTTTTTGCTCCATGCAGTAGATTAGATGGAAGTACTTCTCTTCTGGCAATTGAGTGCCACCTTTTTGCTGATTCTGGAGGCACGTGTAGACTCTCCACTCCTCGGTCTCTCCTGATTTGGAAGACGTGTCCCAAACGCCTCTACTTGCCCTACTGCCCTCACACCAGTGGCTCCAGCCTGTGGGACACTGGTTCCTGCCAGGTCAGGTATGACAACTCCTTGCTGCTTCTGAACTGCCTCTCCCTCCCCCACCACTCAGTCTGACTTCTAAACTTTGCCTTTGATGTTCAGGGCACCTAGGCTGTCATGTATAATTGGTCGACTTATTTTTTCAGGCCTTATTGTAGGAGGGACCACAGTAAGCATCTGAGTACTCTGCCATCTTGGCCTCACCTTTATCTATGTTCTTAATGTATCAATTGCTTCTTTTATTGCCTAGTAGTAGTATTCCATTGTATGGGTATATCATAATTTGTTTATACATTCAGCAATTGATAGATGTTTGAGTGGCTACTAGTGTTTGTCTCTAACAAAAAAGAGTTGCAATAAATAGTTTGTGCAATTCTTTGTGTGGACATATGCTTTAATTTCTTTGGGTAAAAAAAAACCTGGAAGTGGGATGGTTTATTCATATGATAAGTGTACATTTAATTTTTAAATAACTTTCAAACTGTTTTCCAAAATGGTGGTACTATTTTAGTATTTTCCCATCAGCAATGTATGAGAATTCTAGTTGCTCTCCATCATTTTCAACACTTAGCATGGTCAGTCATTTTGATTTTAATCTGCATTTCCCTAATGATTAGTGATGTTCAGTATCTTTTTTGCCATCCATAAATCTTCCTTGATGAAGTCTCTTTCAATTATCCTATTGGCTTTTCCCCTATAGGGTGTTTTTCTTTTTATTGAGTTATAAGAATTTTTTATATAATCTAGATCAAAGTCCTTTTTCAGAACTATGTCTTGCAATTATTTTCTCTCAGTTTTTTTCTCTTCTTTTCCCAGTATTTTTTTTCAAGAGCAGAAGTTTTAAATTTTGATTAAGTACAAATCAGTGATTTTATGGTACATGCCATTTGTGTTGTAGTTAAGAAATCTTTCCCAAACTGAAGCTCAGAAAGATTTTCTTCTAGAAATTCTTAGCTCTTAAAGTCTGTGGTCTATTTCAAGTTAATTTTGTATATGTTGTGAGGTAAGAGTTGAAGTGCATTTCTTAATCATACAGCTGTCCAGTTGTCCTGAAAACATTTGTTAAGAAGATTCTGGCAGAATTAGGAAAGTCCCAAAAACCATCCTCTCTTATGACACCAGTTGCAAGGTTAAGGTCCCCAAGACCACCCTCAGGTTTGATAATTCACTAGAGGGACTTACAGAACTCACTGAAAGCTCCTACATTCATGGTTATGGTTTATTACAGTGGAAGAATACAGATTAAAATCAGTCACGGGAAGAACTGCATAAGACAGAGTTCAGGAGAGTTATATGTGTGGAACTTCCAGTTGTCATCTCCTAGTGGAGTCATGGACTACACTAACTTCTTTCAAAATTGGTGTGACAATATGCACAGAGTATTGACAATCAGGGAAGCTCACCTGAACCTTGTTGTCCACAGTTTTTAATTGGGGGTTAGTCACGTGGATATGGTTCACCACATGCCTAGCTGACCTTTAGTCTCTAGCCCTTCTGGCAGGTGAGCCAATACTGTGTGGTCCAAAACCCTAATTATAAATCACATTGTTAGACTGTCTGGTATGGCCCAAGGTAAACAAAGATACTCTTATTAGGCAGTACATTCCAAGGACTTAGAGATATCTTTCCAGGAGTTGAAGGCAAAGGCCAGACTTCTTTTTGGGTAAGGTTAATTTTTTACTCAGGTGATGCAAATGATTAATGTGCTTGGCTGCTTATCAAAAGGTTGGAGGTTTGAGTCCACCCAGAGTTATCTTGGAAAAAAGTCCCGGGGATTGACTTCGAAAAAATCATCCATTGAAAACCCTGTAGAGCAGAGTTCTGCTCTGACACACATGAGGTTGCCATGAGTCAGAGGCAACAACTTTTTTTTTTTAATTCTTTGCTACAGAACTATCCTTTCCCTATTGAATTGCCTTGACATCATTGCTGAAAACCAACTGACAAGTCTAATTCTAGATTCTGTATTTCATTTCATTTATCTCATTGACTATCCTTACACCAGTACTACACCGTCTTAATTATTGTAAGTTTATAATAAGTGTTGAAATCGGAAGGGTAAATCCTCAAACTTCGTTCTTTTTTTCAAAGGTCATTTTAGTGATTCTATGTCATTTGAATTTTTGTGTCAGTTTGTAAAAAAAAAAAAAAACCTATTGGGATTTTGTTTGTGATTGTATTTAATGTGTAGATTAACTTGGGGAAAAAAATGGCATCTTAATAATATTGAGCCTTCTGATTCATGAATTTTTTTCTTTAATTTCTCTCAGCAATGTACGGATCTTGCATATATTTTATTAAATTTATCCTTGTGAGGTCGCTTTTAAGCTTTGTTAGGATAGACCAGAACAACCTGCAGTCTAGGGCTAATTTTGCTCCACTACTGAGGCAATAAATACCCTTCTGAGTGTCCTACCCAAAGACTTGTGAAATAAAATTTTCCACTGTGTCTTATAGGAACATGGACTATTTCTGGCCCTCTGTAAGTTTTGGAGATTGCTCCTTCTGCTTCTTCCTGTAGTATTTTTGCAAGCTTCGGGTAGTTTACTCATACACGTGCACTGATCAGTACTGAACTAAATACTCAAGGGGGTCCTCTGCAAATCCCTGAAGCTTTTTTTGTGCAGTTCTCCATTTTTTAGTATTCCCAAACAGGTTAAAAAATGGCTTGAGGGAACCTGGGAAAGTAGACTGACTAGGCTTTTGTTTTGATTAGGGGATGGGGCTGGGTTAAGGCATGGTTTGAACTTCCTGCCACTGCCAAAGGACGGAGAACCCTGGCTTTTTTATCAGCTTGCCTAGATGTGGGACAGAAGAAGGGGAGTAGTGAGGCTTGAAAGGTTTCAGCAGTCAAACATCAAAAATGGAGTCAGATTCTTTATTACAATTCACTGCTGATGTTTGACTGGTGACTGACATGGGCCATGTTTTATTTAACTGAATTTCAAATTGTTTAAGCCAATCATTATGGTGCTTGATAAAGCCTGTATGTAGGCTGAGGCTGGACAGGACGTAAAAGCTCCATTAAATGTCCTTTTTAAAAGCCTGCCATTGTTGATTTTGAGAAGTGAAATGACTGTCTTGGCTCATTATCCATACTGTTTGGAACTCCAAAGGGAATAAGGAGCATCTTGGTATTGTGACTTTAACTGTACAGAGGTATGTGAGTCCATGATGTATAGTTTGAGTATTGGTGAGGTAAGAGATTCCAAGAATTCTTATCCCAAAGAGGACAATGTTGAATCAGGAATTTTTGTTGCTGCCATTGACTGGATTAGATGGCTGAACCATTGCCAATGGCTCAAGAGTATTTAAAAATGTGTAGATGGGACTGACTGTTGGCCAGGGCATCCAGTGATAAGATGAAGTTTGGCCAGTTGTGTTGACCCTTAAGTTCCATCCTTGATCAGTGATATCCCAGTTAAGATTATGCAATGGTTGTGCTACCATCCATAAAGTATACAGACTCTCTTTGCTGTTCTTTCAGTTGATCCCAGGGGACTCCACAGGTAGGTGGGGAGTCTGTGAGAGGGGTGACCTCCTCAAGCACTGAGGCATCTGGCAAAGGAATCAGGGCAGGGGAGGCCACCTCTTTCTGCAGTTGCTGCAGTTGGGATATGCCAGAGGGGCCAGATTTAGCTTTACTCTGTATTAGAGCAGAACATTTCTGTTTTAGTAAGGAGGACTTGGTGACTGTGCTGTCTTGCAGGTGCTGCTTTCATTACCCAAGACATAATAGATAGCTGGGCATGGAGGGTCACAGGGTCATGGCCTCTAAGAGCCCCTTTTTCCAGAGTAGCCTAGTATGCAACCAGCAATTGCTCCTCTAATGGTGTATAGTGTGGGGCTGATTGGGGCAGTTTCTTACATTGGGAGTCCACGGGCAACTTAGGGTCATTGTTGTGGATTGAATTGTGTCCCCCCAAAATATGTTTCAACTTGGCTGGGCCATGATTCTTGTATTGTGTGATTGTCCACCATTTTATCATCTGATATGTTTTCTTGTGTATTGTAAATCCTATTTCTATGATGTTGATGAGATGGAATCAGCAGCAGTTATGTTAATGAGGCAGGACTCAATCTACTAGATTGGGTTGTGTCTTAAGTCAGTCTCTTTTGAGATATAAAAGAGAGAAGGGAGCAAAGATACATGGGAAACTCATACTACCAAGAAACAATAGTCAGGAGAATAGTGCGTCCTTTGGACCCAGGGTCCTTGTGCTGAGAATCTCCTCGACCAGGGGAAGATGATTACAAGGACCTTCCTCAAGAGTGACAGAGAGAGAAAGCTTTGCCCTGTAGCTGGCACCCTGAATTCAGACTTCTAGCCTACTAGACTGTGAGAGAATAAACTTCTGTTTGTCAAAGCCATCCACTTGTGGTATTTCTGTTACAGCAGCATTAGATAACTAAGACAGTTATCATGAGTGGTAAAGAGACTTCAGCAGGCATGAGAGGAAGAGGCTGCTAAAGCCTCTATGGTGAAGGAGTCTCTGGGAACACTAATGGGTGTGCCTGTAGTACTGCAATTTGGAAAGATTCTAGAGCCTTTTGTTATAGGGAGCATCATTCAAAATGGGCCAATTTGTAAGTGGCAAAATAATAAAGCATCTCAATATTTTTCTTTCGAGGTAATGTAATGCAGTTGAATGAATAAGGTTTTATGTCCCAGAGAACTAGGGTTCCCCCAGCCTCATTGACAATTTAACTGAAAATCTTAATTTGTTTTCTAAAGCCTGGGCTAGATTTTCTAAGAAAAGGGAAGTCCTCAAAGATAGGAGGAGGGAGAAATTGCCCTATTTAGGGGAGAGAGGAATGAGAGTTTCTGAAATGGAGATAGTCTGAGTTGACCCTCCTGCTCATGGTGCCAGAGTATATGATTGCCGTGTGCCCAGGAAGTCTGGGCACTAAGTACCATGGCTCTGAATCAGTATCTAGGACCTCATTAACTGATTTGATGATCAGAGGAAGGAATAACACTGAGGGATCTTTGTGAGCCTGCTCAGTTACAGCTGAATTGGATAGCTTAGGAGTCAATAGTAAATAGGGTTGCCAGACTTTTCCCTCCCATTTTTCTGGTACCGAGTAAGGCCAGGATTCTTATATGACCTCATGGAGGGAGAAACTGAGTCTCCCAAATGGCTGGCATTAGACTGTCACTCATCTACATTGACATGTGGAAACTCAGAGACAGATTTAATTTGATTTTGGAAAAATGAAGTAAGTGCCATTTATTAAACCTGATTATCTTGGAGCTAATTCATACTCTTGATGTCATTTCACAACTTGTCTGGTCTTCATTTACTAGTGTTCAACATGTCAAATCTATTCTTGAGATGGTCTCTAAATTCAGGTAGGATATACTCAAGGTCATACTTCGGCTCTCGTGAATTTGTTCTAATTTTCTTCAATTTCAACTTGAACTTGCATGTGAGCAATTGACAGTCTGTTCTGCAGTCAGCCCCTGGCCTTGTTCTGACTGATGATATTAAGCTTTTCCACTGTCACTTTCCAAAGATGTAGTTGATCTGATTCCTGTGTTTTTCATCTGGTGAGGTCCATGTGTATAGTCACCATTTATGTTGTTGAAAAGGTATTTGTAATGGAGAAGTTGTTGGTCTTGCAAAATTCTATCATGTGATCTCTGGCATCGTTTCTATCACTAAGGCTGTATTTTCCAACTACCTATTCTTTGTTTCCAACTTTCGCATTCCAGTCACCAGTAATTATCAGTGCATCCTAATTGCATGTTCAGTCAATTTTAGACTGCAGAAGTTAGTAAAAATCTTCGGTTGCTTCATCTTTGGCATTAGTGGTTGGTGTGTAAATTTGAATAATAGTTGTATTAACTGATCTTCCTTGTAGGCATTGTCCTATCACTGACAGCACTGTACTTCAGAATTGCATTGTGCAAATCTGCTGCAAAAGACCTCTTTAGAGTGTTCAAAAGCAAAGATGTCACCTTGAAGACTAAGGTGCGCCTGACCCAAGCCATGGTGTTTTCAGTTGTCTCAATGAATAAGGAAGACCAAAGAAGAATTGATGCTTTTGAATTGTGATGTTGGTGAAGAATATTGAATATACCATGGACTGCCAAAAGAATGAACAAATCTGTCTTGGAAGAAGTACAACCAGAATGCTCCTTAGAAGCAAGGATGGGGAGATTGCATTTTACATACTTTGGACATGTTATCAGGAGGGTTCATCTCTGGGAAGGACATCATGCTTGGTAAAATAGAGGGTAGTGAAAAAGAGGAAGACCCTCAATGAGATGGATTGACACAGTGGCTGCAACAATGGGCTCAAGCATAACCTGACGATGGTGCAGGATCAGGCGGTGTTTCGTTCTGTTGTACGCAGGGTTGCTATGAGTCAGAACTGGCTCAACGGCACCTAACAACAACAACAACAACAATACGTACTCATAGTAATGACAGAGCTTCCTGGCTTAAGAGACTGGCTATGGAGGACAGTGTTCTTACAACATGAAATGTGGATCCTAAAATGAAACATGGGACATGTAGATAAGGACGAGCCTGGACAGAGGCAATAGGCATGGTGGTTTAGGGACATTGATTCTGGACATCAGGCTGCCTGTGTTGTAATGGAAATTCCTCTACTCGCTATGTTACAATTATGCCTCAGTTTCCTCATCTGTAAAATGGGATAATGGAATGACCTTATAAGGTTGTTTTATTAATCATAAAAAAATATAAAATGATGTCTATAACACTTTTAGTTTAGTGTCTATCACATTGGTTTTCAGTAAATGTTAATGACATACACTTTACCTGAGGAGCCTATGTGCTTGCTGCAAGTGGCTGTGTCTTTAAAGTCTGTGTGGAAAAATGCAATTATTGGGATTAATTGATGCTTATCCCAATTTATTTTCAAAGGGATTTGAAGTGGTTTACATTAATGCATGAAATACCATAGGATACATATATAGAGAAATTAGAATAAATGGACAAATAGGGAGAGTCAGATGAAGCCAAGAGGACATAAAAATACAGGCCATAAGGTCCAACACCATTATCAGGAAGTGGGCTATGTATTTAGCACTGGACTTCCAGGTGAACAAAGGAAAGAAGGCAGAGTATACATTGTTACTTCTTTCCAAGATAATCACTGGGATCATGCTCTTGCTCCATTTCCACCCCCTACCCTTTTCATCTGGGCAACAGAGTAATATTTAACTCTTCTTAAAGGGAAAATGTTTTCAAAACCAAAATTATTATCTTTTCTTCCCAGTCAGATCTTTTCCCCTGTTTTCTCAATTTCCATTAAAGATTCTACCATATTCTTAGTTCTCAGATATAAAACATAGGGTTTATTTTGACTCTTTGTCCCTTGCTCCCAATAGCTACTCCTATCAAGACATTTTTCTTACTTTACGTTGCCCTTCCCTTCATTCCTTGCCTTTCCATTCTCACCATGCTGTCCTTCTGGTTTAACTCTTCGTTACATCTTGATGTTCTTTGTTTTAATTAGTTTGCTCTCTTCTTTCTGTGCTTTGGTCTCATCCTATTTCCATTTCTCCAGTACATCCCTATCAGGTGTATCTTCCTCCAAAAGAGTTCTAATCATAGAACTCACTTGCTCAAATACTTTGAGTGACTCATCATTGCCTTCCAAATAAAATATTGTTGTCGTTAGGTATCCTTAATTCAGTTCCCACTCATAGCAACCCTATGGAGAACAGAATGAAACGCTGCCTGGTCCTGTACCTTCCTCACAATCATTGCTATGTTTGATCCCATTGTTGTACCCACTGTTTCAGTCCATTTCATTGAGGGTCTTTCTCTTTTCTGCTGACCTTGTACTTTACCAAGCATGATGTCCTTCTCCAGGGACTAGTCCATCCTGATAGAATGTCCGAAGTATGTGAGATGAAGTCTCGCCATTCTTGCTTTTAAGGAGTATTTTGACTGTACTTCTTCCAAAACAGATTTCTTCCTTCCTCTGGCAGTCCATATTCTTGGCCAGCACCATAATTCAAAAGAATCAATTTTTCTTCGGTCTTCCTTATTCATTGTCCAGCTTTCAAGTGCATATGAGATGATTGAAAATACCATGGCTCAGGTGCACCTTAGTCTTCAAGGTGACATCTTTGCTTTTTAACACTTCAAAGAGGTCTTTTGTAGCAGATTTGCCCAGTGCACTATGTCATTTGATTTCTTGACTGCTGCTCCGTGAGCATTGATTGTGGATCCAAGTAAAATGGAATGCTTGACAGCTTCAGTATTTTCTCCATTTATGACGTTGCTTACTGGTCCAATTGTGAGGATTTTTGTTTTCTGTATGTTGAGATGTAATCCATGCTGCAGGCTGTGATCTTTGATCTGCATCAATAAGTGCTTCAAGCCCTCTTCACTTTCAGCAAGCAATGTGTAATTTGCATGTTGCAGTTTGTTAATGAGTATTCCTTCGATCCTGATGCCATGTTCTTCTTCATATGGTCCAGCTTCTCGGATTATTTTCTCAGCATACAGATTGAATAAATACAGCGAAAGGATATAAGCTCGATGCACATCTTTCCTGACTTTAAACGATGTCGTATCCCCTTGTTCTGTTGGAATGACTGCCTCGTCGTCTAAGTACAGGTTTTGCGTGGGCACAATTCAGTATTCTGGAATTCCCATTCTCTGCAATGTTATCCATAATTTGTTATGATCCACACAGTCAAATTACTTCACATAGTCAATAAAACATAAATGCCTGCTATTCACAATCTATCCCAGTCTTTATTTTTGGGTTTATTTTTCACCACTTCCCAACAGGCAGCTAGCTGTCTTCCAACACTCTTTTCTTTCCTGGTTCCTGAATTTTTAGGGTTGTGTTTTACTTATGTCTGCATCACGTGCAACCCAGACTGTAATGCCTTACTTACTGTAAGTGTTCATTTAAAAACTCCAGGGAGTTTTGCTTGCTCTGAATTCAAAATCCATGGAGTACTGCCCTCTTTTGGTTACAATAGCCCAGAGTCCGTCCAAACTACTGAATAGGGAATGATGTTGAATGACTCATCTTTTCCTTTTGGTTAGAACCCACATGGAAACAAACAAGGCAGGGTGAAATAATTCCATCCTCTTATTTATCTAGCTCCAAAGATTGTTTGTTTAAGGAGATAGAAAGAAGATAAAATCCTGTATAGAAAACTTGGAACTTTATTGCTTCAAATCATGTATTATGTGTGTAAACTCAGAGTTGGGGTAAAGCCAATAACTACCCTAGTACATCCAGAACTCCAAGCATTTTCAGACCTCAACACAAACTTTTATGTAAAAGCTAGTGTGTGAGCAAAAGCCAAGTATTCCCTACAGGCCCCTTTAGGTTAAGAATAGCTTTCTGACTTGAGGGACTACTGAGGCAAGTGACAAGGTCATTTTTTTCATGCTAACACTTAGTGTTTGGTCAAGTAAGAAATAACAGTGTCAGGCCTAGGTGGTCAAGTGTTTGTCTGTAGACCTTGCTGAGTTCCCAGAGTTTGTGAGTCTGCCTGACTCAGCCTCGAAAATCCAGCAGAAGTAGAAAGGAAGGACGACTCAGGGCCCAACGAAAGTAATAGATTTTCAAGAAGGGATAACAGGATGAGAGATGCACAGGAAAAGTCTCCCAAAGAAATATCTCTCAACTGTGAGTGTTTAGGGTTGTTAATTTTAGTACTTCCTAACAATGACTTTGTTATAAATCACACTGAACCTCAGTAGATATAAGGACAACGAAAAGTAAATAGGTGTGCACTATAAATAACAGGAAAGATCAATTAAGATAGGCCTTGAACTTTTTCTCAAGTATCAATAAAACCAAACTTCCTTGCATCTAAAAGGAAAAGGTATTCCAAAACTGAAACTCAGTGGGTGACAGGATGCTGCACACCTCTTGGAGGAGGATGGAAAGGTTTGTGGGCTGGTGTCTAATGCAGTCTTGGCACCATCTCTGATTAGGAGCTAAGGTTAACCGGAAGATCATATGTCAGTTGTGGCCAGTGTTGTTCTCTACTATCCAGAAGGTTACCGGATTGCTGCTCCTTCTTTTGAAATCTGATCTCGGGATCACAAACAGCCACAATGAGTTGGATCACTGCCATGTGCTCTAAATTGGGCTGACAAGGCTGACTCAGTGCCAGGAGTTTACACAGGATGCAGCTTGAAATATTCAGATGGGGAGAAGTTTGAAGTTTCTTTCTCATTTTCAATACTACTACTCGAGGAGATAGGCTTGTACGTGCATGTCAAAGAAAGATTGATCCTGCACTTGGGTAGGGGAGATCCATAAAAGTCTGAAATTTTCCTGTGTTAAATTTTAGGTTCTGGGGATTACTTTGCTCTAAAGGAAGGCTACTGTTCCTTTTAGAAATGGTGGGCCTCCTCTTTAACATTGTAAATATAAAATTTCTACAAAGATCCACAAGAAACAACAGAAAATCCCTCTTGTGAGCATGGATGTGTACACATCTGTAAATATAGTTTCTTTTATTTGCGTGTGAATTTGCAAGCAGCACCTCACTAAAGCTGAACTTTTGCTATGTAAATAAAACCATCTGGTGTATCCAAAGAAGTTCAGTCTCTAGAGAACAGGATCATAAACAATCGATCCTCCACAGACCTTTCAGTATTTTAGTTTGAGTAAAATTTTCTCACAGCACTCTTTTTAGTGTTTTTAATCTTCTAAGGATTTTATAATTTGGTCTCTAATGCAACGTCTTTATGTAAATCCCTAGGGGAAAATTCTACCCCACCACTTTTGACAGTCTGGAAAACAATGGACCGTTTAAGGTACTTTGATTAATGGATCGAAAATAGACCTTCAGACATATTAATAGAAAGTTGGAAGGAAAGAAGTATATCATTCCATTTTTGTGATGGGAATAATGAGACGTAGGGTGGTTAAGTTCAAGGTCCCACGTCCTATATTATTAACTGCTAAACCTGCTCCAGGTTTTGTGAATCCCAGTTGAATAATCTTTCTACTCAACACTGTCTTTTTTTCCTCTAAATTTTATTCATTTCTTTGTTGTTGTTGGGAATATACGCAGTAAAACATACACCAATTCAACAGTTTCTACATGTCCAATTTAATGACATTGATTACATTCTTTGAGATGTGCAAAGATTCTCAGCCTCCTTTTCTGAGTTGTTCCTCTCTCACTAACATAAATTAACTGCCCCCTAAAGTTCCTGTCTAATCTTTTGAGTTGCTGTTGTCAATTTGATCCCATATAGTTATTAAAAGAGCATAATGCTCAAGGCAGACCTTTTTTACTAGTTAAGCTAACCTATTGTTCAGTTTTAAGATGACTTCAGGGGACATTTTTGGTTCAAGGTTTAAAGATTATCTCAGGGCAATAGTTTCAGGGGTTCATCCACCCTCCATGGCTCGGGAAAGTCTAGAGTCTATGAGAATTTGAAATTCCTTTCTGAATTTTCCTTCTTCTGATCAAGATTCTGTGGAATCTTTGATCAAAATGTTCAGTAATGGTAGCCAGGCACCATCCAGTTCTTCTGGTCTTATGGCAAAGGAAGCAGTTGTTCATGGAAGCAACTAGCCACACATTCCATAACCTCCTCCAATTCCTCAGTCTCCTTCTTCCTCTGTTGCTCCAGGTAAATAGAGACCAATTGTTGTGTCTTGGATGGCTACTTGAAGCTTTTAAGACCCTAAACCCTATGCAATGAACTAGGAGGTAGAACAGAAGCACTAAACATGTTATTAGTCCAATTAATTGGGATGTCCCATGACACCATAACCCTAATCATTCAAACCAAGGAACCTAATACCATGAGATGTTTAGTTGTACATACGCAGCCTGAAAAGTTACTGTTTTTTTTTTTTTTTGTCATCATTGTAAATGTATCTATCACACAACTTTTGCCAATTAAACTTTTTACGGGTATATAACTGACTGACAACAATTGCAATAATCAGCTGTGCAAACATACCCTTAACCAGTGCAGTTTTTCTGGCACTGATAACCCCTCTTTTCCCCCTTCCTCCTGCCCCTGCTAACCACTAATAAAACTTTGGTCTCTATACATTTGCCTTTTCTTATATTTTTTATATACGTATGGTCATATAGTATTTGTCTTTTTGTGATTGGTTTATTTTGTTCAGCATGATGTTTTCAAGTTCCATCCATACTGTAGTATGTATCAAGACTTCAGTTTTCTTACTGTTTGAGTAGTATTCCATTGTATGTATGTACCCCATTTTGTTTATCCATTCATCTGTTGATGGGCATTTAGGTTGTGTCCACCTTTTGGCTATTGTGAATATAGCTGCAACGAACATTGATGTACAAGTCTCTTTTTAGGTCCCTTATTTCAGGTCTTTTTGGGTATATACCTAGGAGTGGAATTTCTGGGTCACAAGATAGTCTATTTTCAGTTTTTTGAGGAACCAACACAATGTTTTCCACAACGGCTCTACTGTTTTGCATTCCCACCAGCAATGGATAAGTTTTCCAGTTTCCCCACACCCTTGCCAACATTTCTTATTTTCTGTTTCTTTTTTTTAATCTTGGCCATCCTAGCGGGAGTGAATGGTATCTCATTTTGGTTTTGATTTGCGTCTCTCTGATGGCTAAAGATGCTAAGCATCTTTTCATGTGTTTGGTGGTCATTTGAATGTCTTCTTTGGTGAAATGTCTATTCCAGTCCTTTGTCTATTTTATGATTGTATAATTTTTTTTTTATTATATTGTCAATGTTTATATATATATTTTGGTCAGTAGATTCTTATCAGATATATGGTTTCCAAAGATATTCTCTCAGTTGGTAGCTTGTCTTTCCACTTTTTGGTAAAGTCTTTTGATGAACAAAAGTTTTTAATTTTTATGAGGTGCCATTTATTTATTTTGTATTTTGCTGTTGTGCTTTTCTTATTAGATAATCCATTATCGAAAACTAGGCCTGACACCGTTGCCCCTGCTTGTTCTTTTAAGAATTTTATGGTTTTAATTTGCACAATTAGGTTCAACACTGTCTTTAACTGACTGTTTATTTTCTTTTAAGTGTGGATAGTAAGTGTGCTGCTGAGCAAAACAAGGAGAATCCAGTCTTTGACCAATTGACCAAACAAGACCCAGCAGCTGGGAAGGTGATTAAGTCCCATAAGAATGAGATTGGCTTTCTCTGACTTTTCTTTTTTTCTTTAGCCTCTCTTGCCCCCTTCAGCAAAAATTGTTGTTGTTGTTGTTACGTGCTGTGGAATCAGTTCTGACTCATTGTGACCGTACATACAACAAAATGAAACACTGGTCCTACACCATTCTCACAATGAAAATTGTTTAGTGTCACTTAATTTCTTGGAAGAAGCTAATTTCTAGAAGGCTTCTAAAACTAGAATATATTTGCCTGGAAGACCAAAAGGGATTGATTGCAAAAATCATATCACTGATTGTTAGCTAAAGAATGTCTCTACTTGCAAATCTGCATTGGAATCACCTGGGGAGCTTAAAAAAAAAAAAACAAAATATAATGCTTGGGTTCCACACCCAGATGTTAGGATTTTATAGGCTTGGATGAGTCTCTCCAAGATGCTTCTAAATAGGCAGGCTGGGTTTGAGAATCAGTACTTGCAGCACCTGGATCACATTTTTCTACAGGGGCAGCAGGACTACGAATTCCCATCCTTCTCATAGGGTGGTCTACTTTGCTCAGGAATAATTTAATGTAAAATATTTTAATGACTTCTTGTTATTGTTAGGTGCTGTCAAGTAAATTCTAGCTCATAGCGACCATACGTATAACAGAACGAAACACTGCTCCATCCTTAAAATCATTGCTATGTTTAAGTCCATTGTTTCAGCCACTGTACCAATCCATCTTGTTGAGGATCTTCCTCTTTTTCACATATCCTCTGTTTTCCTAAGCATGATGTCCTTCTCCAGGAACTGATAACATGTCTAAAATACATGAGACAAGGACTTGCAATCCTTGCTTCTAAGGAGCATTCTGGCTATACCTCTTCAAAAACAGATTTGTTTGTTCTTTTTGCAGTTCTTGATATATTCAGTATTCTTCACTGTCTTAGTTATCTAGTACTACTATAACAGGAATACCACAAGTGAATGGCTTTAACAAACAGAAGTTTATTCTCTCACAGTCTAAAAAAAAAAAAAAAAATTTTTTTTAGTAGGCTAGAAATCCAAATTGAGGGTGTCAGCTCCAAGGGAAGGCATTCTCTCTCTGTTGGCTCTGGAGGAAGGTCCTTGTCTTCAGTCTTCCCCTGGTTAAGGAGCTTCTCTGTGCAGGAAGCCCAGGTCCAAAAGATGAGCTCTGCTCTGGACACTGCTTTCTTGCTGGTATGATGTCCTCCTTGTCTCTCTGCTCACTTCTCTCTTTTATATCCCAAAAGAGATTGACATAAGACACAACCTAATCCAGCAGATTGAGTCCTGCCTCATTAACATAACTGCCTCTAATTCTGCCTCATTAGCATCATAGAGGTAGGATTTATAACACATAGGAAAATCACATCAGATTGCAAAATGGCAGATAATCACAGAATACTGGGAATCATGGCCCAGTCAAGTTGATACACATTTTGGGGGGACACAACTCAATCCATAACATTCCACCCTTTGATCCCCCAAAATTCATGTCCTTGCCACACGTAAAACACATTCACCTCCATCGTATCATTAAAAAACGCCCAGTAAGTCTTAAATCAACACCAAGTCCAAAATCTTATCCTCTGCAAAATTCCTCTTCATCTGTGAAATCTAGAATACAAGTTATATGCTTCCAAAGTACAATGGTGGAACAGGCATGGAGTAGACATTTCTGTTACAAATGGGAGAAATTGGAGGGAAAGGAGGAATAATAGGCACCAAGCAAGTCAGCAGAACACATTACATTAGCTCTTGAGGCTTGAAAATAATCTCCTGTTCTCTGAGACCATTTAGGCAATGGCCCTGCTCTCCAGACTCTGGGTGTTGGACACACTCTGATTCTGGGTGGAGGCCTCTCAGCCCTGGGCTTCAGCTCTGCCTTCCAGGCCTACTGGGATAGCAACTCTGCTGCCTTGGCTTTAGGCTGCCCTGTTGTTCTTCTCCATCTGAGTGGTGACTCTACCCTTTGAGACCACAGAGGTCGTGGCCCTACCCTTTGAGACTGAAGAAGGTCTGCTTCCTCTGTTTCTTGTCTCTTCAGCTACTGCTTCCTGGTTTCTTGGACTCTTGGCCCCTTGGACCTTGCTGTCCCCACCTGCCCTGCTGAGGCAGGTGTTCCAAAACTCTTTAGCTACACCAATCCGTGCCTCGGGGCACGCCGCTCCACCAGTAAACTTTGGCTAGAAGGTACTCAGCTCTCTTGCTCCATGGTCGGCAAGCCTAGTTCCACTGATTAGTGCTCAGAGGCACCCCACTCTGCTAGGAAGCCTCCTGCCAAAGGCACTCGGCTCTCTCAATCCATGGGTCGCACTGATTTCCTGGTTCTGCTACTGCCATTTCTCTGCTGCTGCTTCTTGTCATTTGCGCTGTCTTCCAGTGTAATAGCTCTCCTCATTTCCTTCTGAGTCCTCACCAGAATTGTCTTTGATGTGCATAATTCCACCAACAGTCTCTTCAAGGCAGTAGTTTAGGAGTCTAGAAGTCCAGATTCAGGGTGTTAGCTCCAGGAAAATGTTTTCTCTCTCTGTCAGCTCTGGAGGAAGGTCCTTGTCGTGAATCTTCCTGTGGTCTAGGAGTTTCTCTGCACAGGAACCAGATGGGTCCAAAGGGCTGAGCTCTGTTCCCAGTGATGATTTTTTGGTGATATGAGGTCCCTCTGACTCTCTGCTCGCTTCTCCCTTTTATATTTCGAAAGAGATTAATTTAAGACACAAACTAATCCTGTAGATTGAATCCTACCTCATTAACATAACTGCCTCTAATCTGGCCTCATTAACATCATAGAGGTAGGATTTACAACACATAGGAAAATCACATCAGATGACAAAATGGTGGACAGTCACACAATACCGGGAATCATGGCATAGCCAAGTTGACACACATTTTTAGGGGACACAATTCAATTTATAACATTCACCAACACCATAATTCAAAGGTATCAATTCTTCAGTGTTCCTTATTCATTGTCCAGCTTTTGCGTGCATATGAGGTGATCGAAAATACCATGGCTTGGGTCAGGCTTTTTAACACTTTAAAGAGGTCTTTTGAAGCAGATTTGCCCAATGCAATACATTGTTGATTGTGGAGTCAAGTAAAATGAAATCCTTGACAACTTCAATATTTTCTCTGTTTATCATGAATTTGCTTATTAGTCCAGTTGTGAGGATTTTTTTTATGTTGAGGTGTAATCCACACTGATGAGTGCAATCTTTGGTCTACATCAGTAGGTGTTTCAAGTCCTCTTTCAGCAAGGAAGATTGTGTCATCTGCATATCATTGATTGTTAATGAGTATAAATTTTTTTTTTTTTATACCTCTGTAGCTCCAATCCTGATGCCATGTTTTTCTTCATATAGTCCAGCTCCTTGGATTATTTGCTCAGAATACAGATTGAATAAATACGGTGAAAGGATGCAGACCTGATGCACATCTTTCCTAATTCTAAGCTATGTGCAGTGTTCCCTTGTTCTGTTCGAACGACTGCCTTTTGGTCTTTGTACAGGTTCCACATGAGCGCAATTAAGGGTTCTGCAATTCCCATTCTTTGCCATGTTATCCATAATTTGTTATGATCCACACAGTCAAATGCCTTTGCATAGTCAATAAAACACAGGTAAACATCTTTTTGGTATTTTCTGCTTTCAGCCAAGATCTGTCTGACATCAGCAGTGATACTCTCTTCTGAATCCAGCTTGAATTTATAGCAGTTCCCTGTTGATGTATTGCTGCAGCCATTTAGTATTCTTAGTGGTTCTGTTTTTTAAAAATATCTCTTCCTTTACTTTGTAGTTCATGCTTTCCCCAGGCTAGTGCGCAGGAGCCATGTTAAGGCTGCAGCTAATGGGGACAGGGTAACTTCCCCACTGCAGGCATGCCAGTTCTCACGAGATTGTTTAATCTACTGTCCTTAAGCTGCTATTTCCTTACCTTCTAGGATAAATCAATCCTGACCATAAGACATTCTTTAAGTTTGTTTTATATTATGGCTTTAAAATGATTGCATATGCATCAGATACTGTTTTTGGAACAAGGTAGGGAAGAGCTAAGTGAATTTTTAAGAACATTCAATATGTTTCTTAATATATGAAAATTTTCTAAAAATAACCAAATATAGCTACAATTTCTAAAGTTTTCTTTTGTTTGTGATTTGTCCTTTAAAATAATAATGCAACATTCAAACAGTTGACCTCTTACTGAGACAGGATGTCAAGATTTTATTGACAGCTGGTTCTGTGAAGGCTTTGGTGTTAAACTAGTTTTATAAGGTTATGTTGTAATAGAAACGGTGACAGGTTGGGAATCAGCAAGTGTGAGTGAGCTTTGGTCCCAGCTTAGCTACTCACTGGCTCTGAGACCTTGGGCAAAGTATCCTGGTCTCTTCATATAGCAAGAGAGGACTTAGGGACTGTTGTACCAGCTTTAAATATTAGAAGGCAGTTAAACAAGACAAAGTAATGGAGAAATTCTAACTGAAACTTCATTCAGTTTTGTTTTCAACACACGCATATCCCTGCGCAAGTCATTGCATGCTAGCCATCCCTTAGGAAACCCACAGTTTCTTCTCAAGAGTATGTGGCAAATTGTAAAAGTGTGAAGATTGACCCATGGCTGCTTTCTTCCTCCTCTTGCTCTTTCATTTTATGGGAAAATCTTCTCTGGCCTATGCCTCTTGGAAGATTGCATACATTATTTTGTAACCACTGGATACTGTCAGGGCACGTGGTAAACTTTTTGATGTGACCAGTGTGACAAGCCAGACCCCAGAGCAAAAATTTCTACTCAGCAATTGCTTCTGTTCTCATAGACCTTGATGTAGAGTTGGTTTTTCACCTCCAGCAAAGCCAGTGCTGGAGGCCTTTAGCCTTCTTCTCCGGCCATGGTCTGCACCACTGCCCTGATTGAGACTGTCATAGGCCAAGATCAGCCAGTGAACCTCCACACAGTCTTCTGTCCCAGACCCTTATTCCACATCCTTCCTTCTCTGCTCACACCATATGACCCTACTTTCTCACAGAATTTTGTGGGAAAATACAGAGTACGTGTCCCATTTGATCAAAAGTGTATTTCCATGCTGGAAACTTTGCCTTCACTAAAATAAGGTCCTGGATTTTACATAAAAAGGAAGTTTTTCCAAGATGCTGCACAGCATTACCTAACCAAAACTCTGGTCACTAAAAATAAAAATAGCATGCTGTCTTACCAGGCAGGCCTTTTTGAAGGAAAATGCTGAGTAATTTTAAGTGAAAAAGAACATGTATACTTTTGTTCAGTGTTTATATTTCAAATTAGGGAAAATAAGATCTGTCAAAATAAAAATTGAAGCTTTGATAACTATAAAAATGATTAAAAACTAGAAAATAGTTGTTACAAATCATATATATATATTTACCATGAAACCCTCACAAGTTAACACAGTGAACACATACTATGTCCCCAGACATTTCACAAATTAAAACAAAAAACAATATTATTACTTAATCAGCATCTGAAATTGGGAAACAGAAAATATTCTCTTTACTCTTACATATTTTGAGCATCTTCAAAAGGTCTTTAGAGACATAGATCATTTGAGTTTTAGAAATTTTTGCGTAGAATTATTATAGCACAATTTGGAGGGTTGGAAAACTCTAATAGGGCTTAGAGCGCTATGCCTTGCCTCTCCAATTGGAAAACACAAAATGTCCTCTAGATGGAGCACCAGATCTTTCCTTTGTTAAGGTAAATAATTCTCATTTTTGTGAAAGGAACTTTAGAACTTCGTTTTAAATAGATAAGAATTTAAAGAAACTTATTCTTAACATTGGCATGCTATTACAGGAATCATCTCAACTTTGATGAAGGCAATATTATGTTTCAGTCAAGGTAACCTACCCTTATATATGCTACAGTAAAATGTGTTTGATTTTCAGATTCTTCAAGTGAGATCCACTGAGTTCTGGAAGCTTGCTGTGGCATGTGCAAAAGGCAGAAAAGCTCACAGATGTTTTCTAAAGATCAGAGTATAACTGAGAAGGAGGGATGGTGAGAACTTAGAAGGACAAGGGTTTAGGAAAGGTCAGTTTGTGTAGATGGAAGTCTTTCCCAAATGTAGCTTAAGTATCTGCCTAAGAACATTGAACATACCATGGACTGCCAAAAGAATGAACAAATCTGTCTTGGAAGAAGTACAGTCAGAATGCTCCTTAGAAACAAGGATGGTGAGACTGTGTCTCACATACTTTCGATATGTTATCAGGAGGGATCTGTCCCTGGAGAAGAACATCATGCTTGGTAGAGTAGAGCGTCAGTGAAAAAGAGGGAGACCCTCAACGAGACGGATTGACACAGTGGCTGCAACAGTGAGCTCAAGCATAAAAATGATTGTGAGGATGGCGCAGGACCAGGCAATGTTTCATTCTGTTGTGTGTAGGGTTGCTATGAGTTGGAACCGACTTGATGGCAACTAACAACAAAAAACAAAGGCATAATTGCCAATGTGAAAGATGGAAAGGTACTTTGACGTCATCTAATCCAATTCCCTCATTTTACAGTGGAAGAAGTAATTGTCTTTCTTACGTTGACAGAGTTAGTGATGGTGCAGAACAAAATTAAATAAGCAGTGTGGGGAACTTTGCTCTTTTTAGCTGTCTAGCATGCGTTCCTTCCTAGCAACATGGATTTTCTTTTGGGGATTATATTCCCTCAACTGTGTGGAGTCTTGGAAAGCTAGTAAGGGAAGCTGAGGGGTCCTTAGAAACTAATTCTGTACGGTTAAAGGTTAAGTGTGTGATCCCAGACCAGCCAGTCACTTGAGGGATGTGCAATCTTAAAGCAGAGATTTGTAAGGAAATATGAAACAGTTGAAATTAGTTTATCTTAGGTGATAACTTGATATTCATTTTACTAAAAATGATTCTTCAACTTTCCTATTAGTTCTGTGAGATCTCCAATAACCTTCTGATGACTCCTTGTTTGTTTAAGTTGGCCAGAGTTGGTTTGTGACTCTAGCAGCTACTTAAGTAATTCCAGCAACTACTGTTCACCCCAACAGTGAAACTAGATCTTCATATTGCAAATTTAAATTACCCAGCAGAGTTACCCTATGTCAGCAAGAGGTACTTGAGACTGATTCATATAGAAAAAAAAAAAACCACTTTTTTCTCATTGCCCTAACCATAATCAGAGTACTATGTTCTAGGTCTTTTGAGCTATGACAAACTTTAAATTCCAGTAAGAATAGCTGGATACCAGTGTTGTAATATATTTGACTAAAGGCGAAAAGTTTTCCTTGTATAACATTTTACTAGAATACTCTAAAATTATATTGTAATATAGCATTTGTTTTTTTTTCTAATTACAAAAGTACCAACTTATTTTACTCAGTTTTTCCCTAAATATTAAAAATTATACAAAATGCATAAGCTTTTGCTTGGTTTCCTATTAGAAATGAAAAAACAAACTCCCAACTGGTAAAGTGATATCATCAATGAGCCATAGAAATAGATGATGTTTGAGTCATTCTAAAACAACAGTGAAATAATAAGGCCTTTAAAATATTTTTCCCCTTCAAATACCTTCTCAGAAACATGTGGCTTAACCCTGCTATTTAGAAAATGTGTTACAGAAACCTCATTTTTCTTTTTTAATGTAATTCCTTTAAGTGTACCCAGCAAGTAGACACACACTGCCCCCTTTTTTCACATCTCAGAATACAATTTTTGAAAAGGAGCTTGATGTTTATAGAAGTTTCTTTAGGCTATTATAACTAATCTTTGGAGTAATGTTGTATTACATGATTTATAAACTGACAAGTCTCATGTACTAACAATGAAATCTACTAGAAACAGTTAGGCCATTCTTATCTTAATGGCATTTTAAGGCAGCATTTGCAGTTCAGCTCAGTTTGGCAAGGCAGGGGAAGAAAATGCTCAAAAGCCTGAGAGTATGCTCATTGCCTTTCTAAAGCCAGCCAGCAGAGGGCTTTTCTGTACTCAGAACCCATGCCTTGTTAATGGCAAATTAATAGCCCAATTGCAGAAAAATTGCCTTATAAGATATAAACTCAAGTTAAAGGAAAATTTCTTAGACATCATCTAGCTTATTAAAAAACAAAACAAAACCGAAATTCAAAACCCAGAATAGTCGTATAGTAGAATGAAATTTATATGATTTAATTCAACCCAAGACTTGACTTATTGTTGAAGATCATGATTTGTACCTCACCAGTTTGGGGGTGGGATGGTCCCCTCAAATTGGAATTTGATATAGACAGTGCCCTGCCATGGCTCTTTAACTGGGTCACAATGGTACACTGGAGTCAGCTGTCAATGACTCCTCAAAGCTGATTGTTAAATTTGGAGGAATTAAATCACATTGGTAGCTTGAGATTGGCCATGGTGGGAATATTTATATCCTGGAAATCTGCAAATGCTACAAATCATGTTCCCCCTTCAAGATGCCAGAACTGGTTGTTAAATATTTACCAGCACATGATGGGATATAACAAAAAAGGGGATTTCCTTGAGAATCATGTGGTCTCCCACCCTGGATACATTTTCATGTCTGTTCATGCCTGCTTTGTCTAGCCGAGCTGATTATATGAAAGGTCAACCCTGAAGGTTTGGTTACAGGCCCTCAAACATTGGGAATTCAGTCTGGGCCTTTCTCCACTAACAAGTGAGATGGAGTCTGGAGGTGGAATGGGTACTTGGTGCGAAGGTACTTGGTGCGAAGGGGGAGGAGTGGGTATGAGAAGGTAGAGCCCTTGGAGCATCTGTGAGCACTGAGCCACAGCCTCTTACTCCTTTCCCATTGCTTCCTTTCTCCTTTCTGGTCCTCCACAAGATGTTAGTAAGTGCTCTTCTCCTGCAGATGGTTAACTCGTGTGTCAGTTTTGTTTTCTAAAATTCTAAAGCCTTTCAGCTGTACACCTCACATGGCATCCATACCTTTCAATGTAGTATCATTATTATTTATAAATGTAGTGGGGCCTCAGATTTACTACCACCACACTCAGATGTGCAATTAACAATTTAGGTTCTCTCTCTCTTTTTTTTTTTTTTTTGGTAGCTGTCCTTATGACCGCCTCCCATTGCTCTGTTAGGTGACTTAGGTAAATATGAATGCCTTTCAGAATTCCAGTTTTCCCCTGACTGCCACCTTTGTGGATTGGTGGCAGACAGAATGTTAAGTCTTGACAGTTTTCTCTATGTACACACACACACACACACACACACATTCATACATATAGGTAGTCCCTGACTTATGACATATTCGAGTTACAATGAACCACACTTATAACCGTCTGTTTTTTTTTGGTACATCTTGTCATTAGTAATATCTACTATATACAATGTTGCAGTGAGTAATTTGCTAATGTTGTCATTCTCAGATGTAATGTTTCCAACCTCAAAGACAAATAAAAATTGGATTTATAAAGATACTGATAATGACAGTCAATAATAATGAAAACTAAAAAAAGAATGAGGTATTCAACTTTCGACAGAACTGACTTAAGATGGAGTCATCAGAATGGAACCCCGTTTTAAGTCATGGACTGTATTGTGTATACATATACAGCCAGAATGCTCCTTAGAAACGAGGATGGAGAGACTTCGTGTCACATACTTTAGACATGTTTTCGGGAAAGAACAGTCCCTGGAGAAGGACATCATGCTTGATAAAGTAGAAGGTCAATGAAAAAGAGGAAGACCCTCAATGAGATAGACTGACACAGTGGCTGCAACAGTGGGCTCAAGCATAGCAAGGATTATAAGGATGGTGCAGGGCCAGGCAGTTTTCCGTTCTGGTGTACGTAGGGTTGCTCTGAGTTGGAACCAACTCCTCAATGGCCCCTAATAGCAACAACAACATATATATGTAACTACTCGTGCGCGTGTGTGCGTGCACTTTCACACACACACGCACACACACACAGAGTTTTTCTTGGGACAAAGCCCAAAATTCTTACTATGGCCCACAGTGACTGAATGACCTCACCTTACCTACACCTGCGTCCCAGCCTGCACTATTCTTTCCCTGGCTCCCTCTCCTGCAGTCGCAATGGGTCTTTTATTTCCTGAAACCTGCCAATCTCATTCCTCCTAAGGCCTTTGCATAAGTTGTTTACTGTCCTTGGTAAAGTCTTGGTTCCCTCTGGTTAGCTGCAGTTCTTAGTGTAAAAGTTACATTTTTCTAGAACCACTTCCTGACCCTCCTCTTCCATGCAAGACTCTCTCACGGCACCTTACACTTCCTTTAATAACATATACCATGATTGCAACTAATTATCTTTGTAATTATTCCTAGTGCTTATTTCCCTCACTGGATTGTGGTTTTTTTAAAAAAAAATTTTATTGTGCTTTAGGTGAAAGTTTATGGCACAAATTTATTTCTCATTCATAAATTTATACACAAATTATTTTGCAACTGTCATGGATTGAATTGTGTCCCCCTAAAATATGTGTCAACTTGGTTAGGCCATGATTCTCCATATCGTGCAGTTGTCCTCCATTTTGTGATTGTAATTTTATGTTAAAGAGGATAAGAGTGGGATTATAATACCCTTACCCAAGTCACATCCCTGATCCAATGTAAAGGGAGTTTCCCTGGGGTATGGCCTGCACTACCTTTTATTTCTCAAGATAAAAAGGAAAGAGAAGTGAGGGGGGACCTCATACCACCAAGAAAGCAGTGCTGGGAGCAGAGGTGTCCTTTGGACCCGGGGTCCCTCTGAGGAGAAGCCTGTAGTCCAGGGGAAGATTGATGAGAAGGCTGACAGTGAGAGAAAGCCTTCTCCTGGAACTGACACCCTCAATTCAGACTTCTAGCCTACTGGACTGTGAGAGAATAAACTTCTCTTTGTTAAAGCCATCCACTTGTGGTACTTCTGTTACAGCAGCACTAGATGACTAAGTCCGCCATGTTGGTTGCAGTTCCTGCAGTGTGATAGCACTTCCCCCTTTTCCTTTATACCCAAGTTCCCCATGTCCATTCGTCCAGTTTTCTTGTCCCTTCCTGCCTTCTAAGTCTTTGCTTTTGAGCAAGTGTTGTCCATTTGATCTCATATGCTTGACTGAACTAAGAAGCATGTTTCTCTGTGTGTTATTGTTTGTTTTATAGGCCTGTCTAATCTTTGGCTGAAAGTTGGACTTCAGGAGTGGTTTCAGTTCTGAGTTAGCAAGGTGTCCGGGACCACGGTCTCAGGGGTTGGATTGTAATTTTTGAGGAGAAAAGCTGTCTTATTCGTTTCTCTATCTCCTTTGCCTAGAATTATCATGCCCATTAAATTAGTTTAATAGATGATTTGTATATGTTTCATTTTTATAAGCCTCATAGCACCTAACATGGATAAGTATCCTATAAATTATACTAATAAATATTTATAACTTTCATTATCTCTCGGCTTTTTACCCTCTGCCTGCTTCTCAGAGTTTATGTCCTCCCTTGGTTATGTGAAAAGAAGAATTCTTTGTGAGCTATCTGTATGAAGATGAAAGTAATCAAACTCAAATCAGGAAATAAGCCAGATGTTGGATTCTGAAATGTAAATCCAACTTCATGTAGCACATTGCTATGAGAGAGCTGTTTAAAAAATGAACACTGGAGCATCTAATGTTTCTCAACTGCCTACAGGATCAAGTCCATGCTATTTAGCATGGGACATAAGGCTTTTCATGATCTGAGCTTTGCCTTCCTTTCTAGACTCATCTCCCGTCACACTCTACCCCATCTTCTTATACTGTATCAGAAAAGGCAGATGATCATCAGCATAATTATTATTATGAGTATTAATTAAGCATTAGTCTATGTCAAACACAGTGTGAGGGCCTGTAGGGACATACAAAGATGTGTAAGTCGTAATTGCTGCTTTCAATCACCTATAAATCCAGAAGAGGCAGACATACATATAAAATATAAATATAAATTAGTTAAATAGTAAGTGCCAAATAGTAGTTGAGAGCAGAAAGTGCAATTTCCTGACATGTGAAATAGTGCTCTACTTTAGATTTATGTTTCTACAAATAAATGTGACTCTTGGGAAACAAGGAAAGGTAGAGAGGAGATATTAAATGTTCTGCCTTTCTCTTAGTAAACAAGTTCTGTGATTTATCCATTGTTTTGTGTAGTCTTCCACCTTCGTCATCTTTGAAAGTGTCGTATTTGCAGTCTGAATTCAGAAAGGAAATGAACAGATATTTGTCAATGACTTAGAGCCCTTGGGCAAGTCTCCTTGAGCCCTTGGCTCACTAACTTGAGGCATGATATTTTACAAACTCAAATATATATTAACTTGGCCTGTGGAGAGCAATGCTCACATTTGTTTGCATGGAGGAATCAGCCTGGCCTGTTGGATGGGGCCATGTACTAGAACACCAAATAAGAAGAGGCTTTCAAAATTCTACCTTTCCAAGGGCCTTATAGGGGAAAACCAAAAAACCAAACGCACCACCATCGAGTCGATTCCAACTCACAGTGACCCTATAGGACAGAGTAGAACTGCCCCGTAGAGTTTCCAAGGAGTGCCTCGTGGATTTGAATTGCCAACCTTTTGGTTAGCAGCCGTAGCTCTTAACCACTATGCCACCAGGGTTTCCTTATAGGGGAAGCATACATTTATTTACTCAATCAACATTAAAAAAATTATCGTGGTAGCAATCTCTTCCTACTTAAAGGAACCCTGGTGGCACAGTGGTTAAGTGCTTTGCTGCTAACCAAAAGATTGGCAGTTCAAACTCACCCAGTGGCTCTGCAGGAGAAAGACCTGGCTATCTGCTCCTGTAAAGATTACAGCCTAGAAAACCCTATGGGGCAGTTCTGGTGTCTCTATAAGTTGAAAATCAACTCAATAGCACCTAATAACAACAATAAGGGTGGTTCTGCCTACTCCTGTCCGCATACCACCACATGATTCTTAAATGAAAGCCCTCAATCCCAAGGCATTCAGTGCCAAAAAGAGTCTGCATGTCTCCAATCTTGTCATAACTGCCCTGTGCTGTTGCAATTGTACCTGATTTTCAAGGGAGCACTATAATATAGGTCTAATTACAGGGTTATCATGGTTGTAACTCTGTTATAGTAGAGGAGTGAGTTGGACTCAGCAGAATATTTGGTGGGCTGATGCTATTTCACAGTGCCTCAATTCACTTTCTCTTGGGGTTCTCACTCACTACGTCTATCTCTCCTATTATATAATACCTTTCAAGAATGTTTTTCAGGGAATGAAAAATACATACTGTTTTTCCAGTTTTGTCTATGTATTTACTAATAAATTGTGTCTCCCAAAAATATATGTGGAGGTCCTAAACCTTGATACCTGTGAACGTGGCTGTGTTTGGAAGTAGGATCTTTGAAGATCCATCTACAAGCCAAGGAATGCCAAGGATTGCTAGGAACCACCAGAAACAAGGAGAGAGGCATGGAATAGTTTCTCTTTCAGAGCCCTCAGAAAGAATCATCATGGCTGACACCTTGATTTGGACTTGTAGCCTCCAGAACAGTGAGGCGCCCACTTTATGATATTCTTATAAGCCACCTACTTTGTGATATTTTGTTGTGATAGTCCTCAAAAACAAAAGCAACTCCTATCTAACTCATAAAAAAACCCGTTAATTAATAGAAGGATACTCTCCTCGGTTTCTCTGTCTCAGTCATGGATCATTGCATGGCAAGGAATAAAACCTTAATCAAGTTAACTCATGTAAAAAGAAAGTTACTGGATAGATACAGCCACGGGAACTGGAATATGGTGAAGCATCTACTCTGTTTGTTTTTGAACATCTGCTTCATTCTTCTACTTCTCTCTGCAGAGAAGCTTTCTTTGCTTATTTAATAGCATGTACATGACTGAAAATAGCTGCCAGCTCTGAATCTACCTAACCACGTAGCTCCAGGGCCCACAACCATATGGCCATGTGGTTGCTATGATTCATATTTCAATACCTGAAGAAGGTAATTAGATCAATTCTGGGACCATGAATATATTATTTTGCTTTGAGTTTCTATTCCTGGTGGCCAGAGGTGTGAATGTATTAGTTTCCTATTGTTGCTGTAATAAATTATCCCAATCTTAATGGCTTAAGACAACATAAATTTGTTTTCCTACAGTTCTGCAGCTCAGAAGTCTAACATGGGTTTCACTGGTCTAAAATTAAGGCATTGGCAGGGCTGCATGCCTTCTGGAAGCTCTAAGGGGGAATCCATTCGCTCGCTTTTCTAGTTTCTAGAGACCGCCTGCATTCCTTGCCTCATGCTGCTTCTTTGATCTTCAAAGCCAACAGTGTATCTTCAAATCTCTCTCTGACTCTGAACTTCCTGTTTCCCTCATTCACTTATAAGGAACCCATGGTTACATTATGCCCACACAGGCAATCTAGGATAATCTCCCCATCTCAGGATCTTTTACTTAATCACATCTACAAAGTCCCTTTTACAGATTCCAGAGCTTAGGACATGGACTACTTTGGGGATCCATTATTTTGCCTACCACAGCAAGGGTCATAAAATGTGTTGCCAATCCAGCAGAGCCTATGGGCAGGAGTTTCTCTGCAAAAGGATTGTGGAAAGAGTAGGCAAATTAAATAATATATCTACTTCATCTTCCCAAACAAGAAACTGCCCAGAAGCAGGGGATGAGGCTAGCCTTCAACCGCCACTTAATTTTTCCATTTCCTGTGTTTCTTACCTCCAGTGGGATTTGCCAGTGAACCCATGTTTTTAATTTTCCTCTGCTCCTTTTTTCTAATAGAAGGAACTAGCTTGGTATTTCATACCTCAAAACTATAAATCAGAAAATACTGGATGTGAGAGAGGTAGGTTTGGGAATCTGCATTTTTAGTATGTTTCCTAGGTAATTCTTGTACACAACAAAGTTTGAGAACTACCACTGTATTCTAAGGTAAAGCTGATAAACTTATCTTGTTAGAAGAGAAGACTGAAGGAAAGTCTCCAAGGGAACAAGTGTGTTTTCACTGCAGCTTTTGGGAGATACTGATAACAATTTTGCATGTAACTCAATGAAACTCTAATTCAGACTGGGAGCTGGAAAAGAGGTCATTGCAAGATAAGGTGGGGGAACATTTTTTGGGCTGATCCGAACTTTTTTTGACCCTCAGATCACAATGAAGCACTTAGTTCCTTCTAAGTTATGTTTTTATACTGATTTGTGCTCTGTCAAATGACACAATGATGCCGTGTCTCCAGTGGCAGTTTTTCTATACCAGCCTTGCCAATTTATGGAAGCAGAAGGTGATAAGCTCATGTTTGATGCTCTGGAGTGGTTGTATTGGCTATTGTCATAGATCAGGTTGTTAGGGGTCTTAGTTGGAATCTTGATGCTATATGAAGCCATTCAATCACGATATTTGAGAATTTGACAGGCTTTTTATTTAATTTAAACAATTTGATCCGAGTATGAAATATTTTGATATTCTTTATACATTTTCAAGTGTTTGCTTTGAATAACTTGCATACAAGTAGTAGAATAGTTAGATAGGGTAATTACTTATCTAACTATTGATAACTATCATTTATTGAATGATAGATGGCCTCATATCACAAGTTTGTAATAAGCTGAGAAAACAGGTTGCAAAAACATAAAGGTAGTAATCTAGAAAACTGAAGGATATAGTTTTGGATGGTTGGTGGTTCTGCTTTTGGCAGTATGGCAGGTTAGGTTATCTGAAAATTGACCAGCTGTAAAACACTTGGAACTGCCGAACAAAATAGCCATACATTGAAATGTTTGGGAGAGTTGACAAGTACCTAAGGGATATCACGGGAGGCTAAAAACAAAGTGGAAACTGAATGTGGACTGCCTTCACTTTGGGTTTGGGATGTGAATTTATACTTTGTAGTCTGGGAACCCTCAAGCTGAGAAATTAACATGAAATTCCCCGCAGCGATTGTCAGAAGGAGATGCGAATCTTCTTTTGAGAGACACATCCTAAACTCAAGTGGAAAAAGATTCTCATATAAAGTCCCACCAGACATGGACCCAAAATTCACAATTTCAAATCCCATGCGGTAATCCATTCTAAATGCCAATAGCAAACGTGACAAACAGCAGGGTTAGAATCACTTCTGCCTCCCTTCACCGCTGAAACTCAACTTTATCCCTCAGCAACTCTAAAATGGGTACATCAAAAAAACAGTTGAAACTATCTAAAAAATGGAATAGAAAACACGAACAACCATATCCATTTATTAAGAGATTTAACAAATTCGTGGTCCAATGGTTAAGCAAGCTTGGCTGCTAACTGAAAGGTTGGGGGTTTGAACCTACCCAGAAGATCCAAGGGAAAAAAGACCTGGTAACCTGCTCCCGTAAAGATTACAGCCTAGAAAACACTATGAGGCAGTTCTGCTCTGTCACACAGGGTCGCTATGAATTGGATTAACTCGACGACACCTAACAGCAACAATTTTATAAAGTGCAAATGCAAAGTGGTAGGTAGTTTGTAGAATGACGAGAACTGCAGAAAAAACTGGCATTTTATCTTGAACTTGATGGTACAATGTTAACAAGAGGAAACTTTAGTTGGAGGGACATTACTTCTTTCAAGCTACCAGTTAATTATCGTAAATCAGTGGCACCACAGCAACTTGAAAAATGAATGTACCTATGAAATACAGCACGTTCACTTCTGGGGATGAGCTGCAAATTGAAAACATGAGCAACACAGACCTCAGTTGTGAAACATAAGTCTTTATCCAGAAAAGCTAAGATAGATGCCACTTCTAAATTAAATTACATGCAACCTCCCAGAAATTGCCAAGCAACACACCTCCTGAAAGCATGAATAGAATATTGCAAACTATTTTTTTTTTTTTTGTCTTATAATAAGGCAGTTAAATTCAGCGTGGTTAAAATCATCTTAAGAAATAGGATTCCTCTTGCTTGTTGAATGACCACTTATAAATTTGGGATAAAACCAGTGGGCCTGAAATGTGTTTAGTAAAGCAAGTGAAGAATAGTTGCATTTCACCAGGAGAATGTGATATGATGGGAGTCAAATGTTATCTACTTTAGATTCAATCTCAGTTCATGAAAACTGAGTGTCCTGTAACTCACCGAAGAAACTAATTTTTTCTGAAGTTAATAAACTTGATTAAAATCTTTTCATTACCTTTCACATATAAACTATAAAGCCGAAAATTTCCAGTTCTTGCCACTTGTTTTCAGTGTGGTATGTTGGGGCCAACAGGCTGTCATGTTTCAGCTTTTTTTAAGATCATATTCCATGTGGGAAAATGTGCAGTGCTTTTAGAGCAGAAAGGGAATGGTTTATTCCTTGCATTATGTAGCTGCCTCAGACTTCTTATGAACTTAATGTCTCTTCACAAGCTGGTGGTGGACTCACTTTTTGCCAAAGTTCCCTTGTCAGGGTAGAATGAAATATAAAAGCTGTCAACTGAATTTTGACAGTAATAATTATACATAGCAACAGTCATAAATTCTTCTTGTGTGGCTGTGGGTCTTATCTTTCATGTAAACTCTCTGTTCTATTGTAGCTATTCAGGGAATTCTATTTTGCCTATTTTCATGCAGCCTACTATTTCATGACAAGAGTTCATAATGTAGTTTGTTGAAAAAAGAACTTGAGATTTTTCTTACTTTTTTTTTTTTTTGCCGTTGTTCATTCTCCTCTTTTGACCTCTTACCCTACTATAAGCCTGGATAAAGGAGGAACAAAGAGAAGGCATATACCAGATCTCTATCTAGAAAAGAATGGCTGCCCTGGAGACTCCTTTTATGATTTCTACTGTTTTCTTTACTCGATAAACTTTATAGTTTCTGAATGAATAATAGTTGAAAACAGGAAAATAGTAATAAAAATATCAAGTGATATAGTCTTAAAATTTCCAATTTTATCAAGTGAAAATGACTGTCATGCTTTTTTTATACCTAGATTTTTTTTTCTTTCTTTTTTTTTTTTTTTATTGTGCTTTAAGTGAGAGTTTACAAATCAGCCTCTCGTACAAAAATTTTCTAAAGAGTACCTTGCAACGTACTTCTAGTTGCTCTCACCCTAATGAGACAGCACGCTCCTCCTCTCCGCTCGGTATTCCCCATGTCCATTCAGCCAGCTCCTGTCCCCCTCTGCCTTCTCATCTCCCCTCCAGGAAGGAACTGCCCACATAGTCTCATGTGTCTACTTGAGCCAAGAAGCTCACTCCTCACCAGTTATCACTTTCTATCTTGTAGTCCAGTCCAATCCCTGTCTGAAGAGTTGGCTTTGGGAATGGCTCCAGTCTTAGGACGGTCATGCCTTTGAATCAAAAATTTAAAGTTACTGTATGAAATTTGGGATGAAAAAGTTAAGAAGGTATGTTATGGGTTAAATTTTGTCCCCCCAAAATGTCTGTCAACTTGGCTAGGCCATGATTGCCAGTATTGTGTAACTGTCTACGGTTTTGTCATCTGATGTGATTTTCCTGTGTGTTTTAAATCCAGCAGACTCCACAGCAACAGGTTTTCTTTTTGTTGTTGTTGTTATGCTGCTAATGAGGCAGGATTTGAGGCAGTTATGTTAATAAGGCAGGACTCAATGTACAGGATTAGGTTCAATCTCTTTTGAGACATAAAAGAGAGAAGTGAGCACAGAGACAGGGGACGTCATACCACCAAGAAAGGAGCACCAGGAGCATAGCGTGTCCTTTGGCCCTGAGATCCCTGTGCTGAGAAGCTCCTAGACCATGGGAAAATTGATAACAAGGATCTTCCCGCCAGAGCTGACAGAGGGAGAAAGCCTTCCGCTGGAGCTGGCACCCTGAATTTGGACTTCTAGCCTTCTAGACTGTGAGAGAATAAATTTCTCTTTGTTAAAGTCACCTGCTTGTGGTATTTCTGTTATAGCAGCATTTGATAACTAAGGCAAGGTTGTTACATTTTAATTAAGTACATAAAATGTCAAAGCTTATGTCAAAAAATAAGGACTTTTCACATGTCTTTATATTACTAAGTTTACTAACTTTTTCTCACTGAGTTCTAGGAGTATTTAGAAAAAAACTACGAGTACTTTCAAAACATTTATTTTATTGAACCAAGAAATTTAACTTTGAGTTCCCCTTGGGATTTTTTTTCTGATGTGTGTCATTTATAGGAATTTGGAAACTCAAAGAAAAATCCAAGCAGTTACTAGATTGGGAAAAAAATAATCCCTGAAGTGTGATTTATAAATTCTTCGTATTAGAGGCTGACTTATATGGGAAACTATGAAGCCAAGAGAAACTATTGTAAATTATTATTTATGTACATTTATACCCTTTTCGGAAAGAGTCAATAAACATTCTGAATAATCAAAATTACTGCCCTCAATTTTAAAATTTATCTGGAAGAAAACTCTTTTTTTTTTTAAGTATATTTTATCCTTAAATTTTTAAAATTCTGTATTCACATCTTCTTAATCTAGAATGTTTTATAGTTTTGATTGTGTTTGGGTATATACATAATGATGGATCACAGTGAGGCTGTAACTGTAAATACCTAAGCCAATTATCTGTTTAGAATGATATCTTGTCTAATTAGTTAAGTCCTCACAACTGGACCAATAAACAACATTATAATACATGGAGAAAAAATTCAAGTTGTTGACGATTTTGTCTACTTGGATCAACAGTCAATGTCTATGGAAGCAGTAGTCAAGAAATTAAACAATGTATTGCATTGAGCAAATCTGCTGCAAAAGATATTTTTAAAGTTTTTAAAAGGAAGTACGCCACTTCGATATTTAAGGTGCCTCTGACCCAAGCCATAGTCTTTCAATTGCCTCATACACATGTGAAAGCTGAATAATGAAAAAAGAAGGCAGAAAAAGAATTGATGCATTTGAATTGTGGTGTTCGAGAAGAATATTGAATATACCACGGACTGCCAGAAGAATGAACAAATCAATCTTAGAAGGTATACAACCTGAATGCTCCAGAGGAACAAAATGGCTAGACTTGGCTTACTTACTTTGGATTTGTCATCAGGAGAGATCAGTTGCTGGAGAAGGACATCATGTTTGGTAAAGTAGAGGGTCAGTGAAAATGAGGGGGAGCTCTCAGTGGGCTGGATTGACACAATAATCAGAGCAATGGACTCAAATACACCAAAAATCGTGACGATGGCACAGGACGGGGCAGTGTTTTGTTCCGTAATACATAAGGTTGCCATGAGTTGGAGTTGATTTGAGGGCAGCTAACAACCTTGGTGGCGCAGTGCTTGAGAACTTGGCTGTTAACCAAAAGGTTGGAAGTTTGAATCCACCAGCCACTCCTTGGAAACCCTGTGGGGCAGTTCTGCTCTGTCCTATAGGGTGTCACTGGATTGGTATCAACTCGACAGCAACAGTTCAAGTAGGGTAACAACAACAATTAATTCAAGGGCAATAGACTAGTAACTTATCAACTGATATTTATTAAGCACATATTATGTTTAAATCAGTCAAAATTTTAAAATGAGCATGTGCTTGTGTGTGTCTGTATAGATATGGGCACATAGTTATTTTATATTTTTAGTGAAGTGTGTACATGGGTGTTTATGCTTAAGGGTTTATTTCCTTATAAGCAAACTCTTCTCTGGGCTCATGGTCCCATGTAGGCAATGGAAAGGAATTAAGATCACGTAGAGCAAGAGTAAATGATCATTGAATTTGGGAACTGTCAAGGAAGTGTTTATTTGTAGATAATGGATATTGAGGCTTGTAACATGTTAGGATGTCAAGGACACTTCCCAGAAAAGAAGCTGGAAGCTATTGCAGAAGAGGTGTCTGAATACAGCAGTATGTTAAGAACTGCTGTGCTTGTATTGTCTCTTGGTAGTTCCTGTGTAGTTAGACATTTCTTTCTACTGTGCTCCCACTTGTTAAACACGAAGCTGATAGTAGTGCAGGTAACTCATGTATCTGCTACAAAAAAATGTGCACTCATTATGTAAACATGGCTTTTACTCATTTGTGGGGCTTAGATCATCTCTTTGGAGTTCATTATGAAATATTAGAGCTATTTTCTGATGCCAATCTAGTCAGTCAGTCGTATTCAGAGAAGAATGGTCCTACTGCTGGGATAAGAAATTTTCATTTGTTGTCTAATAGAGGATGGAAAAATGGGGTGTGAAGGGAAGGCTTTCAGGGCTAGATGAGTTACTGCACTTTCTTTTTAAAGGCAAATATTAGAATCACATCTTATATGTGCTATTTTGTACTTTTGTTGCAGAATGTTTAACAGAAAGATCTGTGGGCAAGCAAACATGTCAGCTTAAACTACACTTTAATGAGATGAGTTGAAAATATATGTGCATCAATTTAGCTTGCTTTTTAATCTTCAAAGGAAAAATTTATTAGAACATCTAGGCATTCTAGGAAAGGTTGATAAAATTTTACTGTACCCCCTCCCCCACCCCCAAAGGACAGTGCTTATTTTATGAATAAAATTCTAAAGCACAGAGAATAGATCAGCAATTAGAAATAATGGTTATTTCTAATGGCATCAGAAGCTAGCACTGGGTTTTTTTTTTTTTTTTTTTTTTTTTGATAGTCCTGTCTTTAGAAGTCATAAAACGTTCATACAGACTGAAAAAGGCATATGATGTGCAGGTGCAGGGTAAGGTGTAACTAATACGGGCTCAGGTAAGAAGCTGCCATGCATTACTAACGAGAGACACACAGCCAGAGTTGCCTGCAAATTCTGAAGCTTCAGATGCTGTATGTAGTCAGAAAGCCAGGAATTCCTTTTTGAACTTCTTTATTACATAGCTGTATTTATAAGAATTTGAACACTCTACAAACCCACACACTTTTAAGATGCTATCATAGTAAAGACCAACAATTTGGTTACATTTCAGGGAGAAAGGCTACACTGAAATGAACATTGTGAGAAAACTCAATTCAATGATACCTTGGAGTATATTCTTGCTTCATATACTGCTGTTTTCGTTACAAGGTAAGAATTTCCATTAATTTTTTACTTTAATCTGTTTGCTTTAGTCTCTCTTACAATTGATATACACATTTTCCCCTTATAGTATAAAGCACTTAGAAGCCATTAGAATGGATATATATATATTAAATGACATCCAGATCGTCTTTTTGAAGATTCTCAATCATGTAAATAATTCGTAACATCTAGTGTTTTTTTTTGTTTGTTTTTTGCCTTTTTTAATGGCTAGCCAAAACCATTCTTTTATTATGGCACACAGCTGTACTGTTAGAAGCTCTGATTCTTTTTCTCTTCTAAAACCTGAGTTAAAAGAATTATCTTTCTATATGTAATTTAAACATTTGAAATTTTACAAAATAAATAAGGAGAAATTAAGTTTTCTTCATGTGATCAAATCAAGGAGTGATAAAAAGATATTTTAAGAATGACTCTAGCAGTTGAGGCTAAGAATTTACTTTCAGTTATTTTTTTATAGCTATTTTACTTAGAAATTAATTTTTATAAAATATTTTTTTGTGGGGGAAAGCATTTATTTACATTCATTTGTTTTTACTTTTACTCCCTGAAAATGGCTGTATATTTTGGATTCTACAGGGGAAATGGGAGAAATTACTAAGTGTAAAATACTAGACAGGTCAAAGAAGCTATCTTCCAATCCTAGGAATGACTGAAATTCTAAGGAGAAAGATGTCTTAGTGAACTGAGATCTAGGGGGGCTCTGGAGATGAACTTGTCCAATACCATCATTTTGTAGTGTGTTTGGTAACTTGCTTAAGCTTGGCATATCCTAAGTGGTAGGACTGGGACTAAATGTAGATCTCTGTCCCCAAGTCCAGTGCCTGTTCCATTGTATCATGTCTGCATGTACATTTGTGTACACTGCTTATTCTCCCTGAATTATTAGTCACTTAAATGTCTCACAGGGAATTTGCTGGTCAAAATCCTGGAGAAAACGCAAAACAACCAACAGAAAAATTCAAAGTTTAGAATTTAGGTTATAATGATCTGTTAAATAACCAGAGCATCTGATCAAAATATTTGGATAATTTTTTTTCATTCATATATGTATATATTTACTTTTTATACTCTAGCAGGATATAGTTGTGCATCATCCATCCCGACGAGAACATCAAAGTGAGTATTTTTTGTTCTATCTGTCCTCTAAAACAGAAAGTTAATGGAAATGAGCAAAGTTCAGCAGAAAACTATATTTAAGTTTATACTTTTGAAAAAATAAATAGAATATTTGACAAAAAGTGCCTGAATTGTTGGTCTTCAAAACATTTCCAAGAGTTAAAAATTATCGGGTATTCCTTTCCTTATTTATGAAACAAAAAATATTTCCTTTCATTTTAATTACAAGAGGAGTTCTTGGTGGTGTCCAATGACTGTAGATACTAAGAAGATACTACTTTTATTGCAAAGGTTTATAATTTCCCCTTTCATATTGTTATTTTATCAGTATACATTTGTTGACTACAAAGGTGCTGTATTGTTAGAGAAAAGCTTTTTTAATGATTAAAAAGAATAAATTGGTTCTAGCAGTAAATAATGAAAATCATATATGGACTAAACTGATCTGCTTAATGAAAAGCAGGATTCTGTTCAACATTTGATTTTTTTTATTGTGATAAGATATATATATATAAAACAATACATTTGCTATTTCAACCATTTTTACTTTTATAATTCAGTGACAGTTATTATAATACCATTTGATTTTGATAAATCACAATTTGATTTCCTTACATTAATGTTAATCTGCTCTTGATGCCATGGGAAAGGAGAGAATTAAGATTATGTTTGATACAAGTGATTATGCTCTTGGGGAATACTTACCTCATCAGTTTTATGAAGTCAGGTGAAGAAAATACTATGCCTGTTGGTGCTACAGTGTTACACTATTTTGTTTATTTCTCTATCTCAAAGTTCCTTCCTAAAATTCAGTTTACATCAGAAATAGGAGAGATTTGGGGACACTCCTGAATTCTGTAAAATGAGACGGCCAGCGCCCAAATCTAACCCCTCCGAAAAGGGGAGGGGGAACTTTTAAAATGTTAAACCAAGAAAGACCTCTTTGATAAAGTGATGGAAATCAGGAGGAAAACACCAGCTCTCTCTTGGGAAAGCCTTGTTCAGGTTGCCTAGGGGCCTTTGACTATACAAGTTCTTTTTGTTTTCTTCCAGAAACGGCTTTAATGAAAATCAACAGAAAAGAGCTCTTTTAGCAGCACAGGTAGGTTATGCCTCAAACGGAGAGAGAGGCAGAGAAATAATTCATTCGGCTGTGGGACTTTGCTGTCACTTCAACAATGAGACCTTTGTGGAAGGGAATAAAATGCTAAAAACAAGACAGGAAGGAGGAAGAAGAAGCAAGTCACTTTGGTACTGCTTTTCTGCGACCCTCAAATTCATCCGCAGCTCCTGTTTACTTGTTTGCAATGAAACGCTTTTTGCTATTTATCTCAGTTATCTACTGATAGGCTGACACTGTTTATAGGGGATTTCATCTCATCTTCTTGTCAGAAAATTTGAATCACTTTGAAAATTAAGGATAATATGAGTCAGGACAATGAAAACAGAACAAATACAAGTAAAAAAAGGCCGAAAACTCCTTGTTGTTGAATCGATTCCAACTTCTGGTGATCCCATTGAATCGATTCCAACTTCTGGTGATCCCATGTATTACAGAGTAGAACTTCTCTATAGGATTTCCTTGGCTGTAATCTTTATGGAAGCAGATCACCAGGCCTTTCTTCCATGGCATCACGGAGTAGGTTAGAACAACCAACCTTGAGGTTACGTCTTAGCCATCTAGTGCTGCCATAACAGAAATACCACAAGTGAATGGCTTTAACAAAGAGAAATTTATTTCCTCATAGTAAAGTAGGCTAAAAGTCCAAATTCAAGGCATCAGCTCCAGGGGAAGGCTCTTTCTCTCTGTTGGCCCCGGAGGAAGGTCCTTGTCCTCAATCTTCCCGTGGTAGAGGAGCTTCTCAGGCACAGGGATCCCGGGTCCAAAGGACACGCTCTGCTCCCTGTGCTGCCTTCTTGGTGGGATGAGGTCCCCAACTCTCTGCTTGCTTCTCTTTCCTTTTATCTCTTAGGAGATAAAAGGTGGTGCAGGCCACACCCTAGGGAAACTCCCTTTACATTGGATCAGGGACCTGACCTGGGTAAGGGTGGCGTTAGACTCCCACCCTAACAATCCTTTTAACGTAAAATTACAGTCACAAAATGGAGGACAACCACACAATACTGGGAGTCACGACTTAACCAAGTTGACGCATATTTTTGGGGGGACACAGTTCAATCCATGAAAGGTTAGTAGTTGAGTGTGAATGACAGAAAAGAGTGTAAATGACATGTGTTAAATACTGAAAGGAGTTTCTGGGTGATTCAAACAGTTAATGCTCTTGGCTGCTCTCTGAAAAGTTGGTGGTTGGGGTCCACCAAGAGGTGCCTCAGAAGAAAGGCCTGGTGATCTACTTTTGAAAATCCTATGGGGCACAGTTGTACTCTGGCACACATGGGTCACCACAAGTCAGAATCAACTTGATGGCAATTTTTTTTTTTTTTTTTTTAATACTGCAGAAGGGCATCAGAGGTGCCCCGGTATCCTGACAGAGAGCTTTCATATGTCCTGATAAATCTAAATTACGGAGATTTCTGAAGAAATAAGCTTTTTAAAAATTTTTTTGGCAGAGAAGGAGGGCACTGAATTTGAGGAGAACTTTTTACCTGGGCCCCTTTCTATAAAGAATATTGGATAATATAATAATTATATTTTTAACTTTGGTTTAAATGTTCAAATGACTGTTTAAAATGTTTCAAACTATTTCTCTATAAAAGGTGGATTGTAAATAGAGAGTTTAACTTAGTAAAGGAATTTCTTTGCGAAGTAATATGATTTGAGCATTTATAGATTAAACAGATTAAATATTCAAATAGGTGTTTGCCAGATGCTGGAATGCAATCAGTTTCTACTGGCATTTTTTTGATGGTTGCCTGAATTTGTGTATTTTATGGTATTAATTGGAGACAATTAGTAGATGAATAGAAGATTAGATAAGCTATGTGAGAGTTTAGAAGACAGAAGTAATTTATTCTATCAAGAGTGGAGGCCTTTTTTGGGGGTACTAGAATGGCAAAGGATTGTCTATAGAGTGGGAACAACATTTTCCTTAAAAAGAGTGCCTTGTATACTCAACTACTTTTATATCACGGGAAATGGTTAAAATGATTTTTGTCTGGGAAATTTTAAGTACAGATTTGCCAATAGACCACATTAGCCACAAAAAAGAGCATCAGCATGATTAGCAGAAAATCTGATATTGAGGAAAACTGTGTTCTGGTGAACCCACTAGATCGAGGGACCTGTGCCATGTACTGCAAAGTTGTGACATAAAGTGACATATACTATTGCCTGTCTACATGGTTTTAGAATTTGCATAATGACTATCCCTTCTGTAAATAAATGACTAACACACTCCCTTTGTCTTGATGACCCTTTAGAGAGCATGAAGAGCAGGACACTTGTTTATTTCCTTTAATGAGAGAACGTGCATCAAAATCTGTTAATATTTACACAAGTTTTAGTGCAGAAGTGTTAAAAAGGGGAAGGAGGTCATAATCATGTGTTACACTGTTTAGGATTGGGATTTGGTCTGTTATAAGGCCATTCTTGCCCACAGATTCACTTCCCTGCTCTGGGAAAACACACTGCTGAATGGAAATCTGTGCAAGTAAAGAATCAGAAATATGTCAGTAATGAAGTGAACAATGTGCAAGGAAAGAAGACGTAGACTTCTGTAAATGGTGTATTTGTGTGCTCTAGTGATTTTCTACCTAAAGAAAATATTTCTCTGTGATTCTCACCCTCCTGTGGAGATGTAGTTAGGATGGAGGAAGAATGGGCTCTCCTCTTTACCAGCTATGTGAATATATGCTCTTATTGCCTGGGCTTTTTCACATTTGTATTAAATTTATGCCAAATGTTCTTCTTCTGAAAGCAGGCCTGAGATGTAGACTTAGGTGCAGGATTTTTAATTGAGTGATTTCCCGAAAGCGCAAGTGGTGAAGGGAGAAAAGTGAGACAAGGAAGGGAGTTGTTGTTAGGTGTGCAGCCACTGTGTCAATACATCTCCTTGAGGGTCTTCCTCTTTTTCACTGACCCTCTACTTTCCTAAGCATGATGTCCTTCTCCAGGGACTGCTCCCTTCTGATAACGGGTCCAAAGTATGTGAGACATAGTCTCGCCATCCTTGCTTCTAAGGAGCATTCTGGTTGTATTTCTTCCTAGACAGATTTATTTGTTCTTTTGGCAGTCCATGGTATATTTAATGTTCTTTGCCAATACCATAATTCAAAGGCACCAATTCTTTTTCAGTGGCCCTTGTTCACTGCCCAGCTTTCCCATGTATACGAGGCAACTGAAAAAACCATGACTTGGTCAGGCACACCTTAGTCTTCAAGGTGACATCTTTGGTTTTTAACACTTTAAAGGTCTTTTACAGCTGATTTGCCCAATGCAATGCATCTTTTGATTTTCTGACTGCTGCTTCCATGAGTGTTGATTGTGGATCCAAGTAAAATGGAATCCTTGACAACTTCAATCTTTTCTCCATTTATCATGATGTTGCTTATTGGTCCAGTTGTGAGAATTTTTGTTGTCTTTATGTTGATGTGTAATCCATACTGAAGGCTGTAGTCTTTGGTTTTCATCAGTAAGTACTTCAAGACCTCTTCACTTTCGGCAAGCAAGGCTGTGTCATCTGCATAATACAGGTTGTTAATGAGTCTTCCTCCAATCCTGGTGCTCTGTTCTTCTTCATATAGTCCAGCTTCTTAGATTTTTTGCTCAGCATACAGATTGAATAGGTATAATGAAAGGATACAGGCAGGACACACAACTTTCCTGACTTTAAACCACACAGTATCCCCTTGTTCTGTTTGAATGACTGCCTCTTAATCTGTGTACCGGTTCCTCATGAGCACAATTAAGTGTTCTGGAATTCCTATTCTTTGCAAATGTAGGCTTTTTAATGGGTTGTTTTCCAAAAGCATAAGTGGGGAAGGGAGAAAGTGAGACAAGGAAGGGAGGAAAACTAATATAGGGTGTATTAATCAAAATAAGGTACTGTAGGTACTTGGGGCTTGGTCCTATTGGGAACCCTCTGAAGAACTGCATAGAATGTGTCTTTAGAATTGTTTCTGCAAGGGATGGGCAAGCTAGGGTATTTATCTATGAATTCCTGTCTCTTATTGGTTGAGGGTGACCCCTGGAGGGCTTAAATCTTCTGGAAGGTACTTCCTGTGATTTGAAATACTTGAGCTCTGCTCTCAGGCAGAGACAAGGAGGAGCTGGTTCTTGAAGTTGGAGGCTCTCAATGTGTACAGAAACCAAGATGCAGGTGAATTCCAAGGTGGGCTGAGGGAATGTGGGAAAGGGCATCAACAGCATCTACTATAGTCATAGTTCCAATTAGCCTTGGGAGATAGACAGTTCCATTTGAACGATGTCTTTTTTCAGTTCAGGCAGTATGTGTTGACAAAATAATAGGGGTTGTGCTAGAGATATAAACATGAATTGTAATGCTTGTTATCTAGAAACTCAGTGTCGAGTGGTGGCAGGCATGTAGAGATTTACATGCTGTGTAACTGGTTCGTTGAATCTAAGACACCATCAATTATTTGCTATTATTTATGTAACATAAAAAATAAAAGTACTCTCACAATTATAAATGTAAGATGCCATGCTGAGTTCAGAGATGTTAAAAAGTTAAAGCTGTGTGTTGTGTCTTAGCATTGGGGAAATGTTGTATTATAATACATGAGATGCTGTGATAATTAGGAAGAAGGACCCCTTATCTAGGCTGATGGCTAGGAAGTCATCAAAATTTCCATGGAAGGGATGTGGCCTAAATTGGGTGAGAGGATACTAAGAAAAAAAACACATTGTGTTTTTTTTTTTTCTTTGTCTAGTGTTGTCCAATATATTGTTTTTTCCTAATAATAAAATATATAGCATATTTGTGTTTATATTTGTACCCTTTATTATGTTACAGACACTGTTCTTGTTTTTTCAATTACCACATTTCATTTAATCCTCACAACTGTGAGGTAGATACTATATCATTCCATGTTCTAGATTGAGAAATTGATGCTGAGCAGGTTAAATAATTATAAACAAACAATTGTAAACCTGTATGAAGCAGAGTTGATTTTGAGGTCACTATACATTATTGGGGAAACCCTCGTGGCTTAGTCGTTAAGTGCTATGGCTGCTACCCAAGAGGTTGGCAGTTTGAATGCCAGGCGCTCCTTGGAAACTCTTTGGGGCAGTTCTACTCTGTCCTGTAGGGTTGCTATGAGTTGGAATCGACTCGACGGCAATGGGTTTGGTTTTTGGTTTTTTAATACGTTTTTGTTGAGCATCGTGGATGGCTGATTTGTTTCCACTAGAGGGATTGGCATAAGCCATTTTGGAGCCAAAGTTGCAGGATTTTGGTGTTTAGTAATGTTTATAACCCTTAGTTGTCAAGCTGATTCTGACTTGTAGTGACTCTATAGGATAGAGTAGAACTGTCCCACATGGTTTCCGCGGAGTGGCTGGTGGATTTGAATTGCCGATCGTTTGGCTAGCAGCTGAACTCTTTAATCACTGCGCCACCAGGATGCCAGTAATACTAGCTGTGTTAAATATAGACCACTGGAAACGATATGGCTGAAGAGAGAATAAGAGTTGCTACCTTAAGGGAACAAAGACTGTTGAAAATCTAATCTACTTTGAAGAAAGACACAAGGGCAAAAAGGTGAGATTGAGCAGTGAAGATAAAACCTGGGAGGATTAAAAGCAGGAAACAATGAACTTGAAACTATGGTGTGAGGCAGGGAACTTAGAAATGAGTCTTCAGTTGATGAGAAAGTGTGGGAGTCTTTTTATCTAGTATGGAGCAGGTTTGCCTGTTAAAAGGAAAAAAAACTTTGCATTTGGAGGGAGACCAGAATATGCTGAGAAAGAACTTTTGTACCTGAAGTCACATTCTCTATCCCCCTACCTTCTTATCCTTCATGGTTCTCCAGTTTTTCTAACCTCATTTTGTATCCAGTTTGACATTTATAGGGCAAATTTTGGGTGTGTGTGTGTTTTCTCTGATCCACAACAGAAATGCTGTCAGAGAGGATATTGCCCCAGATCATTCACCAAGTTAGCATTGAGTTGGAATAATATTCATTTATTAATTTTAACAGTCTACAATTATTTGCTACTAAGGCATACCTGTTGCCTTTGAGTCTATTCAGACTCACAGCAACCCTAAAGGACAGGGTAGAACTGTCCTATAGGTTTTCCAAGGAGTGGCTGGTGGGTTCATACTGCCATCCTTTGGTTAGTAGCTGAGCTCTTAACCACTGTGCCACCGGGACTCCTACTAAGGCATACTGACCTTTAAAACTTGGAAGGTTTTATCTGCATTGCTTAAAAAAAAAAAAAAAAAAGATTAGTATAAATCTCTTTATGATTTTCTGTGTGTGAAACACTGTGCTAAAAGCTTTATGTATGTTATTTTAATTCATTGTCATAACTACACATCGAAGTAGGCACCATTATCATCCCAATTTACAAATGAGTAAATGGAGGCCCTAAGAGGTTAGGGAACTTACCTAAGAGAAGTAAGGGCAGAAGCAAAACTTTAATCCAGGTCTGATTCTGTAATATATGCTCTTGATTCAGGGCCCTGAACTGCCTTAGAATCTTTAAGAAGATATATTTAAATGATGTATGAACTTTAAAGTGTCAGCTCTCTCGGGGACTGAGTGCCACACTGACCCTGTGGCAGCACATGCCTCTGTGGATGCTGTCTTCTTGGATGGGGCTGCAGGCAGGAGGGCCTCCACTGCCTGCTGGTCCACCGGCCCCTGCATTTTCTCAAGATCCATCTGCATTTGGAAATGTTAGAAAACTGCTATTTCTGCAGGCAAAGCAATTGGGTAATCCTAAGATTACATCCAGTCAGGCTCCTTGCACAAAGGTGGGGTGAGGGAGAAGAACTGAGGTCAGAGAGGGTAAATGACTTGTCAAAGTCATGCAAGAGAGAAAATCAAGGCTTGAAATCTGATTTCCTGATCACAACCCTGAGGCCCTTTCTGCCTTACTGAGATTGCTTCAATAACCCAGGGAAATATAAAGTTAATACATTGGGCTATAATTTCGGTGTTTGTAGCTAATTTTCAGATTTTTAATTTGCATATTTGGCCTTGAATTAAATAAGTTAACCATTTTAAATTCTCATTTCTTTCTTTCAAAGTTTGAAGCAACTTCTCCAAGATATTTTTTCCACCAAGCTATTAATTGGGGTGAGAGCAAAATAAAAGGTCAGTGCTACACCTATGTTTTTGTATCTGCTTTCTCAAAAGACCCCTTTTGGGGATAATTGAATCAACTCTTTATTGTTTCCATATAATACGTGGGTGAAATTGAGCCAGGGTAGTAACAATACTCAGTAACAAAGTTCTGTTCAAAAAGAAGTCCGTATTATTTTTTGAAATAACCAAGACTAAATGCTTAGATGAAGCTGATAACTCCACGACAAGGGAAAGCAGTACTGGGTATCAGAAATTTTTTTCTCAATCAATTACTTGATTCTTATTTCCTTGGCATCCCTATTTTTGCTTACCAATTTCCATTTCCATTAAGCAGAATACTGATGGCAATTTGAAATTTCATTTGAGTGGTAACTATGAAATGGAAATTCTTATCACTGCATTTAAAATAACGGTCCTTACCAGTTTTAGCTTATTTGTTTTCAGGAGAATAAACACAGTAGTAAATAATTTTTTGAAGGAGATATATTTGTTAATCTAAATGTTTAGACATTTATTCTTAGGGAGATGTAAGATTGTGATCTAAGATAAAATTTAAATATAGATGTATCCCTAAAGATAAAAACCCTGCATTTAAGTGTATAAAAACCCTGCATTTAAGTGTATGAAAATCATCATTTTTCGACCTAGATTTATGAGCAAAGTTAAAACAATTAATTTTTCCTCAATTAAGATACACTTAGAGATTTATATGTTTTTAAATGTAAAGAAACATTTGAGTTCAATGGATCTTAAGGTGGAAAGGAATTACATGGTTTTCTAATTCTTGTTTTTGGCAGGACTGTAGTTAAATTATCCCATTTAGATAACTGTCTTCCATGACCTTAACATATTCCCGAGAGGCCCAACTTCTTTAATAATCCTTAATGGTGACTCGAAGATGTTCTCTAATTCTCCTGATGTGTTGCTTGAATCCCTCTTGCTTGAGTTTTGCCAGTTGCCTCGCGTTCTGTCCTTAACAGAGGAAAAGTTTTCACTGATTCATTTGCATTTTTTAAGCTCACCCAGGAGAGGACAGCAAAATTAGGATTAGAGCTCATAGTTATTTACTTCCTTTTTTTAACATAATCCTTTAGAGTGATTTTTTTTACACATGGAAGAGAATACTTTTGGTGATAGCCAGCAGTGACTTTGGCTTCTGCCTCATCAAAATTAAACATGCATCATTGGTAATTGAGCCCGAGGATTAATACAAAAACTTCAAATGAAATGCTTCATCCTTCTCAAAAGCTGACGTTCCTTTTGATTTTTCTGCTCTGCTTGACCCCTTGAGCTAATGATGGAAGCTGTTCTGTTAGTGCAGTGCTTGCTTCTGGAGAAGGAGGTGGACGGATGTGCAGCCAGAGCCAGGCTCCTGCAGCAGAATCGTCTGCAGCTTGTGTATTTCTGGTTCTCATCATCTGGGACAGGGCTTCCTTACATGGGAACTTGACCTTTCAATTGCTTGAAAGAGGCTAACCTTTGCTCTCGCAGTAGTTTGAGATGTGAAAGCCTATCTTTTTTGCTTCACAGCACACATAATGAAATGATCTAGAGACTTGACGGGTTTAATTCTTTTGCTTGTCAAGGCAAGCAGCCCAGGTTTCTGTTTGCGTTAACAGTGGTTACGGTTAGTCCAAGCTAAATCCTGATGTATTATGTTTATGAGAGCTGGTGCATGCCAGGAAATAACTTATTTTTTTTTTTTTTTTTGCCCCACAGGTTCTTGTCCTCATGAATGCCTTAACGGAGCTTTCTGTTCTAAGACTGGTACATGCGACTGTCAAATATTCCAGGCGCTTGGGACTAGGTGCCAGATTAGTAAGTTTCAGGGATATTCATAAGAAAATTATGTGATATGGAGAACATTATGGCATCATTTGCTTTGATAGTGCACATCCATTAAGAGTTGGGGCAATCATATAGCATATTAACTAGAATGTATACAATTCATTCTCAGTAGTCTAGAAACAATGTAAGAGAAAATAGATATGCCTATTTCCTTATCTCACAGGTCTCTAATTTTCTGTTGCCTCAATTACTTTTTCCACTTTAGTGTTTTTTTTTTTTTTTTTTAATGATTTTGACTTGTAGCAACCCAAGTATGTCAGAGCAGAACTGTGCTCCACAGGGTTTTCAATGGCTGATTTATCAAAAGGAGGTTGACAGGACTTTCTTTCGAGACACTGCTGGATGAACTTAAACCTCCAAAGTTTTGGTTAGCAACTGAGAACATTAACCGTTTGCACCATCCAGGAACTCCTAAAACCAGATTCTCATTCATCTCTCCTTTGCTTTATAAATTAGATTTGTTATTTGGAGCCATTCATTCTTTTTTAATTTGAATTAATTGGCATTCTGTCCATAAATGGAAATAGTATTGAGAGCTCCTCAAGGACATAGGATCTTTTTTATCTTTAGATCTTTTTATTCCCAGTGTCTAGCATAGAATTCTACATCAATAAATGTTCATTTGTTTAATGAGTATTTATTGAGCACCTACTAGATCTCAGGCTAAGCACTGGGGAAACAATGGAACAAGAAAGACATGTTCTTGCCCTTGTGGAGCTTACAGTCTAGAGGGGGGACTTACCACGCAACAGATACACAAATAATTATACTAGTGAAGTGCACTATAAAGGAAAGTGCAAGATGCTGTGAAAATATGCAATAGAGGTGGGGTGCTGTCAGGCAAGACTGTCCTAGAGAATGAATCTCTCTGTGCTTTTTCCTGAAAAGGCCAAAGTTGGCCAAGGCCAACTAATTTAGGTAAAAGCTACAAAGAGAAAGATTGTATCTTAGTTATTATTATGCTCCTTCAGAGAGCATATCAGAAATATTTTGCACATATTGAGTGCTCAGTAAATGTTATTGATTTTCATATTATTCAAAAGGGAAGGGTTTAACAAATAAAAATAGAACAGAGGGCTGTTCACAAGGGTAAGAAGAGGCGTAGCATGATGGCAATAGGATATGAAGTTGTTTGATTTAAGGTGAACATTGCTTGAAATTTGGCCAAGGTTTGAAGGCATGAATTTTTAAATTTCTGCATACTTTGGATGACTGATGCTCCCAATTCCCAGATCCCAGACTTACATACCTGAATTTTTGTCAGTGACTATTTTTCTCTTTTCACTGCTATTCATAAGGTTTCCACTGGCTAATTGTTTTCAGAAGTAGTCCTAGTCTGTCTTAGTCTGGAAGCTCAGCTGAAACCTGCCTGCCATGGGTGACCCTGCTGGTACCTGAATACTGGTGACATAGCGTCCAGCATCACAGCAACATGCAAGCCCCCTCAGTACGACAAACTGACAGACACTGTGTCTTACAAACTTTGGACATGTTGTCAGGAAGGATCAGTTCCTGGAGAAGGACATCACGCTTGGTAAAGCAGAGGGTCAGAGAAAAGAGGAAGACCCTCAATGAGATGGATTGACACAGTGGCTGCAACAATGGGCTCAAGGATAAGGATTGTGAGCGTGGTGCAGGACCGGGTAGTGTTTTGTTCTGTTCTGTTGTACACAGGGTCACTATGAGTCAGAGCCGACTTGACGGCACCTAACAACAACAACAACAACGTTTTTCTCTATGAATACCATAAAATAATTTTGAAAAAATTGCAGAGGATGGAACACTCAAATGCTGTCTGTGCTAATTTTTAGGACATTTCTTTTTTTCTGACCCACTATATTTGTTTTATCTCTATCATCTTTTGTTGTATCATTTCCTCCATTCTTCCTTTCTTCCAGAAGTCTTCTTTTTGGAAGCAAAAATTAAGGAGCTTGCTAACATAGTTCCTGTCTTCATAATGAGTTGAGACCCTGTTTTTCTTCAAGGAAATTTTGAGAGAAACTGGTCATTTTATCTGTTAGTTATTTCTTCCTTTATGTAGATCACCAAAGAATGACAATACTTACTTTAATGGGAATTGGAGTCACCTACCATGCCTGAAGCTTGCCAGAAACGTGTGTAATTGATTTTATTCTACTAAATATTATCCTGTTTCTTTTCAGTCCCAAATATGGGCAATGGCAGAGCTGGGATTTGCAAAACTTGGGGACAGTACCACTTTGAAACATTTGATGGAATCTACTATTACCTCCCAGGAAACTGTTCATACATTTTTGCAAAGGATTGTGATCATTTGGAGCCTCAGTATACTGTGTGGGTAGGTGATCCTAGAGCACAATTACTTCACTTTTTTCGGAAAAGTGTATGTTTTTAAATTATTGGACAAATGATGGAAAATATACAATCATCATGGTATGAATACTCAGGGCCCTGACAGGGGAGGGGAGGTGATTGGTACTTAGTGGGATGGAGCAACCTTTGTGGCTGAATTGAGTATAGTTCCATCAAGATGAGGTCTAGAGCTGGGAGAGGTAGGATTTGGAAATGGCAAGGACTTACGGGTAATGCAGAGATGTCTATATCACTGATGTCAAAAGAAGGCTGTCATTCGTGAAAATGGAGTATATGAATGACGTAAGTACAGGCTATAGGATATGGAGATAGGGAGCTAATTGCTAGATAGGTTGATATTATATGACTGAACTTGGACAATTAGTGTTCAGTTGCAGATGCCTTGATTCAAAACAACTCTTAGGAGATACCTCAAAATGCAAGCTGTGGAGCTGCTTTAGTTGAAGTAATGGAGTTAGGACATCTTTTGTTGATCACCATATTCCCTTGAATTTCTAGCTATCTCAACACACAAGCGGGAAACTGCTGTGCTGTCCTGTTCAAAAGCTAACACTCTCCATAGCTGTAATTTGTTTGACTCTCTTTTCTTTTCCGTTCTAATCTATGTTGGAGTTGCCTAGATTCTCCTCCTCTTCTGGGTGATGCAAATATTAAAGCAGGCCCTGAAGTTCTTTAAGGGAAATAAATTGTTGTGCGACCCAGAAAAAACATGAAGTATATCAAAAGTTAATTTATGGAGCATAAGAATACAAAATGAGAGGCCCTTCTAGATAGGGAAGTTAAAAAAATTTTTTTTTTTTTTTCGGTGCTTACAGGGATCCCATTCTCAGTTGCCTCATTGCTTTAACTCCCTTACCCTCTTGCTGGTTTTATCACTCCAGCACCCTCTGACTCCCTCATTGAAATGGTCCTGTCCAGTGTCTCTCCCTTTTGAGAAGTAAGGTGTCAACTAGATAATCCATCCTTTGATAGTCAGACGGTGTTGAGCTTTGCTTCCAGGATTATTAGACGTTGTTTCTACTTGGTCTTGTTTGGTTTGGTGGAATTTGCTTCCAAATCAACAAATCAGCTTATTTCAAATGTCATCATTCCCTGATTATAAAAGTAAGTATACTTTTTTTTTTGTAGAAAATTTGGAAAACTTAGGGAAGTATAAAAATAATATCAGAATTATCAATCAGGTTACAGTTATTAATGGCTTCATATATTTCCTTCTAGACTTTTTCGTCTGGATTTTATACTTATCTGTGACATTGAAATCATACCATGTATAATTTTCTGTTCTGCATTTTCACTTAATATTATACAAAGAACATTCTTCTATGTCACATAACTTTGGTAAACACAGAAATCATACCACGTATAATTTTCTGTTTTGCATTTTCACTTAATATTATACAAAGAACATTCTTCCATGTCACATAATTTTGGTAAACACAGATTTTATTAGCTGCATTTGTTCAAATTTATGCAATACTCAAAAAATTTTAACTATGTCCTCTTTTGGAAATTTATATTTTTACATATTTTCAATATTTGAAGAGATGTATTGATAAACATCACTATGCATATATCCTTTTTATACTCCTGATTATTTTCTTTTTCTTCTTCAAATTCAATTTTATTTTTTGGAGAATAGTACATCTACATAGTTTAAAAGATTTCAGCAAAGCATATGAAGAAAAAAACCTTTGTCTCCCTTCACTCGCCACTCCCAGATGGGCTCCCTGGGGTGATTCCTTCAACTTTTTAGCTATTTGTTCTGGCTTTGTCTTCATGTGTCAAAATAATATGGTATTATCACTTCACTTTTTCAAATTTAGGTATTATTCATTCATTCTTACCATGAGAAATGAGGAATCATGTCAATGATGCCAGTCTTCCTGCGCCTAACAGGCACAAAAACACAGACACACGCACACCCCCTGTACCTTCTCTTTCCATCTTCCCAGCAGAGTTATATCACCACTTTAGGTTAAATCAGTATGTCATTTTACATTATTAACACTAGGTAAATATTGTATAGAGATGACCCTGATGGGTTGTTATGCTTTTATTTCTCTTGTAAATTTTTATTGAGTTAACAGTTTTTTTTTTTTTTTTTTGCTTGTTTGCTTTATTTTCTATACTCTAATCACTAATTTTTTCTCCAAACTTTCTATCTCAATAAGACTCTTGACAATATGGTCAGAGGCATTTAACAATCTTATCTTTTCCCTTCCTGGAGACATCTCTTCCTCAGTCCTTTGTTCTTCTGCTCCAATGGGGACTGGTTGCTTTGGAGGACTTCTAGACAGCTAGCATTCGAGACTTCTTTTTACTGTCCTCCTGAAGAATTTTCATCATCTTTCTCCTGTATTGATTTCCTTGTTTCTTGAATCTCATCAAATGTCTAAGAATCCTGAAAGATTCATTCATATTTGGGAGGTAGGCTATAAAAAGCTGATTGGACACTCTGAATATATGGACAGGACTTGTTTATAGTGATGATTGAGCAGGAATCCATGTTTTCTTTCTTGGTTTAATTTTTTGTTTTCACTGACTGTGCTTTCAAGTTGCTTCTTGGAAGAGGAAGATAAATTCCTGGAAAGGGTCCAAATGAAAGAAGACTTTGAAACCTTGATTCTAATTTGAAAATCACGTTTTCTCAGAATTTTCCAGGCAAATCCATTTTGATTTCTGATCCTTTTGCATACAAGCATTTACCTCTCCCTGTCTCTGGAAGCTTTTAGATTTTTTCTTTGTTCTTAGAGCTCTGAGACTTCATGATTGTGTGAGTAGTTCCCCCGCCCATTTAATGTGCTGGACACTTGATGAACCCATTCAAGATTTATAATTCTTTAATTTCTGTAATAATATATTCTCTCTTTCTTAATTACCTCTCTCCTCTCTTTCAGAGATTCCATAATTCAGATATTAGAACCCCAGCATTGAATGACGTACCTTTTAATTTTCTGCCGATTCTTTGTTTTCCATTTTTTTCTTCTTGCCCTACATTTTGGGAGATTTCATTCCAATTCTCATATATTTATCTCTCAACCTTTCTGTTTCTCCTATCATATTGCCAGTATTAAAGAATTTATTTTTATTCCTTGAATTCTGTTTTTAACAGCATTTTATTTTATTTTCAGAAATACCATATACTCACTTTTCTCTTTGAAGATATTATGGACTTTCTGAAGTTTCTTCAGCTTCCTATGTTTTTTCGACTCCTTTGATTTCCTTTCTTTTGTTAGTTTGCTTGGTGTTTGCCTTTTGTTACAGACTTTCCTCAAATGACTGATGATTCTTGAATGTTTGCTCACATTTGAGGTTTAGGCTCTAAAATCTGATTAAATTAAAAAAAAATCTGATTGGAAGCCCTAAATATATGATTGAGGCTTGTTAGTCTAATGGAAAATTAAGGAGGGAGCCACTGGCTTTATTAGTAAAGTCCCAAATATTTATATCTGTATTTTTTTTCTGTGGAGCCCTTTTGTTTCTCCAGAGAAGAATCTTTCATTATCCTGTCTGTGGTCAGATGCTGCATACAGCAAACATTTTAGATATGCTCCTACCTCAAGATTTCAGACCTGCTATTCCCTTTATCTGGAAACTCTGGTGGTGTAGTGGTTAAGTGCTACGGTTGCTAACCAAAAGGCTGGCAGTTTGAATCCAGCAGGCGCTCCTTGGAAGCTCTATGAGGCAGTTCTACTCTGTCCTATAGGGTCTCTATGAGTAGGAATCAACTCGTTGGCTGTGGATTTTTTTTTTTTTTCTTTGGTTTATTCCATTTATCTGGAATGGTCTTCTCCCAGATATCTGTATGGCATGCTCTCTCATCTCCTTCATCTTTACTAAAATGTCATCTTCTGAGTGAGGTCTTTCTTAGCCATTCAGTCTAAAATTCTGTCCAACCTTTGACACATTCTGTATCCTTTTTACCTCCTAATGTTTCTTCATGGCTTTTATTATCATACAACATAGTGTATATTTTAGTTATATTAACTGTCTTTCTCTAATAGACTCTAAATTCAATAGGGGCAAGGATTTTTTGTTTCATTGATTTTAAATTTTTAGAATTTGGAGCAGTGTTTGATACATAAAAAGTGGCCAATAAATATTTGTTGATTAGACATTAAATGAATATACATTAAATTCTTGCAATATTAAAACTTGTTCTATAATTGGTGATTTTTCTTATCACTTTTATGCTTAGAAAATTCTTTCCCAGATAGTCATCTGTATCTTCTTTTAGTTATTTTATGGTTTCACAATTACATTTTACTTTTTGGTCCATCTGAAATTAAATTTGGTTTGTTATTGTTGTTGTTAGTTGCTGTCAAGTCAATCCCGACTCATGGCAACTCCCTGTGTACAGAGTAGAACAGCTCCGTAGGGTTTCCAAGGCTGTGTGACCTTTCTTCTGAGGTGCCTCTGGGTAGGTTCAAAATGCTAGCCTTTTGGCTAGTGGTCCAGCACTTAACCACCACCCAGGGACACCTAAATTTGGTTTAGGGTTTCAGAATCTAACATGCATTTTCTCTTTCTTTCTCTTCTCTCTTTCTGTTTTCTTTCTTTCTCTCTCTTTTTTTAAATTTTTTTTTTTACCAGTAAACAAAGTTTTCCTTCAACTTTTTTTTTTTTTAATTGAACTTTAGATGAAGGTTTACAGGACAAACTAATTTCTCATCAAACAGTACACACATTGTTGTATGACATTGGATAACAATCCCATGACATGTGAAGACTCTCCCTCCTCAACCCTGGGTTTTCTATTACCAGCTGTCCTGTTCCCTCCTAACTTCTAGTTCCTGCCCCAGGGCTGGTGTGCCCCTTTAGTCTTGTTCTATTCCATGGGACTGTTCAGTCTTTGGCTGAAGGGTGGACCTCAGGAGTGGCCTCATTACTGAGCTGAAAGCATGTCTGGGGGTCCATATTCTCAGGGTTTCTTCAGTCTCTGTCAGGCCAGCAAGTCTGGTTTTTCTTCTTGAGTTAGAATTTTGTTCTACATTTTCTCCAGCTTTGTCTGGGACCCTCTACTGTGATCCCTGTTAGAGCAGTCAGTGGTGGTAGCTGGGCACCATCTAATTTTACTGGGCTCAGTCTGGTGGAGGCCATGGTAGATGTGGACCATTAGTCCTTTGGACCAATCTTTCCCTTATGTCTTTAGTTTTATTCATTCTACCTCGCTCCCGAAGGGGTGAGACCAGTGAAGTATCCTAGATGGCCGCTCACAGGCTTTTAAGACCCCAAACGCCACTTACCAAAGTAGAATGTAGAACATATTGTTTATAAACACTGTTAAGCCAATTGAGCTATATGTTCCCTGAGACCGTGGTCCCCACAGCCCTCAGCCCAACAATTCGGTCCCTCAGGGAGTTTGGATGTGTCTATGGAGCTACCATGGCCTTGCCTTGTACAGGTTGTGCTGGCTTCCCCAGTATTGTGTACTGTCTTACCCTTCACCAAAATTACCAATTATCTATTGTCTATTAAGTGTTTTTCCATCCCCACCCCTCTCATCCCTCATAAACATCAAATATTGTTTCTTTTTGTGTGTAAACCTTTTCATGAGTTTTTACAGTAGTGGTCTCATACAATATTTGTCTTTTTGTGACTGACATATTTCATTCAGCATAATGTCCTTGAGATGCATCCATGTTATGAGATGCTTCATAGATTCATCGCTGTTCTTAGCATTGTGTAATACTCCATTGTGTGTATGTACCACAGTTTGTTTATCCATTCATCTGTTGATGGGCATCTAGGCTGTTTGCATCTTTTTGCTATTGTGAGCAATGCTGCACTGAACATGGTTGTACATGTATCTATTCGTGTGACTACTCTTATTTTTCTAGGATATATTCCTAGGAGTGGGATTGCTGGATCATATTGGTATTTCTATTTCTAGCTTTCTAAGGACGTGCCATATCGTTTTCAAAAAAAATTGTATCATTTTGCACTTCCACCAGCAGTGCATAAGAGTCCTGATCTCCCTGTAGCCTCTCCAACATTTGTTATTTTCTGTTTTATTGATTTGTGCCAGTAATGCTGGGGTGAGATGGTATCTCATTGTGATTTTGATTTGTATTTTTCTGATGACTAGAGATTATGAGCATTTCCTCATGTGTCTGTTGGCTGCTTGAATGTCTTCTTTGGTGAAGTGTCTGCTCATTTCTTGTGCTCATTTTTAATTGGATTATTTGTCTTTTTGTTGTAGAGGTGTTGGATTTTCTTGTAGATTTTAGAGGTTAGACATTTGTCTGATTTGTAATAGCCAATTTTTTTTTTTTTTTCCCCAGTCTGTGGGTTCTCTTTTTACTCTTTTGGTGAAGTCTTTTGATGAGCATAAGTGTTTAATTTGTAAAAGATCCCAGTTATCTAGCTTATCCTCTGGACCTTGTGTGTTGTTGGTTGTGATTTGTATCCCATTAGTGCTGTGTATTAGGGCCTCTAGTATTGATCCTATTTTTTCTTCTGTGAGCTTCATGGTTTTTGGCTTTATATTTAGGTCTTTGATTCACTTTGAGTTTGTTTTTGTATATCGTGTGAGGTGTGGGTCCTGTTTCATTTTTTTGCAGATGGACATCCAGTTTTGCCGGCACCATTTGTTAAAAAGATTGTTTTTCCCCATTTGATGGACTTTGGGCCCTTGTCAAAAATCAGGTGACCATAGGTGGATGGATTTCCATCTGGGTTCTCAATTCTGTTCTATTGGTCAATTTATCTGTCATTGTATCAGTACCAGGGTGTTTTTACTACTGTAGCTGTATAGTAGGTTCTGAGGTCAGATAGTGTGAGCATTCCTACTTTATTCTTCTTCTTCAATAGTGCTTTACTTATCCGGGGCTTCTTCCCTTTCCGTATAAAGTTAATGATTTTTTTTTTCCATCTATTTAAAGAATGTTGTTGGTATTTGGATCGGTATTGCATTGTATTTGTGAATCGGTTTGGGTAGAATTGTTATTTTCACAATGTGGAGTCTACCTATCCATAAGCATGGTATGTTTTTCTGTTTATGTAGAGCTCTTTTGGTTTCTTGCAGTAGTGTTTTATAGTTTTCTTTGTATCAGTCTTTTACATCCCTGGTTAGATTTTTTCCCAAGTATTTTATTTTTTTAGGGGCTATTTTACATGGTATTGTTTTCTGGATTTCTTTTTTCATCATTCTCTTTATTGGTGTGTAGGAATCCAGCTTATTTTTGTATGTTTATCTTGTATCATGCAACTCTGCTGAATCTTATTAGTTCCAGTAGTTTTCTCATGGAAAACTACTGGATTTTCTAAGTATAGTATCATATCATTTACAAATAGGGAGAGTTTAACTTCTTTATTACCAATTTGGATGCCCTTTATTTCTGTTTCTTGCATTATTGCTCTAGCTAAGACTTCTAACACAAAGTTGAATAGGAGTGATGATAAAGGACATCCTTGTCTTGTTCCTGTTCTCAAGGGGAATATTTTCGGTGTCTCTCCGTGAGAATGATGTTGGCCATTGGTTTTGCATAGATGCCGTTTATTATCTTGAGAAATTTCCCTTCTATACCTATTTTATTGACGGTTTTTATGATGAATGGGTGTTGGACTTTGTCTTATGCCTTTCTACGTCGATTGAGATGATCGTTTGATTCTTTTCTTTCCTTTTATTTGTGCGGTGGATTACGTTGATTGGTTTTATAATGTAGAACCATCCTTGCATACTACTTGGTCATGGTGTATTATTTTTTTATATGATGCTGAAGTCTATTGGCTAGAATTTTGTTGAGAATTTTTGCATCTATATTCATAAGAGATATTGGTCTGTAATTTTCTTTTTTTGTGGTGTCTTTGCCTGGTTTTGGTATGAGGGTTATACTGGCTTCATAGAATGAATTCAGAAGTATCAGTTCCTTTTCTGTGTTCTGAAATAGTTTGAGTAGTACTGGCATAAGCTCTTCTCTGAATGTTTGGTAGAATTTTCCAGTAAAGCCACCTGTGCCAGAGCTTTTTTTCATTGGGAGTTTTTTTTATTACGTTGTCAGTCTCTTCTCTTGTTATGGGTCTGTTCAGATTTTCAACATCATTTTGTATTAGTTTGGGTAGGTCATGTGTTTCTGGAAATTTGTCCATTTCCTCTAGGTTTTCAAATTTGTTGGAGTATAGTTTTTCATAATACTCTGTTATGATCCTTTTTATTTCAGTTGGGTCTGTTGTAATGTCGCCCATTTCATTCCTTATTTGGGTTATTTGGATTCTCTCCCATTTTTCTTTTGTCAATCTGGCCAGTGGTTTGTCGATTCTGTTGATCCTTTCAAAGAACCAACTTTTGGTTTTGTTGATTCTTTCTATGGTTTTTCTATTCTCTCTTTCATTTATTTCTGCTCTGATCCTTATTATTTCCTTTCTTCTGGTGACTGTGGGCTTCTTTTGCTGTTCTCTTTCTGTTTGTTCAAGTTGTATAACTAATGTTTTGATTTTGTCCCTTTCTTTTTTTGCTGTGTGCATGTAGTGCTTTAAATTGACCTCTGAGGACTGCCTTTGCTGTGTCCCAAAGTGTTTTGGTGTGATGTGTTTTCATTCTCATTTGATTCTATGAACTTTTTGATTCCATCTTTGATTTCTTCTATTACTCGGTGGTTTTTAAGCAGGGTGTTATTCAGTTTCCATGTAACTGTTTTTTTTTTTTTTTCCTTGTTCTTCCTGTTTTTAGTTTCCACTTTGATGGCATTGTGTTCAGAGAAGATAGTTTGTATTATCTCAGTGTTTTGGATTTTGTTGAGGGTTACTTTGCAGCCTAAGATGTGGTCTATTCTGGAGAACATGCCATGTTTGTTGTAAAAGAATGTATACTTTGTAGCTGTTGACTGGCATGTTCTATATATGTCTATAAGATCAAGTTGGCTGATTGTGCTCCTTCGCTCTTCTGTATCTTTGTGGAGTTTCTTTCTAGATGTTCTGTCCTTTACTGAGAGTGGTGTGTTGAAGTCTTCTACTATTATTGTAGAACCGTCAGTTTCTGTTTTCAGTGCTATTAGAGTTTGTTTTATGTATTTTGGAGCCCTGTCATTGGGTGCGTAGATGTTTATCATGGTTAAGTCTTCATGGTGGATCATCTGTTTAATCATTATATAGTGCCCTTCTTTGTCTTTTATGGTGGATATTTTAAAAAAGTCTATCTTATCTGAGATTAGTATTGCCACTCCTGCCCTTTTTTGGTAGTGATTTGCTGGATATAGTTATTCTGCCCTTTGATTTTTAATATGTTTACATCTTTATTTCTAAGGTGTGTCTCTTGTAGACAGCATATTGATGGATCCTGTTTTTTAATCCATTCTGTCACTCTTTGTCTCTTTATGGGTGCATTTAGGCCATTTACATTGAGTGTAATTATTTATAGGTGTGTTTATTGCTGTCATTTTGTAGTGCTTTTTTCTGTGGTGCTAACATTTTCATTGTTTCTTTTATTCTCGTGTGCTGAGTTCCTTTTGTTTGTGGATTACTTTTTCATTTCTGTTGTTTTTATTGAGACTTTATGTTTTTCTTCTTTATTTCAATGAGTAGATTTGTTAACTTTCTTTGTGGTTACCTTGAAGTTTACCCTTATCTTCCTAGGTTTGAACCAGTCTATTATTACTTGGTATCGCCTTGCCTTCCTCTCCATTAGAAAGTCCTATACCTATACTGTTTATTCCCTCTTTTATTGCTCTGACATTGTTGTCATTTACAGATTAACCTCTCTGATTCCCTGTTGCAGTCGTTTTGGTTTTGGATGTTCCTTGAGAGTTCATTTCCTAGGTTGGCATCTGGCTGGTACAGTCTTGCATCCTAGATTCAGGTTGTGGTCTGATGTTTGGTCTCACACTGAAGGACTTCCTTTAATAATTCTTATAAGTTTGGTTTGCTTTTTTCATATTCTCTTAATTTCTGTTTATCTGGAAATGTCCTAATTTCACTATCATATTTGAATGAAAGTTTTACAGGATATATTATTCTTGGTTGGCAATTTTTTTCTTTCAAGGTTTTATATATGTCATCCCATTGCCTTCTTGCCTGCATGGTTTCTGCCAGATAATCAGAGATTAGTTTTATTAACCCTTCTCTGTATGTGACTTTTTGTTTTTTTTGAGCTGTTCTCAGAATTTTTTCTTTGTCTTTGCTTTTAGTGAGTGTGATTATGCTATGCCTTGGTGTTTTTCTTTTGGGACCTATCCTACATGGAGTTCATTGAGCTCCTTGGCTGGTTAGCTTTTCATCATTCATGATATTAGGGAAGTTTTCTATCAGCAGTTCTTCAGTGATCATCTCTGTGTTTTTCGTTTTCTTTCTCTGTTCTGGAACTACAATCACTCACAAATTTTTGCTTTTGATTGTATCCCACATAATTCTCAGGGTTCTTTCATTTTTCCTCATTCTTTTTTTCTAATTTTTCCTTAAACAGAGTTGTATCCAAGTTTTTGTCTTCAATTTCACTGATTCTGTCTTCCATTGTTTCAAACCTGCTCCTCAGCCCTTTTATGACACTGTTCATTTCTGCAATTTTCTTGGTTATCTTTTGTATTTCTAATTATCATTTTTGAATGATTTCTAGTTGTGAATTAATTTTGGCATTTTGTTCCTGTATTATTTTCCTGAATTGCTGGATTTTTTGTCTGTATTTTCCATGAATTTGTGTGCCTTTTCCATAAATCTGTCTATTGTCCCTCATTTTTGTCTGATTTTTGCTTCAACCTTTGGATTGCTCTGAAATTAGAGATTTGAATTCCCTATCAGGTAGTTCTAGTGCCTTTTCTTCTACTAGAAAGTCATCTGCTGTCTTATTTTGGATGCCTACTGGACCCATCCTGTCCTGTTTTTTAAATATGTTTTGATATTGTCTGCTGTCTTCGAGACATTCAGTAGTTATTTTCTTCATTTCTTGATTGTAGATTTGTTTGTTTTGTCCTGCTTTTTTGTTTTATTTAATTATGTCTGAGCAGGCAGGCTGTGCATTCTTTGTTGTTTGCTCATCTGTAGTCACAATACTTTTCACCTCCTTGTCCAATGGGCAAGGCCAGTCATTCAACTATGGTGCAGTAGGGAAGATCCAGCTGAAGGGAAGGAGCTGGAATGGGTTGTTTGTGGCACATACTAAGGCCAACAGGGAGGGCCAGGAATCAGTTCTGGGCAGGTGCCAGTAGGCTGTGCCTGTGCTGTTTGGGGTGTGATGCTCAGTGCATGGTGCAGGTAGGCAGGAAAGGGGGGAGGGAGTGTGATGTGTGGAGCTAATAGGGGTATGGGAAAGAAGAGAGAGAGGAGAGAGAAACAGGAGCCAAAAACATACAAGCAAATAAAGAAAACTAAAAGAGTGCTAAGGGAGCTTGCCATTGGAGTGGATAGATGAGAAACTGAGAAATGGAGAAAAGCAAAAAGGAAAAAGAAAGAAAGAAGAAGAGAAAAGGAAAGAAAAAATAACTAGATAAAAAATTAGAAAAGAAAAGAAAAGCCCCCAGGAGTCCCAGAGTTCTACTGGTGGGGCTGCTAAGAGTGGGGAAGTGGGTCCCAGGCTGTGCAGTATAGCCTGGCCAGAGGGGGTATAGATGTCACACAGCACCAGGTATTCAGGAGAAAGGAAAAGAAGATAAGTGTAAAGAGGCAAGAACTGAGAAATGGTGAAAGACAAAAAGGGAAAAGAAGAAAAGAAAGAAAGGTGGGGGGAAAGAAATGCCCCCAGGGTTCCCACCTATGTGGCTGTGCAGATTGGGGGAGTGGCTCCTAAGCCGTGCAGTGCAGCCTGGCTAGAAGGGGCTCCTGAGCTGTGGGAAAAAAAAAAAAAAGAAGACAAATGAAGCAAAACAAGGGAAAAAGAGTCCCAGGGATCCCACCAGCATGGTGTTGTGGGCCAGGGTAATGGTTCTCCAGCTGAGTGTGGCTTCACAGCCTTTCAAGAAGAAGCAAAGATGGCACACGGAACCAGGTGTTCCAGAGAGAGGAGGAGGAGGTGGTAGGAGGCACAGAAGAAAACAAAAGAGACAGAAAGAACAAACAGCAGCTCAGGGGCCCGGTCAGTGTGGGCAGGGCAAATCCAAGCAGCCTGAGGCCAAAGAAGTTGCCTTCTAGCCAAGAGATTGCAGCTGGGGGATGGCAGAGGAGGCCGAAGAGGGAGAGGGAAGAAGGGGAGGAGATTAGGAAAGCACATATTGCTCATTACTGGGTGCTCTGTCCCCTGTTGGGAACTTTGTGAAGCTGCTTTCTCACACTCCTTGTCCGTGGATCTCAGACATGGACGGGGTAAATCCAAGTGTCACGGACAGTGTACTTCCAGGCCATCCAAGCCACTGCAACCAGCCAGGAAGCTCAGAGGTAGAGCAGCGGGGCAAGAATGCAGGGCGGGATAGCATGTATCGCTGGTTACTGGGTGCTCTGTCTCCTGCTGGCAGTTGCACGAAGCTGCTTTCCCGTACTCCCTGTCTGCCAATCCCTGACAGGAGTCCAAAATGGCAGATCCGTGCTGTGTTAGCTGATGGGGCCTTCAGCATGTATCTCTCTCCTTGTTGTCTGTCCTCTGTCAGTTTCTTATTCCATTCGGTGCTTGGCCGAGTTCTTTATCTTTTCATTTGACACTTCAGGTTCCAGGAATGATGTTTGTCTCTGTTTTACTTAGTTTTTCGGGTCTTTGATGTGGAGGGATGGTGTGGTGCTTCTGTCTATGGTGCCATGTTGGCTGGAAGTCCCCCTTCAACTTTTAAGGAATAATCTCTCTTTCCCAACATGTCTGGACTATTTCATTTTTAGTAAGTTACAGTCACTTTTGCAACTTCCAAATATTGCTCTGTGCAGATCTCCATTTTAAGCTCTATTTCATGATTCTCTAACAGGTGAAAGATATGAATATTGAAATTACAAATATGTCTCTTTGTGGTCCTCCACAGTTTTATTATTAGATCTAATTATTTCAACTATATACCATATAGCTTTAATGTTAACATACAACATGTAGAGATATCAGTTAAAAAAAATGCTACATTAATTTGTGCTTTATGAAATCAATTCTGTTGTCCCATTTATGACCTAAGTATTTATTTTCTCTCAATCAGACTTACCATCTTTATCAGAGGATGTATTTATTCCTTTGGTTTTAAACGTTCCGTTGGTAATGTTAGTAAATCCTAAATGTAATTAGAGGTAATCTTGTAAAGTGTCATGGAACTAGTTACATTATAGAACTGTGAGCATACATTGTAGTTTTATTAACTCAGATGAAGATATATATGCTTTTTTCCCCTCCCTTTAAGGTTCACAATAGCCCTAAATGCCTTGGTTCAGTGTATTCTTGTTATCGGTCAATCAGCTTATTCTTTTCAAACCAAGAGGAAATTCGAATTTATGGTCATGAAATAAAGAAGAATGGAATCAGGTAAGATCTGAAAATGATATAATGAAAAAAAAATTACAGGTTAATAGAATTTTCAAACATCTCACACTGGAAGTGAAATGTCAAGACTAGGAAGAAAGGATTTATTCTTCAACGTTAACCTTGAAGCTGTATCATATAGGGATCAGAATTTCAGTAGGCTCAGAGACCTACTAGGTGGCCAAATATCTAACCAGTTTAACCTCCCTAATGCTTATGTAGGATTAAATATGTTTACATAAGTAGAGATTGGCTTATCACATTTTTTTTCTAAGAGAAATTTGGGAGAAATTTTCATACTTAACCTCTTTGATTATTTTTGTTCTCTTCTCCCCTTCTCTTTCCTGTTCTCCCCTCCCTCCCACCTTTCCTCCCTCTGTTTCTTTTTCTTTCCTTAAACAGGAACGTAAAAGAAAACTAAATCTCTGGAAGTCCTTTCCAAATCTGTGCAAATGAGGTATGGGTGTCAGTTGAGATTTTTCATTATTGTTCTGAGAAGGACTCAAAGCCAATAAACATCTGGCCTTCTGAGCAGGATCAGAGAAAAGCCTGCTTTCCAGCTTCCTATCTCCCAAGAATATGACCTGAGAGTTTTGGGGAAGGGAATGCCTGCTTATTTGACAGAAGGCTTTGTATATGATAAACTAGGAATACTGTAAATCAGTTCACCTATCAGTCTAAGTATCTGTAGAGAGATACTCAATTTTAAATATTACCTGGCTGAGTTATGTTGGAAAAAGAAAATTCATTCAGAATTCACTTTCAAGTGTTTGAACCATAGGTATTCTTTCCAGTGAAAAGGGCTTAGCAAGATGGCCTTTTTTTTTTTTTTTATTAACTTTTATTGAGCTTCAAGTGAACGTTTACAAATCAAGTCAGACTGTCACATATAAGTTTATATACACTTTACTCCGTACTCCCGCTTGCTGTCCCCCTAATGAGTCAGCCCTTCCAGTCTCTCCTTTCTTGACAATTTTGCCAGCTTCCAACTCTCTCTATCCTCCCATCTCTCCTCCAGACAGGAGATGCCAACACAGTCTCAAGTGTCCACCTGATATAAATAGCTCACTCTTCGTCAACATCTCTCCCCTACGCACTGTCCAGTCCCTTTCATGTCTGATGAGTTGTCTTCGGGGATGGTTCCTGTCCTGTGCCGACAGAAGGTTTGGGGACCATGACCGCCGGGATTCCTCTACTCTCAGTCAGACCACTAAGTCTGGTCTTTTTACGCGAATTTGGGGTCTGCATCCCACTGATCTCCTGCTCCCTCAGGGGTTCTCTGTTGTGCTCCCTGTGAGGGCAGTCATCGGTTGTGGCCGGGCACCAACTAGTTCTTCTGGTCTCAGGATGATGTAGGTCTCTGGTTCATGTGGCCCTTTCTGTCTCTTGAAGATGGCCTTTTTTTTTTTTTCAACAAAGAAATTTATTTTCTTATAGTCTAGTAAGTTACAAGTCCAAACTCAGGGCGTCGGCTCCAGGGGAAGGCTTTCTCTCTCTGTCGGCTCTGGAGGAAGGTCCTTGTTCTCAATCTTCCCCTGGTCGAGGGGCTTCTCAGGCTCAGGGACCCCATGTCCAAAGGACATGCTCTGGTCCTGGTACTGCTTTCTTGGTGGTATGAGGTCCCCAACTCCGAAGATGGCCTTTTTTTTTATCTCGGAGTGTATATTCCTCAGAGGCAGCAATTGGTAGTAGAAAGGGTTTTGGGTAAACACCAACAGAGCCAGGCACTTATCCAGGTTTTGTCATAGTCAGGAAACCAGAGCAATCCTTCTGCCTCTTGGGGACTTATTTTCTCAATCGACTGGACTCTACACTTACCATTTTCTTCTAAAAGAAAGCTTACCCATTTAAATAGGAAGATATGTATTTTAACATGTATTTCCTGGAGCTGAATTTAAATAGTAATTTAAGGGTCCTTAAAAAAAATTATTGTATTTTGTAAAACAGAAATGCCTTTCAAGTGTTTTTTTTTTTTTTTTTTTTAAGACTATTAACCCTTTGTAAAGTCAAGGCCATAATAATTTTTAACTCAGAGAAAGCATTTCTTTGAGGATTTCCAGATTTATGATGGAAAGAGGATGATTATTATTCAGCTGAGTTGCTTATACTAATTCTGTACCTGGCCTAGGGCCTAACTCATAGCAAGTGCTTAGAGAAATGTTTGCCAAAATGAAATCAAATGTGTGAGGCTCTGAACATGATGCTTTACCTCTCTGAACTTCAGTTCTTACCTGGTAAATGAGGGGTTTCTGGACATATAAACCCCCAGATACTTTTCAGCATTAATCTATGCTTTGATTTTTTCTTGTATTTTTAATATTTCATGCCTAGGTTACATGGAGTTTTTCTTAGACATATTAGAGATTACCCAGTTTTAAATATTATCATTCATCTCCACTAGCATCCTTCTATATCATAAACTTCAGGGTAATCACAGTTATTTACATTAAAAAAAATTATATGTTTAATCAAATTTACTGTGAAAGAGGCCAAATAACCAAACAAAAATCTACAACAGAAAAACTACACTTTTATACAATTAACATCCTATTACTATGAAATACCTTTATAAAACATGACTTCCTTTTTCTCTGCTAAAATCAAATATAGTTTTTATAAACTTTGAAACTCAAAACAAGTGATGTTTCTTTAATATTATTTCATATTGACTTTTACTATGAATTTCTCATATTTACGTTTTTTAATCACATTATGGCACTATTAAGCTAGAGTGTTCTTATTTATTCTCCAATTTAAACTTTTAACTTCTTTTCTATTTTTATAAATAATTTGCTACAAATAATTACCTATAAACATTTTTGTGCAGATACTTACAGGTATGTTGAGTTGTTTCTTTGGAGACTATCCCTCTATCTTAGTCATCTAGTGCTGCTATAGCAGAAACACTGCAAGTGGATGGATTTAACAAAGAGAAGTTTATTCTCTCACAGTCCAGTAGGCTAGAAACCCAAATTCAGGGCGTCAGCTCCAGGGGAAGGCTTTCTCTGTTGGCTCTGAGGAAGGTCCTTGTGATGCATCAGTCTCCCCTTGGCCTGGGAGCATCTCAGTGCAGGAACCTCAGGTCTAAAGGACGCGCTGTGCTCCCGGCGCTGCTTTCTTTGTGGTATGAGGTTCCCTGCCTCTCTGCTTGCTTCTCTCTTTTATATCTCAAAAGAGATTGGCTTAAGACACTACCTAATCTTATAAACCTCATCAATATAGTTGCTGCTACTCCATCTTATTACATGATAGTGATAGGATTTACAACATATAGGAAAATCACATAAAATGGTGAATGATCACATAACACCGAGAATCATGGCCCAGCTAAGTTGACAGATATTTTGGGGGGACAGAATTTAATCCATGACAGCCTCTGTTGGAGAGTATGTTTAGTTTTATAGTTTTTGTTTCCTGTAGCTGTTTGCTTCCTGGAAAGGAATTTTCTGACTTGCAATTTTGAGAGCAGTGTATGAATATGCCTATTAACTTCCTAACTCACATTATAGTTTATAATTTTCATTTAGTGTGGCTGTTGTGTTAGGTGCCAAAGAGTCAGTTCTGACTCATAGTGACCCTATGTACAACAGAAGGAAACACTGCCCAGTCCTGCGCCATCATCACAATCTTTGCTGTGTTTGAGCCCGTTGTCGCAGCCACTGTGTCAGTTAAGGGCTAGCTTAAGAAAAATGAGTTTTTCACAGTTCGTGAATTATTATCACTTTCTCTCTCTCTCTCTCTTTTTGTTGTACTTTAGATGAAGGCTTACGGAGCAAATTAGTTTCTCGTTGAACAATTAATATACATATTGTTTTATGACATTCGTTGCCAACCCCACGAGATGTCAACACTGTCTGCTTCTTGACCTTGGGTTCCCCATTTCCAGCTTTCCTGTCCCCTCCTGCCTTCTCATCCTTGAGCCTGGGCTGGTGTGCCCATTTAGTCTCATTTTGTTTTATGGGCCTGTCTAATCATTGGCCAAAATTTTAACCTCAGGAGTGACTTCATTACTGAGCTAATAGGGTGTCTAGGGGCCATACTCTCACAGTTTCTCCAGTTTCTGTCAGTCCAGTAAGTCTGATCTTTTTTTTTTTTTATAACTTTTATTAAGCTTCAAGTGAACGTTTACAAATCCAATCAGTCTGTCACATATAAGTTTACATACATCTCACTCCCTACTCCCACTTGCTCTCCTCCTCTTGAGTCAGCCCTTTCAGTCTCTCCTTTCTTGACAATTTTGCCGGCTTCCCTCTCTCTCTATCCTCCCATCCCCCCTCCAGACAAGAGTTGCCAACACAATCTCACCTGATATAATTAGCTCACTCTTCATCAGCGTCTCTCTCCCACCCGCTGACCAGTCCCTTTCATGTCTGATGAGTTGTCTTCGGGGATGGTTCCTGTCCTGTGCCAACAGAAGGTCTGGGGAGCATGGCCGCCGGGATTCCTCTAGTCTCAGTCAGACCATTAAGTTTGGTCTTTTTATGAGAATTTGGGGTCTGTATCCCACTGATCTCCTGCTCCCTCAGGGGTCCTCTGCTGTGCTCCCTGTCAGGGCAGTCATCGATTGTGGCCGGGCACCAACTAGTTCTTCTGGTCTCAGGATGATGTAGGTCTCTGGTTCATGTGGCCCTTTCTGTCTCTTGGGCTCTTAGTTGTCGTGTGGCCTTGGTGTTCTTCATTTTCCTTTGCTCCAGGTGGGTTGAGACCAATTGATGCATCTTAGATGGCCGCTTGTTAGCATTTAAGACCCCAGACGCCACATTTCAAAGTGGGATGCAGAATGATTTCATAATAGAATTATTTTGCCAATTAACTTAGAAGTCCCCACAAACCATGTTCCCCAGACCCCCGCGCTTGCTCCGCTGACCTTTGAAGCATTCATTTTATCCCGGAAACTTCTTTGCTTTTGGTCCAGTCCAATTGAGCTGACCTTCCATGTATTGAGTGTTGTCTTTCCCTTCACCTAAAGCAGTTCTTATCTACTGATTAATCAATAAAAAACCCTCTCCCACCCTCCCTCCCTCCCCGCCTCGTAACCACAAAAGTGTGTGTTCTTCTCAGGTTTACTGTTTCTCAAGATTTTATAATAGTGGTCTTATACAATATTTGTCCTTTTGCCTCTGACTAATTTCGCTCAGCATAATGCCTGCCAGGTTCCTCCATGTTATGAAATGTTTCAGAGATTCGTCACTGTTCTTTATCGATGCGTAGTATTCCATTGTGTGAATATACCACAATTTATTTAACCATTCATCCGTTGATGGACACCTTGGTTGCTTCCAACTTTTTGCTATTGTAAACAGAGCTGCAATAAACATGGGTGTGCATATATCTGTTTGTATGAAGGCTCTTGTATCTCTAGGGTATATTCCCAGGAGTGGGATTTCTGGGTTGTATGGTAGTTCTATTTCTAACTGTTTAAGATAACGCCAGATAGATTTCCAAAGTGGTTGTACCATTTTACATTCCCACCAGCAGTGTATAAGAGTTCCAATCTCTCCACAGCCTCTCCAACATTTATTATTTTGTGTTTTTTGGATTAATGCCAGCCTTGCTGGTGTGAGATGAAAGCTCATCGTAGTTTTAATTTGCATTTCTCTAATGGCTAATGATCGAGAGCATTTTCTCATGTATCTGTTAGCTGCCTGAATATCTTCTTTAGTGAAGTGTGTGTTCATATCCTTTGCCCACTTCTTGATTGGGTTGTTTGTCTTTTTGTGGTTGAGTTTTGACAGAATCATGGAGATTTTAGAGATCAGGCGCTGGTCTGAGATGTCATAGCTGAAAATTCTTTCCCAATCTGTAGGTGGTCTTTTTACTCTTTTGGAGAAGTCTTTAGATGAGCATAGGTGTTTGATTTTTAGGAGCTCCCAGTTATCGGGTTTCTCTTCATCATTTCTGGTAATGTTTTGTATTCTGTTTATACCTTGTATTAGGGCTCCTAGAGTTGTCCCAATTTTTTCTTCCATGATCTTTATCGTTTTAGTCTTTATGTTTAGGTCTTTGATCCACTTGGAGTTAGTTTTTGTGCATGGTGTGAGGTATGGGTCCTGTTTCATTTTTTTGCAAATGGATATCCAGTTATGCCAGCACCATTTGTTAAAAAGGCTATCTTTTCCCCAATTAATTGACACTGGTCCTTTGTCAAATATTAGCTGCTCATACGTGGATGGATCTATGTCTGGGTTCTCAATTCTGTTCCATTGGTCTATGTGCCTGTTGTTGTACCAGTACCAGGCTGTTTTGACTACTGTGGCTGTATAATAGGTTCTGAAGTCAGGTAAAGTGAGGCCTCCCACTTTCTACTTCTTTTTCAGTAGTGCTTTGCTTATCTGGGGCTTCTTTCCCTTCCATATGAAATTGGTGATTTGTTTCTCTATCCCCTTAAAATATGACATTGGAATTTGGATCGGAAGTGCGTTAAATGTATAGATGGCTTTTGGTAGAATAGACATTTTTACTATGTTAAGTCTTCCTATCCATGAGCAGGGTATGTTTTTCCAGTTAAGTATGTCCTTTTGAATTTCTTGTAGTAGAGCTTTGTAGTTTTCTTTGTATAGGTCTTTTACATCCTTGGTAAGATTTATTCCTAAGTATCTTATCTTCTTGGGGGCTACTGTGAATGGTATTGATTTGGTTATTTCCTCTTCGGTGTTCTTTTTGTTGATGTAGAGGAATCCAAGTGATTTTTGTATGTTTATTTTATAACCTTAGACTCTGCCAAACTCTTCTATTAGTTTCAGTAGTTTTCTGCAGGATTCCTTAGGGTTTTCTGTGTATATAATCATGTCATCTGCAAATAGTGATAACTTTACTTCTTCCTTGCCAATCCGGATACCTTTTATTTCTTTGTCTAGCCTAATTGCCCTGGCTAGGACTTCCAGCACGATGTTGAATAAGAGTGGTGATAAAGGGCATCCTTGTCTGGTTCCCGTTCTCAAGGGAAATGCTTTCAGGTTCTCTCCATTTAGAGTGATATTGGCTGTTGGCTTTGCATAGATGCCCTTTATTATGTTGAGGAATTTTCCTTCAATTCCTATTTTGGTAAGAGTTTTTATCATAAATGGGTGTTGGACTTTGTCAAATGCCTTTTCTGCATCAATTGATAAGATCATGTGGTTTTTGTCTTTTGTTTTATTTTTTTTTTTCTTTTTGTGAGTTAGAATTTTGTTCTACGTCTTTTTCCAGCTCTGCCCGAGGCCCTCTATTGTGATCCCTGTCAGAGCAGTCAGTGGTGGTAACCAGGCACCATCTAGTTGTGCTGGACACAGCCTGGTGGAAGCTGTGGCCCATTAGTTGTGGCCCATTAGTCCTTTGGACTAATCTTTCTCTTGTGTCATTGGTTTTCTTCATTCTCCCTTGCTCCAGATGGGGTGAGACCAGTGGAGTATATTAGATGGCCACTCACATATTACTTTCTCTTTTCTATAATATTCATGAATGGAAGGAGAGCAGTATTGTTTCAAAAGTATTCTAGGTGATTTATTTGCTTTTAAAATGTCTAATTGTTTAGTTTTCTTCAGTATCCTTATGTCCCCCACTTCCTTTGTAGATGCACATGCTTGGAAAGGATGGGAAGACTAGAGGCTGAATCAGGAGTTTGAATATTCTGTGACCCTTGTTTAAATAGGCCAGCTGTATCCAATTTAAAAATTATGAATATAGCCGCTATTGGATATTGTATGACAAAGTACATTATATTCTTAATAATGTCCATTATACTTTACAACATTGAATAAATGTAAATTATAATGAATAATTCCTGAACATTTTCTTTTGGGAAACAATGATTTACAGTATACTAATTTAAAAAAAAAAAAAAAAGTAACATTTTGGAGATATAGAAGTTGCTGTTTCCTTACAGCCAAGTTTAAAATAAGATTAAACAAAGTCAGATCTTGAGCAGTGTACTTACACATTCTGACCATTGTTTATCCTTATTTGAAAATTGTTGAGCAGTGCTTTTGGATTTTAACTCTGTAGATAAAGAATTGCCACTCGGTATGAGTCAGAATCGACTCGATGGCAATGGATTTGGTTTTTGGTTTAGATATAGGGTAATACTTTTCAGTCCTCGTTATTCTAAAAAAAAAAAAATTTTTTTTTTTTTTTTTTAGACAGGGTTATTTTCCAGGTTTCAACAATCACTGATATTTAGCTGCTGTGCATATTTGGTTAGTTGTAAGAAGCATCCAGTTTTAACTGTAAAACCTAAATCAGGCATCATATTTGTTGTCTTTTTTTTTTTTTTACTTCAGTGTTGAAGTTTTCAAAAGCATCGTCGTTTCCTATAGATTTGTTGCTTAGGAAATCCATGAATTTGAGGAATAATTCTTTATTCAATGATCTCAATTGTTTTTGAAAAAAATTGATCCTTCATCATAATTCTTCGATTTCCTTTGTTCCATTCTTCAAGGCTAACATTACCTCAGACAATTGGACAGGCTTTCATAGAGAAACTAGCAGACTACATTCTGGTGAAAACAACATTTGGTTTTTCCTTGGCTTGGGATGGAATATCTGGAATTTACCTCAAACTGTCTGAGGAGCATAAAGGAAAATCATGTGGCCTATGTGGAAACTACAATGGCATTCCATCTGACGATTTCATAATTCAGCAAGGTAAGTAAGTGGAGCAGAAGTGTGTTGGCACTTTTTAAGTCTTCTTTCATGGCTCAAGCTCTTTGCACCCAGAAGACTTGTCCTCAGTTGGGTAAACTTAGTGGCCATCACTTGCCTGCTTTAGTGATTTTAAGCCTAGTATAAACAGGAAAACATTTTTATGTCATTTTTGAGAACCACAAGTGTAAAAATGTCATGAGGGCAGTATCTGACCTCCTCTAACTTCACAAGGGGGAAGGAGAATCAAGATCAACAGCCCAAGGCTATGAGGCAGAGTCAGACGTGCCTCCTTTCTCTGCCGTATTTACCAAATTCTGACACCAACCATCTCTCCTGCCGCACTTTGTACTTCTCTGCTGGGTTCGATGATTCATTGCAACAGCTACACAGAACTCACAGACCATACTCACAATTTTGAGGCTTATTAGGGAAGTAGCAGGTTACAATTCAGGCTCAGGAACACTCAAGTATGCAGTTCTTCCATTAGGACAGCCTCTTTGCAGCCATGCTTGCAGGAACACCTCTCTCTGGCCCTAGGCCGCTGCCCAAAGGCACTTAGCTGTCTCTCTCTGTGGGCCAGGAAACCCACTGCACCATCTCTTGTGGGTCTCTCCTGATGGTCTCTACTTCCCTGGTGGTTGTGGGCTCTTCTCTCTCCTACCTCTGGGATGGCTCACCTCAAGCCTATCAAGATGGCAAAAACTGACTAATCCCTTTGGTGGGCCACAATTATCCTGTTGCGTAACCACTGCTGTCAAGTCGGTTCCAACTCATAGCGACACTATACAACAGAGTAGAGCTACTCCCATAGAGTTTCTAAGGACTGCCTGGCAGATTCGAACTGCTAAATGTTAGCAGCCGTAGCATTTAACCACTACACTACCAGAGTTTCCACCCTGTTGCATAGCTTCGCCCAATCACTTGGGTGGGAGTGACAAGACTATGGCTAGGAAGGCCACACAAAAGTGATCTGTCACACCTCAACAAGCTAGTTTACATTTATTAAATTAAGATAGAGGATTCACTTAAAAACAAATATTAATTGAGCATTTACTACATGCCAGGCACTGTTGTAAGAACATGGGATACATCAGTATACAAAATAAAGACCCCTGCCCTCAAGGAGCTTACCTTCTAGTTATTCAAACCCATTTGGAGGCAAATGTGTCTCCTGTAGGATGAAAGTTGTTTTGCATCTAGTCTTAATAAGTATAAATTAAATGACTGGAAAAGAAAAGTTTTATAAATTAATGAAATGTGAGCAAGATTATACAAATAGAATATTAACTTGGGAATTTTTTAATGATGTGTAACCTTGATAAAATACAGGGTCAGCTAAAAACAAGTGGACCTCCGTGAGATGCGTTGACACAGTGGCTGCAAGAACAGGCTCAAGCATAATAAAGATCATGAGGATGGTGCAGGACCTGGTTGTGCTTCATTCTGTTGTACATGGGGTCACTATGAGTCAGAAGTGACTTGATGGTACCTAACAACATTGATGACTCTAGCTATTCGTTTTAAGTCATGAATAGTTAACGGATTATAAGTGGGGGACACTGGCAGGAGGCAAGTGAGTAAGGCAAGAAGTATGTGACAGGAGTCTAAAGAGAGATTTCAGCTTCTTCAAAATCTTATTGGGTACACAAGGCTAGATGGAATAGTAAATAATCCTAATTTACAACAACTTCTACAGATGTGACCAGAAACTGCCCTCGATGTTCTCCCATACTGCAATCATGCAAGAAAACATCTACAGATAAGCTGTATTACCTTTACCTTTAAGACGCCTAGTATTTTCTTGAAACTTATCCTGTATTATGCAGATTAGATAGATCTTGGAGGCAGTTAGACAGTTTGATTGAATGCCATTGGATGCATCATTTCTTACTAGTGATTACAATTGCATTTCTCTGTGCAACTTTCTCATTCTTTAGGGATGACTTCACAAAGAAATGAGGCTTTTCAGAATTTCTGTGACTATAGGAAGATTTTAATTTGTGTTCTGGTTGAGAATTCCAGTTCCATAATTCATATTGACACCTAGCTGCACACCAACGTACGAGTCCTGGTTTACTCTTGTTTTCCCAGCATAATTATTAGTACTACTTCCCTTTTACTCTGAAAAGTGTCCCAATATGGACAATGAATTACTGCACTTACAGCATGTTTTATAAAACAAAGCTGTTGTTATCAAGTCCATTCTGACTCACAGTGACCCTATATGATAGAGTAAAACTGCTCCATAGGGTTTCCAAGGAGTGGCTGGTGGACTCGAACGGCTGACTTCGTAGTTAGCAGCTGAGCTCTTACATTCTAATTTTAGTTTAGTAGAATCCAGATAGCTAATTGATATGGAGTTAAGTTCTTGTAATTAACAACTTTTGTCACTCTTATTCATACAACATAGTAAAAAATAGCTAAATATGTGGTTCAAAAGCTGCAGTTAATATGAACTCCAAGGGATTGCCACTGTTGTTTAGTAACACTAAAATTTGGGCAAAAATACTGAAATAAGTGGACCTTTAGGAAGTATTATTGGTTCTACAGGCATTTAAAAAATGACAATTTTTAAAATAGAATGCGATTAGTAAATTTACTCTAAAAGTACTTTTAAATAAGTATATTAGACCCAGGACTGGTTCACTGTGTAACATTTTCAGTCTTGTCTGAGATGATGAAATAAGTGGGCCAAACATGTTCGAAAGCTATAGGATGCTAATAGTCTGTTTGATGAATATTGTGAACTTTTCTGTATTTATTCATTCACTTATTTAACAAATGCATTTTGAGCACCAGCTAGATGCCAGGCTCTAAACTAGGGCTCGAGCAATAGAAGAACTTAGACAAGCTCCCTCCTTCTATATAGTATATATTATAGTGAAGGACAAAATAAAGAGGCAAACAAACTGAAATAAAATTTTAGTGGGCAATAACAGCCATTAAAAAAGCAAAGTGGGGAAAGAGTGATAAAGCAGCGTGTGGTCAGTGGTAGTCTAGATTCTGCGGCAGAGAAGGCCCCTCTAAGGAGGTCACACTGAACAGAGGCCTAAATGGAATGAGGAAAGGAGCTGTGGGAAGATTTGAGGGGTGTTTTTGAAGTAGGAGGAGCAAGTGCAAATGCCCTGAGGTAGGAATGAGCTTGGAATCCCTGGGTGGTGCAAACCATGAACTCAGATGCAAAATGAAAGTTTGGAAGTTTGAGTCCACCCAGAGTTGCCTCAGAAGAAAGACCTGGCATTCTGTTTCCAAAAAATTGGCCATTGAAAACCCTATGGAGCACAATTCTATTCTGACACACGTGGACTGACCATGAATTGGGGATGAGTTGACAGCAGCTGATTTAAGAATGAACTTGGGTATTTGAAGAACAGCATAAAGCCAGGATGACTGGAGCAGACTGAACAAGAACAGGAGTAAAAGATGGTGGGGGTGTACAGGGGCCAGAATCTTTCCAACTATAGTAAGGTTTGGGATTTTACACTAAGAGAGAAAAGCACAATCTTCCCAGTGATTGGTGGTAGTATTCAGATGTTATCTTCCCATGTTAAAGATGCTGAGAGAGTATGGTGAAACCTTTGGCGTGAGAAGAGAGCCAGGCCATACATAGGTGGAGTGAAGACATTTGATTCTAGTGGTGCCATAGATTATCATCACTGATAGACTTTATGGTTATGTAAATCTGGGTGGTGGAGAATCTGAAGCGCAAATCAGAAGACTAACTGACTTAGAATTTTGAGATGTCATCTTGTTTGGTTCCGCCAAGTCATTGAGATTTGAGATTCAGCCTTTGTTTTAATCTGGGGCAGGATTAATTTCCATGTCAGACCCTGAACTTGTTCTGAGAGGCCAGCTGCTAGACAATTTAAACTTGGTATGGGGCCAAGAGTCCAGAGAGCTCACTGCCAACTGCCTGTTGTTGCCCACACATTAGCACTGAATAATCCTGGGATAAGCTTCATGATTCTTAATACTGAGCTCTATCCTCAGCATATTTTGAAAAACCATTCATCATATTGTGATGAAATGGATTGACTTCTTAGTTTTCTCTTCTCTAGGTATCTTTTCCAGTTTTTAATCATCTGTGTGACTGTCCTTTGAAATCTCTTCAAGGGCTCAACAAAGATAGCTTTTATTGTGGAAAAAAACAAACCAAACCCGTTGCCATCGAGTCGGTTCTGACTCATAATGACCCTATAGGACACAGTAGAACTGCCCCATAGGGTTTCCAAGGAGCAGCCGGTGGATTCGAACTGCCATCCTTTTAGTTAGCAGCTGAACGCTTAACCACTTTGCCACCAGGGCTCCTTTTATTATAGAAAAAAACATAAAATTTTTTTTTTATTGTTGTTACAGAGGACCCCAAAAATGGAGCTGGGATTTTAGTAAAGTTCTGGCTAATGTCCAGTATAATGAGAGGGCTGCTTCAGAAGTCTCACACCAAATTTTTACTTATGTCTCTTGGTTTTATGTTTATTTTTCCTCCTCTCTCCAACACAAGTTCTGTGTTGGCTAACTTGGACTTTACCTGCGTGTATGTTGTATCTCGACTCAACGGCAGTGGGTTTTTTGGGTATGTTGTATCTGCTGACTTTCAGTCCTTCCCCATCTTGTTTCATTGCAGTTTACTTTTTCTCTCCAATTGTGTGAATTTTATTTGGTACTTACACTTTGTTCAATTTATTTTTTTATATCGAAGGAATGTTATAGTCTATTTTTTTATTGGTTAATTATAAAGTTACTGAGGTTCTCTTACAGAAGGTTTATGCTAAAGACCTGTGTCTATGTTTGTAGAAATTATACTCTTACACTTATTATTATTTTTGTGTGTGTGTGTTTGTGTGAAATAGAGGACTATACAGAAGACGTTGCTATGTTTGCAAATAGTTGGATGGTGCAAACTCCAGAAGACGTCAAATGTGTACCCACACCTTCAGATTTTCCAAGTCCATGCTCAAGTGGAATGCCAGCATTTGAGGTAAATTTGGTGTAAAAAAAATTGGGCATATTGAGCATAACACAAACATATATACTATTTGTGTAGTTATCATTAAGCATTTTTAATGCAAGCTCAACATAATTCCAAACTATTACATCAAAGAAATGTAATTGCAGCAGAGACTAACCTTATGATTATTACAGAAATAGTAAATGTAATGAGTTCATAAATGTAGTACTCATTATGAAAATATATAGTTGGAAAGTGTTAGTTAAAATTTATAAGAGTAAATTGCCCTGTCTTTTGTGGTAAGAACTAAGTGGATTGCAAATAAACCAGTAAGGAAAATGAAAGTACACACATATCATTAAATATGCTCTGGTGACTGGCGTCTTTTTCTGCACAGGCCATCTTCTTCAAGTGTCAGATACTGTTGCAGTTTCCTTTTCTCAGCTGCCATGAATATATTGATCCCTATTTGTATATTGCCAGCTGTGTTAATGACCTTTGCAAGTAAGTGAAATGATTAGCATTTGCAGTAAAGTTTTTTTTATCCAAAAAAAGAAGGACAAAAGACACTTCCATAACTTAGGCATGTTCTGACAGGTCACAGAATATAATGGGAAATGAAAACAGAATATATAGTACCAGCTCTTGAAAGCTTACTTACTATATAAAAGGCACTGTGCTAGGTGTGTGGAAGAAGGATGCAGCAGTCTAATTCCATAAATATTTCAATCTTGGAAAATCTTGGAAACCCTATGGGGCAGTTCTACTCTGTCCTGTATGGTCACTACGAGTGGACATTGACTCAATGGCTATGGGTTTTTGATTTGGGTACTAGGTGTTTTACATAAGTAGTATGGTGTTTACGTAAGTAGTATGAACAGAATCCCTCAGATCTTAACCATTTTTGTGCCTCTGACACCTCTGGGAGCCTAGAGATGTCTATAGACCGTTTTCTCAGAATAAGCCTTTGAAATGCACAAGAGGAAATGCATAAAATTACAAAAGAAACCAGCTATATTAAGAGATTTATAAAAATAGTAATAGAAACGAATTTTTGATATATGTACATTTTTATATGTATTTAAATTATAGTAACTACTGCAATTTGACATTGTTAAGCATAAACAATATTTTGGGATATTTGGAGGTATTTGCAACAATTGCAATGAGATACGAAAATTATGATTTCTCTTGATGACAAAGTCATAAATACTGCTAATAAAACTCATGTGTTCCTTATGGACATAACTGAAGGAAATGGTAAATTTCAGTTGGAGATTAGTGAAAATAAAGATGTAATATTTTGCTCATCCGATATCACAGATAGCTGTTTTCTATCAACAGCTCTCTTAGGCATCTGTGGACACCAGGTCAACAGTAACTAGAATAGGTGGTTGTCTAGGGAAAAAAAATTCAATGAGACTCTGCATAACCAAAGTGAAATTCATTTTATTATTTTATTTTTATTTTAAATCTACCAAATCAATGTGATTAGCCATCTTAGATGTTCAAGAATACCTAAAGAATTTTAACATATCTGCATTTTTCAAGAATCCCGAGAAGTACTAATGATATATGGAAACTATTTTACGAAAGACCAGACTAGGTTTTGGTTGAGTAAAACCACTTAAATGGTGCCTCGGGTACCTGTTAAGAGGTTTAAGCTTATCAAATGTAGGCCCCTGGGTGGCACAAATGGTTTTCTTTCAACTACTAACCTAAAGGTTGGCAATTCAAACCCACTCAGTAGTCCAGTGGAAAAAAGTCCTGATGATCCGCTTCCATGAAGATTAGAGCCAAGAAAACCCTATGCAGCAGTTTTTTGTTTTTAATAACATTTGGGGTCACCATGAATCAGAATCTACTGGGTGGTGAAAGGTTTGGTTTGGTTTTAGTAGTAGGGTTGACCATGGTCCTTATTTAATAATGAATATGGAATTAAAAATTGTGCTTACTCCACAGTGACTCCTAGTTGGACCATTTTCCAGTAGTTTTATTTCTTGTCTTATTATCAACTTTAGCACCTATTTCCCCCGTAGGCTGAGATGAAGTATCATTTGATATGCTCAGGCAAGTCATCCTCTGTTCATTAGAACATTGTTTGGCTGCTTTAACAGCCAAAGCAACAGTGGCTTAAATGAAACTGAACATTTATATTTCTCTCATGTAAAGTCCAAACTGGCAGGTGGTCTTGGGTTGGTACCCTGCTTCTGTTTCATAAATTTTGCAATGACTCATCTATCTTGTTGCTACACCATACCCAGGACCTATGATATTATTCTCAATTTCATAGTCAGAACAGGCTGTTCACTACCCTGTCCTCATTTCAGCCCTTATCAAGGGAAAAAAAGGAAGTTGTGGGCTGACACCTCTTTTTAAAGAAGTGACTTATAAGTTTCATGTACCACAGTCACTTTTAACCTTTTGGCCAGAACTTAGAAATAGGGCTACACCTAGATACAAAGAAGGCTGGAAAACGTTGTCTTTGACTGGGCAGCTGTATGCCCAGTGAGAACTTGGGGATTCTAATACTGAAAAGAAGAAAGGAGATTGGATGGATATATTAGCGGACAAAAAGTAGTTTCTACCACACCCACTTATTTGAAATGTCATTGTTAGGGAATTAACATCTTTAAAAATTTTGATGTATTTAGCCTTTGGATTTTGAAACTAATGCTTTACCCAAAACAAAAATAGTGAAAGAGAAGCCACTTTTATTAGCTGAAGTCAGCTGACATAAGAGAAATGTGTGATGTGGAGAGGCAGGGTTCAGGGGGCAGAGCAGGCATGTATAAGTAGACATTGATAAAAGGGAAGCGAGAAGCTGCCTCAGGACCTCACCTAGGACTAGACCCACCTACATTCGTTCTCCTCTGGAGGAGATGCTCTTCATTTCTTGAATTCGGGGACTGCATCACAAGGATACTGTAGCGTGAGAATGAAAAGGTGATTCAGTTGAATGTGTATTAATTTCCTGCTTGGCTTCAATAATATCTTGAATGAAATTGGACACACATGGAGTCTTTGGGTGGTAAAAGCAGTTAATGTGCTTGGTGGCTATCCGGAAGGTTGGAGGTCGAGTCCGCCCAAAGGCGCCTCAGAAGAAAGGCCTGATGATCTGCTTCCGAAAACTCACCCTTTGAACATCGTAGGGGGCATAGTTCTACTCTGACACATAGGGGCCTGTCGTGAGTTAGAATCACTCCACAGCGCCTATTCATTTTATTTATTTATTTTTCATTTTTTAAATTTTTATTATGCTTTAAGTGAAAGTTTATAGATTAAGTCAGTCTCTCACACAAAAACTTATATATACCTTGCTACATACTCCCAATTGCTCTCCCCCTAATGAGACAGCCCACTCCCTCCCTCCACTCTCTCTTTTTTTGTCCTTTTCACCAGCTTCTAACCCCCTCTACCCTCTCATCTCCCCTCCAGGCAGGAGATGCCAACATAGTCTCAAGTGTCCACCTGATCCAAGAAGCCCACTCCTCACCAGCATCCCTCTCCATCCCCTTGTCCAGTCCAATCCCTGTCTGAAGAGCTGGCTTTGGGAATGGTTCCTGTCCTGGGCCAACAGAAGGTCTGGGGGCCATGACCACCGGGGTCCTTCTAGTCTCAGTCAGACCGTTAAGTCTGGTCTTTTTACAAGAATTTGGGGTCTGCATCCCACTGCTCTCCTGCTCCCTCAGGGGTTCTCTGTTCTGTTCCCTGTCAGGGCAGTCATCGGTTGTAGCCAGACATCATCTAGTTCTTCTGGTCTCAGGCTGATGTAGCCTTTGGTTTATGTGGCCCTTTCTGTCTCTTGGGCTTGTAATTACCTTGTGTCCTTGGTGTTCTTTATTCTCCTTTGATCCAGGTGGGTTGAGACCAACTGATGCATCTTAGATGGCCGCTTGGTAACGTTTAAGACCCCAGACACCATTCTCCAAAGTGGGATGCAGAATGTTTTCTTAATAGATTGCATTATGCCGATTGACTTAGATGTCCCCTGAGACGATGGTGCCCAAACCCCCGCCCTGCTACTATAAAAAAAAGCACCTGTTTATTATTTTTTTCCTGAAGCTTTATTTTGAACTGGGTATTGGAAAAACAGAAACAATTAAGACATGTCCCTGTCCCAAGAACTTGTATTCTAATGGAGGAGAGAAACTTTACCAGGAAGTGCCTACGAAGTCTCCACAGAGGAGATTGCATTTAAGTTGGAACTTGAAGGATAATACAGTACCAGGCCTGAAATTAAGCCCTCCTGTTTCTGCTTCTAAGAATGCTAAGCCTAATTTTGCCATGCTGAAGTTCATTGATTTAAAAACAACTATTTGTCAGTGCTCATTTTCTCTATTAAATATAACATCCAAAATAGAAAAATAAGTTCACTTTCCTCCCAGTAAATTGGGATAATAATGTTTTTCTTGCCCAATTGTTGTGAATATTTATGAGATCCTCCCTGTAATGTGCCTAGCACAGTACCTAGAGTAACACAGACAATGTTGTGTTGTTGTTAGGTGCTGTTGAGTCGGTTCTGCCTCATAGCGACCCTATGTACAACAGAATGAAATACTGCCTGGAAAAGAGAGCTATAATATTAATAATTGCATTGGGTTGGAAAACCAATATTCACTTACTTTGCTAACTTTCTGAGCTGTTGAAGCTTATATGCTCAGTCCTTTTTTACTCCTAAAGCTCAGTTAATTAGATTCGATAATCTGTATGACTAATAATGCTGTGTGGCGAATACACCAAAATTAACTGATGTCCTTATGTACGTCTCTCATATCCTACTAAGCACAGTAATGTAGAAAACACATGAAGAACACCAAGGACACATTATTAGCGACCAGGAGTCAGAGGCATACTTTCTATCAATATTTCCTGTGTGATTCTGGCTCTATTTTTTTTTACTTTCCAGAACCGATGATGAAGATACCTATTGTCGAGCAGCCACAGAGTATGCAAGAGCCTGTTCTCATGCTGGCTACCCTATTCAAGACTGGAGAGATGACTTTCCGGCTTGCAGTATGTCTCCTTATTTTCCAAGCCCTGTGTCGTGGTGTTATGTGCCATCAAGTTGGTCCTGAGTCATAGTGACCCTATATACATCAGAACAAAACACTGCCCAGCCCTGTGCCATCCTCACAGCTGTTGCTATGTTTGAACCCATCGTTGCAGACACTGTGTCAATCCATCTCGTTGAGGGTCTTCCTATTTTTTGCTGACCCTGTACTTTACCAAGCATGATGTCCTTCTCCAGGGATGGGTCCCTCCTGATAACATGTTCAAAGTACAGGAGACAAAGCCTTGCCATCTTTGTTTCTAAGTCACATTCTGGCTGTACTTCTTCCAAGACAGATTTGTTCATTCTTCTAGCAGTCCATGGTATACTCAGTATTCTTCACTAACTCCATAATTCAAATGCATCAGTTCTTCGAGTTCTTCTTTATTCATTGTCCAGCTTTTGCGTGTATATGAGGGGATTGAAAATACCATGGCTTGGGTCAAGCACCATAATCCTCAAAGTGACATTGAGAATTGATGGTATTGAAGGAAGAAGTCCAAGCTGCACTGAAGGGATTGGTGAAAAAACAAGGCTCCAGGTATTGATGGAACACTAGTTGAGATGTTTCAACAAACGGATGCAATGCTGGAAGCACTCGCTGGTCTATGCCAAGAAATTTGGAAGGCAGCTACCTGACAAACCAACTGGAAGAGATCCATGTTTGTGCCCATTCCAAAGAAAGGTGATCAAACAGAATGAGGAAATTATCATTAATATCACATGCGAGTAATATTTTGCTGAAGATAGTTAAAAAACGGTTGAAGCAGTACATCAACAGGGAACTGCCAAAAATTCAAGCTGAATTCAGAAGAGGATGTGGAATAGGGGATATCATTGCTGATGTCAGATGGACCTTGGCTGAAAGCAGAAAATATCTCAGTTTTTATTGACTGTGGAAAGCCATTTGACTGTGTAAATCAAACAAATTGTGGGTAACACTGTGCTCATGCAGAACCTATACATAGAGTAAGAGGCAGTCATTCAAACAGAACAAGAGGATACTGCATGGTTTAAAGTCAGGAAAACTGTGAGTCAGGGTTGTATCCTTTCACCGTACTTATTCAATCTGTATGCTGAGCAGATAATCTGAGAAGCTTGACTATATGAAGAAGGGGGTATCAGGATTGGAGGAAGACTCATTAACAACCTGTGTTATACAGATGACACAACCTTGCTTGCTGAAAGTGAAGAGGACTTGAAGCACTTACTGATGAAGATCAAAGACAACAGCCTTCAGTATGGATTACACCTCAACATAAAGAAAATAAAAATTCTCACAACTGGACCAATCAACAACATCATGATAAACAGTGAAAATATTGAAGTTGCCAAGGATTTCATTTTACTTGGATCCACAATCGATGCCCATGAAAACACCAGTCAGGAACTCAAAAGAGCCAGATAGGAGCTGCTCACATAGTTTCATGTGTCTACTTGATCCAAGAAGCCCACTCCTCACCAGTATCATTTTTTGTCTTATAAAAAAATTCATTTTTTGTCTTATAGTCCAGTCCAATTCCTGTCTGAAGAGTAGGCTTCGAGAATGGCTCCTGTCTTGGGCTAATAGAATCTCTAGCCATTCTTAAAATTCTCTTTTTATCTTCGGTTTTGGCAAGTTTGATTATAATATGTCTTGGTGACTTTCTTTTGGGATCTACCTTATGTGGGGTTTGATGAGCATCTTGGATAGATATCTTCTCATCTTTCAAGATACCAGGGAAGTTTTCTGCCAGCAAATCTTCAACAATTCTCTCTGTATTTTCTGTTCTTCCTTCCTGTTTTGGCACTCCAATCACTCATAGGTTATTTCTCTTGATAAATTTTTTCTTCAAATATATTGGTGCCATGAGTTTTATCTTCAGTCTCACTAATTCTGACTTCCATTTCCTCAACTCTGCTCCTTTGATGTTGTATTCAGTTGTCTAATTCTGAAATTTTATTGTTAATCCTCTGAATTTCTGATTGCTGTCTTTCCGTGGATTCTTGCAGCCTATTAAATTTTTCATTACGTTCTTGATAACCTTCTTAACTTCCTCCACTGCTTTATCTATGTGTTCCTTGGCGTTTTCTGCGTTTTGCCTGATTTCCTTACTGATCTCTTGAAGAGTTCTTTAAATTAATCTTTTGTATTCTGCCTCTGGTAATTCTAGCAATACCTCTTTATCTGGAAGAGTCCTTGATTCTTTGTTTTGAGAGCTGGTTGAAGTGATCTTGGCCTGCTTCTTTATGTGATTTGATATTGACTGTTGTCTCTGAGCCATCTATAAGTTATTGTGTTAATTTATGTTTGCTTACCGTATCCTAGCTTCTTGCTTTGTTCTGTTTTGATATGCCCAAATAGGCTGCTTGAGTGAGCTAACTTGATTATTTGTGCTTTTGAACCTCTAACATCATCTCACCAGATGGGTAGAGTCATTATGTGTATGAGCCTAGGACTCAATTCACTTTTCTTGTATGGATTCAGCTCAGGTGTTCAGGTAGTCAGTCACTAAGTGTGTGGGACAGGCTTTGTCCTACAGTGTTAGAGGGGCAGGGGTGATTGGGGTAGGCACAGGTATCTGGTGGCAGCAGGGGGTCACAGTCTGAGCAAAGCAGAGGCTGACAGCCGTTCCCCAAGTTTCTATGAGGAAAGCATGTCCCTGTTCCCAGAGGACACAGGTGGGTGGGTTATGCAGTGGACCATGGGCACCCAGTGCTTTTGGTTGTAAGGACCGGGAAGCACTGCTTATCCTTGGACCCCTGTTGTGGATGGCTGGGAGGCGTGGGTGTAGCCCCCAGTCCTTAGGCCCCTGGTATGGGGACCCTTAGGACCCTGTTTAATAGGCAGAGCGGTGTCAAATATCAAAAATCCACCTCTCACCAAACAGATGAAACAAAGCCAGGTCTCAAGCATATATACCATTGCAGTCTGCCTACAAGGGTCTAATCTCCTGAAATGGGCCCACACAGGTCCATGCAGGGGTGAAAGGCATTCAGAGCCCATGGACCATCTGTGCCTTGACAGAAGCCGCTTCTGCCCTGAGTTCCTAGCTTAGAGTAGCCGGCAGATTATCTTTTCCCTCAGTTGTTAATTTATTCCTTCTCCAAGGGTGGGAGAATGGCTCACGGCATGCAGCAGGACCTATCTCCGGGCCAGGGAAATTGACCACCACTGAAGCTGGCTTGGAGGCTGGGGCGTGATAAAATAGATGCAAGTACTTAACTTTTGCTGAGAGTGCTGTTCACTGATTCTGAAGGTGTGAGTACACTGTGTGGCTCAGTGTCTTTCCCTGAGGAAACTGCATCCTGAATGCTGCTAGTCCCGCTGCGGTTGCACTGAGGGATTGTGCCTGAGGGGCTGTGGTTCCCACTGAGTCAGGTCTGGCAACTCCTTGCTGCTTCCGAACTGTCCGTCCCTCCCCCTGTTGCTCAGTCCAATTTCCTAACTTTGCCTTTGATACTCAGGGCTCCTAACCTGTCATATGTATAATTGCTTCACTTGTTTTTTCGGGTCTTTGTTGTAAGAGGGATCACCGGAATTGTCTGACTACTCCACCATCTCCCTGAAGACCTCTTTAAAGTGTTAAAGAGCAAGGATGTCACTTTATGAACTAGTGCCACTAAGTCCTGGGTACTTTTGTTAATTTTAGGCTTGTCCTGGTCTTGAAATTAATGATTTGTGAATATTTGTTATTGATGCCATTATAAGTAATTTGTAAACTTGCATACTTTTTGAAACATAGTAATTGTTTTTGAAAGAGAAGTAAGTAAAATTGCCTTACAGTTCCTTTGTTTGCTCATTTTAGCTGATAAATGTGATGATAGCTTTGTCCATCGGGATTGTATTAGTTGTTGCCCACCAACCTGCACATTTGAGAAGGAATGTCTTGGGAGCAATCTCCATTGTCTTGATGGATGTTACTGTCCAGATGGTAAGTGCCTTGTTTTTGCCCCATGGCAGCTGGTACTCATGGCAAATTAGCATTGCTGTAATTTTCTGCTTTTGTTGAATTCGGTCCTTGAAATGAATAGGAGCAATGGTAGCTTGTCTGTAATGTAAGGATCATTTCTTTGTAAATTTGCCCAGGACATTTGGAATCTAGAGCCCTGAAAGTACATATGGCAAATATTTGCTTCCCTTAAATATTTAAAGATATTTCGTAATTTCTTTTTTTTTTTTAAGATGAAAGCAAGTTCGGAGAAAAAGCCTTCATATTTTGGCAGCACAAGATTTTTAGTTTTGAATATAGTTTTGATATGTAAAAATCTTGCATGTATTTTTTTTTTCCTTTTTCAATTATTTCATGCACTGATTGCCAAACCCCTCAGACTGTTTTATCTCCTCTCTGCTCTTACCCAAAATCTATCCATCCTCCAAGACTCAAATGAAGTTCTTCTTCTATGCTAAGACTTTACCTAGGTACTCTGATTCTCTGAATTTCTCTGATATACATTTTCTGTACCATATCAATTAACTCCCATTAAATGTTATTTAAAATTTATCTTTAATTTTTCATATTAACATAACTCAACAAATGTTTATTGACCAACTTTTAAGGGCTACTTTTTATGCTAGATCTAGGATACGCAAAGATGAACAATCTCTGTATTCTGTGAGTGAAGGGCACCTTTCTTTTTATTGTGCTTTATGTGAAAGTTTACAGTTCAAATTAATTTCTCATAGAAAAATTTATACACATATTATTATGTGACCCTAGTTGCTCTCCCTGTAATATGTCAGCACATTCCTTTCCGCCCAAGATTTCCCATGTCCATTCAACCAGCTCCCATCCCTTTTTGCCTTCTCATCTTGCCTCTGGACAGGAGCTGCCCATTTGGTCTCATGTATCTACTTGAGCTAAGAAGCACTGTCTTCACGAGTATCATTTTATGTCTTATAGTACAGTCTACTCTTTGTCTGAAGAGTTGACTTTGGGAATGGTTTCAGTTCTGGCCTAAGAGAGTCCAGGGGCCATGTCTTCCAGGGTCCCTCCAGTCTCAATCAGACCATTAAGTCAGGTCTTTTTACTAGAATTTGAATTTTGCACCTCACTTTTCTCCTGCTTCCTCAGGGACTCTCTGTTGTGCTCCCTATCAGGGCAGTCATTGGTGGTAGCTGGGCACCATCTAGTTGTTCTGGTGAGGGCATATTTCTTGAGTTCAAGTGATAATATTATGCATTGGATCTAAAGTCATGCTGAACATTTAAGTCATTGTTTACTAAGGCCAAAGTCTGAGAGGCAGAGTCCTGGAATCATGAAATTTGTGTTCCATATCTCTATAATTTCTATTTATTTTCTGTATGATTATGAATCATATGATATTCTATGCCTTACATTTTTCTCCATAGGGTTAAAAGTACATTATTGTAATCATTTATGATTTATGAAATACTTGATTTTTCTCTAGAAAAATAATATTTAAAATAAAATATTCAAGTGAATGATAACACTGTTTTATCATATCTATTTTTATATTGGTATTTATGGCAGCTTCAGATTAGCATCACTGAAGAATAAAACCAAGAACTGGTGCCAGTTGTGTTTCAGGCACTCAGTGCTCCCCAAAGTTATCTAATCTTCCACTTACTATAAAACTGAGACTCAAATAGATTAAAAGTACCACAGTAAGTGATAGTGGTGGGATTTAAATTTTGGACTGACTCTGCCACAGCGATGGGCATTTATATAGCTCACTGAGGATTTACTCCAGTGCTTTTATTTTTACAGACTGAAAAAGTAAAATACCAGATATGTTAGGTGATTTTTTTCCAAAGTCATGTAGTTGGAACTAGTTGGAACCCAGATCTATTGACCTCAGTCCATTGTTCTGTCAGTACTACTTGAAGTATGGTCTGTGGACCAGTGCCAGTTTTTAACTTTCCATTACCAGTTAACAAGGAGATAAGAAGTTTGCACCAGAATATAAATCCATATTCCAAAATATAAACCAATGCTTCCTTCCTTTGGAGCCCTGGTGGCATAGTAGTTAAGAGCTTGGTTGCTAACCAAAAGGCTGGCAGTTCGAATCCCAAGCCGCTCCTTGGAAACCCTATGGGGGCACTTCTACTCTACTATACGGTCGCTATGAGCTGGAATAGGCTCTCTGGCAATGGCTTTTTTTTTTTTTTGCCTAGGTCTTTATTATGTCTCTGACCATAGTATAAGCCTGTCTCATTTTAGGATAAACAGAGACTAAAACAATAAAATACCCTCTCCTTTTCCTTCCTGTCCCTCAAAAGCAAGAAAACACTGAATGGTCAACTTTTAGTTTTCGATGGCATGTTGTGGAATAAGAAAGTTGAAATAGAGCATTATAAGGTGCCTACTGATTGAGATGGAGCCAGATCCTGAGAGTAAAGAGTTTGTATCCCTATCACCTAGTGTAAGCATGTGTTCAACGAAAGCTGAGTGAATTACTAAATTCAAAGAACTTAGTCTTTATTATTTCTTTTGAGAATGATTTATACTTTTCTTAAATAGGCCTCATAATGGACAATGGAACTTGCATCTCCTTGGAAAATTGCCCGTGTATTTTTCATGGATTAGCTTATTCAGTTGGTTCAAAAATTGAACAAGAATGTACTGAATGGTATGTGATCAATGTACAGCCAATTATTTCTGGGTACCTGACTAGCTGACAACTTTAATATGACAGATGCTCAAAGGAATATACTCGTTACTGTTTTTCTTCCAAAAATTTCAAGACACAATTGACATTTAAACTTCATGGAGGAGGGGAATCTGTATTTTCTTTGATGATGTAAGTCTCATTACTTCCTTTGGTATTTCCATAAAATCTTATACCCATGTGATGTGTCTGCCACATTTTCTTATTATTTGTAATCACTAATTTGCAGATACTTTTACTGTTAGAATTTGCTGGTGCTCCTAGGCTTCTCTATTGAATACTTTAAAAAGTGACTTTCCATATTCCCAGTTTTTGGCCATGATTAGAAACACTTAGAATTTCTTATTAAATTAGCTAAATTAAGACTATAGGCAAATCTGATATCCCTCTAGAACAGTCGTAAAAAAGAAGCCAAGGTCTAAATGCCATCAGGCCCTTTTCCCATTAGTGTTTTTATAACTCAGAGTCAGAGTATATAACTGAAGTGCAATTGGATAACTAAATGTGTTCTTGATCCTGATTTGAGTTCCTGTCTTGCAGGCACTCTGCTCCTGTCTTCCAGATCTCATATCTAATTTGTAAGAGTGGAAGGTAGAATGTATCTTACATGAGAGGTTATATATCTCTTCTCTCTCTTTATGTCTGATGAGCCTCAAAATAATTTTCTTCATTTTGACTTTAGTAGGAGTGCTAACTTATTAATCTTGACTCTTTATGTGTATTCCTCTAATGATATAGGTAAACAGTTTTTGTGTATGTGTGACATTTTTAATAGTTTATTTTTGTTGTTGAGAATATACACAGCAGAACAGACACCAGTTCAACAATGCCTACATGTACAATTCAGTGACGTTGATTACATTGAGTTGTGCAACCATTCTTACCTTCTTTTTCCAAGTTGTTTCTCCCTCATTAATGTAAACTCACTAAGCTTCCTATCTAATCTTTTGAGTTGCTGTTGTCATTTTAATCCCATATAAATCTATCTTAAAAGAGCACAATCAAGGCAGACATTCTTTACTGGTTAAGCTAAACTATTGTTTGGTTTTAAGAAAACTTCAGGGGATATTTTTGATTTAAGGTTTAAATGTTATCTCAGGGCAATAGTTTGAGGGGTTCATCCAGCCTCCATGGCTTCAGAATGTCTGGATTCCATTAGAATTTGAAAATCTGTTCTACATTTTCCCACTTTTGAACAGGATTGTGTGTGACTTTTTTTAGTCTAATCACTGAAAGGACATAAAACAGAAGTTCTCTGCTTACCAGTAATTTTTTCTTGACTATTTTGTTTTTCCCCTTGTATCGCCTTCAGTGATTTTTAAATATGATATGCAATAAATAATAATTTAGGTGATAGCCAACCAAAGTTATCAGTCAACCGAGCTTTTGCAGAGGTATTTTTCAGGTCAAGACAAATCCTTACCAGCCCTAACCAACTAACCTGTGAGGATGGTATATTTTGATACATTAATCAATACATTGATGTAAATGTTGACACAGTTTCTCTATACCAACAGATTAATATTTTTAAAAATTTCATTTAGTGTCTGTGTTGGCGGAATTTGGAACTGTACTGAACATGACTGTCCAGGTAATCTTTAAAAAAATTTTTTTGAGGTGTATTCTTTAAATGGAAGAGAAGATAGCACTAATTTTAATGAAGATATATGTATACGAAGAGATGTAGTGATGTATCAATGCAGGTATTTAGAGAATAAATGGAAAATTAAACAAACGATAACTTTGAGCAGGCAACTTTGGTAAAAACTTATTTAAAAACTTCAAATACTGCCTAACTTAAAAAGTACTGTAGAAGAGCTATCATTTAACAAATTATAAATTAATTTGAATAATATAATTTAATCTAGTAATTTTTCCAAAAAAAAATTTCAGATCAGTAAGCCTTATAATTTTTTTCTGATGTATGATTATTCTAAGTTGACATCCCACTTTTTAAGGAAGTAGGAGTATAATTTCCTTTTCGTTCTCCTTCTCTATCACCTCTCTATCTTCTCCTGATTTTTTTCCTTTTTTTTTTTTTGTAGTTCAGTGCTCTATTGTGGGTGATTCTCATTTTACAACTTTTGATGGTCGACATTATTCTTTCATTGGCATGTGCCAGTACATCCTTCTGAAAGGCACTGGAAAAGACAGATTCACAATTACTTTACAGAAAGCTCCCTGCGAGCAGGTAAGAATAACGTCTTTCTTTAATCTCAAAGTGATCAGAGGCATCCACATTTTTTCAGGGGGGCGGTGGCTTAAACTTCATATCTGGATTGATAATAACATAAATGGATGTAGTTATTTTCTTCATAACTAAGACACCATTGGTTGTTAAGATGTACCATTATTTTATGTACTACAAAGAAAAAAAATGATGATTAATCTATGACATATTGTTGACTATATGGTGCATCCTGATTTCTGAGATGTTAAAATGTGAGAACAAATATGTGTTATAGACTAGGTGAACTACTGTATGTTTAATTGAAGGTTTCTTTTTTAAATAGTGATTTTTTTATGTATAGTTTATGGATATTTTTGCATGATTACATAGTGGATCTAAAATTTAAAGAGATGATTTTTGACAGAATTGAACAGATTTCATATCATTCCAAACACATATGTTGGATTTCTTATCACACTGGAAAACTTATTTTAGTTCTTTTTCTTGAAATAGTAAACATATTGACAGTTTGTAAATAAGAAACTAAGATCTTTCTTTCAATCATTTCTCAAAAATTTGCCTAAATCTTTAATTTTTTAGTTTTATTCTAAGATGGTTTATTTCCATTAAAAGTTCTGAAATATTTTATTTTTCTTTTTTTTTTTCTGTTTGATATTTTCTTCTTTGCAATATATCAGAGTCTAAATTTGCTTTTTACATAGAATCCTAATTCTCTTAGTTATCTTTATTTATTTTTGGATGTTTAATATACCAATTGAATATACCAATGAAATGAATTTTGAAAGGTACTTTGCGTGCTGTGGGAAACATAATTATTGGCATTTTATTGAAAACTTTTATTTATTGATTATTTGATTTTTATGCAGAACCTTGGCTTAGTATGCCTTCATTCAATAACTCTAGTCCTGGAGGATGATTTTAGCAAACAAGTGACCCTTAGTAGGGGAGGACAAATCCTGACTAGTCCTAATCACGGCTTCAATTTAAATGGTAAGAAACAATGCTAATGGTATACTTTCTTAAACAAACAAACAAAAAATGAGTAGAGTCTTTTCCCATTGGCTGACTAACCTAACCTTTATTGAGTTCCTTTTGGTCATCAGATCCTCAGTTAGAGATAGTGGAGACACCATATTTATGGGACCTAATATTTACCATAAATGGCCAGAGTTTGGAAGAGAAGAAAGAAAAGCATATAGCCACTTTCAATAACATGTGATGTACTCAAAGCTATTCATAGGGACTTTGGGGAGTCTAAATGGGGAGCAGCTCACCCAGCCCAGGGGAGGGGTGTGCATCAGGAGTTTTCTGAAGGAGGTGATCTCTCACTGGGCATTTAAAACTGAGGAATTACTGAGTTGAAGAAGGTGGGGAAAGTGTTCCCTGTAGAGCAAGGAAGTATGAAAATGTGCAGTATGTTTAGGGGGAAACTATAACTTGTTTGGCACTATTTAGCTTTAAGGTGATAAGTGGAGAATGTCAGGAGATGAGATGAAAGAAGAAGGCGGTGATGAGACCCTAGTCTTTATGCATAGACCATCATACATCTTGATTTTCCCAGAACAGGCCTGTTTATGCCTGTGTTCCAGAATAATTATAATCATCCCCTTACTCTCAGAAAGATCCCAGTTTATATTACAAATTACATGGTCACACTACTCTGGTGTCATGCTAAGGAATTTGAACTTGATCATATATTGGGTTGAACTGTATGAAATTGCCATTATTTGGCTATTTTGACTTATAAGTATGGAGTTTGAAGAAGAGTGATAAGGTATTTTTTTTAATACCACTATGACAACAGTGTAACAGTGTGGAAGTAGATCTGCAAGATGATAGGAGATGTAGAGAACAGTTAGGATATTATTAAATGGACATGCAAGGAATGACGCAGAACTGACCTAGGCCAGTGACAGTAGAGATGGACAAAAGAAGACAGTTTGAAAAAATGTTTAGGAAAAAAAAAGTCACCTGAACTTGGTGATTGTTTGGATTCGGGTTGCTTGCAGTGGTGGTAGCAAGGGCGATGGAGTGATCAAAGAATGATTCTTAGGTTACTGGCTTTGGTGACCAGGTTGATGGCAGAGATTGTGACAAAGACACAGGAGAGATGAAGAGCAACACTTCTGATGGCAAAAGTCAGCAGTTCAGTTTTGAACACAAGCTTCTTGTTCCTCAAGGTGTCTCATAAAATGGTGCTTATCAAGTGCTGCAGCCTCCCTTTTGGCTGACAGTCTCAAGGGAATGAGGGATTATCAGGGAAAGTGCCACTTCGTTTGGGAATTAAGACTAGTTTTGGGGAAAATTGCGCACACACACACACACACACACACACACACACACACGGGTTTAAAAAAAAGATCAGATTTTAAATTGTCTACGGACTGCCCACCTCATGAGATACTTGTCAGCTGAAATTGTATGTTGACCTGATAATCTATTAAAAATACCTGTTGAAGACCAGAAATGGAGGGAAAGAAGAAGGGAAATGGATAAAAGAAAGCAGGTGCAACGTGGCAAAAATGGGTCCTGGAGCCCAGAGACAGGAACAATGGATGGCAAGCCTGGCTCCCCCACTTGTTGGGAGAAGAGTCTTGAGGTCGTATATACTATAGCATTTTGGGACACCACTTATGAATCTCAAAACTGATTTATGTATGTTCTTTTCCTGCAGGGATTGTTGAAATTCAGACTCTGTCATCCTTATTTATTCTCCTAAAAACCACATTTGGTTTAAAAATCCTGTTTGCTATAGATGGGGAAAGAATTTATATTCAGCTCACTAGTTCATGGAAGAGAAGAACATTAGGTCTGTGTGGCACTTTCAATGGGAACATAAGGGATGATTTTCTGTAAGTATTGATTTCTATATTAAAAAAACAAAACAACACAAAAACACCAAACAGGTTGCCGTCGAGTCGATTCGACTCAGCACTCTATAGGACAGAGTAGAAGTACCCCATAGGGTTTCCAAAGAGACTGGTGGATTCGGACTGCCGAACTTTTGGTTAGTAGCCAAATGCTTAGCCACTGCACCACCAAGACTCCTTAGCTAACGTAGCTTAAAAAAAAAACCCAGTGTCCTCAAACGTAACTTAAAGACTAGTAATTCAGGGGATATAATTTTTTTTTTCATTTAAAAATGTTTAATAATAGCTTAGCAGTCACTGTTCCAAAAACTTTACATGACTCGCCATGTTTAAACTTTCTAACAATCACCTGACTAGTATCTCTGCTTTACAGATAAGGAAACTAAGGTCTCAAAGTGACAAATAAATCACCCAAGGTCATGTAGCTAACAGATTGTGGAGCCTGGTATTCAGTCTAGGCAGTGTGACTTGGGGCTTGTGGGCTAACCATGACCCCACATTTACTCCCTTGACACCATCAAGCTTAATGTCATTTTATTTTTGGAAAGCCACTGCTTTAAAAAAACTGGATATTATTTGGTATTAATGGTAGTAAATTATATTTTTAAAAATATTGATATCATTTGGTATTAATGATACCTCTAAAGCAACATTTTGGCCTCTAAGTTAATTGGGGTATGTGATCATTTGTATGTCATTGAAAGAAATGCAATAATGCAAGAATCATATTCTTGTACTGCTTGTATTAACAAAGCACTTTTCACATACACGTAAAAAAGAAGCAGTGTATATTTAATGTAAATACTTTGAGCACCTGTTATCGTGCTAAGCACTGTCAGGCACTTTAAGGAGGAAAAGACATGGTTCACATCCTCAACAAGCTTAAATTGCAGATCAATTGATCAGGAGAGGGTAACAGCCTTTAAGAAAGAATTAGTGCTAAGCAAAGTATTAATCAATGATATATGTAAAAATACTGAGGTAATTAAAAATGAAGCATTGATCTGTGAGTGTAAATACAGCAGGAATTTAGAGCTGGGGTAGACAGGGTACATACATGGAGAAGCCATTCTCCAAATACCATGCTTTCTTAAAAAATTTATTTATTTTTATTTTTTATCACATCAGCATGTTTTCTTCTTTCAGCCTAGGATTCTTTCCCCCTTCTAAACTTTCTTGTGAACTCCCATTTATTGTTAAATCCAACTCAGACATTGTTTGCTCTACAAAACTTGTTCATATCCCATCAAAGTTAATTCTGACTCTCCATTACCAATGGAAATTTGATTTTTTATCAGTCTAGTTTCTACACATAACTATGAGAGTGTTGCAGATAAGAATCATGTCTTTTTGGTCCTTGTATTCCTTTTTTTTGTTTCGTTTTTTTTATTCCTAGGGACTAGACTGGAACCTAGCAGGTAGTCTAACTGAACTATGGTAGAACATGTAACGGAGTATGGAGAAGAGAATTTGGATGAGCAAGAAGAACTGACATTTACAATTAAAAATGTCAAAAGAGAATTTTATTTGATTTTGTCTCCCATGTGATCAATTTGATTTTAGATTATTTCACCTTTTTATTTATTTATTATTCTTTTTTAGGTGAAAGCTTACAGAGCAAATTGATTTCTCATTAAGCAGTTAATACATAAATTGTTTGGTGGCATTGATTGCCAACCCCACGATGTGTCAACATTCTCCTTTTCTCTGCCCTGGGTTCCCTGTTTCCATTTGTCTAGTTTTCCTGTTCCTTCCTGCTTTTTTGTCTTTGCTTTTGGCTGGTGTGCCCATTAGTCTCATATACATGATTGAACTACGAAGCGCATTCCTCTTGTGTGTTATTGTTTGCCCTATAGGCCTGTCTAATCTTTGATTAGAGGGTGAATCTCAGGAGTGACTTCAGTACTGAGTTAAAACGATGTCTGGGGGGGCCATACTCTTGGAGTTTCTCCAGTCTCTGTCAGACCAACAAGCCTGGTCTTTTTTTTTTTTTTAGTGAATTTCAGTTTTGTTCTACATTTTTCTCTCGCTCTGTCTGGGACCCTCTATTGTGATCTGTGCCGTCTTTGTATTTTATTTGTGGGTCAGAATATTGCTATCTTTATAACATTTGTGAAATTGAAAAACTATGGTAAGTGGCTTAGCTAAGATGTCCAGAAAAGACATTAAGCCTTCTTTCTCATCCTTGTTTGTCAGAATGGGTTAGCAGTCAGTATTTAACAGGTGGCAGATTGGTTTGCCTCTTTCTAAAGCACCAGTCTCCTCAGTGTGTAAACACTCAAGTGTGGTAACAGTGCTGGATAATATTCCAGAGTCAGAGATAACTTTCCAACATTGTTTAGCTTTCCAGCATAATTAGCTAAAATTCTTTACTTCACAAAGTTTACTTGGAATCTGCAAATATAGTGGGATGGAAAATATTAATTACTTGACAATTTATTTTATATGCCTTGCCATATGTCAACTATGGCGAACAGAAAGGTTGTTTTACAAAATGAAATGCGATAAATAAATTGGCCTAAAATTATGGTATTTTTGAAAAGATGAACTACATAGGAGAAGCAAGCTCTAAGTCAGCTGCACCTGTGAACCCTGACAACACTCATTGTACTATTAATCTATTTTATTGATTTTCAGAGGGGTAGGACAGAAGGAGAGGGAAAGTGTAAGAGAAGAAATTGCAAGTGCCAATGATGCAATTCTCTGAGGTTCAGTGGTCTCATTTGTGAAATGAGGTTTTGGATTAGGTCTTCGTTATGATACATTATAGTTCTGGAAATTTTAGTGTTGGGAAAGAGGAAAAGGAAGGGAAGGGGAAAGGGGTGGGATTGAGAGAGGGACGTTGTGGGATGGTTTGTGTGGCTGTCAATGCTTCCTTTTTTGTCTTCTCTCATTCACTGTGGTGAGAAGCTCCATATGGTTTTTGGTCACTTAGTCAAATGGTAACAAAAATAGTTAATCTATTAGGACATTATAGAGAGCTGAGATAAAGCTTATTCTACTTACTTAGCTATGTTGTGGCAATTAATGTAATCAGGGATTGAGGTATGATCAAAAGCTTCCTATAGGAGACCTAATCCAATTTGATTCTCTAAGTAGTTTTGACAGTATATGGTATAATGTCCAGGAGGGATTGTCACTTAATAACTGTTGGCCGATGAATTAATAGAACTCGATGGCTGCTGGAGATGGAATTTCAGTGTTTTGGTTCCTAAACATTGTTGTGGTGGATAAACTTGACTTCCAAAGGGTAGATATTTCCCTTCCATTTTGGTTTGTGAGGAAACTCAGACAAAGGGTGCCTTTTATAACATTTTCTTCCATTTTTATTTCCTTGTTTGTTGACCTTCACCATGGAAGCTTGGCATTTCAGGCCTGGTAATGGAAATTGCAATATTGAACCAGAAATACAGACTATTTATTCTTTGGGCCATTTGTCTTTATCCTGAAAAGAATCATGTAAACTACCCAGCCCTGTCCTTCCTCTTGGCCCGAAACCACATACACACATTAAGATTTTGGTTGCTTGCGTGATTTTTTATTTAGTGAGTGCAAACTGGATTTGAATTCTGGCTCTGAAATTTACTGCATGAACTTTAATTTTTCTGCAAGCTTCTGTTTTCTCTGTAAAATGGGATAATGATGCCTTCCTTACAGGTCTGAAATTAGGATTAAATAAGGCATGTATGTCCACAGCTTAGCAGAGTATAAAGTCTCAATAACAGGAAGTTAATACCATGTGTATTTTCTGCATTAGTAGAAAATGTCAAGCTCTAAGATTTCTTTACAAATTAAAAAAATAGTACTCTTTTAATTTTTGGAGAAGAGTACAAAAATTAGAGGAATGAGAGAGACTAAGATAAACATTATTTTTGCTTTCTAGTTCTCCATCAGGCATGATAGAAGGTACCCCACAACTTCATGCAAATGCGTGGAGAGTCTCCTCCACTTGTTTTGCACCTGTTCATGTCCCTGTGGTGGACCCCTGTAACATTAATCAACAAAACAGTAAGTCTTCTTTTCTACATGTAAAACTTAGGGAAAAGTTCCATTTGTTATTATACCCACCCACTTTGTTATTATACTTCTGTTAAATAGTGAATTTAAATTCTGGGTTTCCATTTTATGAGAACATCAATGCCATTCCTTCTGTAATTTTGTTTAATATTACTCCTTTATGTATGCCTTTTTATGTAATCTAGGTTCTTTTAGGAGCCCTGGTGGCACAGTGGTTAAGAGCTTGGCTGCTAACCAAAAGGTTGGCAGTTCAGATCCACCAGCTGCTCCTTGGAAACCCTATGGAATAGTTCTACTCTATTCTGTAGGGTTGCTATGTAAAGAAAGTGACTATTTTATTTATCATTTTGCATTTGTAAATTTACTTTAGATATTCAGAAGTCTCATCATCCCAGATGTGGGCTACATTGTTTTAATCCTTTCAGATTATTTAAATGCTAAAGAAAAATCTCTGGAAATACTCTACTAATGTTGTTATAGTTACGGGATGTTCAATTTCAGTTCTATAGTGTGACAGCCCATGTGGATTCTCATATTTATTACCTTCACATTATGAGCTCCTGGCCAAAGCACGCATTAGGGCTTCATAAAAGCAAGAAGCCAGTGATCCAAAGAAACTTTATGCCCTCAAATGGGCAACAATTTGAGATGGTCATGCTCCTGAGATCCAATTTGCAAGGACAGTGCAACTCACATGCCAGGGATTTTGCGGTGTTTTTTAACAAAAGTCTCAGCAAACTGACTGCTCAATAAAAGAAGACGTTGGTGTTTTTTATTCCCTTTTCTTTTTTAGAATCACTTTGTGAAAGAAAATTAAAGTGAATGTTTAAATGTATTTTATTATAATTTTGATGTGTTAAAAGATATGCTGCTTTAATTTAATAATGCTCTTTTCCTATTTTTATGTAGTTTTTTCCTACAGTACTAATATTGGATGAGCAGCCATTAGATGTCAGTACAAATTTTGGATTTAAAAGTGATTTGAGGGAGGCTTATGTTGATTGTCATATAATCTTTATTATTCACTTATATTTTTGATGTACTGGAAAGAACACACAATTGTTAACCTTCTTGGCCATTTTCCCTATCTACAATAAAAGGGCTAGACTAAATTTCTTCCTATGATTTATTAATACTTTTAATCTTACTAAGTCTACTCCTTCTCCATCAACTAGTCTTGTTCAGTTTACTTCTAACTTTATCCTCCTCGATATTACAACAACTCTATTTTTTTTTAAATAACATACAGAAGTTGGAGTAGACTCCAATTGATGAATTCATTTCCCCCCAATCTCTACCTTTATTATGTGCCCTTTTGCTGTATTTCTATCACTTTTCTTTCCATAACTCATATCTCCTGTGATATGTATTTCAGAATATTACATTCTTCACCAGTGCTATGAACTTTTTTTTTTTTAATTTCAAGTGGGTAAATTCAGGAAGATCCACAAAGAATGGAAAGTAGATAAAAGTTAATAATGCTGACGTGGGTTTTGAGCAATACTTTTTCCACAGAGCTCTTCTTGAATTACTCTTTTGTTTAATGCTAGTAGGAATATTTTTTGGTCTACGAATTCCACAGTCTAAGTCATTTAGATTGGGATCCAGATTATTTTGTCAAACTTGGTTACTACCATAAAGGATCAGTGATTCTCAGGGGTAAAAACCAACAAATTTTAAGAGGTGATTATCCAAGCCCTACAAAATGGTTTGATAGTTATATCCCCTGGATTTTAATGTATGTTCCAGTCCCTAGATTCTATTCATTATTCATTCATGCATTTATAGGTTCATTTATCAAACATTTTTGAGCTCCCAGCATGTGCTAGACATTGTGCTATGGTTCAGTCACTACTTGGTAGCTGCCATATTATCTATATTCACCTCAGAGATTCTGTTGAAATGGAATTATCCCCACTCCTTCCTGAGTAATTTTGAATTCTAAGGAGTTGCTATAAGATCCATCATCTGGCACCACTTTTACTGATGTTCTGATGCCTGGATATAGGCTTCCTAATACTCTTCAAGTCTTTACAGCAGGTTTCCTAAGATGATCCTCAGACAATGTAGTATTTGAGGTCACTGCTGCTCTCAGCCCTCTGCTACTCATATTACTCAGGTATAACACAATACACATTTTTTTTTCTTGCCACCAAACTCACCACTGTCAAGTTGATTCAAACTCATAATGGCCCCAGAGAGTTTCCAAGGCTATAAATCTTAATGGAAGCAGACTGCCACATTTTTCTCACGTGGAGTGGCTGGTGGGTTGAACTGGTGACCTTTTGGTTAGCAGCTGAGCACTTTAACCACTGCACCACCAGTGCTCCCTTTTTTTTGCTAAAGGACTGTCAAATATAGATGAAGTGCTGCTACCAATATGACAAAAACAAACAAACATGCAAACAAACAAGAAACCAAAACCCTGTATAACCTGAAAATAATAGGTCTCTAATTTTTTAATTTTAGGTAATGCATTACAGTGGAAATCAGGAGGCTCAAATAGCTCCATAACTTGATAAGAGGGGTGAGATCTGGACTAGAGCATGAGGTGCTAATGCGTTTCTTTGTCTATTAGTTGGGTATGCAGCACACTGTGATGTCATCCACCAGGAGCTCTTTGCTTCTTGCCACGTCTACATTAGCCCTGGGCTGTATTATCAGCTGTGCCGACACGATGCGTGCAAATGTGGAAGCGCCTGCCTATGCAATGCTCTTGCCCACTATGCCTACCTCTGTAGCCAGCGTGGTGTTACCATCGATTTTAGAACTCAAGTTTCATTCTGTGGTGAGTACCATGGCGCAGATAAAGACTCTCAGGTAATACTTTAGAGAGCTTTGCTTTTGTTAATTGTTGCCTTCCTTTTTTTAAATGAAAGGTCAGTATTGCATGTAAGTTATTCTAAGTCTTCCCATAATGTATGAACATGCAAAGAAAATGAAATACTTAGTTTCTTGAAATTGGAGATATGTTGAATAAGACCAATACCTTGACAATTTTTGTTAATAGCAGAATTGGAGTGTAACTCTATGTCTTGAAATATGCAACAGAGACAACTTGGAGTAAAAAATTCTTGTCATGAAAATGACATATTTAAATATTGAAAGTATAGAAAAATATTGTTCGATAGAATTTCACAGTCGATTTGTAGTTATACAAGTAAGTTATGCAAAGGACAATTATTATCTCAAGTTCTTGGGGTGCTATTTTCATGGTTAGTAGTATGTCTGCTGAATCATTCATGGTGAATTATTTCCTCATGTGTTCTATAACTTCTTTTTTATGAAGTAATCTTTAGTAGGTCTTTTTATTTTTTGATGAGAAGAATCTTTTGTGGCCCTGATTTTGGGAGCATTCCTTTACATACCTTTTACCGGTCAGTGGTATAACGAAGCTTTTTCCAGGGATATCATTTGCCAGTTTTGCTATTAGTTTCTCGGCTTAAGTTTTTTAAGACAAGAATAACATAAATATAAAATATAAATTCAGATACCAAAACTGCAAGATGTAAGCCTGGGATTTTTATTTCTGAAAGGATACTTTATCTCACCACAGACCAGGCCAGGTTAGATAAGCTTTCCTGGAATCTTCCTGTACTATGAGCAGATTTCCTCTAGCCCAGGGGTTGGAAAACTACAACTCTTGGGCCACCGGTGTTTTTATGTATGTATTTATTTTTTTATTGTACTTCAGATGAAGGTTTACAGAACAGACTAGTTTCTCACCGAACAGCTAGTACACATATTTTTTTATGACATGGGTTAACAACTCCTCGACACGTCAACACTCTCCCTTCTCGACCTTGGGTTCCCTCTTATCAGCTTTCCTGTCCCCTCCTGTCTTCTAGTCCTTGCCCCTGGGCTGGTGTGCCCATTTACCCTCGTTTTGTTTTATGGGCCTGACTAATCTTAGGCTGAAGGGTGAGCCTCAAGAGTGACTTCATTACGGAGCTAAAAGGGTTATCTGGAGGCCATACTCTTGGGGTTTCTCCAGTCTCTGTTGGACCAGTAAGTCTGGTCTTTTTTTTGTGAGTTAGAATTTTGTTCTACATTTTTCTCCAGCTCTGTCCAGGACCCTCTATTGTGATCCCTGTCAGAGCAGTCAGGGCCACCTGTGTTTTTGTAAATAAACTTTTATTGGAACCCAGGCACCTCCATTTGTTTATGTATTGTCTGTGGCTGCTTTTGTGCTACAATGGCAGACTTGAGTGGTTGTGACAGGGACTGTGTGGCCTGCAAAGCCAAAATATTTACGTTTTGGCCCTTTACAGAAAAAGTTTACTGATCTCTGCTTTAGTTCATTCTTTCAATTGAGGCTGAAGCTCTTTGAGGATCCAAGCTAGGGCTTTCCCAGTTCCTAGTATCGTAAAGGACCAACTTTCATCTTCCATTTCTACATGAGTTAAGTCCAAGATCTTACATTGCTGGGATCAATCCTTTCTTCCCCCACTCAAAGTTCTGGATTTTATTTCTGTCTTCACTTAGGCACCTGAGGATTCTCCCTCCACTCCCCTTTTTTTTTCTGACAAGGTCATTTGTACATTTAAAATATTTGTACTTTTTTTTTTTATCCAGCATTTTCTAGGTGTCCATAGCAGTGTGCTTTTATATTATTTTAGTTTGCCTACTCTAATCAGTTGAGTTTTGTCTAAAAAGAAACTATGAGGCTTTAGAAAAAAAGTAGAAATATGATAGAGAAAGCAGAAAATAAGAGCTACGAGTATAGATAATAAAGTCAGGTTTTGTCTTATTTGGAGAAGATTAAAAGTTTCCTTAGTTTTAAATAATGCTATAAAGAAGATGATGATATTCTAGTAGTAAATAGACTTAAACTGTGAGGATAAGAAGTTTATTTAGACCAATACTTACGTATCACAAAAAAAAAAAAATTATGGTACGAGCTATTAAAGGGTGTTACGGAATGTCACAGTTAATGTATTTTAACACATAGTTTTTATTTTTCTGCTGTAGTAGCTTGGTGGGACATTGTCTTTTTTCATATTTCCATTTTAGGATTCTGTAATGTTGTATGTTTACTGATGTAGGGTATCATTTTCTTCATGATTCGTGTCCATCATAGGCCTATGATCAAAGATAAATGGTTTCTGTCCTCTGTGGGAATCACTCACAAATGTGCGCCTTTGTTTCTTAGCTGTAGTGTGCCAGAAAGGCATGCTGTACCATCACTGTTCCTCCTTTTGCCGCCGCTCCTGCGCTTCCCTGTCTTCTCCGGAGCAGTGTAATGACGATTGTGCCGAAGGCTGTAACTGTCCCGAAGGCAAATACTATGAAGACACACTTAGTTTTTGTGTGCCCATGTAAGTCACAGATGGGTTGACAACATTGAGTCTTTAATCTCTGTTTTCCTCCTATGAGTTAAATTGCTTTTCATACTTGTTTCTTTAATATTCCTTAATATCTTGTCTTTTTTAAAAAAGTTGTCCATGTTCACTAATAGCTACAGAAAGAACTAAGGCATCTGTTGGTTAATCCTGAAGTGTATCCCTACATGGTTTTGCCAAATCAGGATTAATAACAAGTTTTATGTTTCACTGTCATGTGGAAAATTTCAATAGCAGGATATAATATTTGTCTGCACTCAGAAATGTGTCAATTCTCGTTTGAGAGAAAGATGTTTGCCTTATACATATAGTCATGTTTCTCTGGAGCGCACTCAGAAACTTTTCTTGTGACTCAAACAGCATGGTTTTCGAGTTGCATTTTAGAAAACAAAATCTGAAGCCACACAAGACTTCACATCTAAACACTTTCTGCTATCTGTGTACTATGATTACACTTGTTCCCCTAGAATACTGCCAAATTTAACATGCAGCTTAAAACAACCAATACAGAGCTCAGGATATGATGAATTTTTATGCTTTTTTTAAGTTTATACATTATTTTATTAATTTTACCTTTTCTTTTTTTTTCCCTTATAGATCTCACTGCCGCTGTCATTATAGGGGCAGTGTTTATCAACCTGGAGAGCTCATTCCAACACCCTCAGGCTTATGGTAGGTTTCAACGATAGTGATTATACTTGACAAATGACACATAATTTCTTAAGCAAAACTGTAAATTGAAATATGACTTCTGTAATTTAAAACTAAACATTACCCTAACATTATCTTTAAAGTCATATAAATATTATATTTCAACACGGAACACCCAAGTCTTACGCTCGTAACTGCACAAAAGAATTGTGAATTTAAGTGTCCCACGAGATGAAAAGGAAGCTCTTTGATCAGTCTTAGTTCTTATAAAAGTTAGGATGAGGCGGGTATTCAAACACTGTACATTTCTGAGGCAGCTTTAGTTTTGTGGTTCATCTGCTGGCTCAAAAAGCAACTCCAAAATTTACTTGAACAATATCATACACTGATGTGAGTGCACCTCCTCCCCAGGGACATCAGTACGTGGGTCCGGGTGAAACAACACTCATTTGTGAGATAACATTCACTTGAGTTGTAAGGTGTCTGTTAAAATTCAGGCTTATCCGTGTGGCAGTCCACACCTATCTATATCCATTTCCTAACTTCTCTCTTTCAATTGCTTCAGAGGTGCCCACAGATAATAATAGACAATGTATAATAGTAATAATAATAACAGTGTAATGATAATAATGGTATCTGACCTTACTGCATACCTGCTGTGATCCTGATGCCATTCCAAGTGCTCCGTATCTATTAAAATACTTACTCGTCACAATGACCCTAAGAGATAGGAACTATAGCTGCATACCCAGTGTATAGATGATGAGAGTGAGGCACAGAGCAGATAAGCAACTTGTTTAAGAACAGATCACATGGCTGGTTGGAAATAAAATTGGGATTCAATTCCAGGCAACCTGGCTCTGCAGTGCTTTGCTCTGCTGCTGATTTTGCTCTACAGCTTATTTTGTGTTCACAGCAGATTATTATTGATACTCAGTTTATATTTATCTTTATCTCCGTCTCACTCCCACCACCAGATCAAGGCAAAAAGGCAATCAGCTCTTGGCTGTTTCTCTAGTAAATTATAATAATCACAGTTTCCTAAGCTGGAAATCAAGGAGTGATTTTTGACTGCCTTATCCTATTCAACACCCCTAGCCAATAAATCCGTAAAGATTGTGAGTTTTATTTTCTACATATAGTTCAAATCCATTCCCTCCTTTCCATAGCACTGCCTTAGCAATCCCGCTTACCTTCTGTCTCCTGGACTTTCCTAATTGGCCTTCTTGCCTTGAGTCTTGCTCCCTTCCATTCTACCAAGGTGTCACATCTCTCTTGAATGTAAATTAGTTGAATCTATTTATGTAAACTCGGCCAAAACAAAGTAAGCATTTATTGCTATGAGAAAAAGAAAAAATATTAGTTAGTACGGGTGACCTCATCTGCCATTACATTCAGAAAGCCCATGTCTCAAAAATGAATATGATATGGGAGATCTGGATCTATCCCTTTTCCTCTCTGCCTCAGTTCTTCTGTGACACTTGCTGTATGCATGAGTGAATCGTATCTCCGAGTGTCATTCTAGTGTTAAATGCACACGCGTATTTTTTGCCTGACATGCCTCTTATATGTGAGTTACTTCTTCAAGAGGGCTCAAATATAGAACACATGATCTGGTCCAAAGCTGAAGGAAAACTGTCTATGTTGGTGCTATTGAGAGTTGGTGTGTTGCACCCTATGGTGATATCTTTCAAAGGCATATTCAAAATTAATTTTGGTTCTCTTTGGTTTTTGCCTTATGCTCAGCTTTAGAAATTAAATCATAAGGAAAATGGGACTCCACCCTACCTTCCATGCTGCTGACAGAAGAATTTTTCTCAAATTCAAATCCAACTATATCACTTCTTTGTTGAACGTCTTTAACGGCTCACCTAAGGGATAACGTCTTAGCTCCCTAATAGGAGCTGGCCATCTGCCTATTTTGCCATCTGCATCTCCTGTCACTTCTCTCATTGTACTTTATGTTACATGGAACAGTGTTTCCCCCTTCGTGGTTTGTATATGTCTCTACTGAATGGTATAACCTCTCTACCTTATTTGTGTCATAAGCTCCATGAATTCTTCAGACCTTTTCAGACTTCACTTCCTTTGACTGCGCTGATATGAGCTATCAACAGACTTTGAAATATCTTTCTTTGTTTTACTTTTGTATCTTAAACCTAGTTCTGTGTTGTATGTGTCAGACTGTACGCTATGTATTTTTTCTCCTATTAGAATATAATCACTTCGACAAAGACTGTGAATTTTGGCTTTTGTATCTCCCACAACTATCACAGATAAAAGTGTCCACACAACTAGGTTTTGAATAAATATTTGTTTGACTGAAATAGACCTAAGCCCTTAACTTAGGTCTAAGTTAAAAATGAAACCTAAGCAAATAACTTATTTGTAAAATGTTCTGCGGGGAAAAAAATAACATGTGCATATGTACTCAATCAGTTATTGCATATTAGATTGTTTTTGATATACAGAAAAACAGGTTTGGGTTCATAAATTAACTGTGTTTACTTCTACTAGCCAGTGTTCAAATGGAACTGTGCAATGTGATGAAGCAGCAACGCCCTCTACTGGTAAGATGGGTTGGCTCTAATACTGCCCAACTCTACTGGCAGACATCACTCATGCATTACAGTCTTCGTTGCCACTGTACATGAATATAGCCTTGGAAGTGCTTCTCAATATGGTCCAGTGCTTCCTAACTTGCCGCACTGAGAATTATAGTATTTGTAGGACAACCTGGAGTCAATAGAGAAGTTGCTTAGCAGCAGAGCTGATCTGTCCAGGGGTGCTGCCTGTATGCTACCCACCCCATGACCAATCCAGCTGCCCCAAGAGCTATAGGGTCTGTGTCCAGGTGCCAGTAGTAACCTACTTGTAGCACAGAAGTTGGGAAACCCTACTTTAGACCAGTACCACATTTAATGAGAATCACCTGGGATCTTGTTGAAATGCAGGTTATGATTCAGTAGGCAGGGGTGATACCTCAGATCCTGCATTTGTATCAATGGAAGAAAAAAAAGACCCCTTTGCATCATGTCAAATCCTATTCATGGCGACCCTATAGGTCAGAGTAGAACTGCCCCATAGGATTTCCAAGGAACAGGTGGTAGATTTGAACTGCTGACCTTTCGGTTAACAGCCTAGCTCTTAACTACTTTGCTACCAGGTGATGCAAATGCTGATGGTTTCTGGGCTACATGATTTGGAGCAAAGCTCTAGGGGCTGCTAACAATCAATCAAAATGATGTGTGGAATGAATTACTGCCATCTTTCTCTAGACCATCATATTTCACTTAAACATCTTTCCTGAAGGTCCTGTGTATCAGGAGACTCTTCCTTGTTGTTGTTACTGTATGCTGTTGAGTCAATACCGATTCAGCAATCTTATAGTAGGAAACTCTATGTATTATTTATTTTCACCATATAAAAAGGCTCAAGTTCTGAGTGCTTGTTGAGAAATTCTAGGCAAATAACAAACAACAATGCTTCTATTGATTTTACTGGACAGGAATAGTATATACTGATAAAAGGAATTGTAAACTATTGCTTTGCTATTTATTTGAATGATCTTGTATATATTATTATAAACTAGCTTTGAATTTACACCCCTGGATTTACTTTATGAGGATTCAGGCCATCTTAGTGCTTCTTTCCAGGGCAATCTTACACGTTCAGGTTTTACAGACATATTCAGTAGCCCATAGGACCTTTCCTGCTTTGCCACGTTTGCTTCAAGGTAACTCAGAGTTAATAAAAGGGGAAGCCCAGGTGATCTGTTTCTCATGGAAGAATCCAAGAGGGTCTGCGCTAGCCTGATGTGATCCCTGAGAGCTGGAAAGCTTCCCAGAGGAGTAGGATAGCCCCTCTTCTGGCTATAATTATGTCTGCTTCTCAAAGGTGAAACAAGATCTAGCAGTATCATGGGCTCATTGTGGTTTTGTAAAAGTTTAAATTCTTAGTCTTCAAAAATTGATAATATATGTTTGGACGAATCAAAATACCCTGTTTCTTGACCTCAGAAAATTATATGCTAGTTGTTTAGTTACTGTCTTATGAATGACAGCTAAGGATTTTAGACTCAAAATAGGTTTTGGAGACTTAGGAGACTAAAGGAAATCCATCTAGGAAATGGGCGTAAGCTCACAGAGTCAGAGTTTCATCTAATAACAACTGATAAAAATACACTATTATGACTTTTGTTTTGATGACGAATGCATGTCAGTAAGAACGTTTGCCTATTGGGTGAATGAGAAGTTAAGAACATTTCATCTGTGTTTTTATCTCTGAAGTTCGAGCCTGCCCCGAAGGAAAACTGTTCTTTGACTGCAGATTTCCTGACCCTGAACTACCAGCTGGTGGTATAAATTGTGAGACTACATGTGCAAACCTGGCCATGAACTTCACTTGTGCCCCATCCTCACCCTGTATAAGTGGTTGTGTTTGTGCTCCAGGGTAAGCCTACTTTTCTTGATAATTCAGAACATTTAGGATTTGACAGAAAGGCACACAATCTCTTAAAAGCATCACTTATAGAAATAGCCACAATTGCTGTTCTGACTGGTGGTTAACTTTGTGTTGGTAGTTAGAAGACTATTATAATTATTAAGCCTCAGTTAGGAATTGTGAGAAGTTTGTGTGTATGTATGTGCACAAACACATACACACACATAAAAAAAATACACATATATATTCATTAAATAAGTTGCTCTTATATAACAGAGTAATCTACTTTTATCTTCGTAAAGTTCCTTTAATAGCATAAATGCCTAATTCACGTGAAATACAGAATCTGGCGTCTGTTAGCTTCCTTGCAGGCATACATATAATTGGGCCTCACTGACCTTCCTTCATCTAGTAATGAATAGAGGCAGTGCACAGAGGGCGGGTCACCTAAGGCAATCAGGTCACCCATTCTTCCTCGATGAACATGTTCCCACAAAGGGATTCTTGGGGCCAGCTCTATAAACCCTGAGCAAAGAAGAGAGAGGTCTTGTGGGTCCCCCACCCCCAACCCTGAAGAGAGTCGCATTTGTCTCAATGGCCCCCATTTGGAATAGGTCAAAAAGCCAAGTAACTTGGGACAGTCTCTTCAGAAAGTAAAGACATAGAAGGCAGAGAAAGAGGGTCATGAAAGAACAAGTGCCTACACATGGGAAAATAAAGGCAGGTAGAAATCAGGCTGTAGAACAGAGGAGCATTTTACGTTTTAGTAAAAAGGACATAAAAGAGAAATAAAATCTTTATAAAATAATTGAACCTACAACATTGCTTGATTTGATTATGACTCTTAGGGATGCATTGCTCTTAGGGATACTGATTAAATAAAGCCATATCCTAATTTTGTTTCATATGCTTGTGCTTAATGTTATTATTTAAAAAAAATATATGTATTTACTATCATCTTTGACTTTGACTTCAACAATGATTTTTTTATTTACAGGTCTAAGGAATTCTGTCCCACCTTCTTTTATTGCATTAAAATAAATATAGTTGGAATTGACTAAAAGGCCATTGAGTGACCTGGAAATAATTTTGTTCCATAGGGCTTTTTTTAATAAAGTTATTTATGGTAATATGTTTACCATATTGCATGTGATTACCCTGGCTCCTTTTGGAACGATAAGCCTAGTATCGCTTGTTTTCATAGGGCTTCTGATACTGCCAGCAGTTTATTGTCTATAAAAGAACACATACCCTAATTTAGAAATCACTTGGGATTGAACAAACTGAAAGTAGATAGTGGAAAGAGCCAGATAAAAATGGGTTCAAATACTGGCCCTTTTCCTTACTAGCTGAAGGACTTCAGGGCACGTTACTTAACCACTTGGAGTTTCAACTTCCTCTTTTTAAATGGGTATAATAATAGTATCTGCTTCATGGGATAATTGATTGTATGTCATACTCTAGGCAGATGGTAGGTGGTCATTAAATGTTTATTTTATTACTTACTCCATTGCCTAAATATGCTTAAAGCAGTTAACTTACAGTGATTTTTCGCTCATGTCTCTCTTTTTCCTTCTTCCAGTTTTGATTAGTCATGAAATACTCAGCAGCCATCAGCACAACAGTTTAAAACCACTACTTAGGCTGGCATATGGGGTTCATTTAGGTGAGGGGCGATCCTCACCTAATGTGTATAGAGCAGCTAATTTTGGGGGCATTGTGTTAAGTTATGGGTGGAGGGTTGGATGCTAAAATACACATAGGAGATAACAGTAGAATCTACCTTATGGAATTGTCATTAGGATTAAATGAGTAACTGATATATTTAAAGTGATTAGAGCAGTGCCTGGGCCACAGTAAGCGTCTTATATTATCATTATAAGACATTTAACAAAGTACTTACAGTTTAGTATGATGTATCCCTCAGTAGAGGTTTGTATAAAGTGCTATGCATAGGGATCCTGTGGGAGAGTTGGGAACATAAAGAATTGCTCTAAACTGAGTCTTAAATGATGAGAATGTTTTCCAGGCAGAGCAGGGAAGGAGAAGGGCACAAGGAGACTGGCTAGAAGTTTGGGAGGATTGAGGTGAGAGGTTATGGAATATAGGGCACTGCTGGTCTGAAAGAAGAAACTTGAATGAGATAACACGTCCTCTATATAGATAGGGAAGGAACCCTGGTGGTACAATGGTTAAACACGTAGCTGCTAAGCAAAAGTTTTGTGGTTTGAACCTACCCAGTGGCTCCGTGAGAGAAAGACCTGGTGATCTGCTTTCATAAAGATTATAGCCTAGGAAACTGTATGGGGAGGCTCTACTCTGCCACATTGGGTTGCTATGAATCAAAAATCAACTTGATGGCACCCAACAACATATAGATAGCTGATGTCTTCACCTCTACCCAATAATTGAGCATTCACTATGTGCTAGGCACTGGGACACAACCATCAACAAGATATTCATGGTCCTCCCAAGTGGAACTTAAAATCTATTTGACCACATACACATTAAATAAGGAATTTCAGCTCTGGGTTAGAAGAGCTGTAATAGGGAAAACAGAGCACTAAAAATATATGTGGTTATTTCTATTTGAGAAAAGAGGAAAGGCTTCTGTTTTGATTTTCATTGCATTGAATTACAATATTTTAAAGCAAGTTCAGGAAAAAAAAACTTTGTATATTTTATCTATGTTTTAGTACCTGTGAAAGCTATTTTGGAAAAGGATTTCAAGAATGTTGAAATATAAATATATATATTTATTTGTATTAATGGTATTGAAATATACATTATACATACGACCGTTTAACCTATAAATCAAAGTATTTTGATGACATGCAAAAATTAATTCTTCCTTGAGTTATGAGTGATGATTTTGTTTTAATTTTATACTCATAGGTATTTTACGATCTTTTTTCCCCCATGGAATTATCTTTCAAAAAGGAAATGGCACTTAAGAGAAATGAACTCAAAACTTCAAATATTAATAATGAAGAATGCAAAGCATTGATATACTGACTTTTGATTCAAAATGTACCTAAACACTCTTGATTTTAACTTTTAGCATTTACAAAGGAGTTTCTGATTATTCCCTCTGTCCTACAACAGAAAATGTTATCTATTTCATAATTTACTACTATTTTGCCAAAAAATTGTCAGCTCCAGTACACTCTTTTCCTTTAGGTAGCACTTCCTCTCTAAAATTTTCTTTTTCAGAATAGCCCACTCTATGTGGAGACTTAGGCTTCCGTCTACATTTTATTGTACTAAGTAAAAAAAAAAAAAAAAAAAGATTAAAATTTCATTGCCAATCATTCCTTTGGTGATAGGCAAGGTAATTGTAACTGTGTGGATAGAAGGGTGAGAGTGACTGAATTCGACCCTTTTCAGTCAGCTAAAACACTCATATGATACCTATAATAAATATAGATGGTGTCGAATAAAACAAGATTACTAATATGTTTTTTAAAACCTGAAATTAGTAGTTTACACTAAATGGCATTTCCTCCTTCATTTGTAAGAATGGCAGAGCACAAGGGAAAGTGCTATGTTCCTGACAGCTGTCCCTGTATTTGGAAAGACTGGGAGTACCTCTCAGGAGAGGTGATTGCAACACCATGTTATACCTGGTAAGGAGATCTATTTATTTCACAAAATTTTTCTAAGCAATTGTAGTAGGTTCAGTCATCTTGTAGTACTAGTTTCAATCATCTTGAAGTCACTGACTTCCAAAAGGAATAAATCAAGGCTGAGTAAATCAGGTTGTAAAGACATCCAGAAGTGGGTGGAGAGCTTCTGTCCACAGGAAACCAAAACATGATTTTTATGCATATTTGTTCAGCCCAGAAGAAAAGGGTGAAGGACGACAATTTGAAAACTTAATTGGAAGTAATATCTCAAGTTTGTAAGAAGCTGTAATAAATGTTTCCAAGATAAGATCACATTGAATGGAAGGCTTTCTGTCTGGAAATAAGGCAAAATAATACTGTGAAAAAAATTGAGTTAATGTTTCTTTCAAATATGTACAAAGATTGGAAACTCATGAGCAACATCATGCCTAATGTGTTTAAGTTGACTCAAATATAGGAGATGGCGTTGTGGTGTTTTGGCTACCAGCAGACCTGTGTTCAAGTTTTCATCTCATCACCTCTGCTGTCTGTGGGGCCGAGGCACAATTTCTTGCCTTGGTGTGTTAACTGATTGTTTAAGCAAAGTGGTAAATATCTGTCTAGTTTGTTGGTGTAGTAGATGTTATATAAATGAATTGGTGATTGTTTATAAAAGCTACTGACGCAGTGAGTACTCTTGAATACAAACCTTCCAATGTTTATACTGCTTGAAAAACAATAATTAGAGCAAAGTTTCTTAGAAATGAAACTGGTGTTATTTTCTGACAGTGTTTGCCGAAGAGGAATGTTCAATTGTACATATTATCCATGCCCAGCAGTGTGCACCATTTATGGGGACCGGCATTATCATTCTTTTGATGGGCTGGAATATGACTATGCCAGTGATTGCCAGGTTTTTTTGATAAAGGTAGGTCACAGTCTTAATTACTCATGTTTATTTACGTTTGTTCAAAGGCTTAATTTTAAAAAGTATGCTCATCAATGGTATCTGAAGTTCATATGTTATAACCTACGAGACTTATAGTAATTTTAAACTAATTCATTTGACTGATTCTATTTCTTATTGTAGTAAATACATACACATGCATTGAAACATTTGCCAAGTCAACACTTTTTACACGTACAATTCAGTGACATTGATTACATTCATCATGTTGTATACCATCACTACTCTCCGTTTCCAAATTATTCTACCACCTTTAACGGAGCCCTTTTGGTACTGTTCTTATCCTCCTTTTTGAATGATTTCAAGTTTCTTAAAGAATTGAACCTTGGGGATATGAACTTGGCAGTCATATAATTATAGAAGATGGCAAGCTGGCTATAGGGTTTTTTTGTTTGGATTATTTTTGGAGCATAAGGAAGGCTCAGTGATGAATACGCCTTCTATGAGTATTTGTCCTCTCAGTACAAGCAATTTTATGTTAGCATTGTCTTGTCCTCAGAGGTTTAGGAAGTAAATTGAGAAGCTGGAAAAAAGTAAGTAACAATTTAGAGATTTGCACATATAAACAGATAATGTCTTTCTCAAAATGTATCAGACTAATTTTGTACTAAATCCTCATTTCCCTTGATATTTAGGTGCCTCTGTCATCTTAAATTCTCCCCTTTGCCTTTCTGGATATTATACTTTTTTTTAAAGTTCTCCCCTTTGATTTCTTGGATAGTATGCTCTTTGAGTCTTCCAGTGTCTCTTCTGGTTTCTCCTTTGTCTTTCTGTTGCCTTTTCTTCTTGCATAAACCCCTGACTGTATATGACTGAGTTGGCTGCTTCAGGGCAAGGACTCAATCTTAGTCATCATTGTTTGGTCACTGACAAGCAGGAATATATCATGTAAGTGAGACTGTACAATATTTGTCCTTTTGTAAATGACATGTCATTGAAAGGACTTTGTTCATTAAATGTTCCTTGAACCAAATGTCTGTCCTTGGCTCTGTGCCCTTTTTCTCCTAATTTTTGGTGTGTTCATTCGCTCCTACCATCTTCAGCACGTCTACAGGCTGATAAGCTTCAGATCGACATGTACAGCTCTGACCCTCAACTTCTAGACTATCTTTCTGACTCATCTTCCCCTCTACAATAGTAAAATTTTTCATTCTAGATAATCTAAGATTCACACTGTCATTATGTCATTGCTTTCTAAAAACTACAGTGACTCTGAATTACCAGCCTCATAAAGCCACAATTCCTAGGCCAGTCTTTCAAGGGTCTCTCCATCAATTCTCTGTGTCTTTTCTCAGAATTTTTTTTTTCCTGTGTCTCATTTCCCCTGCTCCTTCAAAGTGATTGATGTTTCCAGCTCACATTGATCTGTCCTCTTACATCCTATTGTATTTGTAGTCATCATGACAAAGTTAAGCAGCTCATAATATATTGTGATGACCTTATATGTGATCAACTCGATTGCATATCATTTTATGTCAGAACTACATGTTCTACTTGTTTTTTGTTCTTCGTAGGAGTGAGCACAATTATGCCTGCATTATAAGAGCTCAAAAATTACTTATTGATTGATTTTTTAGAATAGTCTGCTAGAGATTAGAAATCACGAGCATGAACTTAAATTTTTAGTTGTGGTAATCTAATAGCTGTGATAAATGCATATAAATGAATTCAACATGATGTTCGTAGAACAGCACTTCTGAAACTTTAACGTACAAGATCACCTTGTCAAGGTGAGATCCAGATTAAGATCGCCTGGAGATCTTACTAAAATATGGATTCTGTTTCCATAGGCCTGGAGCAGGGTCTTAGATTTTGCATTTCTAATCAGCTACCCAGTGATGCTGGTAACTCCTTGTTCACTGACCACACTTTGAGTAGAGAGGATATACAGCCTTTTTCTTTCTGAAAAGAACTGATTTTTAATTATTTTTAAAATTCTCTTATTCTTCTGAATAGCCAGCTGTATGTCACATACAGAAAAAAGAAAGTATCTTTGGCAATATCATGCCAAACATGATAAATTTCATCTCTAACTGGATGTATCATTGTTAAAAATGCTTCTTTTTATGATATCCTTTTAAGTACTAAAATAAAAATTATGGAAAATTTTATTCTCATTGTTTTCTAAGGAAAAAAAGTATGTAAAAGTGTCTACTAAAAGCATTTGCATCTTCCATATATTACTCTCTCTGCAAACATTTTCCAATGTCTGACAAAATCCTTGCTTGGGAATTATTATTCCATTCATTTAACAAATAAGTTTAGGGTCTGTTAAAGGTAAATTGTACTAATAAAAGTATATGTACTATATATTCTCTATATGAGGACAGATTTGAAAAAATAAAATAAAATTCTGAAGTTTTGAGGGTAGGGATCATACCTTACTCTCCCGCCCCCACCACCCTGCCCCACTTCCCCAAGTCATTTTGCAAAATGTTGGGTATTTGGTGAACTTTTAATTACTACTTGTTTGATTAGTGCTCTATGCCTGGCTTTTTCTTAACTCCTTACTTTTCTTTGAAGCAGAGAAAGGAAGCATAGTATTTATCATTGTGATAAATACATAAAGCATAGTATTTATCAAATAATGATTGTGCAGAGATTATTTCAGGTAGAGGGTTTTGTCCCAAATCTAATTGCCAGCGAAATGAAAGCAAATTCTTGCATTTGTTGATGAATGGATTGTAGCAAGCTCTTTATTGATGCTGCAATGTAACAGTGCCAGTCCATTTAGCAGGCAACAGCCATTAAGGTTTGGCATTTAGCCTTTATAAACCTGATTTCCAATCTTCCCTTTAATTTGCCACTATATCCTTCTATTAAAATAAATGCATTATGTTTAGTTTCAGATCTTAATGAGATATGTCTGTTTGTATAACAGAAACCATGTCACAGGAAACATTCTTTCAGTCTTCCAGTAAGCAATGAAATTTGGATCCCTAATTCAATATCTGGATTAAACTCTATCATCAGAGTTCACTTAGTAAGAAAAAAGACATGAGGATATTAAAAGACTAAAATTTCAAGTTGTAGGAATATATATAACTTTTTTTTCCCTGCCAAAGCGAAATGTTCTTTTATAACATTCTCTTAAAAGTTTGTTTACAACTAATAGAATCCAGAACTTATCTTTTACTATATTTAATTTGGTAACTTAAAAAAAGAAACCTACTATTAACAATTAATTAGAATTATGTTAATGAATTACTTATTGTATTGTAATGGGCATTTTTACTAAAAATAACACCGGAATGAAATTTTTTCAGGAAAAATTGACCAAGATGTTTTCAATAAGCCAATAAATAAATAAATTCTATTTGTCCATGAAGCAGATTTTTATTTCTTGTTAGTTGCCATTGAGTCGATTCTGACTCATGGCTACCCCATGTGTGTAGAGTAGAACTGTTTCATAGAGTTTTCAGTGCTCTGACCTTTTGGAAGCAGATTGCCAGGCACCTCTGGCTGGGTCTGAACCACCAACCTTCTGGCTGGTAGTCAAGTGCTTAAGCCTTTGTGTCACTCAGAGACTCTAGTGATTAACAAATGATAATCTGATTTCATGGTTTTGAAATGTGATTATGCTGGATAGTAAATTTCTCCATCCTTGTATTTTTTTCCACTTTAACCCTTCTTCAGGAGTGCTTTCTTTCTTTTTTTTTTTTGCTCCATCTGCCCTGCTTTCCCATAACAGAGCCTTCCATTTTTCTGAAAGAATTCATATTTCCTTTGAGAAGGAGGAGGATAGCTGCCAACACCATTCATTTACTTGATGATTATTTAGTGATAAAAATCACTTCCGTGAATAACAGATTTAATTCTTTCTTGTCAGCCAGCTCTCTTTCCTATGTCTTGGTAAGTTCCAGGTTTTCCCTTTGTTATTTCTAACGTCATTTTATCTGGCGAAACTTTCTTTGATTTCTTTGGGCCGTGTTGAGGATCTAGTAATCTAATTCATAAAAATTTCCCTATTTCCTAGCTGAGATTTAAAAAAATTAATACCAAGCTTTATTTTTAAAAGATAATGTCACTTGACCCTACTTTTGAGGAGAAATTGAAGTTCATTTTTTCTCATCTCTGGATTGTTTAGTTTTAGATGTAACTCAGCTCTAGGTACATAGTAAATACTTACTATATCTTTGTTGAATAAATGCTTGTTAAACTTTAAAGCTTTAGGTTCTATGGCATTTTATTCATTGCAGAGGCTCTTTACTTTTCCATAAATAGCACATGGTATATAGCACATTATTTTTCAAGTGTGTTGAAGTAAATTTAAGACAAAGCTCATAATTGTTACTTCCTGAGGTAAGACACCTGTTTTAAGAGAAAAAGAATTGAGAAACCAACCAGAAGCTTGACCTGTACTATAAACTCAAAGAAAAAGTGAGTACTGTATGTTGTTAACAAAAAAATGGGAAATATAATATTGAAACTCCCAGATTTCAGAGCCAAATACCACTTCTATTAATCTATTATGAGCCACAATCACTACTAGGTCTTATAATTTACTCTTAAGTTTTTCAGTATTCTCTCCAGGCAATAGTTCAAATAATCACCGTTCTCCTTAAGCCTCTGAAAACCTTTCTAATTTCAATGGTCTTGAACTGCTATACCTGACATCATTTTTTCATGTCAATATTTCTTATGTGCTTTCTATGTGCCAGGTCATATGCTGAGAAATGGAGGTACAATGATGAGCAAAAATAGGTTTAGACCTTATCTCCTTTGAACCTTGAGCAGGTAGGGGGAGAATTTTTAATCACCTAATCTAAAAATACATGTAAAATTAAAATTGCAAAGGTTTTTTATCTTCCTTTAACTTAAAGTCTCTTAACCCTTTTCCGATGTAATGTACTGGCTCTTGTCCTTTGTCTCTGATCTCTCCACAGTCTCCTTCGATGGCTCCTTTCTTCAAAAGGTTCTTAAAATATTGGGACTCACAAGGTTCTGTCTTTGCATGTCTGTCTCCTCCACAAAACTCTTAGTTGTTTGCGATCTCATAATACCTTGAAGTGCAGACTCTTTTATTTACTTCCTTATCCATAGGGAGGAGCCCTGGTGGCACAGTGGTTAAAAGCTGGAGGTGAGCTATGGCTGTCAACCAAAAGATCGGCAGTTCAAATCCATCGGCCAGTCCTTGGAAACCCTATGGGGCAGTTCTACTCTGTCCTACAGGATCTCTGTGAGTTGGAATGAACTCTACTGCAACAGTTTATCCATAGGGAATGAAAACAGATATAGACAGAAGGAAGTCAAGGAAAATCCATTACATTCTATCTAGGCAAAGATAAAGATCTAGACAGAACTAGATAGAGGAATCTCCACAAGTGTAAAATGCAAATTAATGGCATGGTCATTTTACCACCCCCTTGTCAGTTTGTTATACTATGGTGACTTGGGTGTTGTTATGATGCTGGAAGCAATGCCACCGATATTTCAAATAGCAGCAGCAGCATGCCTGGTGGACAGGTTTCAGCAGACCTGATCACAACAGAACACAATCTGATTTGCTTTCTTTGGACATGTCATCAGAAGGGATCAATTGCTGGAGTAGGACATCATGTTTCGTGAAGTAGAGGGCCAGAGAGGTAAAGGAGACCCTTGATGAGATGGATTGGCACAATAGCTGCAATATTGGACTGAAACATGCCAATGAGGATGACACAGGAATGGACAGTGCTTTGTTCTGTTGTAAATAAGGTTGCTGTGAATTGAGGCCAACTCAATGGCAGCTATTTTTATTAATTTATGAAATATATAAGTCTACTGTCTATGCTTCTATGCTAAGAGCTGTTAAGAATGCAGTAATTGAGACACTAACTTTTACTTTCAATTATTTTACAATTTGAGGGAGACATTAATGAATAAGAAGCTATGAGACCAGGCAGAGTATAACTGATTTTGACGAGAGAAAAAGAGAAAGTTTCAAGGAAGGGGGGAGTCATTGGTGCTGGGTCCCTAAAGATGGGCTATTTTACTCCATTATGATTTATTTCTCCTTTATCAGTGTATTTTCAGATAAACTTCCTTCATAGAGAAGCACTTCAGGTCCTTCTCAGTGACATTCTGGTTAAGCTCTTGCTATTTCAGGAAACAAACAGTAAGGGTATGTTGTGGTAAACTGCATGTAAAACCCCAAGGGAAATGACAAGAACAAACCAGTTGCGATTGAGTTGGTTCCAACTCATGGCGACCCCACGTGTGTCAGAGTAGAACTGTGCTTTGTAAGGTTTTTGATGACTGATTTTTCAGAAGTAGATCACCAGGCCTTTCTTCCAAGTTGTCTCTGTATGAACTCGAACCTCCAACCTTTCGGTTAGCAGGTGAGTGCATTAACCGTCTACACCACCCAGTGACATGAACAAGAACCAAGAAAATCTTAGAACAAGAACCTTAGTTCACCTCACTGAAGGTGGGAACTGAAAGGTGGTTTTGCCAGGCAGTGAGATCTCATGGGTACTCTGGTGAAAGCCAGCAGATTGATCAATCTCTGAATGACTGCTGTGTTTTTCTGAGTCTGCTTGTGAAACTTGTGGTATCTTTACTTTTGCTTCTGTTCAGTCATTGTTTCTGCTTCCTTATAGGTTCATCTTGCCTTCATCTCTTTAGCCCCTACTTTACCATATAGCCTTTCTCTACTTACATTGTTTATTTACTTACTGAAAAAGAACTCCTTTTTTTCTTTTAACCCAGTATTTTCTGGTTCAAATATGAGAGAGAATCTAATTGGCTAGAGTTATCTTTTTCTGCCAGCATCTTGGCCCATCTGTGAATGTACTGCTCATGAGGCCAATCAGCTACGGGACATAAAACATGGCTTCTTGAGACAGCTACATCAGCAGGGGCTTGCATGGGATTTGTTTTTGTTTGGTGCCATCGAGTTAGTTCCAACTCATAACGACACTATGTACAACAGAACGAAACACTACCTGGTCCTGTGCCATCCTCACCAGGGGCTGGGGCTATGATAGGTGCTGAGGCTCACATGCCTAGTACATCGTTGACATACTATTGAGGGTTTTTGACAGTTTATGTTTTTTGGATCATTCTGGAAAATATTCTGTATAAGATTTTCAGTACCTAAGGACCGAGGGTTTTGAAAATACATGTGGCGCATTGATGCTGACCTTTTACCTCTGGTTTTGTAATGATTATTTACTATGTTGTTGTTTTTTTTTTTTTTTAGCAAGTTCGTAGTATTATCTCCAAACCTAATATTAACTTGAAATACATTAGAAATAGAAATTTGTGTACTCCTTGGGGATTGCTATTGTTTCAATTTATTATCAGGATAACATGATATTATAAGACAGACCATACAATATAGAATATTTCTTGGAATTTATGACTTAATATAAAGTATAAGGCTAACACTGAGGCACTTTAATTAATAGTAATAGAAATGTAATGGTAATAGAAAGGCTTTCAGCCAGCTTTTCAAATCCTTTAATACAAATAACTCTCCCTGAGAGGAAGAGCTAAACAAAACCCTGAATTATTTTTTTCATTTTCTTCTTTGAAGATCTTTCATAAAGGCAGAAAAGTGTGGCATTATTATTTTTTTCTGTTTTAAGCAGTACAATGCAACAATCATTTTAATGACCCTTAATATTTTCCCTTTCAAAATGTAGGCAATGCTTTGCAAAAGGTTTGTTTAAGAAGTGAAAGTTTCTATGGGGGAAAAATGAGTCACAGAGGAACACATTAATTATTCTGTCAACACTATTCATTGAAAACTTCCTCTAGGTACTATGCTAATAGTAATTGATAATGAGACAGGAAGGATTTGGCCAAACCCAGGAATATATTCGACCAGTGTTCGTATTGCTGCTGTTGTGAAAAACTAAAATGTGAATTTGCAACAAGACCTATATGATTTCCAAACATTCAATGACTTTTCTCACTATGAAAATAAACACCGACCCATATAGTTAAAAATGAAAAGGATTCAGGAAATGTATGTGGGCCTTTAAAAATTGGACAGTGAGTTCAAAGAGAAATGTCACATTTCTTCCTTTTCTGTTGATATAATCCCAACATCCTCTGTTAGTGGGAGGACTCATAGCTTCTATTTTCTGGGGTGATAAGAACTATTTTGAGAATTTGATGAAAGCCATGCACTCGCTCCCTAAAAAAAATATGCATACTCATGAACGATACTTAGCAATTAATTTTTGAGGTCTGCAGAGCTACAGAAGAGTATTCACGAATCCAGGATACCAAGTTAGAAACCCCCATTCTAAGAGAGAATAAAATCTAAGATAAGAACGTGCTTTTAACAGATGGAGTTGGCTGTGGCCAAGAATGGGGAGATAATTAGAGGTGAGGGTGTTAGGTTTAGAGTGTATGAGGTTAAATAATATTCTCAGAAACTAAAGATTCACCATAACCTAAATCGGACTTTTCTACTCAAACATCTTTTATACTCTTACTGATTTCTTTACAAGGGGCATAAAAAGCAAGTAGGGTTTGAACTCTGTCTCTGCCCTTATTTAGCTAAGTGGCTTTGGCAGTCAGTTAATTCTTCTTAACTTCAGTTTCCTGATCTGTAAAATGGAGATAATACCTAATTTAAAAAATAATCATAAGATTCAATACGATCACATATATAAAGCCCCTCGTTCAAAGCAAGCACTCGAATGATATGTATTATTTTATTTACTAACAGATACCAATTTTTTGTATCTATTTGGATTTTAACTTTGTAAACAAATAATTATTTATCCAGAAAACTCCTTAAAATAAAATAAAGGACCTGATGTCTAAAATGGAAATATTTATTTTAAAATTTCTGTAAGAGACTTACTGTCTTGTTAGGTATTTATTGAAAGAAGAAAATGTTAATGGTTGATAAATTTGAGCTGTATTAATACAATGGAAAAATGCTTTGTTGGAACAAAATTTTAATAGAACATAGTAGAGCTAAGTGTTTAAAGACTGAGCTATCTTGGTGTATTTATTTCTATAAAACTCTTCACATTATTAGATATAAAAATTTTTAATTTTGAAGGTAAGTTATATCTCAATATTAATGCAATGCATTATAAATCATGCTCTTTAAGATTTTTAAAAATAGAAATAAGTAAAATTGTATATATATTGTATATATTTGTAGTAATAAAATGTTTTTGATATTGCAGAGTACAGATGATTCAGATATATCTGTCATTGCCCAGAATAAGAAATGCTTTGACAATGATATTGTTTGTTCTAAAAGTGTTTTGATTTCTGTTGGGGACACTGAAATTTACATGAATGATACTCCCTACAAACAGGTTAGTAAAGTATTTCCTTTAGAATCATTTTAACTTGTCCTGATGATATATTTAAAATAGGAACAATTTGTAGTACTTTTCTCTGTATGTGATTACAAGATCTATATTTTTTCTTATCCATTTTTTGCAGCTTTAGTAAATTATGCTTGACTTTTTTCTTTTGCTGCATACCAGCTCTCCATTTTCTCAATTCTTTCCTCTTTCCTGCATTGCCATGATCATGATCCTAGCCATAGCACCTGTCACCTCTCACCAGCATTTTTTTTAATAACCTTCAAATTGAGCTCCTGGCTTCTAGTCTTGGTTTCTCCCTTCTAATCCATCTTGCCACTCTGCAGCCAGGATGATTCTCTAAAATGGAAATACTAATCTCCTATAGCTTTGGTGCTTCAAAACTTTCAAATTGCTTCCCATTGCCCTTTCAAGTCCTTGCCAATCTGGCGATTATCCATTTCTCCTGCCTCACCACTCATCACTTTCTACTTTGAGTCCATGTCCCAAGAAATTGGAATTTTATCAGTTTCTAACTGCTCCTTCACTTCTGGTCCTTCATGAATGTCATTGCTTCTATCTTTTTACCTTCCCATTTAGCTTGTACTTAAATGATAGGCATCATCTTACTTCCTCTAGGGCGCTCCTCAGGCTCTCTAGCACTGTGTTGTAAGATGGGTCACACTTTAATGCAATCACTTGTGCAGTTGTCTGTCTTCCTCATTACTATTTGAGTTCCATGAAAATTGGGACCAAAGTGTCCTTTGTTCATTCTGTATCCTTTGAGCCTCCCCAATTTTAAAGGATGAAAAAAATTCATTTATCCATAATGCCTGTTGTGTTTGTGTGCCATTGAGTGAATTCTAGCTCATAGAGACCCTATAGGGCAGAGTAGAACTCTCCTATAGGGTTTCCTAGGCTGTAACCTTTAAGGATCCCATGTGTCTGTCAGTTTGTTTACCGTGGTGGCTTGCATGTTGCTGTGATGCTGGCAGCTATGCCACTGGTATTTCAAATACCAACAGGGTCACCCATAGTGGAAAGGTTTCAGTGGTGCTTCCAGACTAAGACAGACTGGGAAGAAGGACCTGGCAATCTACTTCTGAGAAAATTGGCCATTGAAAACCTTATGAATAGCAGCAGCACATTGTCGAATATTGTGCTGGGAGATGAACCCCTCAGGTTGGAAGGCACCCTAAAGATGACCGGGGAAGAGCTGCTTTCTCAAAGTAGAGCTGACCATAATGACATGGATGGAGTAAAACTTTTGGGACCTTCATTTGCTGAGGTAGCATGACTAAAAATGAGAAGAAACAGCTGCAAACATTCATGAATAATCAGAATGTGGAGTGTATCAAGTATGAATCTCGGAAAATTGAAAGTCATCAAAAATGAAATGGAATACATAATCATCGATACCCTAGGCATTAGTGAGCTGAAATGGACTGGTATTGGCCATTTTAAAATGGACAATCATATGATCTACCATGTCGGAAATGACAAATTAAAGAGGAATGGCATCACATTCATCATCAAAAGGAATATTTCAAGGCCTATCCTGAATTACAATGCTGTCAGTGATAGAAAAATATCCTTATGCCTACAAGGAAGATCCAGTTAATATGACTATTATTCAAATTTATATACCAACCATTAATGCCAAAGATGAGGAAATTGAAAATTTTTACCAACTTTGCAGTCTGAAATTGATCAAACATGCAATCAAGATGCATTGAAAATTACTGGTGATTGGAAAGCGAAAGTTGGAAACAAAGAAGAAGGATCGGTTGTTGGAAAATATGGCCTTGATGATAGAAATGATGCTAGAGATAGCATGTCAGAATTTTGCAAGACCAACGACTTCTTCATTGAAAATACATTTTTTCAACAACACCAACAGTGACTATAGACGTGGACTTCGCCAGATGGAATACACAGGAATCAAATCAACTACATCTGTGGAGAGAGACGATGGAAAAGCTCAATATCATCAGTCAAAACAAGGCCAGGGACTGGCTAGAGAACAGACCATCAATTGTTCATATGCAAGTTCAAGATGAAGTTGCAGAAAATTAGAGCAAGTCCAACCAAAAAAACCAAACCTGCTGCCATCAAGTCGATTCCGACTCATAGCAAACCTATACGGCAGAGTAGAACTGCCCCATAGAGTTTCCAAGGAGCGCCTGGCAGATTCGAACTGCTGACCTTTTGATTAGCAGCTGTCTCACTTAACCACTATGCCACCAGGGTTTCCAGAGCAAGTCCACGAGAGCCAAAATACAACTTGAGTATATCCCACTTGAATTTAGAGACCATGTCAAGAATAGATTTGACACATTGAACACTAACGACCAAGGACCAGATGAGTTGTGGAATGACGTCAAGGACATCATACATGAAGAAGGCAAAATGTCATTAAAAAGACAGGAAAGAAAGAAAAGACCAAAATGGATGTCAGAAGAGACTCTGAAACTTGCTTTTGAATCTAGTATAGCTAAGGTGAACAGAAGAAATGATCAATTGAAAGAGCTGAACTGAAGATTGCAAAGGGCGGTTTGAGAAGGCAGAGTGAAATATTTAATAAAATGTGGGAAAGCCTATAGATAGAAAACAAAAAGGGAGGAACATGCTTGGCATTTCTCAAACTGAAAGAACTAGAGAAAAAATTCAAGCCTTGAGTTGCAATATTGAGGGATTCTATGGAGAAAATATTGACAGATGCAGGAAGCAACAATAAAAGAAGAAAGGAATACACAGAATCACTTATACCAAAAAGAATTGGCCAACATTCAGTCGTTTCAGAAGATAGCATATGATCAAGAACCAATGGTACTGAAGGAAGAAGTCCAAGCTGCACTGAAAGGAATGGCAAAAAACAAGGCTTCAGGAATTGATGGAATACCGATTGAGATGTTTCAACAAACAGATACTGCATTGAAGGTACTCACTTGTCTATGTCAAGAATTTGGAAAACAGTTGACTGGCCAGCTAACTGGAAGAGATCCATATTTGTGACCATTCCAAAGAAAGGTGATCCAAGAGAATGTGGAAATTATTGAGCAATATCATTAATATCATACACTAGTAAAACTTTGCTAATCATTCATAAGCGATTGCAGCAGTACATCAGCAGGGAACTGCCAGAAATTCAAGCCAGATTCAGAAAAGGACATGGAATGAGGGTTATCGTTGCTGATGTCAGATGAATCTTGGCTGATAGCAGAGGGTACCAGCAAGATGTTTGCCTGTATTTTATTGACCATGCCAAGGCATTCAACTGTGTGGATCATAACAAATTATAGATAACATTGCAAAGAATGGGAATTCCAGAACACTTAATTTTGCTTATGAGGAACTTGGACATAGACCAAGAGACAGTCATTTGAACAGAACAAGAGGATACTGCATCGTTTAAAGTCAGAAAAGGTTTGCATCAGGGTTGTATCTTTTCACCATACTTATTCAATCTGTATGCTGAGCAAATAATCTGAAAAGTTGGACTATATGAACAAGAATGTGGCATCAGGATTGGAGGAAGGCTCATTAACAATCTGAAATATGCAGATGATACAACCTTGCTTGCTAAAAATGAAGAGATCTTGAAGCATTTATTATTGATGAAGATCCAAGACTTCAGCCTTCAGTATGGACTACACCTCAACATAAAGAAAACAAAAATCCTCACACCTGGACCAATAAGCAACATTGTGATAAATAGAGAAAAGATTGAAGTTGTCAAGGATTTCATTTTACTTGGATCCACAATCAATGCCCGTGGAAGCAGCAGCCAAGAAACCAGATGGACATGTTGTATTGGGCAACTCTGCTGCGAAAGACCTCTTTAAAGTATTAAAAAGCAAAGATGTCACTTTGGGGACTAAGGTGTGCTTGACCCAAGCCATGGTATTTCAAATAGCCTCCAATGCATGCAAAAGCTGGTCAATGAATAAAGAAGACCGAAGAAGAATTATGGCTTTGATTTATGGCATTGGTGAAGAATATTGAATATACATCAACTGCCAGAAGAATGAGCAAATTTGTCTTGGAAGAAGTACAGCCAGAATGCTTCTTAGAAGCAAGGAAGGCAAGACTTCATCTTACGCACTTTGGACATGTTATCAGGAAGGACCAGCCCCTGGAGAAGGACATCGTGCTTGGTAAAGTAGAGGGTCAGTGAAAAAGAAGAAGACCCTCAATGAGTGGGATTGACACAATGGCTGCAACAATGGGCTCAAACATAACAAAGATTGTGAGGATGGCACAGGACCACAGCACTTTTTCGTTCTGTTGTGCGTAGGGTTGCTACGCGTCGGAACTAACTTGATGGCACCTAATAACATCAACAATAACGATGTTTACAGGGGCAGATTGCTAACTGTTTTCTCCCCTGGGGTAGCTGTTGGGTTCAAACTGCCAGTGTTTGACTTAGCAGCCGAGCTCTTTAACCCTTGTGCCACCAGGGCTCCTTCCATAATGCCTACTATGAACCAAAAACTGTGCTAAGTATTGACTATAATGATGAAAAAAACACTGTGCTTACCTTTAAGGAACTTACACTTGGGTGAGCAACATATTCAAGTAAATAAGGATGTACAGTATAACATGCTGTGGCAGGGGTGAATATAGGGTAATATGAAAGACCCCTGGGAGGAATATCTAAAGCAGCCTTGTATGTTTAGGGTACTGGCTAAAAGCACAGACTTTTGGTCAGTACCAGCTTAGAACCCCTGGTAGCTGTGTTATCTGGGAAGTTGACTTTACCTCTCCAAACTGCAGATTTCCCACCTGTAAATTTGGGCTTATATGAGTATTAAATAAAATAATGAATTTCAAGCAATGACTCTTCTCTCCTTCTTGATCCTCATTTTTGAAAGCTCTGGTGATATGCTCTGGATTAAGTGATGTTCTGAGACTTAAGGTGTGAGTAGGTGTTAGTAATGTGAAGAGAGGAAGTAGGATGACAGTCAATACAGAGGAATGAACACATTCAAGGTGTATAACTCAAAGAGAAAAATGGCATGGTGAGAGAACTACAAGTGGTTTAGTTTCATTGAAACACAGTTTATGGGGATGACGGATGGAGGGTGTGGCAGAGAGGCTCAGAGGAGGAGTAACTGTAACATGGAGGCACAAGAGCAAGGGCAACAGGCAAGGGGACTGGGTCCTACCTGGAGGGCCTTGAATGGCGTGATAAGATATTTGAACTTTAGTTTACAGATAAGAAGTTTTGGGTTTGGGAGTGAGATGATCTGACAAATAACCTTTAAAAAATGGCCTGTTCTGTGAGATTTTAGAACAGTGTTTCTTAAAACTTGGTCTGGAAATCTTTTCCATGAAAATCATCTGGAGTATTTGCTATAAGTGCTGGTTTCTGGCAGGGCTTTGAACTGATTCATTCCAGTAGGAACCCCTGCTGAGAATTTGTATTTCTAACAAGTCCCCAGGTAATGTTAATGCAGCTGGTTAGGGACCAATTCTGAGAACCACTAGCAGAGCAGTGGTTCTCAAAATGTATTATACGTAAGAATTACCTGGGAATCTTGTTAAAATGTTGATTCTGATTCAGTATACCTGGGGTGGAAATGTAAATTCTCAGCAGAGGTTTGAACTGGAATGAACTGTTTTGAAGTCCTGGTTTCTGGGATTTCACTGGAATCTCTTGGGTTGAAATGGAAATTGACAATTTTAATGAGACCTCAATTTTTCTGCACACAAAAGCGAAAGTTTCAGAACCACTGCCCTAGAACATTGACGCCCTGGTGACACAGCAGTTAAGTGGTCAGCTGCTAACTGAAAGTCAGCAGTTCGAATCCACCAGCCACTCCTTGGAAACCCTATGGGGCAGTTCTACTGTGTCCTATAGGGTCGCTATGAGTTGGAATCAACTGGACTGCAATGGGTGGTGGTGGTGCCCTAGAACATAGCTTATATCTCAGCCAGAAACCTTGAGACAAACCAGGCAGCAATCAAGCTTTGGGCAAAACAGAGTTTCTGTAGGCTTTTTGACATGTTTTAGAAGTACTTACAGCTGTTTGGCATAGCCATCAGCTGGGAATTCATTTGTAAGTGAAGGTCTTCTCTAAGAACAAGGGTGTGTTAGAAAGAACTTACGAGAAAAAGAAAATAACAAATGCTCTTATAAAGACAGTTTGACACATTTTTGAAGTGGTAATTACAGTTCTGTGTAACATTCAACTTCCAATTTTCACCTGTTTGCAGGTGTTGATGAATCTTTCCTTTATATAGATTGCAAACTATGAAGTAAAATTCAGAAAAGTCCTAAGAATAGCTTGACCCAACAAATCCCCTGCTAATATTTCTTCTCGAACATCAAAAGTGTAAATAACTACTTATCCAGGAGAAGAAAAAAAAAAAAAAAACTCTTATTTTTTTTCCTATAAATGCACAATTCTAATTTTACCAAATATTTAAGATATGAACACTATTCATTTCTTAAACTTCAAAAGTTTCGTTCTCAAAAATTATAACTTAGAGAAACATAACTAGATTTTGTTTGAAGCGTTTTAGTCTGAAGTGGACGTCTCTCTTTTGAGCAATTCATGATGCCTCACTCTTCTAAGGAGAAGCATTCTTTCTTCCTAATCTGAAGAGTAAGGAGTATGGCATCACCGTTTGACCAAAAACAGTTGTCTTTCTTGTAGTAAACAGACCTGTCTAAAGAAAAGGATAATATTACCTCTAAAGGCAAATAGAAAAGATGTGCTTTTACATCAGGATAACTGATGTAAACCAACTCCGGGTGGGGTGTGAGGGGGGGAACCAAGCTATCCCATATAGACATTTTCACTTAATTGTGAATTCCTGGAAGTCACTGTCTCCCACAGAACTTAGTTATAGCTTTCAATAAATATTTGAAAAAGTCAGGAGACTCCTTTTATGTTATCACTTATTACTCAAAAATATAAAAAAAAAAAAAATAGGGCCAAATTTTTCTCTTTTGCAGGGGAGGTCACCATCTTTAGTCTCCACTATTACTTATTTATCATGAATGTATAATCTCTGCGTAGACAGGATTAGCCACTTGATGTCCTCTATATCCACAGTGTTGTTTATGCCTTTCTCCCTAACTGAAATGCCTTCTTTTCCTTTGTCCGTTCATCCACATTGAGCCCATCTACCAGGTTGTGATTGGTTCTCTAATTTTATGTAAAACCAAAAAACCAAACCCATTGCCGTGCAGTTGAGTCTGACTCACAGCAGCCCTATAGGATGGAATAGAACATGGGGTTTCCAAGACTGTAAATCTCTGCAGAAGCAGACTGTCACATCTTTCTCTTGCAGAGCAGCTGGTGGGTTCAAGCTGCCGACCTCTTGGTTAGCAGGTGAGTGCTTAACTACAGTGCCACCAGGGCTCCTCTAAGTTTATGTATTTCCTATTTTATATATTTGTTTTGTCTTATTCTACAAAATTCAGAAAAGACAATGCCTACCAAAATACTAGCACATAGATACCTCTTGATGGATAGCAACTTATTAATTTTATACATTTCGTTTCTAGAGAATGTGGAATTCATTTTCTCCTTTATTATGTTCTTTTAAAGAAGCGATCAGGATTTTTTCTGGAAAATAATCCTACATACCAACTTTGGAAGGCTGGCTACTACATAGTAGTATACTTTCCAGAGGAAGATATCACTATTCTTTGGGATAAAAAGACAACCATTCATATCAAAGTTGGACCACAGTGGAAGGTGGGTCAGCCTAAGCTCTACACGAGATGCGATAAATGAATTACATTTTGCCTTTTACATTGATATACTTAACGAAAGTCAGTTTTTCTGAAATTGATATTGAGACTCATGGATATAATCTGTGGCTAATTAGAGAAAAAACAACATAATAGCAACACATTTCATAAAACTATTGAAAAGATACTTCTATTTTTTGAAAAGATAAATCTTAAAAGCTGGTGCAGATGGTTAAGCACTTGTTACTAGGTTTGAGCCCATTGTTGCAGCCACTATGTCAGTCCATCTCATTGAAGATTTTCCTCTTTATCACTGACCCTCTACTTCACCAAGCATATAGATATAAAACACCACTGTCTCCATTTATTTTTTTAAACGGTCACTGTAGAAATTCTTAAAAAGCATATTTTATATCTTTGAGAAGTTCTAGTAAATATGGCCCCTTAAATGTTAAAATAAATATAGACTATTTCATGGTAATTTTCTTTTACTTTAGAACAAACTATCAGGATTGTGTGGAAACTTTGACAAATGTACTTCAAATGACATGACCACGTCTAATAACTTGGAAGTGAGAAATGCCCAGGTATTTGGAGATAGCTGGGCATTAGGTCAGGTAAGTTAAATACAGTGTATATATTTTAGAAGTAAACAAATATTATTTAGCATATTTGTTCACTAGAACATTTTATTCTTACAGGATAGTTTATTAGGTAATAATTTTAAACTGATATTTGTACAGTAATTCAGTTGATAAACTACTTTCACATTTATCTTCTCATGTAATTCTTATGACAGTAATGACTATTATCTCTAGATTATAGTTGAAGAAATTGAGACTCAGGGAGGTTAAGTGGCTTGTCTAATATTGTATAGCCAGGAAGTAGCAGAGGTGACAGTCAAGCTTACATTCTCTTCCAATCTCATGCTTTCTTCAACATGACAAAATGCTTTATCAATGTATCTGTATTTCTAGGGATGATGTAACTTTTGCCATCTCAAAGCAATGAATAAATGAAGGCAGGATTTCCCAAAGTTTGTTCTTCAGAACTTTGCTGTTTCATGCTATGTTATTAGCATTCATTACATGAAAATAAAGGTGTACGTGTGTGTACGTGTGTGTGTGTGTGTGTGTGTGTGTGTGTGTGTGTGTTGGGGAGAGGATTTATGATCAAGAACTTTTGGGAGAGATTTGAATAACCTAAGTTAGACAGAGATCTTTTCTGAGGATTTCTTGAGCCATTATAAGCCTCCAATGGAGGGATGTGTTTGAGGTATTTCTCAAACTTGCTGTCACAGAACCTATGTGTTTATTTATTATTTCTTAAGGAAGTAGTGTTCTCTGAAATACACTGAGAGATGGTAAACTAACTCAGAAAGAGAGTCAAACTGGTAATTGTTTCTACGCTTTTCTTCTACGGTTTTTAGCCTGTTTTTTTTCTTTTTAGCTGAAAAGAGAGTCTGCAACCACAGTTTCTTGTTAGGCCATTGTATCAGTCAGGTTCTCCAGAGAAATATCAACAATCAGAGATTGTGTGTGTATGTGTGTATGTGTGTGTGTGTAAGGAGACTTATTTTAAGGAATTGGCTCACACGATAGTAGGGCCCGGAAAATCTGAGGGCAGGAGAAACTCAAAAACCCATTGCTGTCTAGTCGATTCAGACTCATAGCAGCCCTATAGGACAGAGCAGAACTCCCCCATGGGGTTTCCAAGGAGCAGCTGGTAGACTTGAACTGCCAGTCTTTTGGTTAGCAGCCAACCTCTTAACCACTGTGCCACCAGGGCTCCTAAGGCAGGCTGGTAGGCTGGAAACTCAGCAAGAGTCGAAGCTGCAGTCTTGAGACAAAATTTCTTTTTTTCTCTGGGAAACCTGTTTTTGCTCTCAAGACCTTCCAGCTGAGTGAAGGGGCCCCACCCACCTTATTGAAGGTAATCTTTATTTTGAAGTAAACTGATTAGAAATGTTAACCATATCTATAAAATACCTTCACTGCAACACCTAGATTACCTGTAGCCATTGCTATTGAGTTGATTTCGACTCATAGTGACCCTTTAGGACAGAGTAGAACTGCCCCATAGAATTTCCAAGGAGTGCCTGGTGGATTTGAACTGCTGGACCTTTTTTGGTTAACAGCTGTAGCACTTAACCACTGCACCACCAGGATTTCCAACACCTAGATTAGTATTTATTAAATAACTGGCTAGCCAAATTGGCACACAAAACTAACAAACGCAGTTACCATTTGGTTAGTTATTCATCACTTTACCAAATTTGCCTAATATGTCTAAGTCTTTTAAAAAATAAATAAATAAAGGAGCTGGAGTAAAATATTTGCCCCATTCAGTAAAATCTGGACAGTATATTTCAGTGTGGTCTAAGATTAAGAGTATAAAGATTTTATTCTTTTACTATATAAAGTATTTAGTATGTTGAAAGAGACAAAATTCTTTTAATTATGGCTTTCATATGGCTTGTTGACTTTAGAAGTTTTATTTTATATTTATCCTATTTGTAAATAAAGAGATAACTAATTTCTAGTAATACTCAATATTAACTATCAAATAATTTTAAACCTCCCAAATTCAAGTCTTTTTCTTTTTAATTCACTACATTTTATTTAGCTCTTTATGTTTTCCTGGCTATATGAACACATAATATAAATAAAACACAGCCTCTGCCCTTAAGGAATTAGGGTCTAGGTTAGTAGGTGAGGTAGAAAAATTAACAATGAAAATATAGTCAGGTAAATACTTTGATAGAAAACCAAAAAGCCAAACCTGTTGCATCAATTTTGACTCATAGTGACCCTATAGGAAAGAGTAGAACTACTTCAGGGTTTCAGAGGAGTGGCTGGTGGATTTGAACTGCCAAGCTTTTGATTAGCAGCCAAAGGTCTTAACCACTGTGCCAGCAGGGCTCAAAGTGCATACCAAATGGCAGTTGTGATTGTAAAGGGAGTTTCCTGGAGAAGGTGCCTCTGAGCTGAATCCTATAAAATTCATAGGAGCTGGGCAAGTGAAGATTATGAGAAAGATTATAACAGGGAAACGAGGGAGCAGCTATCTAAAGGTACCAGGAAGCTGGAGAGAATATGGTGCCTGAAAGGAAATTGAAGAAGTTCAGTATGATTGAAGTTAGGAATGGCTGGAATGCAAAGTATAGAGATGCAAGATACAAGGGCCAGGTTCTAGACTAAAAATCCAAAGACTAGTTGGGAGGCTCTACCTAGAAATGTTGAGTCAGCAAAGATTTCGGAAACTCTAAATTTGAGGGGCCTTAAAGATGAAAATCATCACTATCTGTTGAAAGGTTGTATTTGGAAGAATGAATATGGAGGATTCCAAGAAGTCTCCTACCTTCCTGGCTCACTAGGTAGATGCTGGTGCTCTTTCTTAAGGCAAGGCAAAGAGAAGAATAGGTTTGTGGGTGGTGGGAGGGAATGGGGACAAAAATCTTGGCTGGAGATACAGATTTGGCAGTTATTTCTATATCCAGGTTGTTGAAGCCCAGACAAGTATAAAGAATGAGAAAAGGAGAGGTTTGATAATAAGCACGGCAGAGGAGGAAGGTGGAAAGAGATTGGAGAGCAATAGCCAATGAGGTAGGAGAAAACCCAGCAGAAAATGGTGTCTCCAAAACCAAAAGAGGGCAAAGTATTAAACAGAGTTGAGGTGGGGAAAGGACAAGTGAGATGAAGACTGAAAAGTCACTTTATGTTTAGTAATTAAGAGGTCATTGGTGAACTTTTCCAGGGAAGTTTCAAGGAAGTGGAATAGAGGAGGTAGAGGCCAAACTGTTGACTGTATGGAAGGTGAGGCTGTAGGGACTCGAAGATGGGTTGTGACAAAAATGAGAAAAGTGAAAAATGAAAGAGCTTCATTTGCTTATGTAATTTTTTGTCAAGTAAATACCATATTTTAAGACAATTACAATTACCTATACACTATCTCCACTATCACTATGATTTTAGTATTATATTTTGTCACCTTCGGAAACAATATATGCCATTAATATCGAGTTAGCTGGAGCAGATGCTTTAGATAAAGCCTTTCTAAATGGATGAGAATGTATAAAATGCAAATTGTAGCAGAGTCAGGTAAGTTTTTCTGGTTTCAGTTTCAGAAATCACCCTTTTAAGAGTTTCATTTTTTTCTCCCTTAATTTTTTCAACAGTGTGAAACCCCAAGTGAAACAATTAAACCCTGCGAGGCACAGCAAAACAAATTTCCATATGCCAAGAGAGAATGCTCCATTTTGTACAGTGATGTTTTTGCTCCATGTCGCAACGTGGTAAATGAATGCTTTACTAAACTCTCAGATTTAAAGAAGTACTGCTTCTATAATGTTGAGGTGAACTGGACAAATAATTTAGCTACCCCATTGGCTTTCAAGTATACTGCTTAACCATTTTTAGGAGGACAATTTTTTTAGTTTGCTTTTCTGTAGAAATAATGCCTTAATTGATTTACTCATTCTGTTTCGCTTCATCTCATTTAACACCATGTCTTTGTACATTGTATTTGTAGTAATTTGTTTTCGTTTATAAAGTATTTTTATAGACATCATTTATGATCAAGGCATAAATGTATAGTGGTTATTTGGAAATAATTGTGTAGTCTGTAGTTAGAGTTGAGGGGCAGAGCCTGCATTGGAGGACATAGAGAAATTGAAATTTGAGGTTATTAAACTTATTCACCCAGAACATTATTTAAATACAGTTTATTGGATAGTAATATTTGGTGCATTGCTTCACTTAGCATTCCTGAATTCTAACTTATGCCATGCTAGCTCATCATTACTATTCCCAAACTCGTTTCTTAACTCTTCATGAGTTACCTCTGAGAAAAATTAGCTATTCTATGCAAAATGAGCAGATTTCTGTAGATGAGTCTCTCAGTGATCATGTTTATTTGCGTTCAGAGAGCATTGCCAACTGGGCATTCTTCTCCTCATCTCAAGGTATAGTTTAAAAGTATCACTAGTGACGCTTTTCAAATGGGTTTAGAAGCATATCCCAAGATAGAACGTAGTTTATTTAGAAGCTTAACTTCCTAAATTCCTTTCCAGTGTAATAATTCTAGGTCCCAGTAGTAATGTCAAAAAGCTTAAGATATTTGAAAAATCAAGAGAAAGCACAGTTGGAAGCAGAATATGCTCTTCTTTTAATGTCATGTGAATATGCCAATAATTAAACAGTGAATAATCTGCTATATTGCAGATATTGCAATGATATTTAGTCATTAACTTTATTTCTTTGATCTTTGATATTATATTTGCGTTATAAATTTGTTTCTCCTTTGGGCAATACAGAGATGTAAAGATATTGAGAACCCTCCAAATGACATTGTTAAGCCAACAAATTTTGAAAATATACCAGTTAATTTTCTTTTAGAAGGTTAAGTTTAATGAATTATGGTCGGTAGTTATTGAAATGAAATCATCTTTCACTTCGTTTTTAGATCGATGTTACTTCTTTTGCCAAAAATTGCCATGAAGATACATGTAACTGTAATCTTGGCGGAGATTGCGAATGCTTATGTACAAGTATTGCAGCGTATGCATACAAATGTTGTCAGGAAGGGGTATCAGTTCACTGGAGATCGTCTACTACTTGTTGTGAGTACTGTCCTTAGAACATCACTAAATGGGAACCTTATAAGGAGATTCATATTAATTTTTCCTTTATCATAGAACTAATTCCATGAAAGACATGGAAATAGAATTTACTATTTAAGACAACTGATTTTTATATTCCTTTGACAAAGTAGACAAATGGTATTATAGCAAAAGGATTTATGAAAAGAAAAATTTAAGGTAGTTTTTGCATTCTGTGTTTCATTGCTGTCATTGTAACATTTGAACTGTAAATTATTTATAAACCATTCTCAAAGAAATCATTTATAACTCTAATCCTCTTATGCCTGTGCAATTTCACTCTGTTCTGGTTTTAAGAAACCTCTATTTTTTACAAAATAAATAAATAACCTAATATTGGGTTTGCTTATAGATTGGACTCTTTAAACTTTTTAGTTTATCTGTGTAGGTAGGTAGTAAGTCACCTGAATAACACTTAATGATTTTAACACTTTAAGTTGACATTTCTAAATTGACAGATACATTTGCTGACCTCTAAAATAATCTTATTAAATTTAGTTAATGAAAACAAATCATTCATAAAGAATACCCTTTGAACAGAGGAAGTTTCCAAATAATTATGTTACTCTATGTACTTTCACCTGGTCATTGCTGAATATATGGCCATGTCTTGTGGTCAATTTCTTACATCGATTCATTTTTTTTTTCTTCCTTTTTAGCCCTTGATTGTGAATATTACAATGAAGGTACGTGACTTTTTAATAAAGAATATAACTATAGTATTCTGTTAAGTGTATTTTCATGTTAAAGTTTGTGAAAAACTTATGTTGGGGAAAAAAGTATAAATAGTTCAGAATTTGTTATATACTCTATGAAAGCCTCTACTTATTAAATTTATTAAAATTTCTTAAGTACGCTAGTTAAAATTTATACCTTGAATAATAAAAGGGTGTGTAACTCAGTTCCCAGCCCTTAGGAGGCAATTAACACATAGTTTTTGAATGATATGAATGAATGGATGAGTAACATCAGTTAATTTTTTAAAAGGATAAAATACATATACAAAGGGTATACATTTTACCACTATGGAAAAATACAGACATTGCCCAAATTTTATTATGCTGTGAAAATCAAAGAAACAAATTGTAAATGTGTTAAAAATAACAAAGAATATGTTTAGCCATAACTGTAGGCAAAAATCATTATTTACATATTAACAGAACGAGAACTTATTGATAAGGTAAAAATGAAAGTCTCTCAGACCTACCAAAGAAGAAAAGAAGACTTTTAATAATCATGTAAATGAGATTTTAAAGTATATCTGTGACTAATCTGAGGAGCTCTGGTGGTGCAGTGGTTAAGTGCTTGGCTGCTAACTGAAAGGTCAGCGGACCCTACCAGCCACCCTGTGGAAGGATGTGGCAATCTGCCTCCATAAAGATTGCAGCCTTGGAAACCATAGGGGGCACTTCTACTCTGTCCTGTAGGGTCCCTATGGGTCAGAATGGACTCGATGACAATGGAATTGGCTTTTTGTTTTAGTGACTAATATGAATCATTATAGGTAATCTTAAAAAGCATGTTTTTTCATTATATTGGATCAGTAGTTCCAAGTTTTACCTGCCAACTCAGTGATATTCACTTAGTAACTTTTAGTGATTAAATCTATCTATCAGATTTCAGATGAATTTCTCAGTAATAACAAACAGGTTAGCAATATTTGAATGTTTCCAAGTGGTTTTTCTTCCCAGTCTCCTGTGTAGACAGCATCCCAACCAGCAGATCAGCAGCATGTGGATGTTTGCTCGGTTGTCTCATAACAATCTAATAGTCAGCTGCAGTGATGTCAATGCCTATGTTTTCTGTCTGTGTTGTCCTCAACCCTAATTTTGTATGGTGTCTCAGCCATTAGAAAGGACTTTGTCTTTCAGTACTATCTCATTATATGGAGTAGCTTGGGACGACTTGTACCCTACATCAAATGCTGGAGTGAATAACAGAGAAGGGGGAAATCTGGGGAATTAGTAGTAGTTTGGCAGGTGTGTAGTTTGAGAATGAGGAAGGATGTGGCTCATACCCTTCCCAGCGCCCAGAGCCATCATTAGTGCAGCATATTCAGACATGCGGGAGCTGGCAGAAAATGACAAACAGATCAGTAGTTTCAGGGAACAAAACACTAAATTGGATGAGAAAGTTATGCTTGTGCTTGATAACTAGCAGATCAAATTCATCCAATTAATACTACAGTTTATTAATTGCTTATTATGTTCAAAACACTGTAGTAAGCACATCACTCCTTTACTCTTATTTACTCTATCTCTGAGTTTAGAGGTGATTAATCTTATTTTATAGATGAGGAAGTTAACCCTGATCAAAGTTAAATAACTTACTCAAGGTAGTTAAGTGGTAGAACCAGGATCCAATTCCACTTCTAACAGACTTCAAAACCCAAACTGTTAATTTCTACTTTAGAGTACCTCAATAAACAAACACTTCTTGAAAATCTATCATACACCTGATACTGCTCATCTTTTTTGTGCATAGACAATAAGATATGGTTGGTAGATGAATGTGTGGGCTTAGAGAGTTTGGGATCATATATACCTGGGTTCTGGTCCCAGCATCTACAGTAGGGTGACTTCTGGGAGATGACATTTGAGTTGACTTGAATGGTGAGAAGGAAACTGCCATTTCATGATCCTGGAAGATAGTGTACAAAGAAGAAGGAACAGAAAATAATAAATTTCTGAAATGAGAAAAAAAATTGACAATTGTTTGGGACAAAAGAGAAGCCAGGAAGACTGTACCATGGTCAACAAGTGTGAAGTGAGATGAGGTCAGAGGGAGCAAGCACCAGATCATGTAGGGCCTTGCTCGAGGTAAGGGATTTTATTTTATTTTTGTTGCAATGAGAAGTCTTTGGGGGGAGCACTAAGGAGGCGAGAAGCATGATGTGATTTTAACTTTATAAAGATCACTCTGCTGCTGTGTGAAGGATGTACTGTAGGAGAGGAGAGTGGAGAGAATGAAACCTGGAGACTGTTGTAAGACCTAAAGTGAGATATGATGGTGGCTTTGACAAGAGTGATAGCAGCAAAGATGACAAAAGAAGTTGATTTGGATATGAGCGGGGCAAGTGTTGTATGGTCTATAGGACTCAGTGGATTGGCTCATGGAGTGTGAGATAACACAAGGAGTCAAGGGTGACTCAAAGATTTTTCTCCTCAACAACTGATGAAAGAAGTTGCCATCTACTGAAATGAGCTAATCTGGGCCTGGGTTAGAGTTCACCTTTTGAGATGGTAATTTTAATAGTTCTTTAGATATTCCAGTTGAATGAGCAGATGGATGTTTAAGTCAAGAGCTCATGGAAAAGACCCAGTTATCAGTTTGAAGATGATATTTGAAACCACAGAACTGGATGACATCGTTTAGGGAGAATTTCAAACAACGAAGAGATGAGGGCCAAAGTCAGAGACCTAAGACACAGTCACCTGGAAGATGAGGAGGAAATAAGACTGAGAAAGAGTGCTAATGCAGGGGCAGAAAAGCAAGAGAATGTGACAGAAGTCAAGAAATAAAGTGAAAGAGGAAAGTGGTCAACAATGCAAAATTATGCTAAGAGGGCTGTTGAGATGAAGACAAAAATGTAGGTAACTGATGACTTTAATAGCTGCCTAACTGGAGTAGTTGGGAGGTAGGTCAGCCTGGAGAGGGTTAAGGAGAGAATAGGAAGTAATAAAGTGAAAATACCCAAAGGTAGAGAAAAAGGGGAAAAGAGTAGAGAAATAAATTGATGAAGCGATAGAGGAAGGGAATAATTGCAGGGGCAGTATCTTTATGAAGTTGAGAGTGGATGTGATTCAGAGCTCAAGTGGAGGGGCTAACCTTAGTTAGGTGTGACTTTTTTTCTTTCCAACAGAACAGAAAGCAGGGTGTGTGGGTGCAAAAGCATTTAAATTGGTGAATATTGATGATGGAAAGATGATAGTTCTTAGGGCTTCTGTTTTCACTATAAGGTTAAGAGAATAGGTGATCAGCTGAAAGTGTGGTGTGGAGGGGTGATATTGAAGACTTGGGGAGAAAGAAGAAGCTATGAAATCATCTTCTGGTGAGTGAAGAAATGAAATTACTAGGAAATTTCTAGCAAGGTTGAGTATCTATTTTATTTTTTGTTGTAATAATTTTGGAGTTCTCCTGGTTGGCTCAGGCCTAGGTGACTGCCTGATTTTTCTGCAGTTAACTTCTGATACTCAGGTGCAAGTCTTAGATTTGTTGTGATTTTTCCATATGGGTATATGCATGCAGAAGCTGGATAGTGAAAAATGATGCATTTGAATTGCAGTGTTGGCAAAGAATGTTGAACATATTGCAGACTATAAAAAGAATGAACAAATCAGTATTTGAAGAAATAGAACTAGGATACTCCTTAGAAGGGAGGGTGGCAAGACTTCGGCTCGCTTACTTTGATATGTCCTCAGAAAAGGACATCATATTTGGTTAAGTAGAGGATCAGCAAAAATGAGGAAAACCCTCAATGAGATGGATTGACACAATAACTGTAACAACGGACTCAAACACATCAATGATTGTAAACATGGCACAGGACTGGGCAACATTTCATTCTGTTACATATGAGGTCGCTCTGAGTGGGAGCCAAATCGATGTCAACTAACAACAGAAACAATGCAACAAGGAGAGAGTAGGGCCAGCAAGGTAAGAATGTAAGTGTGTGATTATGGTGCCAGAACAAGAATTCTAATTTGGATAAGGAGGGAGATGAAGACATAAAGAGTGATAAAAAGTGAAAAATGATAGGGTTTTGCTGAGATTGAAGGATTACAGGAGTGAGTACCAGAGGAGTGAGGCAGAAGGACTGGCAGTGATGGTTAGACAGTGAGTGTTTGACAGAAGAATTTTGAGGATTCAGTTGTTGAAGATGACAAGGTCTAGTTTTTGACTGTGTGAGTGAGTGGTTCATGGGGCATGAAACTTAAGAAATCAAGGGGGAGTTAATGAGCCTCCAATTTATTGTCTCTGAAATTTCATCTGATCATAAATTTGATATTTTTGTTACTATAACAATCACAGCGTCACTCTTTTATGAGAAGCAAAGCTGAGTTCCAATATGAGACTTTTAGGAAATGAGATCAGCAATGAGAATTCTGAGGACACTGCTGCCTAAACCTAAGGCATAAATATAAGAAGAGACAGAAAATTACATCCTCAGGGAAAATGCCAGAAGATAACAGGAGTCTGCTTACTCTGAAATCTATTTGATGAGGAAGGTATAGCCGCTTAAACCAATTCAAACAATTAAGAGGTTTTAAGGAAGTGTCGGAAACCCTGGTGGTGTAGTGATTAAGTGCTACGGCTGCTAACCAAAGGGTCGGCAGTTTGAATCCGCCAGATGCTCCCTGGAAACTCTATGGGGCAGTTCTACTCTGTCCTATAGAGTTGCTATGAGTCAGACTCGACTTGATGGCACTGGGTTTGGTTTGGTTTTTTTAAGGAAGTGTCAGCTCTCTCAGTGACTGGACAAATACTGGATCCATGAAAGACAAGTTACAGTAATAGTTACAGAAAAGCTGGGCCATTAAAGAACTCTAATCAATCTATGCAAGGCAGTTTAGGTGCCTTACTGAGCCAAGGAAAATCTGACAGTTTAAGCTGTAAATGTCCAAACATGGCCGGATAGGTTTGGAGAACAGGAGAGATGTATTAAAAAGCAAATGTGTGCAATCTAGCTTTGGTTATTTACGTTAATATTTCCTCAACTTTTAGGAAACAATCTTTGTAAATTTGATGGAGAAAAAAAAAAAAACATTAAAAAAGCACTCTGGTTAATTATATAAAAATCTAGATCACAAATATTTCCCGTTTTTGAAAATCTCCATCTGCATCTCTGTACTCTTTAGCATTCCTTCTGCAGTCCCTTGGGCCTAGAAGCAGAATTGCCTATGAATACTGAATATCTGCCTTTTGCTATAGATTAATTTATTGGTACATTTTGCTTTCTGTCAACAAGTCTGCTGCATTCTAGTGATTGTTCTTTTTTCTAATGCATTACAGGATTCTTTAAACCAGCTCTTTAAACCAGTTCTTCTAGTTTCATTTATAATATTGTGTTGGATTGCCAGAAGAATGAACACATCTGTCTTGGAAGAAGTAGAGCCAGAATGCTCCTTAGAAGGGAGGATGGTGAGACTTCATCTTATGTACTTTGGACATGTTATCAGGAGGAACCAGTCCCTGGGGAAGGATGTCATGTTTGGTAAAGTAGAGGGTCAGCGAAAAAGAGGAAGACCCTCAATGAGATGGATTGACACGACTCCAACAATGGGCTCGAACTCAGCAATGATCGTGAGGATGACACAGGACTGGGCAATGTTTCATTCTGTTGTGCATGGGGTTGGAACCAATTTGACGGCACCTAACAACAACAACAATATTCATAGGGTGAATACAGGACATTCAACCTTCGTGATACACTAATACATTACATGGTGTGACGAAGGAATCTATTTCCTATGATTGTGGTAATAGGGAAAGTATCAACCTGGCAAAGGGAGTAAGAGTTTGATAAAGTACTGCAATAGAGATAGAAAATTGAAAACAAACAAAAAAAGGGGTTATGTAATTACAGAGATTTCTGATACTATTAATGAAAAGTAAATGATTTGAAATGATTATTCTTAATTTGTTTCATCCTAAATAAATTCACAGCTATTTGTTGAGTTCATTGCTTACCACATGCTGGTTACTATGTTATTAAGATATACATGTTATTTAAAGCTAATACAGAAATGAACATTTGTGATTATGTAGGGGGGAAAGAAAAATTTCAATAACCCTCACTATAAAGTCTGTATATGATAACTTCATGCTCATTTTTATGGCATTTACTAAAAATGTAGAGGTATTGTTATTGCTGTAGGTGAGCAAGGAGTTCAATATTCTGCTAAAACTTGTGTAAGTTTTAAGTTCAGAGTGATTTTATTAGATCCCAAAACCAAACCCACCGTAGTAAGTCAGTTTGGACTCATAGCAACCCAAAAGGACAGAGTAGAGCTGCCTCATAGGATTTCCAAAGCCGTAAATCTTCTCCCAGGGAGTGGCTGGTGGATTCAAACTCCTGATCTTTCAGTTGGCAGCCAAGAGCTTTAACCACTGTTCCACCAGGGCTCCTTAGTTTTATTAGATACAGGTGCTGTTGAGTTGGTTCTGATTCATACTAAACCTATGTACCACAGAATGAAACACTGTCTGGTCCTGTGCTGTCATCACAATCACTGCTGTGTTTGAGGCTATTGTCAATCCATCTCATTGAGGGTCTTCCTCTTTTTCAATGACCCTCTACTTTACCAAGCATGATGTCCTTCTCCAGGGACTGGTCCTTCCTGCTAACATTTCCAAGGTATGTAAGATGAAGTCTCACCATCTTCCCTTCTAAGGAGCATTCTGGCTGTACTTCTTCCAAGACATTTGTTTGTTCTTCCAGCAGGCCATGGTATATTCAATATTCTTCATCAACACCGTAGTTCAAAGACATCAATTCTTCTTTGATCTTTTTATTCATTGTCCAGCTTTCACATGCATATGAAGCAATTGAAAATACCGTGGCTTGGGTCAGGTGCACCTTAGTCCTCAAAGTGACATCTTTGCTTTTTACAACTTTAAAGAGATATTTTATAGCAGAGTTACCCAATGTAATACATCATTTGATTTCTTGACTGTTGCTTCCATGGGTGTTGATTGTGGATCCAAATAAAATTAAATCTTTGACAACTTCAGTACTTTCTCCATTTATCATAATGTTGCTTATGGTCCAGTTTTGAGGATTTTTATTTTCTTTATGCGAAAATTAATCCATACTGAAGGCTGTAGTTTTTGATCTTCATCAGTAAGTGCTTCAAGTCATATTCACTTTCAGCAAGCAAGGCTGTGTCATCTGCATAACCCAGGTTGTTTATGAGTCTTCCTCCATTTCTGATGCCCCGTTCTTCCTCATATAGTCCAGATTCTCAGATTATTTGCTTAGCATACAGATTGAATAAGTATGATAAAAGGATACAGCCCTGATACACACCTTTCCTGACATTAAACCATGCAGTATCCCCTTGTGCCTCTTGATCTATATACAGGTTCCATGTGAGCACAATGAACTGTTCTGGAATTCCCATTCTTCGGAATATTATCCATAATTTGTTATGATCCACACAGTCGAATGCCTTTGCATAGTCAATAAAACACAGGTAAACATTTTTCTGGTATTCTCTGTTTTCAGCCAAGATCCATCTGACATCAGCAATGATATCCCTGGTTCCACGTCCACTTCTGAATCTGGCTTGAATTTCTGGCAGTTCCCTGTCAATGTACTAGACAGAATGTGCTTGTTACTGTGTTTAAAGTATTACTGCAGGAAATGATTGCTTTTAGTAGACATTGAAATTATATTTCTCATTGCAAAAAATTATGGTAAGGTCAATGACTTGTCTCTCAACTGTTGGTGAAAATACATGAAAACAATTCAAAAGCAAGATATCAGTTAACTGAGAGTCATTTCAGAAGCTTTAGATTTTTGTACAAATGAATTTCTCAGATAAAAATTATCTCTTCAGGTTGCTGTACTAAAGGACATGTGCAGTAGGGGAGAGAAGCTTTTGTTTAACTGTCTATCGCCTTTCTTCTAACCTTATGTTGAATATCCATAAGGGTGTTTCAAGCTGTGAAGTTGTAGTTGTATATGTCTTACTCATTTTGAAATATATCTCCTTATAATCTACATTTTTATCAATAATTTGAAGTGTATCTGTAACTGTATCTGTGGCGTTTATGTTGCTCTTGTTGTTCCTAGGAAATGAGCCATTGGTGGTAAAGTCTTTTGAAATAATTTTCTTTGATTGTTGTATAATTTTGGTTCATGGAGAAGCACAATGTGTAACATACATTTGTAACATTGGTGGGGGCCCACTACTGTACTGCCAGGCTCAGAAAAATTCTCCGTTGTTCCTGTTAGCTCCATCTTGGTGTGGGAGAAAATTCTGCTTTCACGTCTCCATTTCCATTCCAAATGCCGAAGTCCCTAATAAAGCTCTTTTCATTATGACTTACAAGTGTCCCCAGCTGCTCAGTGATGAGTTGTCCCACATGATGAGTCAGTAGTAAGGACTACACTTGAATATAATTTAATCATTTGAGTTTCTCCTCTCTTCACCTGGTCCTCAGGATGGAAAGTTTGGTTCTTGTTCTCTTTTCTACTTGGAAGACTTCTCATACCTCCAATCCAGTCATCCTCTCCCCTTCCCTTAGTGGTCTTCATTTCTGAAAGGGGAAAAACCTGGACCTCACATTTCTTTAGATCTTTTTCCTCCTTTTCAGGGTGGGCTGGGAAAGGAAAATTGCCTGTGAGATAAAAAGGAGAAAAAGAGGGCAAGCGAAATACACTGAGAACAACCAGATTAATCTTTTGTGATCTGACCTACAACACATGTTAACATTTTACTTAAACTACACTGCAAAATATGCATATACCTGTAAAAAGTATACAGCTGATAATTATGTAACTTAATTTCTGATGATTTGGGAGGAAATTGAAAGTGTTGTAATATCTCAGGTATTAAAAAATTAAGCGACACAGAGATTAGGTTGAAGGTAAATACAACTTTTGTCATAAAATCGAACTTCTAAAAAAATTTTTTTTGGACTATCAGCATACTTAATTATCATTTAGTTACTTCTCTTTATATGATGGAGTGGGCAGAAAAATTATTTTGGTCGAGTTGAGTTTCAGGTTTGGTTCTACTAGTTTTTTACAATAGGTACTTTTTTCTGTATAGAACCCATTAAGTCACTGAAATTGTAGTATAAGTAAAAAGGTCTTTGACTTCTCTCTTAAGATTCATCTTATTTATTTATTTTTGTATAGACATACCTCACTGATGAAATTCAATAATTTACAGAAAAAGGAAATATTGTGTATCATGTCTGTGAATTCTGTTTTTATGCTATGCAATCTACTAAGGGGAAATGATTCTTAGAAAACTATCAAAATGTGTTTCCATTGATAGAGTTAAATTTATTATGTATATTGAATCTTGGAATATTAGAATATCAGAATCTTGGAATATTAGAGCTGGAAAGTAATCTAGGCAAACTTCTTCATATAGGTAAGAAACTTTGAGGTCCAGAAAGCTTAACTCAACCTTCCATGCAGTATATATATATATATAAAACATATACATACATAATTGGAAATACGTATTCTGAATTATTAGTTTTTAAAAGAGTTCAGTTATGTTATTAGTGATACATTTTTAAAGGCTTTTTTTTGGAGTATTTTTTAGTTATTAAAATCTGTTTTATTTAAGTGACAGATTGAAATTTAAAAATTCTATGCTAACTTTTAATCTTCTGATTTGCTTTTAACTAGGACTTGGAGAAGGACCATATATGCTGGCAAGTTATGGGCACAGTGGCCTTATTCTGGGGGCCAATATGAGCAGTAGAAGCATTTTCTCTTTTCCAAGAAATGGTATTCATGACAATTTATTTTTTAATTTTATGATCACTCCAGGCCTTTTCAAAGAGAAGGCATCATGTAAGTATAATTTCCAATTGAAAATAATAATTTAATTTTCCATTTACACTTCTCATATATTCAGTAAAAATTGATCTAATATGTTTTTGATATTTTCTAGGCCTTAAATTATATAAAACCAAATATACATTGACACATGAATTAGCTATCTCTTTTATGTATACAATCTTTTCTTTGTTTATCTGTTGGCATGTGTGTGCTAATTAGAGCTCCAATTGATTGAGTTCTTGGTCCTAAATAAAGCACAGCTTAAATTTTCATAGTATTAATAATCACAGAATTTAATTTGAAATTTTTGGAAAATTACCCACCGATCACTAAGATTTGAAAGATTTTAATGCCAGATTAAAGTAAAACGAAATAGATTATACTTGAGTGTCAAAGAAGTTAGCAATTAAAAGCATAAATCAGAATCTAGGCAGTCATTGAGACTTCCCGGTATACTTACCTGGCCTTGTCTGTCCTACTTCACTGACATGTCTTAAGTGACAAGAACCTGGGCCTGCATTTAGCTGGTTTGCACAGGCAGGTCTACACTGCTTGTATCCACCTGGCACCTGTTCTGTTGGTTAGTGCCCCCTTCTGATCCATTTATGCCCAGACTGCATTGTTGATATACCACACCTACCTAGAATAGTGCGCAGTATGTTTATATGCTTAATAAATATTTATTGAGTGGATGAATCTAACTTAGATTTCAGATTATAAGAAATACTCTGATTCTCTAGTTAAATTGTTTCTTTTCTGTGCTCTCTTAGGTCTTTTTTAACCTATGAAAACTTTCATAATCTGAAGTTTTAATTTATGTGTTGGTTACATTTTTTTTTTTTTTTCTTCTTGTAAAAATTTCTTTTATTCTTTGGATCTCTCAGTGTTCAGCAGAGGAATTTTCAGGACACAGTAAATTTCGGAACACAGTAAATGTCTTTGGAATGAGACATTGGATTTTAGAGAACCCTTCGTTTTATGACTTTCAATAATAAATGCTTTTAGTAGAAAAGAATTAATGGTATTTATTTAAAAAAAACTTAATCTTCAATTTCAAAACTTTTCTCTTATGAGTTTTACTGATCTAAGGAAAACTTTCAAAGCACATATCAAAGAAGGATGACCCTTCTCAAAATATTTGCAAAATGTAATTATTAGTTAGCCATTTGATTATCTTTTGGGAAGTGGACAATAATGTTGAGCAAATAGTTCTTAATGCAGTAAAGTCACTTGTAAGAACATTTGCTCATTTAGGTCCCTGTGATACTGAAATGTAGTTGCACCCCTAAATTGGCCTTTTTTCTACCTTCTCTCGGTCTTTTATCATCCAGTTTAACTGTTTGTAGATTTTATGTATTTGAAGATATTAAAGTTTACAAACACAAATGCATAGTATTCAATTGATCATTCAGTTTCTTCTGCCTTGTACATTCTGGGGTCATAAGTTGATATATATATATATATTTTTTTTTTTCCCCAAAACATGGGAAATTATTTAAAAAATAGAACTCTCTAAAGACTGATTTTTTGAGGGAGGAGGGAGCTGTTACTGTTATTCATTACGTTTAAAATGCTCCTTTCACAATTCATTACTGAAATCTTTCTTGTTGGCATTAACTATGTATGATGATTATAAAGTACAGTGTTTTGACTTTATAAATACATTGTTTAATGCCAGCGTCCATGATCTACCTTCTCCTGAGAGCCCGGGGAGTGTCAAACACACTGCTTTATGTTTTACAGCATTGGCAGTTGTGTCCTTGGAATCTGCTGAAAGGCCAAACTACTTTCTCTATGTCCATGACAATGACACTCTTAGTCTGAAACTGTGGGAGGCGAATTCAGCCTTTCATCGCAGAGCCACATTTTTCCACCATCAGGGCCTCTGGATTCCTGGTTACAGCACATTTGAATTATACAGCAAGAAAGGCTTTTTCATCGTATTCACAGATTCTGGTGTCAAAGCATCTAAGTATGATGAGTCTGAAGAATTTAAATATTCAAGTAGCTTCAGCGTAGAAGGTACGTTTTCCAAGATCTCCAAAAAAAGAAAAAACAGAACAAATAAATACTTTACATAATGGGAGAAAATTTAGCAGGTTTTTGTATTTAAATCCATTCTTCTAAAAATTAATTTTTTACTTTGAAGTGGAAAAAAATTTCCTGTGGTGCTGTTGGAAAGACACATTAATAATTCCATTTTAACTGTAGTAACAGTTATTTACTGAGCACTTCCAAAGTCCTTTTCAGACATATTTTATCATCCTCAAATTTGGTATATATAAAGATAACCTGGGGTCTTGTTTGTACGCATACTCCCAACCCTTTCCTCTATAATTTTCATTTAATCTGCCTGGCATGGGGCCAGACTGTGTTTTATCTCCATGAGCTCTAATCCTCTAAAATACTGTATGAAGTAGATGGTGTAGATTCCCCATTTTATGGATCAGGAAACCGGCTCTGACTGGTTAAGGAGCTTGCCCAAGTACATAGCCAGGATGCAAACCTAGCAGGTCTGATTTGAAAACCATTGTTCCTTCTGTTACATTATGCTGCTTTTCACTGATTTGTTTATCATTGAAAATAAGCATGTGTATATGTAGATCCTTTATTGGAATTGGGATATAAAATAGTTCAATTGTATAGCATATACATTATGCTTTTGAATAGTATCAGCATGGTTGTACACTGCGAAAGAAGTTTACCATGGTCATGTGAACCTGCCTTAATTTGCATGTAAGCCCTCCCAAAAAACCCCAACCTGTTGCCATTGAGTTGATTCTGACACATAGCAGAGTAGAACTGCCCCATAAGATTTCCGAGGAGTGGCTGGTGGATTTAAACGGCCAACCTTTTAATTAGCAATGAGGCTCTTAACCACTGCATCACCAGGGCTCCAATTTGTATGTAGTGTGTATTGTGTATTATATGTGTATGTCTGTGTATGTGTGTATGGTGTATATGTATGTATGTGTGTGTGCGTTTTATGTATTCAGGTTCTTTTCTATTAATTTTCAAATTTTAAACTTTGAAAACTTTGGCATATTTAAGGTTACTTAAATTGACATATATCTAGGAAACTCCTAAAGTTTAAATTTTATTTATTAATTTATTAAAATGCTTTATTAGCAGCAGCTGGTCTTTGCTTAAATCATTGCAGCCTTTTCATATGCTTTTAAAATTATAATTTATATTTATATGTATCTATTTTTTTTTTTTTATCAGAGCCCTGGTGGCACAGTGGTTAAGCATTTGGCTGCTAACTAAAAGGTCAGAATTGACTCGATAACGATGGACTTTTTTTTTTTTTGTATAAATAAATAAACATATGTGTGTGTATATATATATATAGGGTCGCTATGAGTGAGAATCGACTCGACGGCTGTGGGTTGTTTTGGGGTGTATATATATATATATATATATATATATATATATATATATATATATATATATATATATATATATAAATAAACCAAACCCATTTCCACTGAGTTGATTCCTACTTGTAGTTAACCTACAGGACTGAGTGGAACTGCCCCATAGGGTTTCCAAGGAGTGGCTGGTAAATTGAAACTGCTGACCTTTTGGTTAGCAGCTGAGCTCTTAACCACTGCACTCTCTATATAAATTCAGTGCCCCATTTCATTAATTCCATCCTTTGGCCTAATATATGCAATTGGCAGGATCTGTTGGTTATGTAGTGATTTGAGTTCTATGGTCTCTCCAGGTCTGCCTGGTTTTGATTTGTGGGGTTGCCTTGAGTTTGGTTCCTTCTCAAGCAAGCTGCCTCAAACTAAATTCTCCCTAATGTTGATGTCCCTTATCTGTTGTACATGTAACTTAATAATTTTCTGTCCCTTTGTTGTATTAACTGCTACAACCTTGGTCTGTTCACAAGTCAATTTCTTTTACTTTTACTGTAAAAGTCCTTTTACAGGATTATCTAGTTCCGTACTATTTGTCTATTCAGTCTTTGATCTTTGGTTTAACCCATATGAATTTAGTTCTGTTTATCTTTGTCATTAGGCATATTACTAGGATGTTCCTAATAGAGACCCCTTCTAACTCTAGACCTTTGTTTCCACTTAGCTCCTGAGCTTTCAGGAATAATTTGGTTAACTCTCTTGCTGACACCCTTTCCTGTACTCCTGTCCCTTTCATTGTGTTCCTCATGCAACTCTTAACTCCATATTCAGACTCAACTTCCAGCTATGCTCCTGAAAGTATAGACTGATTAGGAAATATCATGCGTCCCATAGCAAATGGAATCACATCTTCTCACACTTTCAATTCCCCAGGGAAGCGGTAACTGGCCTGAAACCTATGTGGAACAAGGAATTGTCTGCCTCTCTGGTTAGCTCCCATCTTTTCTGGAAGTTTCTCTCTCTGAATTCATAAGCTGAACCTTGCTTGCATTACTAAAGCTTTGGAGTTCAGTTATTTTTAGGTCACCTAGCCTTTGGAGGATTACTGAAGCTGGAGAGATTAAATAATTTGGGCAATGTCATCAGCTAAGACGTGGCAGAGACAGGATTAAACCTGGTTTTGTCTAACTTTTAGAGCCCATATGATTTCAGGATATAAAACTGACTTCTTGAGCTTAGATTCCAGTTCTTTTATATAGTTGTGTATAAGTAGATAGAGTTGTATGATCTTGAATAAGTTTCTTAACATCTCTGTTCTTCAGTTTGCTCACTGGTAACATGAGAGAATGAATAGTACCTACTTCATAGGAATTAGTTATTATTATCCCAATGGGATCTCTATCAATACTGTCTGGACTTTGGAAACAGAGTCCACCCATGTCTCCTGGTTTTCTAGTGCTTGTATCTATTTTTTCATTCCTAGAAAACAACTTCTGAATAATCTAATTCTTAGTGAAAAGGACAATGTATTTGTCTCTCTCCTTTGAATACTAAGAGTGTCTAGTTCCACTGATTTCTGGAAGATTTTCCTGATTCAGCAGAAATCTGCTCTTATTTCTAGAGAGTCTAGGAGGTCAATAACTATTGAATTTTCTGAATTTCAGAAAGCAACCTCCACTGCTTTATCCAATGTTTAAAAGCCATGCTTTATTTTCAAAACTCAAGAGTTTGATATCTGCCTTGGTTCTCACAAACAAAGCCTTCCATCCTAACCAAACCTCTTAAAGCAGTCTAAGAGAGCTAATCATTAGCCCTTTCCGTTGAGAATAAATTTCTCTAAACCTTGCAAGTCTCTGGATTTTGGAAAATTCAAATTGAGCTTCAAATTTCTGCCCATTGAAAGGGATTCTTGTGATCTTAAGAAAGAGTCACTGACATGGCCTATAAAATATTCCATAAAAAAAAAAAAGTGGTTGTAATATTTTTACTTGTATTTACTTATAGTTGAACTTCACATGCCTCTGTTTACCCCTCTACTCTAGAAATTAACTCCATTAGAACTAGACCTAACTACCCCATCGGAACTTTGGAGAACTGGCACCAATGACATCATCAAAATCTCAGAACTGATATTTGTGGGCTTCCTGAACCTAGAAAACTCTAGTAGTCCATCCTGAGTGTTAACCCATGAGCTCAGTAACCCAGGTCTAGCAGTTACGTTAATCTTTAGATGCATAGATGCCTTCTAAAAAGTCTTACATTCCTCCCCCACACTTTGGAGTTGGATTCACTATCTCGAGTCCAAGAAACATAACCTATTTCCTGAACTTCCTTCTTTGTGGAGCTTTCTTGTTCAGAGATACTTTTGGGCAGCTCTAGAAGACTGCTATGTGATGTGGTAGGGGGAGTATTAGCAGAGTTTGCATGAGGAAACACTTCATCAAGATAGGCTTTATAATTGTAAATATGTATTGTTCAAATTCCTTCATTTATTTTTTGGTCATCAAGTAATACCAAGTTCAAGTCAGCGTGCTGACTTCTGTGAGAAGAACAAACATGGAATGTTCTCTGGAGATTTGAAGTCAGGAAACAAGATTTGGTCCCACTATGTTTCTAATTGTTTGAACTTGGCAAGTCACTTAGCTGCTCTGAGCCTCAATTTCTTCATTCATAAAATGGAAATAATACCTGCTTAATAGGATTATTATGAGGATAAAATAGAATAATGATGAAATATTACTTTGTACAATACAAAATTCCAAACAAGTATATGGTATTATTATTACATGCAGATCCATGAAACCCCACTAAACCTAATGAAGAAGATTTTGAATTTTCTTTAGCCTCCCTCAGCCTCTTGCTTTTTTGGGATAGTCAAACTAGTATGAAATGCTTTCATCAACAATTAAGACACTTTTTTTTCCCTGTAGTCATAGTCGAAGAGGGGTCAAGCCATAGGAAGCTTCATATCATCGTTTTTCAATCTGTGCATTAACACTGTACGCAATCTAAACTGAATTTTTTTCCCCAGAAATTCAAGCAGCAGTTCCTTACAGAAGGATGTGTGAATGGAGATATGAACCTTGTGCCACTCCCTGTTTTAAAACATGTAGTGATCCTGAAGCACTAGCATGTAAATTTCTTCCACCGTAAGTAATGTTTACCATTAAATGAGTAAACCCAGTATTAGCAGATATTTTCCATGATTTTTTTTTTTTTTAGATTTAAAGCAACTACTCTCAATAGAAAATTGTACATGCTATATACTCATTCGTGGATTTATTTCATTCAAGAAATATTTATTGAGGGTTACTGTGTGCCAGGACTCTTGCTTTTTACCAGTTGCAATTGAGCCAGTTCCAACTCATGGCAACCCCATGAAGTATCAGATTGGAACTGGGCTCCATAGGATTTTCAATGGCCGATTTTTCAGAAGTAGGTCATTGTAGTTGCTAGAGGTACAGTCGTGAGCAAACAGACAAAATACCTGCCCTCATGTAGTTTCCATTTTGTTGGGTTGAGACTGAGAATAAACAAACAAAGGAGCAAATATACAGTACATTGATATAATAAGTATTATGGAGGAAAAAAAGCGACAGGAAGTATGAAGCATGTGTGTATGTTTGTTACCTAATATATGGTGTTAGGGAAAGGCTGGCTGATAAGAGTTCTGAAGGAAGTGAGGGAACCGGCCATGAGGATATCTGAGACAAGAGCCATCCAATTTGAAACATTGCAAAGGTTGAGGATAAGTTTGGTGCGTTTGTTGATCAGCAAGGAGGACAGTTAGTTGGAGCACTGTGAACAAGACTGAGACAGGTAGAAAATGAGATCAAAGAACCATAGAAGTGGGCAAATCATGTAGGGCCATTAGCCTGTTGTTAAAGACTTAGTTTTTTTTCTCTGAATAAGATAGGGAGCCGCTGGTGTATTTTGGGCAGAGGAGCAGTATGGTCTGATATATGTTTTAAAAGGTTCATTCTGTCATATTGAGAATATATACTCTTGGGGAGGGGAAGGGCAAGGACAGAACTGGTCAGTAATATGCACAAAAGATAAAGATGAAGGTAATTTGACTAAGTTTGTATCAGTGAGAAGTGAACAGATTCTGAATATATTTCAAACTAAGGGCCTTAGGATATGGAATTAATATTGCAAGAGAAAGAGGAGTTAAAAGCTCAACTTTTTGGCCTCAGCAATTATTAGGTGGACCCTCGTGAAACTGATGTTTTTGTAACTGAAACTGGTTGAATATCGGCAATTTCAAATGATTCAATTTAATAGAAGAACTGGGTTGTAATTTCCTGGGATAAGGAAGATGTTAGGAGGAGCAGCTTGGAGGCGAAACGAGGGACTTGGTTTTGAACATTTTAAATTTGAGACTGAGAATTGAACATAGGATTTAGCAACCTAGAGATGACCAGTGACCTTAACGAGGGTGTTTTTGCAAAATTATGGGAGTGAAAGCCAATTGCAGTGGGTTTAAGAGAGAATTGGAAGGGCCAAAATGTAGACAGAGAGTATAAACAACTTTTTCCTTCTTTCTTTTTTTTAAGGAGCTTTATTGTGAATTAGAACAGAGAAATGGCTCAATAGTATTCTTTTACATTAAGCATTTAATGAGCATCTATTCTGTAATGGGCACTGGTGCTATAAAAGGCTCTGGGCATGTGAATAAATCAGGCACAGCCCCAATCTTAAGGAGCTCAGAGCCTTTAGGAAGAAGCCAGAAACAAAAGCAGATAATGACAATACAGTAGAATGAGAGCTGGAAGAATAACAGCAAAAGCTAGCACATTTAAGTATTTACAGCAGGGCTCGCTCTGTAAAATGGGTAATCTCATTATTCTCATCTTCAGAAGAGAAAATGGGGGCACAGAGAAGTTAGACATTTTGTCCTTGTTCACACAATTTGTAAGCAGTGGAACCAGGATTTAAATGACTACACCTTGTTGTGTCTCAAGTGCTATGATATGAGAGAAGGCAGTTTTATCTGTGCTTATTTTCTTAAAAATAAAAGCACCCTATTCTTTCTGAAAAGGAGAAATCTTCGCCATTCATTCAAACCCCTTACATTCACAAATTGCTGGCCATCAAGAGAAAGAGGAGCGACAGCGGGAGGCTAAGCAGTGGGGCATGCACTTGGGGAAAGAGGAATGAGAGAATGAGAACTGAGGTGATAGTCAGCTCAGGCTCTGTGGAGGAAGTAGAGCTATATTTTAAAGTGTCATTTGGCTAGTTTATTACTTCTTAAGGCATACGCAATCTCTGAGGTGGTTGAACCCAAATCCCCAACGGTTTCGATTTACTGGCCAGTTTTCTTCTTGTGTGCCATCGAGTCAGTTCTGACTCATAACGACCCTATAGGACAGAATAGAACTGCCCCCATAGGGTTTCCAAGGAGTGGCTGGTGGATTTGAATTGACAACCTTTTGGTTAGCAGCTGAGTTCTTAACCACAGAGCCACCAGGGCTCCCATGGCACGTAAAAACAAAACAAAACAAAAAAAACCAAACCCATTGCTGTCCAGTCGATTCCGACTCATAGCGACCCTACAGGACAGAGTAGAACTGCCCCATAGAGTTTGCAAGGAGCACCTGGTGGATTCAAACTGCCATCCTTTTGGTTAGCAGCCATAGCTCTTAACCACTATGCTACCAGGGCTTCCGATGGCATAAAGCCATTGTTAAAAATATGAACATCTAGTGTTAAAAACAGAATCCCTGGTGGCAAAACAGTTAAGTGCTCCACTAGTAGCTGAAAGTTTGGTGGTTGAAACCCACCCAGAGGCACCTTGGAAAATAAACCTGGTGATTTGCTTCTGAAAGGTCACGGCCTTGAAAACCCCATGGAGCAATTCTGCTATGTACATACGGGTCCTTATGAGTTGGAATTGACTCAAGAACAACTAGCAACAACAACAAGTGTTAAAATTATAAACATCTAGTAGAAAATGAAAGTTTTTATGAGAAAAGGTATCAACTAGCATGCTGTAGAACATGTAAGTAAATAAAATTTTTCCTGTTATATAATGCACCTTTTGTAAGAACTGCTCTGCCTCTGAGACATTAAATTTGTCAGTTAGAAGTTGTATAGATTAGCAGTCATATGGCAAAATAAGAAGGAAGCCGCTATGGGCTACTATGAGAGAAGGCATTTAAGTCAGTGGTCTTTGGAAAATAATGTAGGAGGGATGGGTCTGGTTTTGACTTGAATAAAAAAGTGGCAAAATAATTGAGTTGCATAAAAATTAGTGTTAATTTCATGATAACTGACTTCCCCTAGTGTTTTCAGCAACCTAGAAACTAATTTTTCTTCTGTCCTCTGCTTGATAAAGTTTAGAGTAGAATAGTAATATCATCAAAAAGCAAACCAAACCCAGTGCCGTCGAGTCGATTCCGACTCATAGCGACCCTATAGGACAGAGTAGAACTGCCCCATAGAGTTTCCAAGGAGCACCTGGTGGATTCAAACTGCCGACCCTTTGGTTAGCAGCCATAGCGCTTAACCACTACACCACCAGGGTTTCTAGTAATACATAGATAGGTTAAACTTCTGTTATACAAATTCATCTCATGCAACAAACAACGGACCATGTAAGTTACACTGTTCATGTTAAAAAAAAAAAAAATCATTGGTGAAGGAGACAAACAAGATATGGCTGTGTCTCATTTTAAGAGCAATTTAAGCCTTTCTTGGTTTTTAGTGTTGCCTGTATTTCCTATTGAGTTGTATTTCCTTCCGTGATTCGAGCGCCCTCTGGTGGCAGCACTTACACCTAGTGTCAAGGTCATTTCCATCCCCAATGAAAAAGGCCTTGGACAGTTTTGGTTCAAATTCTTTACTTTACTAATGAGACAATTGGAAATGTTTTAAATATATTAAATATATCATTACAACCTGCTAGGGTATCTGAGAGGCCGACAAGCAATCCTTTTCATGACAATATTTGCATTAATTCTCTGTAGAACGTATGAATCTAATAATTAGAGTTGGTTGTACATCAAGGAAGGAGACCTGGTGGTGCAGTAGTTAAGCATTTGGCTGCTGACTGAAAGGCCGGAGGTTTGAACCCACCAGCCGCTGCATGGGGAAAAGATGTGGCAATCTGCTTCTGTAAAGATTACAATCTTGGAAACCCTATGGGGCAGTTCTACTCTGTCCTACAGGATCACTATGAGTTGGAATCAATTCGATGGCAATGGGTTTGGTTTGGTATATAAAGGATTGCATTTATTTCCTTCAAACCAGACAAAATTGAACTCTGAGCCCCATTTGCACTTGAAAAAAAATTTAATCTCAGTCATTTTCCTGACTTCATTCTCTTAGAGGAAATGCATTCACAATGGTTCCTCCTATCTTTGGCCCACAATGCCCAAGCTCCTGTCATCTTGAAATTTGGCACTCTTGCTTAGCTTCTGTGTCACATACAAGGGCTGTACATCCTTACCAGGACCGGACTCCCTGGATCTTAACACCTGGTCTCCTCAGACTCATATGCAACCTTCTTCTCCCAGGTACTGCCAGAAATCTGGGCACAGTCTTTGCTGCTCTTGGGAGCTGTGTCCTCTGCCCCTCTTCTCTGTTTTCAAAGACCTGTAACCATCCCTCACTCCCATTTCTTCCACCCAGAGCCTCTAATATCTTTTCAATAACTTTAGAATTTTATAATAGCCATGGAGAGCCACCGAAGATGCTGTTTTTGTCCTATAAACATCCTTTAATCAAGAATATTTAAAAAAACCTGCCTATCTGCTTGGAAGTGGGGGAGTGTAAGAGTGGACAGAAACAGTAGACCAAATATAGGCTAAAATCCCAATAAATTATTTTTTAGTATCTTCACTAATTTATATAAAATGGTGTTAGTGGACCCCAAGCATATCTTTTGAATATTCTGTGTTCAAATCTGCCTTAATCATTGATAATATGCTTTTATCATCAGTTATCTTGTGATTTCATAAGATAGTATGATGAAGTGGTAACAAATAGAGCAGTTGGTGCTCGAGAAGGGGGATACAAGAATTTCATAATATCTTAGTTGCGTAAGTTAAATGAAGGTTTTTTTTTAATTTCAAACTTTTTTTGATTTTGTTTTCCTTCTTGTTTCATATAAAGGGTTGAAGGATGCTTGCCCTACTGCCCTAAGAATATGATCCTTGATGAGATCACTCTCAAATGTGTTTATCCAGGAGACTGTAAGTGTGAACTGTCTTCATTTGTTCTGAGAAGTGAAACACTTGAATATTATTTCTCTATGATGGCAAGAGATAGAGAACAGAATTTTTAGACAGACAATAAACTTATAAGATTCTTCTTCAATATTCCTTCCATAGTTATTTGTTCCTAATTACTCTCCAAATCATTTTCATCTTGCCTCTAACATCCCTCCTGCTTTCTCTGTCCCAAAGCATTATTTCCCTTTAACCTAAAGATTCCTATATCAACTATGTGGGCTTTACTTTAAACAAATACAGTTTAAGGAAAAGAATCTTTGTTTCTTTGTAGGCATACCTCCCACAGAACCAGCATTAATGACACCTACTAGTCCACCACCAGGTAAGCCATCTGTACAACCCATGTTTATAGGTATTGTTACAATTTTAAAGTTAGTATTATGTAGTTTAAGTCTTGGAACACTTGTAACAGCTACTGTTATTAGTATTATCTCATCGACTAGAAAATCCAGCACTTACTTTTTCTTCATTAAGGAGCTGTTCACTGGTTCAGCATGCCTCATTTTTTGAAAGGTTTCTGCATGTGGCCCACCCCTTTCTCTATTTGATGTAGTATGCATAAATAGGATTTCCCTCACATTTTTGCCTAGAATTTCGGGCAGTCACTGCCTGTCTGTCTATGTGTGTTGCTATGATGCCGAACGGATTTCAGTGGAGTTTTCAGACTAATACTGACTAGGAAGAAAGTACTGGCAATCTACTTCTTTGAAAATCAGACAAAGAAACCCTATGGATCACAACAGAACATTGTCAGATCAGCAGCCTATTGTATCAAGCAGTGTTTTGTTCCATTGTTCATGGAGTCACCATGTGTCAGGGTCCATTCAATGACAGCTAACAACAACAAAGTCTTCTTAAATTTTTGCAGCAGTTGAGTTGGCTGTAAATGAGATGTTGATGCAAATGAACTTTTTCTTTAGTGTCTCCATTCCCATTCCTGTGTTCTTTTCTGTCCCATGGTTGCGAGGAGACATTCTGGGCTCACATCCTCCCTTTTCTATCTCACTATAAAACTTGCTTTTAGGAAAGAATCTAATAAATCCATCCACAGTGACTGGATAAACTTAATGCATTACTTTTCCATAGATTCAATTTAGATAAATTCTTTTGATTTATTTGACAAGCTAATTTATTTGTGTGCCAAATCTGCAAGGCACTGTCCTGGCGCTAGGAGGGGGAGGAAGGAAGGAGTTTAAGGTAAATAATTCACAGCCTCTACCCTAAAACAGCTAGTAGTCCATAGGCTATTGTGATATTATAATAATAGTAAATATAAGCAGCACTCAGGAGGGGCATTATACTTATTTTAGAAGTAGAGTCTCAGAAGGGTCACAGAAGATAGGAGTTGGGTAGGGTAAGAAAGGGAGGAAGTATGATCCAGCTAGAAGGGATAGCATGTGTAAAGGCCTAGAAGTAAGGCAGTACATGTCACACGTTGGGACTTTGAGCAGGTTAGTATGTCTTGCGCATGCAATGGGAGGGAAATTGTGCCAAGAGATGAGATGGAGGAGATTATGGGGGCCAGATCACAGAAGGTCCATGGCAAGAAATTTGGATTTTTTTTCTGAAGACAATGGAGTACTCATCGAAAGGTTTTAATGAGTCCTTTGACATCTTCAGAAATAACAACCTCACTACAACCATCACTATTACCACTATTCTTATCGCTGTTATTGTTAGGTGTTGAGTCAGTTCCGACTCATAGTGACCCTGTGTACAACAGAATGAAACACTGCCCTCCTCACAGTCCTTGCTGTGTTTGAGCCAATTGTTGTAGCTGCTGTGTCAATCCATCTTGTTGCGGGTCTTCCTCTTTTTTGCTGACCTTCTACTAAGCGTGATGTCCCTCTTCAGGGACAGGTCCCTCCTGACAACATGTACAAAGTACATGAGACAAAGTCTAGCCATCCTTGCTTCTAAGGAGCATTTTGGCAGTACTTCTTCCAAGGCAGATTTGCTTGTTCTTCTGGCAGTCCATGGTATATTCAATATTCTTCGCCAACAGGGTAGTTCTCATGCATCAGTTCTTCTTCTTTGGTGTTTCTTATTCATTGTCCAACTTTCTCATGCATATGAGATGATTAAAAATACCATGGCTTGGATCAAGTACACCTTAGTCCTCAAAGTGACATCTTTGCTTTTTAACACTTTAAAAAGGCCTTTTGCATCAGATTTGTCCAGTACAATATATTGTTTGATACCTTGACCGCTGCTTCCGTGGGTGTTGATTGTGGATCCAAGTAAAATGAAATCCTTGACAACTTCAGTCTTTTCTTTTTTTTAATCATGATACTGCTTATTGGTCCAGTCGTGAGGATTTTTGCTTTTTTTATGTTGCAGTGTAATCTATACTGAGGGCTATAGTCTTTGATCTTCATCAGCAAGTGCTTCAAGTCTTTTTTACTTGCAGCAAGCAAAGTTGTGTCATGTGCATATTGCAGGTTGTTAATGAGTCTTTCTCCAATCTTGATGCTACGTTCTTCTATTGTTGAGTCCATTCTGACTTATAGCAACCCTAAAGGACAAAGTAGAACTGCCACATGGGGTTTCCAAGGAGTGGCTGGTGGACTCAAACTGCTGACCTTTTTGTTAGCTGCCAAGCTCTTAACCACTATTTATTGTTTTTTTTTTGTATCTGCCAGGCATTGAACTAAGAACTTTCTATACTTTGTATCCTTCGGTACTCATAAGAATCCTATGAGAGAAGTATTATCATTATCCTTCTTATAGACTAAGTAATGTTTTTTGTCTTGTGGAATTTTAATCATCAGTGAGTTTACAATGGTTTAAGACATATTTTGGGGGAGGAGGGCTAAGGTACTTTTCCTACATCTTTTAATCTATGGAGGGAATAAGTCTGTGAACAGGACTGCACATCCTAACCTCCAGGGCATAGACTATTAATTTTTCTAAGTACTGCTATCTGTTTTCAGTTCCCTAACATCCCACAAATCAATATTCAACATATACCTTGACATCTAAAATTATTTGAACCACCACTTTACATAGGTAGAATACATGGACTATACTCTGTGACTCTTAGTGGTAAGAAAACTATTCTGAAAGTAAAACTATTTCTATTTTCAGATGACATGATCTTGTATATATAATATCCTAAGAAAGCTGGTAAAGCCTATTATAACTAATAAATGAATTCAGCAAGGCAACAGAATACAAGATAAATATACAAAAATTAATTGTATTTCAATATTGAACAGTCCACAAAATGAAATTAAGAGAATGATTCTATTTACAGCAGCATAGAAAAGAATAAAATACTTAGGAATAAATTTATCAAAAGAAGAGTAAGACTTCCATGAAAACTGCAAGACATTATTGAAAGAATTAAGAAAATCAAAATAAATGGAAAAACATCACTTGCTAATGAACTGGAAGACTTAGTGCTATTAAAATGGAAGTACTCCCAAAATTGATCGACTGATTCAATGCAATCTCTATCAAAATCCCAGCCAACTTCTTTGTAGAAATTGACAAGATGACCCTAAAATTCATATGAAAATGCAAGGGGCCCAGAATAGCCAAAACAATTTGAAAAACAAAACAAAAACAAACAAAAAACCCCCAAAACAAAGGTGAAGGACTCACACTTTCTAATCTCAAAACTTACAACAAATCTAAGGTAATCAAGACAGTGTGACAAAGACATAAGGATAAACATTAGATCAATGGGATAGTATTGAGAGTCCATAAATAAACCCATACATTTTGAATTGATTTTTGAAAAGAATGCCATGACAACTCAATGGTGAAAGAATAGTCTTTTCAACAAATGATATTGGGACAATTGGATATCTACATGCAAAAGAATGAAGCTGGACCCCTGTCTCAAACCATGTACAAAATTTATCTAAAAATGGATCAAAGACTGAAATTGAAGAGCTAAAGCTATAAAACTCTTTGTGGTGCTGAATTAGGCAATGGTTCTTAAATATAACACCTAAAGTACAAGAAACAACAACAAAAAAATTGGACTTCACCAAAATTAAAAAAATTGTGCTACAAAGGAGAACAATAAGCAAGTAAAAAGACAACCCACTGAATTGGGGGAAAAAAAATTGAAGTCACATACCTGATAAGAGACACATCCAGCATATATTAAGAACACTTACAATGCAATAGTCAAAAGATAAGTAACACAATTAAAAAATGGGTGAAGGATCTGAACAGATATTTCTCCAAGCAAGACATACAAAGCAAAAGAAAAATGCTGGACATCATTAATCATTAGAAAAATGCAAATTAAAACTACAATAAGATACCATTTCACACTCATTAGGATGGCACTAATAATGAAAATGAAACCTGGTGGTGTAGTGGTTAATAGCTACGGCTGCTAACCAAAAGGTTGACAGTTTGAATTCACCAGGTGCTCCTTGGAAGCTCTATGGGTAGTTCTTCTGTGTCCTATAGGGGAGATATGAGTCAGAATCCACTCTATGGCAACGGGTCAGTAATGAAAGACAGATAATAACAAGTGTTGGTGAGGATGTGGAGAAACTCGACTCCCTATTCATTGCTGGTGGGAATTTAAAATAGTGCAAACACTTTGGAAACAATTTGGCAGTTCCTCAAAATGTTTAACATAGCATAGAATTACCATATGGCTCATCAAAATTCCACTCATGGGTATATCGAAGAAAAATGAAAACATACATAAACACAAAATTCTGTACATGGATGTTCAAAGCATCATTATTCATTTTAGCCAAAAGTGAAAACAACCCAAATGCCCATCACCTGATGAATGAATAGAGAAAATATTGTATGGACATACAGTAGAACGTTATTTGGCCGTGAAATGACATAGTGATACATGCTACAACATGGATGACCCTTGAAAATGTTATGTTAAAGGAAAGAAGTAAGTCACAAAAGAACTCATATTGTATGATTCCATTATATGAAATATCCAGAACAGTCAAATCATGGAGACAGAAAGTAGATTAGTGGTTTCCTAGCTTAGAGTTGTGGAATGACATCAAGGACATCATACATGAAGAAAGCAAGAAGTCATTAAAAAGACAGGAGAGAAAGAAAGAAAAGACCTAAGTGGATGTCAAAAGAGGCTCTGAAACTTGCTCTTGAATGTCCAGTAGCTAAAGCAAATGGAAAAAATGATGAAGTAAAAGAGCTAAACAGAAGATTTCAAAGGATGGCTCTCGAAGACAAAGTAAAGTATTATGATGACATGTGCAAAGACCTTGAGATAAAAAACCAAAAGCGAAGAACACGCTCAGAGTTTCTTAAGCTGAAAGAACTGAAGAAAAAAGTCAAGCCTTGAGTTGTAATACTGAAGGATTCTACAGGGAAAATTTTAAACGACGCAGGAAACATCAAAACAAGATGTAAAGAATACATAGAGCCACTATACCAAAAAGAATTGGTCTATGTTCAACCATTTCAGGAGGTAACATATGATCAAGAACCAACGGCACTGAAGGAAGAAGTCCAAGCTTCACTTGAAGGCATTGGCAAAAAACAAGACTCTGGGAATTGACGGAGTACCAATTGAGATGTTTCAACAAATGGATGCAGGACTGGAAGTGCTCATTTATTTATGCCAAGAAATTTAGAAGACACCTACCTGGCCAACTGACTAGAAGAGATCCATATTTATGCCTAATCCCAAGGAACGTGATCTAACCAAATGCAAAAATTATAGAACAATATCAGTAGTATCACATGCCAACAAAATTCTGATGATCATTCAAAAGTGGCTGCAGCAGTATATCGACAGGGAACTGCCAGAAATTCAAGCCAGGTTTTTTTTTTTTAGAAGAGGATGTGGAGCCAGGGATGTCATTGCTGATGTCAGATGGATCCTGGCTGAAAGCAGAAAATACCAGAAAGATGTTTGCCTGTGTTTTATTGACTGTGCTAATGCTAAGGCATTTGACTGTGTGGATCATAACAAATTACAGATAACGTTGTGAAGAATGGGAATTCCAGAACACTTAATAATTGTGCTCGTGAGGAACCAGACACAGATCAAGAGGCAGTTGTTCGAACAGAACAAGGGGATACTGCGTGGTTTAAAGTCAGGAAAGGTGTGCGTCAGGGCTGTATCCTTTTACTGTACCTATTCAATCTGTACAATAATCTGAGAAGCTGGACTATGTGAAGAAGAATGGGGCATCAGGTTTGGAGGAAGATTCATTAACAACCTGCGATATGCAGATGACACAACTTTGCTTTTTGAAAGTGAAGAGGACTTGAAGCACTTACTGATGAAGATCAAAGACCACAGCCTTCAGTCTGGATTACACTTCAACATAAAGAAAACAAAAGTCCTCACAACTGGACCAATAAGCAACATCATGAGAAATGGAGAAAAGACTGAGGTTGTCAAGGATTTCATTTTGCTTGGATTCACAATCAACACCCACGGAAGTAGCAGTCAAGAAATCAAAAGACGCATTGCATTGGGCAAATTGGCTGCAAAAAACCTCTTTAAAGTGTTTTGTCACCTTGAGGACTAAGGTGCACCCGACCCAAGCCATGCTGTTTTCAATTGCCTCATATGCATGTGAAAGCTGGACAATGAATAAGGAAGTGTGAAGAAGAATTGATGCCTTTGAATTGTGGTGTTGGCAAAGAATATTGACCATATCATGGGCTGCCAAAAGAAGGTACAAATCTGTCTTGGAAGAAGTACAACCAGAATGCTCCTTAGAAGCAAGGATGGTGAGACTATGTCTGACATACTTTGGACATGCCCTCAGGAGGGATCAGCCCCTGGAGAAGGACATCATGCTTGGTAAAGTCAGCGAAAAAGAGGAAGACCCTCAATGAGATGGACTGATACAGTGGTTGCAACAATGGGCTCAAGCATAGTAACAATTGTGAGGATGGCACAGGACTGGGCAGTGTTTCATTCTTTTGTACATAGAGTCGCTATGAGTCGGAATCCACTCGACGATACCTAACAACAACAACGACTAACAAGGTTAGATAGAAGTCAGGGGGAATGTGGAATGCGTGGTGACTGCTAACAGGCATAGGGTTGGGGGCGGGGAGGGTAATGAAAATGACCTACACTTAGGTTGTGGTGATGGTTACACAACCCTGTGAATGTACTAAAACTATTGAATTTTACAATTGAAATGGATGAATTTTATGGCATGTGACTTATATCTCAATAAAGATGTTAAAGAAAAGGAATTGCACTGAGCTCTCACCTACTGAGGTTTCAGCTTAGTAACTACAATTGGGCCAGGTAGCTGCTGGTCTTCTATAAAAAAGATGTTTCAGTTTCATTCCAGAAATAATATACTTATTTTCTAAACCCAAATTGCCCATGGTTTTTGTATTGACTTCCTGTTTCGCATCTTCTCCTTACTTTACCATACAGCCAATCCTATCTGAGCCTCATTAAAAAAAAAAAAAGGAAAGGGGGGGAAAAAAAAAACCAGGGATGAGATGGGGTTGCTGTCGTTGAATGACCATCAACTTTTCTGCAACAAAAATACCATTTATAAAAACCAGAGCCCAGGGATTATAACCATTCTCCTGAAATTAAATAAATCTATAGCACCAAGAACAAAACACAAATCAATGTATTAATGCACCATCCTTCCTCATAGACATACTACTGTAATATATTCTAATCAATCTACTTTCCTTAGAGAAAAGTAACACTTTTTCTTTTCCATTTAGCTCTGATTTTCCCAGTCAAGTTGTTGCAGAATGAATTCCTAAATATTGAGTTGGATTCTCCTATTGACTTATGAATGTTAGAGGAAAATAAATTGAACACTTTGGTGAGGAATACATAGGAGTAAAATTCTATACCAGATGTTGAGATAATTCTTGAGTATTATAATTCTACACCCAGACAGTGCTAATACATTTTGATGGTTTTGGAAAACAACGAGCTCCTTCACTGTTGAGACTACCCAGCCTCCCACCCTTTAGAATTTTCCATGACTCTGTATTTGTATTGGGTTAGTTCTTTGCCTCCTTTTCTTTTGCTTAAAAATTCATGGTGATGGAAATGAAATACTTAAGTCTGTGTTAAACATTAGATTCTCTAGAAGACGCAACATTTAATACATCAAGAACACTGTTCATATGATCTTGGAATGGTTGTTTTTGTTCTTTATCTGTTCAGAAAGCTTGAATTTATAAAATAAGTAAAAAATCAATGTTATTTGTAGATTTGTTTAACTAAAAAAGTAAATATTCTTTTATGTCATTGTAGTAGGCTGAATAATGGTCCTCCAAAGATGTCCTCATCCTAATCCCTAGAACCTGCAAATATGTTACCTGACATGGCAAAAGGGATTTGGCAGATGTAATTAAGGATTTTTTTTTTAATATTTTTTTTCTTCGTATTGATTGATTTGTAAACTTTAAGTGAAAGTTTACAAATCAAGTCAGTCTCTCACACAAAAACTTACATACACCTTGCTACATACTCCCAATTGCTCTCCCCCTAATGAGACAGCACGCTCCCTCCCTCCACTCTCTCTTTTTGTGTCCATTTCGCCAGCTTCTAACCCCCTCTACCCTCTCATCTCCCCTCCAGGGAGGAGATGCCAACATATTCTGAAGTGTCCACCTGATCCAAGCTCACTCCTCACCAGCATCCTTCTCCAACCCATTGTCCAGTCCAATCTGTGTCTGAAGAGTTGGCTTTGGGAATGGTTCCTGTCCTGGGCCAACAGAAGGTCTGGGGGCCATGACCACCGGGGTCCTTCTAGCCTCAGTCGACCATTAAGTCTGGTCTTTTTACGGGAATTTGGGGTCTGCATCCCACTGCTCTCCTGCTGCGTTAGAGGTTCTCTGTTTTGTTCCTTGTCAGGGCAGTCATTGGTTGTAGCCGGGTACCATCTAGCTCTTCTGGTCTCAGGCTGATGTAGTCTCTTGTTTATGTGGCCCTTTCTGTCTCTTGGGTTCGTAATTACCTTGTGTCCTTGGTGTTCTTCATTCTCCTTTGATCCAGGTGGGTTGAGACCAATTGATGCATCTTAGATGGCTACTTGCTAGCGTTAAAGACCCCAGACGCCACTCTCTAAAGTGGGATGCAGAATGTTTTCTGAATAGTTTTTATTATGCCAGTTGACTTAGATGTCCCCTGAAACCATGGTCCCCAAACCCCTGTCTCTGCTATGCTGGCCTCGAAGCATTCAGTTTATTCAGGAAACTTCTTTGCTTTTGGTTTAGTCCAGTTGTGATGACCTCACCTGTATTGTGTGTTGTCTTTCCTGTCACCTAAAGTAGTTCTTATCTACTGTCTAACTAGTGAATACCCCTCTCCCACCCTCCCTCCCTCCCCCTTCTCATAACCATCAAAGAATATTTTCTTCTCTGTTTAACCTATTTCTTGAGTTCTTATAATAGTGGTCTTATACAGTATTTGTCCTTTTGCAACTGACTAATATCACTCAGCATAATGCCTTCCAGATTCCTCCATGTTGTGAAATGTTTCACAGATTCATCACAAATTAAGGATTTTGAGATGGGTCGATAATCTCGGATTATCCAAGTGGATCCAGTGTAATCTCAAGGGTCTATAATGACAGTAGGGTCAGAGTCACAGAAGGCAAAGTGATGATGGAAGCAGAGATGGGAGGGAGAAACGAAGAGAGCAAGAGAGAGGGAAGGAGGAAGATGCTATGCTCATATTTGAAGATGGCACCATGTGCCAAAGAATTCAGGTGGTCTCTAGATGCTAGAAAAGGCAAGGAAATGTATTCTGCCCGAGAGCCCCCAGAAGAAATGCCCTGCTTACTTCTTGACTTTTAGGACTTCTGACTTCCATAACTGCAAGATAATATATTAATATTGCCTTTAAGCCACTAAGTTTATAGTAATTTGGTACAGTAGCTATAGGAAACTAATACAGTAATTTTAAAACAGTATTAATTATGACACTGCATTACAGCTAGTGAAAATTTCAACCTAAAAGCTTTGGAAGTTGCCTTACAAATGTTTATCAAGCACATCTTTCCTTTCACATGGGATCCCCCCTTCACTACACCCACCAACTGGGGTCTCCATGTGGTCCGTGGCACCATCTAGTCTGCTTCTAAAGAACACATTCTAGAGATTCACTGAGGGAAAGAAAGCAGCCTCACTTCTTTTAAAAATGCAACAAAGCTAGCATTTTTAACTCCGGAGGAATTTGTAGTGATATCATTGATATTTTTACCAGTTCAGGCAATTGTATTGATACCAGAATAATGAAGGTGTTCATAGAATGGCGATTCAAAGCCAGGCCTGTGGGATCAGAATTTCTGAGTTCAAATTCTGCCTCTGCCACTTACCCACCTTACTTCTCAACACCTTAGTTTCCTTATCTATAAAATGACAATAGTGTAAGTATCTGCTTCATAAGATCCTTGTGAGCAACAATTGAAGTAATCTGTGTACAATTTCTTGGCACCGTTTCCATCACGTATGAATTCCATGTATGATTGTTATCATATCACTAATGGAGATGACATCTTCATTTCTGACAGGTCCACCAGACTTTACTTCGTTGGATATGCTAACACCAACAACAGGTTTGGATTGTGAGGTATGACTGGGTAACTTCTTCCAGCTATTTGTCATTTCCTTTAGCTTCTGTATCACTATCCAAGCTTTACTGAGCTTCTTTTGGCGTGCTTGCTCGTCTATCTTTGCTGTGAGAAAAGTAATGTGCATTACGTTTTAGCAGTTATATTTTCTTAACTGATTCAGATGTTTCTTATAATTATATTCTGGCCACACTAAAAAAATAAATAAAATTCAAATGTGGTCTTAAGTGTGATTCTTTAATAAAGAGATATGTATTGTGGATTTGTCTGTAAGTCAAGCATTCAAAATAAAATTCATTAAACAGCTACTATATGCTGTGCAAGATGATAAAGATATATTGGAAAGCAAAAAAGGTAAGGTCTTTAGGCCTTTGAGCTAGTAATTGTCTTTCTTGGCTGACACTTGAGAATATATTTCCTTACTCCAAAGATGCTATTCTTTCTGATAAACCAAGTATTTATTCAACCAATATTCGTTTAGCATCTTTTCTGGCCAGGTACTATTCAGGCACCAGCAATAAAACAATGGAAAAAACAGGCAAAAAATCATGCTTTTGTGGCGTTTACATTCTGTTGGAAAATCTAGTGAACAAAATAAATTATTACATTATATAAAATGTTAGATAGAAGGTGTTGTTATGAAAACAAAACAAAACCATTTTCAATAAGACGGTTAGAAAGACCTCAGTGATAAAGTGACTTTAGAGCAAAGACTTGAAAGAGTTTAGAGTGAACCATGGCAAGAGCTGGGGTAATAGTGTTGCAGGCAGAGGGAACAGCAAATGCAAAGGCCTTGAGGCAAGAATATACCAGACGTTGTTGTTATTAGGTGCCGTTGAGTCAGTTCCAACTCACAGAGACCCTATAGGACGGAGTAGAACTGTCCCATAGAGTTTCCAAGGAGTGGCTGGTGGATTTGAACTGCGAACCTTAGGGTTAGCAGCTGAGCTCTTAACTACTATGCCACCAGGGCTCCATATACCTGACATTGTAAAGGAATAATAAAGAGGCCAGTAAGTAAGTAAGAAGGAGCTGTGGTGGCACAGTGGTTAAGTGCTAGACTGCTAACCAAAAGGTTGGTTGCTTGAACCTACCAGCTGCTTTGTTGGGAGAAAGATGTGGCAGTCTGCTTCCATAAAGATTTACAGCCGTGGAAACCCTATGAAGCAGCTCTATTCTGTCCTATAGGGTCGCTATGAGTCAGAATTCGGCTCGACTACAATGGGTTAAGTAAGTGAGAAATAAAATAGTAGGAAATAAAGTACAGTATAAGGCCTTGTTGACCATTATAGATATGTGGCTTTGTTTTCCAAATGATACTAGAAGACACTTGATATTTTTGAGCAGGGGGGTTGCATGATCTGATTTATGTTTCAGAATCATTTCAACTGCTATGTTGAGAATAGGATGTAAAGAGATAATAGAAACAGAAGGCTGTTGTTGGAAGCCAGGTATGCATATGTCTGTTCGTGACACTTCTATTAGACCCCTAGGGTACATACTGAGGAGTGGAATTGCTGGGTCATGTAGCAGCTCTAGTTTTTATGAGGAGCCACCAGACTGTTTTCCACAACTGCTGTACCATTTTGCATTCCCACCAACAATGGATAAGTGTTCCATTTTCTCTTTATCCCTTCCAATACTACTTATTTTCTGTTGTTGTTGTTATTTTTTTTTAATGTTTTATCTTAGCCATCCTAGTGGAAGTGAAATGGTATCTCGTTGTGGTTTTGATTTGCATTTCTCTGATGGCTAATGATGTTGAGCATATTTTCATGTATCTTTTGGCCATTTGAATATCCTCTTTTGTGAAGTGTCTGTTCATGTCATTTGTCCAGTTTTTGATTTGGTTATTTGTCTTGTTGTTGTTAAGTTTTAGAAATTTTGTATATATTTTAGATATTAGACCCTTATCAGGTGTATCATTCCCCAGTTTTTTTCACGGTCTTGTTAGTTGTCTCTTTAGTCTTTTGATAAAGTCTTTTGATGAACATAAGTATTTAACTTTTATGAGGTTCTAGTTATCTATTTTGTTTTCTATTGCTCGTGCATTCATGGCCATGCTTGATAATCTATCATTGAAAGAAGTTAGGTGCCAAAAATTTGCTCCTATATTTTATTCCAAGAACTTTATGGCTTTAGATTTAACATTTAGGTCCTTGATTCATTTTGAATTAGTTTTGGTATATGGCATGAGGTATGTGTCTTGTTTTATTTTTCTGCAAGTAATAATCCAGTTTTGCCAGCACCATTTGTTGAAGAGACTGCTCCTTTCCCATTGAATGTATTCGGCTCCCTTGTCAAAAATCAATTGACCATTGATGTTTGGATTTATTTCTGGATTTTAAATCAAAAGTCTTTTTGACCTTTCTATATAATTTTTTTTATATAATTAATTTATAATGATGCTATCCAGATGCTATCAAACAGTAATTTCTCATATACATTTTTAATTAAATGTTTGGGTAGTATTATTTTACAGTTTTTTGAACTGGCATTAACAGAAGTTGTATTCATATACTAGCTGTATACAGCATAATATGAAATATTGGCTGCCACTATATAAGTTGGCTTGCAAAATGCAAATCTAGAGAATTTAGGACAAGACTTCATTTTGTTGACATGTTTACGTATATGGGAAATTCTGATATGAAATCACTGTTAAGGTAAAGCTTAAATTATGTCCATACTGAGTATTTTAGGGAGGTTACATCAACACAAAGTTGAAATGAGATTTTAATTCTTTATTTTAGAAAGGCTTTTGTAGTTAGGAAATGAACTATATGTAGTATGATTGTGAAGTTAAGAAATTAATTGAAAAATTAGTTGAAAATTGAAAATAAACTAATTTTTTTTTTTTTTTATTAACAGCCTCAACAATTTGATCCTGTTTATAATTGTAGCCAATATATTTGCCTTGATATGGAATGGAAATTGTACAACTGGTCACTTAATTGTCCAAAGGACATAGCAATGCCTGATTGTGGGTTCCGGGGAAGGCCTGTTCAAGTGAACAGTGATATCTGCTGTCCTGAGTGGGAATGTCCTTGTAAGTTTGTATTTCTTACTTTCATGGCAATGAGTTATTAATCAGCTATTTTTTTTTTGGGGGGGGGGACCTATCAGTTCATTAAGTTGCAATTCGTTGTTGAGCTTTCTTCTTTTGATTTATGATTTTGGCTCCAGTATGTATCTTTTAAAACTGCTTCTCTGTCAAACATAATGAGGCTAATTTAAAAGATTTTGTAAGAGAACAATTATTAAGAAAAAGACAAATAGTTAATAGACTAAATCTACTTTTTTTTTTCTAGGTCGGTGTTCCATGTTGTCAGGACTGAGCATTATTACATTTGATGGAAACAATGCAGCATTATATAGTATGGCTTCTTATATCTTAGTAAGAATTCCTGGTGAAATTATAGTTGCTCATATTGAAAGATGTTCCATGAATCAGGTAGGTCATAATCCATTCCTTTTTTTTTTTTATTGTTGTGATCCATAAGGTTTATTTATCTAATATTTCATTGTGTTTTAGGTGAAGCTTTACGTAGCAAATTAGGTTCCCATTTAACAATTTTTATACAAATTGTTCCATGACATTGGCTACATTTTTCACAATGTGTCAGCATTCTTATTATTTCCATTCTGCTTGTTTTGTTTCACTTAATTTAGTATTCTTAGCTTCTCGTCTTTGTTTTAGGGTAAATGTTGACCGTTTGACCTTATGTAGGTGATTATTTAAGGGAGCACAGTATTCACTGGTGATGCTGTTTATTTTATAAGCCAGTCTATTACTTGGCTGAAAGGTGACCATTGGGAATGGCTTCAGTTCCAAGTTCAAAGGGTATCTTAGAGTGGTAGTTTCAGAGGTTGCTTTAGTCTCTATCAGTTCAGTAAATCTGGCCTTTCTTAGGAATTTGAGTTTTATTTTACATTTTTGTCCCTTTCTGTCCGGGACCTTCTGTTGTGTCCCTGGTCAGAACAGTCGGTAGTGGTAACCCAGGCACCATTTAGTTCTTCTAGTCTCAGGTTAGATGAGGCTGTGGTTCATTTGGGCTATTAGTCCTGTAGACTAGTTTCTCCTTTTGAGTCTTTGGTCCTGTAGACTAGTTTCTTCTTTTGAGTCTTTGGTTTCCTTCATTATCTTTTGTTCCAGATAGGTAGATACCAATAATCTTATCTTAGATGGCCACTCACAAGCTTTTAAAACCTCAGACATTACTCACCGAACTAGGATGTAGAACATCATCATTATGAACTATATTATGCCAATTGACTGAGTTGTCCCATGAGACTATGGTCCCATGCCTTCAGACCCGGTAAACCAGTCCCTCAAGCTGTTTGATTATGTCTGGGAAGTATCTGTAACTATGACCCCATGCAGTTTATTAAATATATGAATATATTTGCAGCACACATAAACATGTGCCTACACACATAAGTATGCCCACAGATACACCTGTATTTGCACACACTGGGTTTTTTGGGATACTCATATGTGCCTTCCTATACACATACATGCATACATACTTATCTATATAACCATACACATATTTTTTTGGTTGTTATTACCATTGTTGCAAAATTGTGTGTTATAGCATTTACCGACATTGTCTCTTATTTTTGGGTACTTCTTAGTGTCTTCATTTACCTTGGACAGGTTGTACAGACTTCACCCATATCGGGTATTGCCTTTCCCAGTATCAAAGATAACAAATGTCTACTATCTAGAAAGTGATTCCCCTCCCTTACCCTCCCATTCTTGGTAACCATCAAAGAATACTGCTTTCTGTGTGTATATGTATTTACTTTTTATAAAAGTGAGACCATACCATATTTGTCCTTTTGTGGTTGACTTATTTCACTCAGCATAATGTCCTCCAGATTCATCCATGTTATGTTTTGCAGACTCTTCATTGTTCTTTATAGTCGCTTAGTATTTCATTGTATGTATACACAATTTGCTTACCCATTCATCTGTTGACGGGCACTTAGGTTGTCTATCATCTTTTTGCAATTGTGAATAATGCTGTAATGAACATAGGTGTGCATGTGTCTATTTGTGTCACTGCTCTTATATCTCTAGAATATATACCTAAGAGTGGAATTGCTGGATCATAAGGTATTTATATTTCTAGCTTTTTGAGGAAGTGCCATACTGTTTTCCAAAGTGTTTGTACCATTTTACAATCCCACCAGCAATGTATAAGAGTTTGATTCCCTCCACAGCCTTGCCAGCATTTGTTGTTTTCTGGTTTTTTTGGTCAGTATCATTTTTGCAGGGATGAGATGGTATCTCATTGTGGTTTTAGTTTGATCTTTCTAATGGCTGTGAGTTAGAATTGACTAGATGGCAACAGGGTTTTTTTGGGGGGCGGAGGTTTAATGGCTGATGATTGCAAGCATCTTTTCATGTATTTGTTGGCTGCCTGAATGTCCTCTTTGGTGAAGTGTGTTTTTGTGTCTTTTGCTCATTTTTTGATTGGCTTGTTTGTCTTTTTGTTGTTGAAGTTTTCTGTATATTTCAGAGATTAGACCCTTGTCAGATACGTTGTTGCCAAAGATTTCTTCCTAGACTACAGACTCTCTTTTTACTCTCTTGGTAAAATGTCTTTTAATTTTTAGGAGGTCCCAGTTATCTAATCTATCTTCTTTCAGTCATGCATTTTTGGTTTTGTTTGGTAGACTATGTTTGCCAAAAAGTTAGGTCCCCTGGTTTAGATACTATGTTATCTTTCAGGAACTTTAAAGTTTTAGCTTTAACATTTAGGTCTTTGATCTATTTTGAGTTAATTTTTGCACATGGGATGAGAAATGGATCCAGCTTCATTTTTCTGCATATGGATATCCAGTCTTGCCAGTACCATTTGTTAAAGAGACTGTTTCTTCCCCGTTGAATGGACTTTGACCCTTTGTCGAAGATCAGCTGCCCATAGATGGATGGATTTACTTATGGGTTCTCATTTCTATTCCATTGGTCTATATGTCTGGCATTGAATCAGTACCAGGCTGCTTTGATTGCTGTGGCTATACAGTTATGCATGGCATAATGTCTGTTTGGGCAACGTCCGATGGCATATATGTCCATAGTCCCATAAGGTAATAATAGAATCAAGAAATCCCAGTTGAGGAAGGAGATGCAGGAGACAGACTTTGTGAAGTATGGAGATCGGATCTGTCTCTCAGTAGCTCTCCAGGTCCTATGTCTGCCCCAGCCCTGGGGCAGCAGGAGGAGGGGCCCCCGCAATCATCTGCAGCTGTTTGTCAGACCACGCTTGCCTCAGGCAGGGACCACACAGATGCTGCTGGAGCTGCTGAGGGTGAAGTGTGTTTTCATGTTTTTTGCTCATTTTTCGATTGGATTGTTTGGGCATCATGCATGTGGTGCCCAGGCCCAAGGTTGTGACTCCTCCTGTAGGGGTGGCCACCGAGTGGTCTGGGCTGTGGAGGTGGTGGGAAGAGGAACAGGAAAGGCATCCAGGGGAGGAGGTGGAGGAAGAAGCAGAGGAAGGGTGGATGAGGCTGGAAGAGCTTAAAGCCCATTGGAAGAGACAGGGAAAGCAGGCAGGGAGGAAGGAAAGGAAGGGAGCCAGTGGTGTGATGGGCTGGGAGGTGGCAAGCTGGATGGTAAGCATGAGGCAGCGGTAGGTAGGGGGCTGGGTGTGGCTCTCCAAGACTGAGTGGCAACCATGCAGGACTAGCAGCAACGGAGCCAAAGTTTTCACGCAGTTCCTTGTCATGGGGGCGGCGGTGCAGGTCCTGGGCCGCCTGGTGACCATCTTGCACACCTTTCTCCTGTATATAATATGGTGATCACGTAACATCCAAATCACATAATGTCCTATTTCACAGAATGTATCCTGGACATTAAGTGTATACCTGTATAGTATGTTTTGAGATCAGGAAATCTGCTACTTTGTTGTTCTTCAGTATTGCTTTAGCCATGTGATGCCTCTTTCCTTTCCATATATAGTTGGAGATTGGTTTCTCCATTTCATTGAAGAACGTTGTTTGGATTTGATCAGGATTGCATTATATCTATAGATTTCTTTAGATATTATTGACATTTTCAGTGTTAAGTCTTCCAATCCATGAACATGGAATGTTTTTCCACTTACGTAGATCTCTTTTAGTTTCTTACAGTAGTATTTTATATTTTTCCGTGTATAAGTCTCTTACATCCCTACCCAGAAACCCAGTGCCGTCATTCCTAGTTAGGTTTATTCCTAGGTATTTTATTCTTTTGTGGGCTATTGTAAATGTTCTTGATTTCATGATTTCCTTTTCAGAGTTCCCCTTGTTAGTTTAGGCGAACTCAACTGATTTTTGTGTATTGATCTCATACCCTGACACTTTGCTGAATCCTTCTATTAGTTCCAATAGCTTTCTTGTGGGTGCTCTGGAATTTTATATATATAGGATCATTTCATCAATAAGGATAGTTTTACTTCTTCCTTTCCAATTTGGGCACCATTTATTACCCATTCTTGCCTTTTTGCTTTAGCTAGAACTTCCAGTACAATATTGAATAAGAGTAGTAATAAAGGACATCCTTGTCTCATTCCTATCCTCAAGAGGAATGCTCTTAATCTTTCTCCATTGAGCCTAATGTTGGCTGTTGGTTTTGTGTATATGCCCTTAATTATACTGAGAAATTTCCCTTCTATTCCTGTTCACTGAGAGTTTTTATCAGGACAAGGTGTTGGATTTTATCAAATGCCTTTTCTGTATCAATTGTGATGATCATGTGATTCTTTTCCTTTGTTTTATTTATGTGGTAAATATGTTGATTAATTTTCTAATGTTGAACCATCCTTGCATCCCTGGTGTGAATCTCACTTGATCATGATGTATTATTTTTTTGATATGCTGTTAAATTCTGTCGGCTAGAATTTTGTTGAGAATTTTTGCATCTGTATTCATGAGGGATATTTGTCTGTAATTTTCTTTGTTAGTGGTGTCTTTGACGGCACTGGGTTTTTTTGGGGTTGACTGGCTTTAGTATCAGAGTTATCCTAACTTCATACAATGAATTAGGGAGTATTCCTTCCTTTTAAATGTTCTGGAATAGTTTAAGTGAATTGCTGTCAGCTTTTCTCTGAATGTTTAGTAGAATTCCCCAGTAAAGCCATGTGGCTGGGCCTTTTTTTGTGTTGGGAGCTTTTTTTATGACATCTTTAATTTCTTCTTTTGTTATATGTCCATTCAAATTTTCTGCCTCTATTTGTGTTAGTTTAGGTAGGTGATATGTTTCTAGAAATTTGTCCATTTCTTCTAGGTTTTCAAATTTGTTGGAGTAAAAATTTTTTAATAATATTCTATTACGATTTTTTAAAATCTCAGTTGGTATCTTAGTTATCTAGTGCTGGTATAACAGATATACCACAAGTGGACAGCTTTAACAAAGAGAAGTTTATTCTCTCACAGTCCAATAGGCTAGAAGTCCGAATTCAGTGTGCCAACTCCAGGGGAAGGCTTTCTCTCTCTGTCAGCTGTGGAGGAAGGTCCTTGTCATCAGTCTTCCCTTGGTCTGGGAGCATCTCAGAGCAGGAGCCTCAGATCTAAAAGACACGCTTTGCTTCCAGTGCAGCTTTCTTGGTGGTATGGGGTTCCCACTCTCTGCTAGCTTCCCTTTCCTTTTATCTCTTAAGAGATAAAAGGTGGAGCAGGCCACACCCCAGGGAAACTCCCTTTATATTGAATCAGGGATATGACCTGGTAAGGGTGTTACAATCCCACCCTAATCCTCTTTAACATAAAATTATAATCACAAAATGGAGGACAACCACAGAATGTTAGGAATCATGGCCTAACCAAGTTGATACACACAGTTTTTGGGGGACAGAATTCAATCCATGACAGTTGGTTCTGTTATAATGTCACCCATTCCATTTCTTATTTTGGTTATTTGCATCCTCCTATTTTTTTCTTTGTCAATATATCAGGTGGTTTATCAATTTTATTGATCTTCTCAAAGAACCTATCTAGTCTTGCTGATTCTTTCTATCGTTTTTCTGTTTTCTATTTCATTTATTTCTGCTCTGGTCTTTATCAGGAAACCCTGGTGGTGTTGTGATTATGTGCTATGGCTGCTAACCAAAAGGTCTGCAGTTTGAATCTACCAGGTGCTCCTTGGAAACTCTATAGGGCAGTTCTACTCTGTCCTATAGGGTCGCTATGAGTCGGAATTGACTCAGTGGCAAAGGGTTTTGGATTTGGATCTTTATTATTTCCTTTTTTCTGGTGACTACAGACTTCTTTTGCTGCTTTTCCTACTTGTTCTGGTTAGAAGGTTAAGTTGTTTATTTTGGCCCTGCTTTTTTGATGTGTGCATGTATTGCTATAAATTCTCCACTGCTTTTGCTGTGTCCCAAAGGTTTTGGTATGTTGAGTTTTCACTCCCATTTGATTCTAAGATTTTTTTTTTATTTCATTTTTAATTTCTTCTGTTACCCGATAGTTTTTAAGTAAGGTGTTATTCAGTTTCCGTGTGTTTACCTTTTTCCTTGTTCTTGATTTCTAGTTTTATAATGTTATGATCAGAGAAGATGTTTTGTATTATTTCAATGTTTTTGAATTTATTTAGGCTTGCTCTGTGACGTAATATACAGTCCATTCTGGAGAATGATCCGTGTGCATTGGAGAAGAACGTGTACTAGTCTGTTGTTGGGTGCTGTGTTCTGTATATGTCTATGAGGTTGAATTGGTTAATTGTGCTATTTAGATCTTCTGTATCTTTGCTGAGTTTCTTGCTAGTTGTTCTGTCCGTCATTGAAAGTAGTGTGTTAAAGTCTCCTGCTATTATTTTAGAACTGTGTATTTCTCTTTTCAATTGTGTTGGAGTTTGTTTTATGTATTTTGGAACTCTGTCATTGGGTATGTTAGTATTTATTATGATTATGTCCTCTTGGTGGATCAACCCTTTAATCATTATATAATGCCCTTCTTTGTCTCTTACGGTAGAGTTTGACTTAAAGTCTATTGTATTAGAGTCATGATCCATTCTTGTAGTCATTTCTTCATAAATCTTTACCTCAAGTATGTTGTAGCACCAGGAGTTCTTAGAATAGAAAAGGGCTCAGGAACTCACTGATATTGATCTGGTACTTAACCAAAAAATGTTTCATGTGAATGTACTTAGAGGTATATATTAACCAAAATAATGCTTTATAAAAGTCAAGTAATACATTTCTTTAATTTCTTTTTCCCTTTATATTGTTTTTCAGAATGGAAACTCATTGAAAAAGCTAGTGAATATTTGCAAAGTACTTATTAAACACATTTTGTTTATTACTGAAATTATTTTTAAGTCCACAAAGTTTTAATTTTTATTTTTTTTAAACAAGGTCTCCTCTGGAAGGATCTCTGGACTTTGTTTTAAGAAGTTAAATCTGACAACATCTATATACAAAATACTTGTCAATCGTTTAGAAAGAAAGGTAAGAACACAAAGTTAAAAAAAAAGTTCAAGTCCTTGCATTAGATGAAAATAGTAAATTAAATAAACAATTATTTTCAATAAGAGGGAAAATTGGATATATCAGTGGAATTCCACTGAGTCAGAATCGACTCAACGGCAATGGGTTTGGGTTTTGGACATCTAAGCATTGTTTTCATGGGCAGTCTAAAGATGTTTCTGAATATTGTATTTCTCCCTCTATAATGAGCCAATTGTTGCAAATGCTTCTTTGTGAGGTTAACTGTTATGTTAAGGCTATTTTGTTAAAGATGTTAAAGCCCTCTTGGATAATGTAAGTAGCCAAACTTCTTAGCCCCAGAGTTACCATTTGTGTTACAAATTAGGAAAAGTAGATATGATGTGAAAAAAGGGATCATAAAGCTGAAACGTGTAGTAGCTATGACTTTCAGGCTAAAGGTCACTGAGAGAAGAACAGATTAAAGAAATAGTTTTAAAGTGTTAAAATACCATTAGTTTTTTGGTAAATAGTGGTAGCTAAAATAAGAAAAGAGGAAGAATATTTAACTTTATTGAGATAAATTGAAGAGGAGCAATGCATTATAAAAAATTTGAAAAGCAGCTATTTGGTTTTATAGGAAAAACTTGTATCCCCAGGAATATGTGCTTAATGAATAACAGTGAGTTAAGACCTGGATCCTTTACTCAGGTCTAAATGGTTCTTTCTAAAAGATAAGAAAAAAAAAAAGGATAAATATTTTGCTCAAAATATGTGAGATATTATGTGATTTCTGAAAAGAATTCTGTTCATTAGTACAGGTCCATGGATTTTAGACTGGAAGCAGTTTCACAGTGAGCCTAAAATATAATAAGGTATTTAAGTAAAATTTGAAATATGTGAATAAGATACTTTTTTTGGATGATAGCATTAATATATACCCGTGATTCTGATGAGGTTGATACATTAGCAGGAAATAATATAGGTGGAAAACAAAAAGTTCAAACCCGATCAGTGCAATATTTTGAATGTTTGGGCTGCAGGGCTTATTGTATTCAGTTAATAACTAATTATTTAAATAATCATTTTTTTGATAGTTTACATGATAAAATGACACAGTTCCTGATCTCAGGTAACTTGTGGTTGTGTGAGAGGTTGCATAAATGTAAAGGAGGTGGAGTGATAGAGTTATGACCAAGATATCATGGAACCAGAGAGAAAGACCACTGGATGCACCTTATAGGAGGGTAGATAGGGCTTGTTGGAGGAGGTTGCACCTAAGATAAAGCTAAAAGAATGAGTAGAAATTAACCAGGCAGAGGAGAAGATAAAGGAGGCTTCAGGCTGAAGGCAGCAGTATAAGTGATATAAAGATAAGAAACTCAATGATTGGTAAAGAGTAACCTCGAAAAATTTACTGTTAGCTATAGCACATGGCTCCAATTCTTTGCCAGTATTTGAAGCATGGTTTTACCATGTAGAGTCCTCAGACTTTCTATATTCATATTACCAAGAGTACATGCTAAAACTGTGGAGCCCTAGACCCCAAACCAAACCTAGGAATCATAATTGCTGGGAATCTTAATGTTTAATAAGCTTGGCAGGTATTTATTATGAATATTATATTTAAACAAACACTGATTTAAAAGGTCAAAGAAAGAGAGAACCCAGATTAAAGAAAACATCCTGAAAAGAACTTTATTAAGTTCTTTTAGAGTAATGGTGTAACCAACCATATATGGAGGGAAACAGACATAAAAGCATACATAATATAAAACAAAGTTAAGTTTAGAAGAGAACAAAAGGCAAGTGGGTTAGAACAAATATGAAATATAGGAAGGAATAGCAATGGAATAATGAAAAGAGCTTAGAAGTAAAGAGAAGTTTTGGCAACAGCAAAGATATAAATTAAAATATCAAAATAGTTTCTATGAATTCAGAAAGAAATGGAAAAAATCTGGATTTTTAATTTTATGAGCATATACTTAAAAACAAATTTTTTCTAAAAGGTGTATTTGTGCTATTTTAGATAGAAGTGGATTCTGTTGTTGTGCCTCTGCCCTTTGCAAGTCATGAACTGTTCATAGAGGATTCTGGTACAATGTATGTGATTACCACTCCAGCTGGACTCATCATAAAGTGGGCTCATCTGACAGGAATCATAGACATTCATTTTGGCTCCCGGTTTAACTTGTCATCACACACAGAAGGGCTTTGCGGTGAGCACTGCTCTACAAATCTCAATTTCTTCTAACATTTCTTTCCCCTCTTGTATTACACCCTTTTGACTCCTGCGGTCCTACTTTTCAGATTTGAGATGTGATAGTAACTTTCAGTCCCTTATGTGAACATTGAGGAAAGGAGTAACTTTCAATAAACAGGTTTAAGAAGCAAACAATAGCATTTCAATTTGAATATTTTATGGCAATATACGCTTATAGCTATTAATATGGAGATTGTTTGTATTCCTACTAGCTCATCTCCCCCCACTCCCCGTCAATTATTTATTTATTTTTTAAATTGTGTTTGAAATGCTGGTTTACAGATCAAATTAGTTTCTCATTATCCTACTAGTTCATCTCTATTAAGCATTAACAAAGTATCAGGCCATTATCTTTCATATTCTACCTCATTAATTTTAACAATAAGTCTAGTAAGTAGGTACTCATGTTATCTCAATTTACATGTGATAAAAATAAGATATAGAAAGGTTAAGGGCTTACAAAACTGTTTCTTCCTTTTTTTTTTTTAAGTTTGAAATCAGGGAAAATGTGTTTAAGTTTCCTTGAAGGTTAGATGCAGAAAGCACAATATTCTGAATCTATTTTCCCTTTTTATTGTGAACTGTAAAGCCTGGATGTACCTCTATATCTAGTTTCATATATTAATATTTTACATAGATATATAAAGAATTATAAGCCAAAAGTAACAAATTAGCAATATCTCTAGGTATATAACAAGACAAAAATACTGGCTCTAGTGTCTCCTAGAAAGCTGAACATGAGCTGTCCCAATTTTACAGCTCTGTGCTCTTAAGTGAACATCATTTTCCTCATCTTAAAATGGGGACAGTTGCATCTACATTAAAATGGTTATTAGGATTAAATGAGAAAGTAAATGTAAAACACTTAACATGTTGCTTAATATACAGAGTCAGGGTTAGTTGAATACAATGTATCTATTTTAGCTCACTAAATATTAATTGGATATAAACCCATTGCTGTCAAGTCGATTCCAACTCATAGCAACCCAATAGGACAGAGTAGAGCTGCCCCATGGAGTGTTCAAGGAGCAGCAGGTAGATTCAAACTGCTGACCTTTTGGTTAGCAGCCAAGCTCTTAACCGCTGTGTTTCAACAAATGAAATTTGGAAGACAGCCACCTGGCTAACAGAGTGGAAAGGATCCATATTTGTGCGTATTTCAAAGAAAGGTGATCCAACCGAATGTGGAAATTATTGAACAATATCATTAATATCACACACAAGTAAAATCTTGCTGAAGATCATTCAAAATTGGTTGCAGCAGTAAATCAACAGGGAATTTTCAGAAATTCAAGCTGAATTCAGAAGAGGACGTGCAATGAGGGATATCATTGCTGATGTCAGATGAATCCTGGCCGAAAGCAGAGAATACCAGAAAGATGTTCACCTGTGTTTTATTGACTATGCAAAGACATTGCACTGTGTGGATCATAACATATCATGGACAACATTGTATAGAATGGGAATTCCAGGACACTTAACTGTGCTCATGAGGAGCCTATACATAGATCAGGAGGCAGTCATTCAAAAAGAAAAAGGGGATACTGTGTGATTTAGAGTCAGGAAAGGTGTGAATCAGGGTTGTATCCTTTCACCATACATATTCAATCTGTATGCTAAGCAAATAATCTGAGAAGCTAGACTATCTGAAGAAGAATAGGGCATCGGGATTGGAGGAAGACTCGTTAACAACCTGCGTTATACAGATGACACGACATTACTTGCTGAAGTGATGAAGACTTGAAGCACTTACTGATGAAGATCAAAGACAACAGCCTTCGGTATGGATCATATCTCAACATAAAGAAAACCTAAATCCTCACAACTGGACCAATAAACAACATCATGTTAAATGGAGAAAAGATTAAAGTTGTCAAAGATTTCATTTTACATGCATCCACAATCGACACCCATGGAAGCAGCACGCATCAAGAAATCAAATGATGTATTGCACTGAGCAAATCTGCTGCAAAAGACCTCTTTAAAGTGTTGAAAAGCAAAGATGTCACTTTAAGGACTAAGGTGTGTGTCTTAGTTATCTAGTGCTGCTATAACAGAAATACCACAAGTGGTGGCTTTAACAAAGAGAAATTTATTTTCTCACAGCCTGGTAGGCTAGAAGTCCAAATTCAGGGCATTAGCTCCAGGGTAAGGCTTTCTCTGTTGGCTCTGGAGGAAAGTCCTTCTCATCAGTCTTCCCCTGGACTAGGAGGTTTTCCGTGCAGAAACTGCGGGCCTAACGGACACGCTGTGCTCCCGCTGCTTCTTTCTTGGTGGTATGAGGTCCCTGCTCTCTGCTTGCTTCCCTTTCCTTTTATCTCTTATAAGATAAAAGGTAGTGCAGGTCACACTCCAGGGAAACTCCTTTTACATTGGCTCAGGATGTGACCTTAGTAAGGGTATATTACAATCCCACCCTAATCCTCTTAACATAAAATTACAATCACAAAATGGAGGTCAACTGCACAGTATTGGGAATCATGGCCTAACTAAGTTTACACATATTTTTAGGGGGGACAATTCAATACATGACAGTGTGCCTGACTCAAGCCATGGCGTTTTCAAGTGCCTCATATACATGCAAAAGCTGGGCAATGAATAAGGAAGACCGAAGAATTGACACCTTTGAATTATGGTGTTGGCAAAGAATATTGAATATACCATGAACTGCCAAAAGAATGAGCAAACTGTCTTGGAAGAAGTACCTTCAGAATGCTTTTTAGAAGCGAGGATGGCGAGACTTCATCTCACATACTTTGGATAGGTAATCAGGAGGGGTCAGTCCCTGGAATAGGACATCGTGCTTGGAAAAGTAGAGGGTCACTGAAAAAGAGGAAGACACTCAATGAGATGGATTGACACAGTAGCTGCAACTATGGGCTCAGGCGTTGCAACAATCGCGAGGATGGGGCAGGACCAGGCAGTGTTTGGTTCTGTAGGGTCCTTTTGAGCTGGAACCAACTCAACGGTACCTAACAAAAACAACAAAAAAATATTGATTGAGTAAAAGTTTATGGATCACCTTTTGAGTGTTTGACACTGCACTAGGTGCTGACAGCTCTTAAAAGAATAAGGTCAAGTCCTTGCCCTCGGCAAATTAGATGAAATACCCCAATTTATTCTTTTAGGATGTAATTTATTCTTTAAGGAAAGTTTTGCTAAAATGGTTTACATATTTACTTGCTTATTTAGACTATGATAAACATAGCTCAGACATCTATGATGACATAAGGCTATTATTGTAGAAATAGTTATTATTAAGTATGTATATATTTGAATAATGTAATGACTTCATGGTAGTTGAGTAGTAACTCAGAGACTTTTGAAATGCATATTTTCTATGATTTATCGCTCCTGAGTGTTACGATTTCTGTCAGAGTTTCATGTTTTTTTTTCTTCCTCTTTTCTTGTAAGCTCTTGCTTTTATAAAGACAGACACTATGCTTACTGGATTTTTAACTAATCACTGTAGAAAGGGCCTAGTATTATTTTTTTTGCTAGCTGGGGGTTACTTTCTAAATTCCATGACCGACACAGCGTGGCAGGGGTAGCTGCTTAAAGGGAAATCCAGGCAATGCCAGGACTGCTTTGTTAACATGACACAAACTGAGCCTGGTCACCGGGATGGGGGCTGATATCACCACTCCATTCTTCCTAGCGGTGTGCAGTCTGTGGAGGTGGTGGCTGCAGTTGCAGTGGAAGTGTATTTTTCACTAGCCCTTATCTTTTCCAGAAAAGCTTAGCTTTAAAAAACTAGTAGTTGCTTTACAGTATAGTTCACTTAACTTGAATCCTTTTTATGTATACACACACACACACACACACAGGGTTGAGGCAACTACAGCAGCAGCAACTATTATTTATCTTGATACGATTCCTGGAGGATTAAAAAATTTAATATTTGCAAAAAAAGTTTGATTTATATCTTTTATAGCTTAGTACTGTAGAACTTTTTTTTAATTAAGTTTTTAGATAGGTAGGTTTGGGGTAAGGTGTTACTAAGGTTCTGGTCCCATTTCTCTGTACTTCCTTTGGCTCTGCACACCACTGGGTAAAGAGTAAGCTCCATCTTCAGTCTAGCTTTCCTCAAGGAAACTAAGGGCAGCATAGCCAGGCCATTAACAGGCCATGTCATCCAAGGAAAGGAGATTACCTGTGTCCTAGAATTTCCAGTTCAAGTTCTGAACTTGGTAATGGTTGCCCTAATGCTGAAAGAATCTAAGTGATTCCCACGACCTGATTGGTTTATGCCCGGATTACCTGGAACAGTTGCCAAAACAAGGGAGTAAGGATTACCTTTATGTCAGCTGGGGCCCTCCTGGGGCATATTGTCATGTGCTGTGTACATGATAGGGCAGGGATAGTTCCCAAATGGGAAAAAAAAAGTGTTTTCAGGAAGGGTTTCCCAGGCAGTGGATACCTGGGAGGCAATCACCAAATGTCCATGACGCTGGACAATATCTCTTTAGGCTCAAGAACTAGTTCTCAGCTGGAGATGATAGTAATAGAGAAGAAGTGTGAGAGTTGAATCAAAGTCCTCCTTCATCTTAGTGGTCTTTTCAAATGTTTTGACTTTTAGGATCATGAATTCTTTCTTATATGGTTCAGGTAGTTCTATATTATTTTATCAAAAAATCAGACCCATAATAATAAAAAAAAAAAAAACTATCAATCTTAAAGCCAAAAGGTAAATAAATTCAGTAAATAACTCATTATATTAAAATCGGTTATTAAGCTGCCCACTTCTGCTGCCCACATTTTGTTTAAGTCAGATATTTTTCCCATCTAAATGTCACATATTCTTTCTAGGAATTTGCAATGATGATCCAGATGATGATCTAAGGATGCAAAATGGCACAGTTATTACCAATATGGAAGACATAGAATTATTTATTGAGAGCTGGGAATTTGAGAAATCATTTAAAGTAACAACAAGGAGACCTGCTAGAAATTGTACTGAGCACGACTGCGGTCATTGCATTGAGTTGTTAAACAGAAGAGTTTTCACCCCATGCCATGCTAAAGTAAGTTGAAAGCAACCATAAATAAGAGCTGTCATGTTAGACATATTGAAAGTAAAAGCCAATATATTCCTGTTTTGGTGTTCTATTCTATAATATATTCCTGTTTTGGTGTTCTATTCTATAATATATTCCTGTTTTGGTGTTCTATTCCATAATATATTCCTGTTTTGGTGTTCTATAGAGGATAGTTTATCAACAAACCTCTGTCAGTATGCCTTGGAAGTCAGAACCATTTACTGCTTATAGGCTTACAGAGATCGGAAGAACGATTTTCTTTTTTCTCCCTCTGTTTTGTCAGAACTATATCTACAGCTTTCAAGAAAAATGAAATTCTGTCCTATGAATAATTGCCTCTAGGAAAGGGAAATCAATGCCACTTGCTAACTAAGAATAGACAGCTGATGAATGTTTAATCAATTCCTTATGACCCTGGCCACTTAGGTGTATAGAACAATCACATATTCAGTTTAATCAAGTCTTTATTAGTCTTTTACTTTCTGAGTTTGTGACTAGCACTTGTTTTAAATGATCTATATCCTTAGAAAAGAACTGGTTGTTGTAGACAAAGAATGAATTAACATAGTATTTCATGAATTATTTAGCAAAATGTTATTGATCATCTACCACATGCTAGGCCCTGTGTTAGACTCCTGTGATCCAAAGGTGAAGAAGACTCCCTCTCTGCTCTCAAAGAAGTTCACAGTTTAGTGGGAAGGCAAGCATGTGAATAGAAACGTTAAAATATACAGTATGGGGTGCATAGGAGCCGAGGTTTGGAGAAGATTTCATGGAGTTTTCAATGTTTGAGCTGTTTAGAAGGATGAGTTTATCAAGAGAGAAGAGGGAGAAAGGGAGACCTAGGCAGAGGAAACAATGTGTGCAGGAGGGGATTCGGTCATGTTAGGAAAACATTGAAACAGTTGAGTACAAGGTATACAGAAGAGAATTTTCTGGGGAGGAGAGTGAGGGAATTTTCAAAGCAAGAAGGAGCTCATGATGAAGGACCTTTTATGCTAGACCCAGACGGAGAAGTGTGGACTCCAAAGTTCTCAACCTGAGCTATGTGTAAAAGCCGTAAAAAGTTGAAGGATATGAAATTACAGGATTGAAAATGACATATATTCCTGGAGCTTCAGTTTTACATGAAGAGTTTCATGAAAATAAATTTCAAATGTTTACACTTTTAAAATGCATGTGTGTATAAAATGAAAAAAATAGCAAACCTTTTTCTTTTTTAACCTCATTTCAGCGTCACTTTAATCTGTTTAAAACACAATGATTGTTTAAAATTGTATTTTCAACTGGGAACTTGGATGGTTGATTAAATCAGAAAAATTTTCAACTTGAATATTCAGGGCATAGTGATTTAACACAGGATACCATTTGATTTTGTGATAGACTCAGCATTTTCCTTAAGATCTTCACAGTGAATTCGAGGGCAAAAGAAAGGAAAGTTGAAGTCCAAATATAGAAGAGGAATTGGAAGATAGCCCAAATGGCTAATCTAACAAGTATAATGGGTACCTTAATGCTTACTTAAAACATGGACTTTATTTATTGTGGAAATGCAAATGAGCAATGAATCTTACTACATCTTATGTTGGAAAATCGAAATCAGTGACTGCATAAAACTACCATTGAGGTAACATTTAAAAACTAGTCATGCAGAGTTTAAGAATAATTACAAACATTTTGTTTATTTTTGTAAATAACAAAAGAGTGAATATGGATCAAGAGCTTTCTTTAAGACTGATTTTAGAATCTTTTGGAATATGAAGGTCATAAAATAATAGCACATTTATTAAATTCTATGTTGTAGATGCTTGGTAAACTACAGGGTCAATGAAAAAGAGGAAGACCCTCAATGAGATAGAGTGACACAGTGGCTGCATCAAAGGGCTCAAGCATAACAACGATTGTGGACATGGCGCAGGAGCGGCCAGTGTTTCATTCTGTTGTACGTAGGGTCACTATGAGTCAGAACTGACTCGACGGCACCTAAAAAAATGTGCTGTCGATATGGCCAAATTTGTCACCTGACAAATTTTAATGCTCTTAAAAGGCATTTTAAATAGTGGACTGAGAAATGAGGTTCACTTCATCATTGAATATTCAGTTGGATAAAAGCACAGACTTTGATGATTTGGTAATTTTACCGATTTTGTTCACTTTATATGGATGATGTCTCTAGAAACTTATTAGTATGCACATTGCGTCATGGTAAAATATGAAAGTACAAAACCTAAGAAAACCAGCCAAAAAATATAGTGAGGAATTTTTAAAGGAGAAATAAAAGTTTTCTGATGGACAGGGTGCACAGATGGGGCAGGCTTGTTTTGCATCAAGCTTCTCATACATCTCTTATTCTCTTCACCAGGAACTTCTAGCTTTTTATATTGTCTTAGGGTGTTCAGAGGTGTGACAAAAATGTTATAACTTTTAAAAATACTATAGTTTGAATATCTCCTTCAACAAATTTATAATCAAATACAAAGTTAATTTGACTGCTTTATCTGCTAAATAGATATAAACCAGTTTAATTGGTTAAAATGTTTTTATAGTCAGAGTTGAAATATAATATTTCCCCAAGCAAAGAGACGATAAATAAATCCTAAATAATGTGAATGGATTGTTTTCACCTTAATGATTAAAAAAATGTCCACGAATTTGGGTTATTAGGCAGTTTTTTTTTTTTTTAAGACTTAGCACTTTTGATTAACAATTATAAGACAAATTATGACTGAAATGCTACAATGAAAATAAAGTTCGACTCCCTGAGGGACCGAATTACTGGGCTGTGGGGACAATGGTCTCAGGGAACATCTAGCTCATTTGGCATAACATAGTTTATAAAGAAAATGTTCTACATTCTACTTTGGCGAGTAGTCTCTGGGATCTTAAAAGCTTGTGAGCGGCCATCTGATACTCCACTGATGTCACCCCCTCTGGAGCAAGGGAGAATGAAGAAAACTGAAGACACAAGGGAAAGATTAGTCCAAAGGACTAAATGGACCACAAGTAGCACAGCCTCCGCCAGACTGAGTCCAATACAACTAGATGGTACCCGGCTACCACCACCGACTGCTCTGACAAGGATCACACTAGAGGGTCCAGGACAGAGCTGGAGGAAATGTAGAACAAAATTCTAACTCCCCCCAACCCAAAAAAAAAAAAAAAAAAAAAAACCAGACTTACTGGTCTGAGAGACTGGAGAAACCGGAAGAGTATGGCTTCCAGACACCCTTTGAGCTCAGTAATGAAATCACTCCTGAGGCTCACCCTTCAGCCAAAGATTACACAGGCCCATAAAACAAAATGAGACTAAATGGGCACACCAATCCAGGGGTAAGGATGAGAAGGCAAGAGGGGACAGGAAAGCTGGTAATGGGGAACCCAAGATTGAGAAAAGGAGAGTTTTGACCTGTCGTGGGGTTGGTAACCAATGTCACAAAATAATATGTGTACTAATTGTTTAATGAGAAGCTAATTCTGTAAACCTTCATCTAAAGTACAATTAACAAATAAAGTAAAACATACACACACACAAAGAAGAAAATGAAGTTTGACAATAAGATTGGAGGAACTGAATGTGGGAATTACTAGTAGTTTCAGACTCTCAAAATCCTTATATTAGTGTTTCCTTGAGATAGTAAAAAGAGACCCTTAGAAGCTTGTAAGGATTCTGTCCACAGTAGCCTGAAGATGTGTCATCAATTTACTTAGCTGCATTCTCATCATTATGGTTCAGTGATAACTCTAGCGTAGCTTGTACAATAGTAGAGCAGGTGTATTCTTTTTATCTGCATTTCATGAATGTCTAAGATCATGAGGTATTAAGAAACCAAGGTGGAGAAGAGATAGTATTGCCTGAATGATGAACTGGATATTTGATTCACTTCAGTTCACCCCAGATTTCTTAAATTGGTATTTTGAAATTGAATGCAATAGCAAGTTGCCCGTGTATCAATTATATAGGGAATATTTTTCTTTCAGAGCCTCAAATCTTAATGTTATTTTTATTTAAAAGATGACTATTAAGGAATAGAATATAAAATGTGCCTGAATTTTAAAAAATACTTCAAAATTAAAAAATAAATAAATTTTGAGTTTTAGTAACTTTTTTTGGAAACTAACTTATGTAGGGATAAATTTTCTCTTCCTCCACCTTTTGCTTTTAGGGCTTACTTTGTTGAAGGTCTTGTTGTAAGAAAAACAAAAATTTAAGCACTAAAATTGGGAGGGACATGACAAATTTGCTCAATAGATCGGTCTGAAGGAGGGAAGAATATGAAATAAACAGGGATGGCAGGGTGGCTAGTTAGAAGTCTATTGGGTAGTTAAAAAAAAACTATTATGGTAATATTCACACACTCACAAAAGTAGTATGGTATAAGAACCTTTATAGCCATTATATAGCTTTTTTTTCACTTGGCTATAATCTTTTAAATTTAATTAAAAAAATTTCTCATTCAAAAATTTATACATGTGTGACATTTGTTGCAATCCCCAAAATGTGACAGCACATTCCCCCTTTCCACCCTGGGTTCTGTGTGTCCATTTGACCAGTTTTTGTCCCTTCCTACCTTGGTCTCATATATCTGATTGAACTAAGAAGCACATTCCTCATGTGTATTACTTCTTGTTTTATAATCATATCTAATCTTTGTCTGCAGAGTGGGCTTTGGGAATGCTTTCAGTTTTGGGTTAACAGAGCATTCGGGGGTCATAGTTTCAGTGGTTCTTCCAGTCTGTGTCAGACCATTAAGTCTGGTCTTTTTATGTGGATATGAATTCTGTTCTACATTTTTCTCCTGCTCTGTCTGGGACACTCTGTTGTGTTCCCAGACAGGGTGGTCATTGGTGGTAGCCGGGCACCATCTAGTTCTTCTGGTCTCAGGCTGGTGGGGTCTCTGGTTCATCTGATCCTTTAGTCCATTGAGCTAGTATTTTCTTTGTGTCTTTGGTTTTCTTCATTCACCTTTGCTCTGAGTGGGATGGGACCAATAGGTGTATCTTAGATGAATACAAACTTTTTAAGGTCCCAGATACTACTCACTAAAGTGAGATGTAGACCATTTTCTTATAAACTATATTATGCCAGTTGACTGAGATCTTCCCTGAAACTATGGTCTCCAGGCCCCAGCCCCAGTTGTTCTGTCCCTCAAAGTGTTTGGATGCATCTAGGAAACTTCTTTGCTTTTGCTTTGGTCCTGTTGAACCTTTTCTTGTGTTCTTATCATAGTGATCTTATACAATATTTGTCCTTTTGTGACTGATTTATTTTACTCAGAATAATGCCCTCCAGATTCATCCATGTTGTGAGGTGCTTTACTGATTCTTCATTGTTCTTTATTGTTGCATAGTATTCCATTGTGTGTATGTCCCATAATTTGTTTATCCATTCATCTGTTGATGGGCACTTAGGTTGTTTCCATCTTTTTGCTATTGTGAATTATGTTGCAGTGAACATAATAATGTGCCATTATTTAGATTTAACAATTATTAACAAATGGCTGGCCTATTTTTCATCTATCCTTCTCACTTTTTCTGCCCACACCCTGTCCTTTATAAATGATTTTAAAGGAAAAGCTCTCTGAGAATATGGTGAGAGCCTGACTGGGGAGGGGATAGCTGTATATCTAAAAAGGATAGACAGGATTTGGAAGACATTTGTGACTTACAATAGGTAGAATTTAAAGGCTTCAGATGTAAATATTAAGGAAGAAGGAACAATTGTGGATGATTTCAAATTTCTATATTAGACTACTAAAAAAATAAAAAATAATTTTTTTTTTTTTTACTGGGTACATATTAATTAAGATCAAAACTTCTCAATACCTTCTTCTCAATCTGTTCCATCAAGCTATTCCCAAGTCGTGTTGACTCTACTTCGAAATATGTTTAAAATCAACACATTTTTTTTCCTATTGCTGATGCCAACATCTTAATGCGACTATCACCTTTTATATGGTTTCATGAGCCTAACCTAAATACCCTCTTATTTTGAATTTCCTGCTTCTAATCTTCACCTTCATTTGCTGATCTGTTTCTCACATAGCAGGCAGAATTGCCTCTTGAAAATGTAAACAAGATTGTGTCATTTCTTTACCTAAGTCTTTCACTTAGAGTCCAATTCATACTTTTTATCATGACTTACAAATTTGTCTATATCTGGCCCCACTTACTTCTCTAGCCTCATCTGGTGCTATACTCTTTTTGCTTGTTAAGCTCCAGCCATTTCAGCCTTCTTTCAGCTCTTCGAATATTCCAAGGTTTTTCCTGCCAATGGGCCTTAGTACTTGCCATTTCCCTGGATGGAATGCTTCCCTCCCCCTCTAATTCTTTTTGGCATGGTGGCTTCATTTGATCCTACTCCAAGGCTTTTCTTTGTTTGTGAGATCTACAAGGCAGGGAACATGTCTGTTTTATTCACCTTTGTATTCCTAATGCATAGCATGCTATGTAGTTATATGCTCAAAATTATAAACATAATTATGAGACATAAATGAATGGGTGAATCAGCTTTTGTGGATGAAGTAGAAAAGAGAGAAAATTTTCTATTTTGGACAGATTAAGTCATGTGGGATATCATAGTGAAAAATACCCAGAAGAAACTTAGAAACATAATTTTGGAGCTGAAAGGAGAAAAAGTTGAGGCTGGCTGTCAGGTTTTTTGAGTTATTTTATGGATTAAAAAAATAACAATAACTAATTTATGGTGTATCAGAATCTGTACAGTTTATTTACTCTTTATAGTAATCTTAAGTAGTATTATTGACTCTAACATATGAAGAAACTGAGGCAAAGGGGATTTAAATGCCATGGGAGTGGTTGAGCCCAGGAAGAGCATTTGGAGTGAGAAGACATGACCACCAAAGATGGAATCTAGAGAAACACTCAGAATGAGAGGCAGTAAGAGGAAATGATAAAGACAAACAGACTGAAAGGAAACTGAATATGGTGTCCTCAAAGTCAAAGGAGAGGGTTTTAAGAAACAGGGAGTGCTAAGGCATCATAGGCTGTGAGAGATGGGGTGGAGTTAGGATAACAAAGTGCTCACTGGATTTGACAAACAGGAGGCTGTTGATGACCGTAGCAAGAATTTTGTGTAAAGTGAAGTAGATGGATCTGAAGTGATTTAACAAATAAGACTAAAAAGGAAGTAAAGTCTTGATTATTAAAGACATGGTCCTTGAAGAAGAAATGATAAGATACGAAAAATAAGTATTTTTTATCTGATCCTTTGGCGTGTTCCACAATTTAGCCTCCCAATGTGGATGCTCAGTATTGTTTGTTGAGTAAGTAGAAAGAAAAATTGGAATAAATGCTAAATTTCAAGATAAATTATTTAGATTTCAGGCGTCTTTAGATCAAAATGAAAAGTATTCTGTATATAAAAAATGATAATCTCTAATTAAATTGAGACATGCAAAATTATATAAATTATTCAACCTACATTCAATATTAATAGATTTTTTTTTTTAGGAGTATACACACCCACCTTTAATAAAAAATACTATGTATCACTAGGGAATATTTCAGGAGTTCCAATTTTATCCATGGTAGATCAAACCCTTACTCAGTAGGTAGAAAAGACAGTTGTAACCAAAAGTGTGATATCAGAAATGGGTTTTTGCTAGGTCCACATTCCCTTTATAGGGCAGCCAGTATTGTAGACAATATTCGTCTTATCTAAAATGTGTGCTTAAAAATATTGTAAATCATAGATGGCATCTAATGTCATAAGTTTTTGAAAATCTAAGGTCTAAGAGGAACCATAATGAATATTAACTTGTGACCCTTTCATTCTCCAAATACTCTTAGTCTAGCTTAGGGTCTTCAGAGGAATAAAGCCACGTTACTCATCCCAAGCTAAAATGTATCTCTCTAGGTTTCACCGCAGGATTTCTGTGAAAAGATCTGGATCAATTTGAACTATGAATGTGATGCGCTTTCTGCTTACGTAGCTCTGTGTAACAAGTTCGACATCTGTATTCAATGGAGAACACCTGATTACTGCTGTAAGTAGCTATTAACTAAATAGTATTTTTCAACCATTAAATACCATTCCATTTTTTAGCATTAGCTTCATTCTTTCATTTTTTAATCACAAAATAATTCAGTAATAATAAAAAGCATGGAGAAAGAATAATATATCACAAATGCCAGTTCTATTACACAGCTTCAGAAATGAAACAGTTAAAAATGAAGCTTCTTGTATGCCCTCCTATTCCTTTTCTTCTCTTTCCTTCCCCAGTGGTAATCACTATTCTAGATTGGAGCTGCTGATTCATAGAGAATGTGCGCCATCTCCAACTTAAGCATATACCAGAAAAAAACCCACTGCCATTGAATCAATTCCGACTCATGGAAACTCTGGTGGCGTAGTGGTTAAGTGCTAAGGCTGCTAACCAAAAGGTCGGCAATTTGAATCCGCCAGGCGCTCCTTGGACACTCTATGGGGCAGCTCTACTCTGTCCTATAGGGTCGCTATGAGTATGAGTCTTGAGCGTATATACACTGTCATATCGCTCTTACCTGGGACTGTACCAGTTTATACCCCCACCAGTTGAGCATTCATTTCTTACCAGTATGGCTTTCCAAGATCACTGCCAATCAGCAAGAATTTTCTAAAACATCAATTAGAAACTGCTCAGCACTGGTAGTTACTTTTGAAAGTGAAGGATTAAACCTAAATATGCAGCACTTTTCTTTTTTATGACTTGTTTGAATTACATGAAAACATGCTATGCTGGGCACACTATTTTATCTCCTCTTATTGCATTTTTTTTTTTTTTTTTTTTTACATCAGGAACTTAATAATAGTTGACTCTATATGCCAGAATTTGGCTGCCTCTTGGTCATATTTATTTCATATAAATTAAATGAACGTTTACCACTCTAACACCCAATGTTAGCTGAACACATGATAGATGCTCAGAAATAGCTATCCATGGTTTTGTTTCTGATTTATAGTTTCATTGAAAATGAAAAATGGACTTTAAAGAGATTAAAGTGTACAAAGTTCATTTTCAGAAAGATATCTGATATTCCTTTTATTAGAATTCAAATAGATTATTTTATCATTAGTAAATTCTGTCATCTAAAACTCATAGCTCTGAGCTGCCCAGCGGGGAAAGAATATCAGCCTTGTGTGCAACCTTGTGAAGCACGTACGTGTCTAAACAGATGGTTCTACGATCACTCCTCGTGTTTGAATTTAAGAGAAGACTGTGTGTGCAAAAACGGAACCGTTCTCCACAGGCCAGATTCAACTGAGTGCATTCCAGAGAAAAAATGTGGTAAGCAGCAAAGTAAAAATGACTTTTTAGGATTCCAACAAACAAAACATTTTTAGACTTTAGAGAGATATGCTGAGGAAGATTGATCAAGTTAATCTTAGTGTTGGAAGGGTAACAAGTTTGTTTGTGGTTTCTACTTAATATGATTTCTTCTGAAGCTAACAAAATAGGTGCTTCAGGGGTGATGTGGTTTAATGGGTACCTGTGCCTCTAACAAATGGGAGAGAGCGTGGCATAGTAAGAATTAAGAGTGTAGTTTGTAGACTGAATACAAATCCCAGTTCTCCCATGTACCAATGGCTCACCTTTACTTCTCTGAGCATCAGGTTATGCATCTGTGAACCAGGAAAATAATAGCACCTATCCCATAAAGCTATTGTGGGGATAAATAAAATAATAAGCGTTTGACATGTAGCACAGTGCCTGAAGAAAAATAAACACTCAAGAAATGGAATATAGCATTATTACCTGAGGGAAACGTTGAACATTTCTTCTTTCATTTTCAAACCATTTTATTCTGACATACTGTCTCCACAGTGGTGGTAGACAAAAGAAAGTACAAAATTGAGAAAATTGCAGCATGATGCTTCGCCAGCCTTAGGGCTCATCGTGAGCATCATCACGGTCAGAAGTAGAAGGAATTTGCTAATAATTAAAGGGAAAACTGATGGAAGTGAAACGCATAGATAGTTTCCGGAACAAGCTTGTGTTTGCCAGTGAAGAAAGCATCTGTGGAAGACTTTGAGAATCCACAGATGTGGTTGTGTTTGTTCTTTAAAACCAATGAAATCGGTTTGCTAATAAATGGGTAATAGAAGAGAAGCTCATTAGAGACTGGGGGCATGGTTGGTCACATTTATCTCTGTATTTCCTAAAAAGAACTACCAGAGGGCCATTTTTACCATAAAAGTAACACTTTTACAATAAAACCAACAGAGACACTAAACAATATTTTTCTTAATTGCCTACTTTCCACTTCTAGATTTTTATTAAAGTGGAAACATTTTGAATTTTCATGACACAAATGTCAATGATTGCCCAAAAAACCAAACCCACTGCCTTCGAGTCGATTCCAACTCATAGTGACCCTATAGGACAGAGTAGAACTGCCCCATAGAGTTTCCAAGGAGTGCCTGGTGGATTCAAACTGCCGACCTTTTTGTTTAGCAGCCATAGCTCTTAACCACTATGCCACCAGGGTTTCCTGATGTGATGTAGGGGCTGCCTTATTTGCTAGTACCAATTATTTCAATGTTTAATATTTTAAATCTGATTTAAATTTATATTACTGAGTTAGTTCCAACTGATGGAAATCTTATTTAAAATTTTGAATCAGAAATAACACAGTGACTTATTTATAGAAGAAAACATACACATTTACAAATATAGAAGGGAGAAATACTTTCAGCAGACTAAATCAAAACTTTCATTAAAGAAAAATGTAATGTGTATCTGATGAAAAAAAGAATCTGAAAAGGAGAGCTATGTGACATAGCATCTATATCAGTGGGCTGTGTCACCATCTGAAATCAAAACATTACAGCTTGATTTATTTTAGTGTCCAGGTTTTGAGTGACATAACATTGTCAATCTTTCTAAGTGTGTACTGACATTGAAGACCAACCCCGTGCTGCTGGGGAAATTTGGAACGGGGGCATTGACGAATGCTCTCTGTACAAATGTTTGGAGAATGGAAGCATTATTCCTATAGAGTCTGACTGTCATGAAGAGCCCTCACCAATTTGTGAACGAGAAGGTGAAGTCGTCATGGGCATTGTTGATAAATGGACCTGCTGTTCAGAGGAAATTTGTGGTAAGCAAACAGGCTGATGCCTTTAGTCCGTTAATGCCACAAAATATGTTGATAGTTTCTGTTAAAAAACAGGGCATAAATGATGTTTGCTATTAAAAAAAAAAAATCAAGGTTGAGGTAACAATATAATTGCTGCCATAAATGTCATTTACACATTCTCAAAGGAAGTTTTGATTCATTATTGTTTTGCTGATTTTGCAAATATGCATGCAAAAATATGGCTATTGGCAAAGAGTAATATTTATTAATACATGACAATAAAAAAGACTTAGGAATCTAAGAATTATGACAATCAGGAATGAACCCAAACCCAGTGCCATCGAGTCGAGAAAGATATGGCAAATAAACTTAAAGCTGCAGCCTTTTCATGTATGGTCCATTTTGTGAGCTGAATGGGCTTAACTGCAATGTAAAAACATGTATAGTAAGAACCATTGCCCTGCTTTGAGTTAGCAGTGTAAGACGCTAGATATGTTCATTAGTATTTTAATGTTTCTGTTTCTTATTTTCAGGATGTGACATGGCTTTGTGTGACGCTACCATTCCAATGTGTGCGAGTAGTCAAAAATTGGTCATTGGCCATAGCCCTCTTTCTTGCTGTCCACAGTACCAATGTGGTGAGTAACCACTTAGGAAAAATAAGAGTTAGGTTCATTGTCCATTCAGAATAATGACTAGAGTCTTATTCCTTGTAACTCCAAGAAAATGATTTATTATAAAAGTTTGTGGCATTGTCTTACAAATGTAGTTTTTTTTTTTTTTTTTTAATTTGCCATCTCTCTCTCTCTCTCTGTATATATATTTAAACCCACTCCTCACCAACATGGTTAGGCCCCAAAGACCAGGTAGTTATGCAAAATGAGCATATGCCCCGAGCCCATCTTCAGTGCCAGCGCCCCCTACAAGTCACTCACCAACCCTTAGGCACCCCTGGTGCATTTCAGCATGCACATGGTGTAGTGGGCCTCCTTCCCCACTGCTGAAGAACCCATGGGGATTGGGGGTGGTAGTGTTGGTGGATGGGTGTTGCCCACTACCTCCTGCCTCCCACCCTGCACAGGGACTCTGCTCATCCTCCATCCGCTAACTCCTGCCCTGGGTGGGAGCCCACTTGTCCGCCATCTGCCCTGGCCTTATAGTCCCGTGCAACCTCCTTTCCTCTCCCTCCCTTCCTGCCTCCCCACATCTACCTCCCTGGTACCTTTGGGCCCTCACCCAGCTTCCTCCTGCCTGTCTGCAACCTCACATTGTCCCACCGTTGCCCTGCCCCTCTGTGGCTGGATCTAGATGTCATGGATGAACAGGAGAAGGCGTCCTGCCGTCGACTGGCTACCGTTTCTCACGTGGTCCAGCTGTTGCTGGTACCTCCAGTATAATGTTTGGGGTGGCCCACAGAGGGTGTCCCGGGCCCAGCCATGGCTCTGGGTGGGGTCCAGACCATCAGAGGCACCACCTGAGAATTTTTTCAAAGTTGTCGTAAACGGAAACTGTCAGATAAGGAGATAGTTGATAAGTGAGGAGTAAGTGTGTATATATATATGTATGTATATATATTCTTCTGCCATTTCTTACATGTTTCTGCTAATATTGAGAGCTTTAAAATAAATTATCAGCAAATTCAAAGAGAAATAAGCATTATTTCATTTTATTCAACCACTTCACGCTATACAAATTTTCAAACATCTTTATGCTTCTGCAGAATGTGACCCAGTCCAATGCCCTGATATTCCAATACCAGAATGCAGAGAAGACCAATTCATGATTCAAGTTCAACAGGGAGAACCTTGTTGTTTCTCCCCTCTCTGTGGTGAGTGTTCTGAGAGATAATTTCTTGAAAGGAGAGAAGATCTGTTTTCCTTGTTCCCAATTTTATTAAATCCAGGGCTTCAAACTGGTTTGGTCCAGTTTAAACCCCAGCTGAGTATTTGCACTTCCACCCCAGATATACTGAATCAGAATCTACATTTTAGCAAGATCCTCAGGTGACTCTGATATATAATAAGTTTTGAGACCCACTGCTCTAATAGTGGTTCTCAGAATTGGCCCCTAATCAGCAGCATTAGCATTGCCTGGGAACTTGTTAGAAATATAAATTTTCAGCAGGGGTTCAAACTGAAATGAACTGGTTTGAAGCTCTGATTAAATGCAGTATTTTTTATTTAGATTTTATTTGTGTATGGTATTATGAACTAATAATTATTTTGTATTTAGCTCAACCATGCTTTTTTGTTTTGCCTTTAGTTTGTGAACCTTGCACTGAACCTGTTCCACTATGTACTGATGGGGAATTCCTCACTGTGGATCTTAATACTACACAATTCTGTTGTCCTCAGTATTACTGTGGTAAGTGTATTTTAACTAGCTGAAAATATTTAGACATGTCCGATGTTTAAAAAGCCCATTGTATCTTAGTTGTACTGTTATACCAGATCTTAGCTGAAATCTTATGAAAATATGTATTAAACACATGTATTATTTTTATTTTTACACATCTAAGAGCTCATTTTTGTAAGAGCTCTTCTTGGATAATTGCCTCCCAAAAATAGATTAGCTATTGCTTTTCTTATCATTGTAGAATTTCTAGATGTTCAGATGATTCTACATCCTCTTGACTTCCTCTTTTGTCTTGCACCCCTGCCATTTCTCAAGACCTTTCACCTGATGTGCTATCTCAGCACTACTGCTGTTGTTGTACCTCCCTATGAGTCACTTGTTCTGCCCTCACCAACACTGGAAATTGGGTACTTGGAGAGGCAACACCAGGGAAAGATGAGGCAACGTACTACATCAGTAACGGCGGTGAACAAAACGCTAGATAATAAGACCTGGCTGTTACAACATGAAGTTAATCTTTACCCTTATAATCTTTCTATTTAGTTTGTGACCCAAATCTTTGCCCTACGCCACTATTCAACTGTGCAGAAGATACGAAACTTGTGAAAGAAAATGTATCTGGTCAATGTTGTCCGATATGGCATTGTGGTAATTAACTTCCATATTTTAAAGTTTTATTAAATTATATTAATGTTTTCTGATCAATCTAAATATGTTTATTTTTGCCTTTTAGAATGTAGCTGTGAAAATCTTATTATACCAACTTGTGAAGTGGTAAGAATATGTATTTTGAATGGCTTGTCCTATTACTAAATTGGTTTATTATTCTTTTATAGCTTTCATTTCAGATTCTTCTCAGAACTAATAGAATCATCTTAATTAAACTGCACTGAAGCAGATTAAAATAATCTGCTCTGGTATTAGAGTACAATCAACCTTTTATATTTTATTTAAGATAGGAAAATACAATAACTTATTTTTTTCCACTGGAGACATATCAATTTAAGTTTACTGGTCTCAATGTGAAACAAAACACTGAAAAATGACCTTAATATTGAAAAGAGCCCTCAATGATTCTTCAAGGTAGTGCACTGATAATGTATCTTTTGTAGAGGAGGAGGAGGTATAAACATGCACTTTCACATTAGTTATTCATGAACATGTAAACCTTATAGAAATTTCTAAGATTCAATTTTTAGAAATAATGGTTATGACTCTGGTGTCACTTGTTTAACCATTAGGTGTGATCCGTGGTGCTTTATGTGTCTTTGTTATGTTTAAATATTTATGTTCATAATATGCCTAATAAGGCTTCAGAAAGATATTGGATTCCTGGCTCTGCTTATTAGAGAAGATGTATTTCCCTTCACAAAGTCGTTTTCTTTTCTTTTTTGCCTTCTCAAACAATGTGTATTCTTAGAGATATCATCCAAAATCTCCAGTTCAAAGCCATTGTTGTTGTTGTAGTTAGGTGTTGTTGAGTTGGTTCCAACTCATCACAACTGAATGAAATGATGCTCGGTCCTGCACCATCCTGACAATTGTTGCTATGTTTGAGCCCATTGTTGCTGCCATTGTGTCAGTGCATCTTGTTGAGGGTCTTCCTCTTTTTTGTTGACCCTCTACCTAATCAATCTAATCAAGCATGATGTCCTTCTCCAGGGACTGGACCCTCCTGATAACATGTCCAAAGTACATGAGATGAAGTCTCCCTATCCTTGTTTCCAAGAAGCACTCTGGCAGTGCTTCTTCCAAGACAGACTTGTTCATTTTCTGGCAGTCCATGGTATATTCAATATTCTTTGCCAACACTACAATTCAAATGCATCAATTCTTCTTCCGTCTTCCTTATTCATTGTGCAGCTTTTGCATGTGTGTGAGGTGATTGAAAACATCATGGCTTGGGTCAAGCAAACCTTAGTCTTCAAGGTGTCATCTTTGCTTTTCAACACTTTAAAGAGGTCTTTTGCAGCAGATTTGCCCAATGCAATGCATCTTTTGATTTCTTGACTGCTGCTTCCATGGGTGTCGATTGTGGATACATGTTAAATGAAATCCTTGACAGCTTCAATATTTTCTCTGTTTATCATGATGTTGCTTATTGGTCCAGTTGTGAGGATTTTTGTTGTCTTTATGTTGAGGTGTAATCCAAACTGAAGGCTGTAATCTTTGATCTTCATCAGTAAGTGCTTCCAGTCCTCTTTACTTTCCGCAAGCGAGATTGTGTCATCTCCATATTATAGGTTGTTAATAAGTCTTTCTTCAATCCTGATGCCCCATTCTTCTTCATGTAGTTCAACTATTTGGATTATTTGCTCAGCATTCAGATTGAATAAGTCTGGTGAAAGGATATGACCCTGATGCACAACGTTCCTGTGTTTTAAACCATGCAGTATCTCCTTGTTCTTTTAGAATGACCTCTTGGTCTGTATACAGGTTCCACAATGAGCACAATTCAAGTGTTCTGGAATCCCCATTCTTTGCAATGTTGTCCATAATTTGTTAAGATCCACACAATTGAATACCTTTGCATAGTTGATAAAACACAGGTAAACATCTTTCTGGTATTCTCTGCTATCAGCCAGAATCCATCTAACATTAGCAGTGATATCCCTGGTTCCACGTCCTCTTCTGAATCCAGCTTGAATTTCTGGCAATTCCCTGTCTATGTACTGCTGCAACCACTTTTGAATGATCTTCAGCAAAATTTTACTTGTGTGTTTTCTTAATGATATTGCTCTATAATTTCCACATTCTGTTGGATCACCTTTCTTTGGTATGGGCACGAATACAGATCTCTTCCAGTCGGTTGCCAGGTAGCTGTCTTACAAATTTCTTGGCATAGACAAGTGAACACCTCCAGCGCTGCATCTGTTTGTTGAAACATCTTGATTTGTATTCTGTCAATTCCTGGGGACTTGTTTTTCAGCAGTGCCTTCAGTGCAACTTGGACTTCTTCCTTCAATACCTCCTGAAATGGTTGAACATCAACTAATTCTTTTTGGTACAGTGACTCTGTATTCTTTCTATCTTCTTTTGATGCTTCCTGCATCATTCAATATTTTGCCCATAGAATATTTCACTATTGCAATTCGATGCTTGAATTTTTTCTTCAGTTCTTTCAGCATGAGAAATGCCAAGTGTGTTCTTCCCTTTTGGCTTTCTAACTCCAGGTCTTTGCACATGTCATCATAATACTTTACTTTGTCTTCCCTAGCTGCCTTTTGAAATCTTTTGTTCAGCGTTTTTTTTCTGCATCATTTCTTTTATTCCCTTTAGCTGTTCTGCCTTCAAGAGCAAGTTTCAGAGTCTCTTCTGACATCGATTTTGGTCTTTTCTTTCTTTTCCATCTTTTTAATGACCTTTTCCTTTCTTCATGTATGATGTCCTTGATGTCATCCCACAACTCGGCTTGTATTCAGTCATTAGTGTTCAATGCATTGAATTTATTCTTGAAATGGTCTTTAAATTCTGGTGGGATGTACCTAAGGTCATACTTTAACTCTCATGGGCTTGATTAAAATAAGTAATTTTCTTCAGGTTGAACTTGCATATGAGCAATTGATGGTCTATTCCGCAGGAGGCCCTTAGCCTTCTTCTGACTGATGATACTGAGTTTTCCATCATCTCCTTCCACAGATATAGTCGATTTGGTTTCTGTGTTTTCCATTTGGTGAGGTCCATGTATATGTTGTTGTCGTTGTTCGGAGCCGTCCAGTCACTTCCTACTCATAGCGACCCTATGTACAACAGAACCAAACGCTGCCCAGTCCTGGACCATCGTCACAATTGTTGTTATGCTTGAGTGCATTGTTGCAGCCACTGTCTCAGTCTGTCTCATTGAGGGTCTTCCTCTTTTTCACTGTATATAGTCATCATTTATGTTGTTGAAAAAGGTATTTGCAATAAATAAGTCGTTGGCCTTGTAAAATTCTATCATGCAATCTCTGGCATCGTTTCTATCACCAAGGCCATATTTTCCAACTACCAATCCTCTTTGATTCTGACTTTTGCATTCCAATCACCAGTAATTATCAATGCATCTTGATTGCATGTTTGGTCAATTTCAGACTGCAGAAGTTGATAAAAAGCTTCAATTTCCTCATCTTTAGCATTAGTGGTTGGTGTGTAAATTTGAATAATAGTCATATTAACTGGTCTTCCTTGTAGGCCTGGGTTATTTTCCTATCACTGACAGTGTTGTACTTCAGGATAGATCTTGAAATATTCTTTTTGATGATGAATGGATGCCATTCCTCTTCAATTTGTCATTCCTGGTATAGCAGATTGCATGATTCAGAATGGCTGTTACCAGTCCATTTTAGCTCACTAATGCCTAGGATATTGATGTTTTTGTGTTCCATTTCATTTCTGATGACTTCCAATTTTCCTAGACTCATACTTTGTACATTCCATGTTCTGATTATTAATGGATGTTTAAAGCTGTTTTTTCTCATTTTGAATCATGCCACATCAGCAAATGAAAATCCCAAAAGGTTTACTTCATCCACACCATTAATGTTGACTCTACTTTGAGATGGCAGCACTTCCCAGCCACATTTTGAGTGCCTTCCAACCTGAGGGGCTCATTTTCCAGCACTATATCAGACAGTGTTCAGCTGCTATCCAGAATGTTTTCACTGGTCTATTTTTTTGAGAAGTAGATTGCCAGGTCCTTCTTCCTTGTCTATCTTAGTCTTGAAATTCTGCTGAAACCTGTCTACCATGGGTGACCCTGCTGGTATTTGGAATAACAGTGGCATGACTTCCAGCATCAAGACAGTATGCAAGCCACCACAGTATGACAAACTGATAGACATATAGTGGGTGTAATAACTGAAAGGCATAAGAACATCAAATGAGTTAATGTTTAGGAAACTATTTTACAATTTGTAAAGAAGTATAAAATGTAAGATATTATTAGCTTATGGGAAAAGCCTCCCACACGTCTATCAGTTTGTCATACTATGGGGACTTGTGTGTTGCTGTGATGCCGGAAGCTATGCCACCAGTATTCAAATACCAGCAGGGTCACCCATGGTGGACAGGTTTCAGCTGAGCTTCCAGACTAAGACAGACCAGGAAGAAGGACCCGGCAGTCTACTTCTGAAAATAATTAGCCAGAGAAAACCTTTATGAATAGCAGCAGGACATTGCCTGATATAGTGCTGGAAGATGAGCCCCTGAGGTTGGAAGGCACTCAAAAGACAACTGGGGAAGAAAGCTATCTCCTCAGAGTAGAGTCAACCTTAATAATGTGGATGGAGTCAAGCTTTCAGGATCTCCATTTGCTGATGTGGCATGACTCAAAATGAGAAGAAACAGCTGTAAACATCCATTAATAATCAGGACCTGGATTGTATGAAGTATGAATCTAGGAAAATTGGAAATCATCAGAAAATGAAAAGGAACTCATAAAGATTGATATCCTAGGCATTAGTAAGCTGAAATGGACTGGTATTGGCCATTTTGAATCAAACAATCATGTGGTCTACTATGTCAGGAATGACAAATTGAAGGGGAATGACATTGCATTCATTGTCCAAAAGAACATTTCAAGATCTATCCTGAGGTACAATGCTGTCAGTGATAGGATAATATTCATACGCCTGCAAGGAAGACCAATTAATACACCTATTATTCAAATGGCACCAACCACTAAGGCCAAAGATAAAGAAATTGATTTTTACCAACTTCTGCAGTCTGAAATTGATTGAACATGCAATCAAGATGCACTGATAATTACATTGGAATGATTGGAATGGGAAAGTTGAAAACAAAGAAGGAGGATTGGTAGTTGGAAAATATAGCCTTGGTGATAGAGACGATTCCGTAGATCACGATTGAGTTTTCCAAGACTGACGGCTTCTTCATCGCACATACCTTTTTCCAACAAAATTAATGGTGACTATACACATAAAAAAAAAAAAAAATTTTTTTTTTTATACACATGGAGCTCACCAGGTGGAATGCACAAGAATCAAATTGACTACATCTGTAGAAAGAGACAATGGGAAAGCTCAATATTATCAGTCAGACCAAGGACAGGGGCTGACTTAGAATCAGACTGTCAATTACTCATATGTAAGTTCATGTGGAAGCTAAAGAAAATTGGAAGAAGTCCCCAAGAGCCAAAGTACGATCTTGAATATATCTCATCTGAATTTAGAGACCATCTCAAAAATAGATTTGATGTGTTGAGCGCTAATGACTGAAGACCAGACAAGTTGTAGAGCGACATCAAGGACATCATACATGAAGAAAGCAAGAGGCATTAAAAACAGAAGAGAAAGAAAAGACCTAAATAGATGTCAGAAGAGACTCTGAAACTTGCTCTTGAACGTTGAGTAGCTAAAGCAAATGGAAAAAATGATGACGTGAAAGAGCTGAACAAAAGATTTCAAAGGATGGCTCGAGAAGACAAAGTATTATGATGACATGTGCAAAGACCTGGAGGTAGAAAACCAAAAGGGAAGAACATGCTCAGCATTTCTCAAGCTGAAAGAACTGAATAAAAAATTCAAGCCTCAAGTTGCAATAGTGAAGGATTCTATGGGGAAAATATTAAACGACACAGGAAGCACCAAAAGAAGGTGGAAGGAATACACAGAGTCAGTATACCAAAAAGAATTGGTTGATGTTCAGCCATTTCAGGAGATAACATATGATCAGCAACTGATGGTACTGAAGGAAGAAGTCTAAGCTGCACTGAAGGCATCGGCAAAAAACAAGGCTCCCGGAATTGATGGAATAGCAATTGACATGTTTCAACAATCGGATGCAGCACTGGAAGTGCTCACTCGTCTATGCCAGGAAATTTAGAAGACAGTTACGTGGCCAACTGACTGGAAGAGATCCATATTTATACCTATTGTCAAGAAAGGGGATCCAACTGAATGTCAAAATTATTAAACAATATTAATATCATATGCAAGTAAAATTTTGCTGAAGATCATTCAAAAGCAGCTGCAGCAGTATGTTGACAGGGAACTGCCACAAATTCAAGCCAGATTTAGAAGAGGACTTGGAACCAGGGATATCATTGCTGATGTCAGACGGATCCTGGCTGAAAGCAGAGAACACCAGAAAGATGTTTACCTGTGTTTTGCTGACATTTACTGGCATTCGACAGTGTGGATCATAACAAATTATGAATAACATTGCGAAGAATGGAAATTCCGGAACACTTTATTATGCTCACGAGGAACCTGTACGTAGATCAAGAGGCAGTTGTTTGAACAGAACAAAGGGATACCTCATGTTTTAAAGTCAGGAAATGTGTGCATAGGGGTTGTATCCTTTCACAATATTTATTCAATGTGTATGCTGAGCAAATACTCCGAGAAGCTGGACTACATGAAGAAGAATAGGGCATCAGGATTGGAAGAAGACTCATTAACAACCTGTAATATGCAGATGACAAAACCTCGCTTGCTGAAAGTGAAGAGGACTTGAAGCACTTACTGATGAGGACCATAGACCACAGCCTTCAGTATGGATTACACCTCAACATAAAGGAAATAAAAATCCTTACAACTGGACCAATAAGCAACATCACGATAAATGGAGGAAAGATTGACGTTGTCAAGTATTTCATTTTACTTGGATCCACAATCAACACTCATGGAAGCAGCAGTCAAGAAATCAAAAGACAAATTGCATTGAGCAAATCTGCTGCAAAAGATCTCTTTAAAGTGTTGAAAAGCAAAGATGTCACCTTGAGGACTAAGGTGTGCCTGACCCAATCCATGGTGTTTTCAGTTGCCTCATATGCATGCGAAAGCTGGGCAATGTGATAAGGAAGACTGAAGAAGAATTCACACCTTTGAATTATGGTGTTGGTGCAGAGTATTGAATATACCATGGGCTGCCATAAGAATGAACAGATATGTCTTGGGAGAAGTACATCCCCTTACAAGCATGGATGGCAAGACTTCATCTCATATATTTTGGATATGTTATCGTGTGGATCAGTCCCTGGAGAAGGACATCATGCTTGGTAAGGTACAGGGTCGGCAAAAAAAGAAGATGACCTTCTATGAGATGGATTGACACAGTGGCTACAAAAATGGGCTCACACACAGCACCAATTGGGAGGTTGGTGCAGGACAGGGCAGTGTTTTGTTCTTTTGTGCATAGGGACTGACTCCATGGCACCTAACAACAACGTGCCTTTTATGTATCACTGAGTTTATTTGAATCAATTTTTGTGTCAAGAATCAAATTCATTTTATACTGATATATGAAAAGTAAAGCATCCAAGGAAATTTGATATTTAAATTATAATTCTGGAAACTTTAAGTCTGGCCCTAATTTTGCTTAGAGGAATCTATTGTTGTTAGTTGTCAAGTTGATTCCAAGTCGTGATGACTCCATGTGCGCAGAGTAGAGTTGCTCCTTAGGGTTTTCAAGGCTGTGAACTTTATAAGTGGATCACCAGGCCTGACTTCTAAGGCACTTCCAGGTAGATTTGAACCACCAACCTTTTAGCTGGAAGTCAAATGCTTAACTATTTGTGCCACCCAGGCTTGCTTAGAGGAATCCATATTATATCCTATATGGAGGAGTTTGAGCATCTGTCATGACAACAGCTAAAGGTTATACAATACTTTCTGTGTGCCAGGCTCTCTTTTAAGCTCTTTACATATGTTGACCCATTCATTTCTCTCAACAACCCTAAGAGAGAGGCAGAATTATTACCCCCATTTTACAGATGAAGGAACTGAAACACATTGGTTAAATAGCTTGCCCTAGGTCAAATAACTAGTAAGTAACACAGCCAGGATCAGCACAAAGGCAGTCCCACCCCTGAGTCTGTGCTATTACTGTATCTTCTGCTCCTAATTTACATGCCATAGCAGCCTTGCTCAGATGCAGATATGTCAGCCTAGGACAACCTCTGTAGAGCAGATCAAGAACCTTTCCACCAAGAAAAGTTCCCAGGTGTTCTCTTTTCTCTAATCGTCTACTGTTGTTATTACGGTTAGGTGCCGTCAAGTCAATCCTGAGTCATAATGACCCTGTGTACAACAGAATGAAATATTCCCTTGTCCTGTACCATCCTCATAATCATTGTTATGCTTGAACCCATTGTTGCAGCCACCACTGTGTCAGTCCATCTTTCTGACAGTCTTCCTCTTTTTCACTGACCGTCTAATTTACCAAGGGTGATGTCCTTCTCCAGGAACTGATCCCCCCTGATAATATGTCCAAAATATGTGAGATGATGTCTCACCATCCTTGCTTCTAAGGGGCATTCTGGTTGTACCTCTTTCAAGACAGATTTGTTCATTCTTTAGGCAGTCCATGGTATGTTCAATATTCTTTGCCAACAACACAATTCAAAGGCATCAGTTCTTCTTCGGTCTTCCTTATTTGTTGTCCATCTTTTGCACCCATATGAAGCGATTGAAAACACCATGGCTTGGGTGAGGTGTGTCTTGGTCCTTAAAGTGACATCTTTGCTTTTTAACACTTTAAAGAGGTCTTTTGCATCAGATTAGCCCAATATAATTTGTCATTTGATTTCTTGACTGCTGTTTCCATGGGTGTAGATTGTGGATCCAAGTAAAATGAAATTCTTGATATCAATCTTTTCTCTGGTTTTCATGATGTTGCTTATTGGTCCAGTTGTGAGGATTTTTGTTTTCTTTATGTTGAGGTGTAATCCATACTGAAGGCTGTGGTCTATGGTCTTCATCAGTAAGTGCTTCAAGTCCTCTTCACTTTCAGCAAGCAAGGTTTTTTCATCTGCATATTGCAGGTTATTAATGAGTCTTCTTCCAATCCTGATGCCCCATTCTTCATATAATACAGTTTCTTCGAGTATTTGCTCCCTGGTGGTCTACTTCTGAAAAGAATTAGCCAGTGAAAACCTTATGAATAGCAGTGGAAGATAAGCTGGAAGACAAGCCTCTTAGGTTGGGAGGCACTCAAAATATGACTGGGGAAGAAAGCTGTCTCCTCAGAGTGGAGTTAACCTTAATGATGTGGATGGAGTCAAGCTTTTGTTGTCAAGCTTTCATTTGCTGTTGTAGCAGGACTCAGAATGAGAAGAAACAGCTGCAAGGATCCATTAATAATTGTAAGGTGGAATGTATGAAGTATGAATTAGGAAAATTGGAAATTGTCAAAAACAAAATGGAAGCCATAAAAATGAATATCTCAGGCATTAGCTGAAATGGCTGGTATTGGCCATTTTGAATCAGATAATCATATGGTCTACTAAGGTGGGAATGACAACTTGAAGAGGAATGGTGTTACATTCATCATCATCAAGAACTTCGTCGTCAAAAAGAACATTTCAAGATCTATCCTGAAGTACAGTGCTGTCAGTGATAGGATAATATCTGTACAATTGCTACTAGAAACTCAAAATTAAGCAGTATAATTTTAAAGCTAGGAGAGGCCATAAAGATCTTATCTATTTTCACTCATTTAGTTGTTGTTGTTGTTGTTAGGTGCCGTCGAGTCGGTTCTGACTCATAGCGACCCTATGCACAACAGAACGAAACACTGCCCAGTCCTGCACCATCCTTACAATCGTCGTTATGCTTGAGCTCATTGTTGCAGCCACTGTGTCAATCCACCTTGCTGAGGGTCTTCCTCTTTTCCACTGACCCTGTACTCTGCCAGGCATGATGTCCTTCTCCAGGTACTGATCCCTCCTGACAACATGTCCAAAATATGTAAGACGCAGTCTTGCCATCCTTGCCTCTAAGGAGCATTCTGGCTGCACTTCTTCCAAGACAGATTTGTTCCTTCTTTTGGCAGTCCGTGGTATGTATATTCAATATTCTTCGCCAACACCACAATTCAAAGGTGTCAACTCTTCTTCTGTCTTCCTTATTCATTGTCCAGCTTTCACATGCATATGATGCGATTGAAAATACCATGTCTTGGGTCAGGCACACCTTAGTCTTCAGGGTGACATCTTTGCTCTTCAACACTTTAAAGAGGTCCTTTGCAGCCAATTTCCCCAATGCAATGCATCTTTTGATTTCTTGACTGCTGCTTCCATGGCTGTTGATTGTGTATGCAAGTAAAATGAAATCCTTGGCAACTTCAATCTTTTCTCTGTTTATCATGATGTTGCTCATTGGTCCAGTTGTGAGGATTTTTGTTTTCTTTATGTTGAGGTGTAATCCATACTGAAGGCTGTGGTCTTTGATCTTCCTTAGTAAGTGCTTCAAGTCCTCTTCACTTTCAGCAAGCAAGGTTGTGTCATCTGCATAATGTAGGTTGTTAATGAGTCTTCCTCCAATCCTGATGCCCCGTTCTTCTTCATATAGTCCAATTCTCATATTATCTGTTCAGCATACAGGTTAAATGGGTATGGAGAAAGAATACAACCCTGACGCACACCTTTCCTGACTCTAAACCAATCAGTGTCCCCTTGTTCTGTCTGAACAACTGCCTCTTGATCTATGTAAAGGTTCCTCATGAACACAATTAAGTGCTCTTTTAGTAGGTAAGGCAATTGAAGTTTAGAGTGACTGCATGATCCATCATCATGTTATTATTTTTTCTTATTTTTATTGAACTTTAGATGAAGGTTTTCAGAACAAACTAGTTTCTCGTTAAACAGTACACATATTGTTTTATGACATTGGTTAACAACCCCATGACATGTCAACATTCTCCCTTCTTGACCTTGGGTTCCCTATTACCAGCTTTCTTATCCTCTCCTGTCTTCTAGTCCTTGACTTTGGACTGTTGTGCCCCTTTAGCCTTGTTTTGTTTTATGGGCCTGTCTAATCTTTGGCTGAACGGTGAACCTTGGGAGTGACTTCATTACTGAGCTATAAGTGTGTCTGGGGCTATACTTTTAGGGTTTCTCCAGTCTCTGTCAGGCCAGTAAGTCTGGCCTTTTTTTGTCAGTTAGGATTTTGTTCTACGTTTTTCTCCAGCTCTGTCTGGGACACTCTATTGTGGTATGATTATGTTATTTATTGTGAGTGTATTCCAAGGGCTATTAATTAAAGGACCATTGGGTTAATTCAAGCCTGTTTACTATCCAGTATGTAATAAGTATCTGCTATGTGTGTGGCTGTGTGTGTGCTGGGGAACTTATTAGATGTTTTGTTGTATGTGTGTGGTTGTTTTTTTTTTTTGCTGTTGTCATGTAATAAGCCATATCTTTCTAACAGGGAGAATTTACTACAATTGACCATAACTTTCAGAGTGGCTGTGGATGTGTACAGTATCTATGTGGTAACTATGTTTTTTGTTACTTTTGAATGAACATTGTTGGTATCTGTTGTTCACTATTAATAAATTACAAATGATTTTCTTTGAGATGTATAACACATTTTAAACCATTCACTAATTTCTGAATATAAAATATATATAAATAATAATATATTTATATATATATTATTATTATATAATATAAAATATATGATTATTTTTCAGTTTTCTATTTTGTATTATCTCTAAATGTTCTGGAAAATTTGATAACAGGACAGAAAATTGACTATATATTTCATAGCCTTCACAGGTTTTTTAAGTTGCTTCTATATTTTTTTTTATTCTTCTGTATTGAATTTTATAATGGCAACATCAGAAAGTAATAGGATTTTTTGCCATTGTTTTATTACTATTGGTATTAATATTGCAAAGCAAAAATAAAGTTTTTTTCTATGAAACAAATCTTCATATTAAGCATAAATAAGCTAAAAGAAAATAGCCTTTTGTTCAATAGCTTAATATTTTTGTACTTTCAGATGAGAAAGGGCTTAAGTTCAGTGTTGGAGAGGCATAAAGAGCTTCTGAGTTTTTTGTTACTCCCCCAGCCTACCTTGATATACCATTTTAAAAGATATAATAGCACATTAAATCAGGAAATATGATTTACATGACTTTTTATTTTGCAACAGAATAAAATTGAAAATTTTCTCTAAAAATAGTAATTAAAATCCATGAAATATTATGCAGTCTCATTATGGAGAGGCCTATTACTGTTGAATGAGATTTTGCTTTTGTCCACATCAACCTCCAAATATTGTCATGTTATGTCTCGGGAAGACAGAGTAGCAAGTAACATGCCCATCCCTAAAATTTTGTATTCTGGAACCTGCTGTAAAATATAGCTTTTTGAGGAAGTTCAAATACTGACCAGCAGTTGGTTTTACAGGTCAATTTCTTATTGTATGCTAAGGAATAAATGTGCTATATTAATTATTAAGTAACTCTTGGGTTGTTAACAATAATATTAAGGTAAAGATTTTGTGGGTTTTGAAAAATTGGCCTATCCCAATCAAAAGACAGACTTAAAACTCCATCGATTAATGAATAAAAAACTCTAGAATTTTCTGTTTGGCTAATTTTTTTTTTTCTTTTCTTAGAAAAGGATGATGTGTGTGTATTTCAAGATGGATCAGTATTGAATCCTGGCCAATCTATGATAAAGTATTTGGAAGGGGATTTTTGCTATACTATAGAGTGTCTGGAAGAAAAGGATAACTACACAGGCTATCACACTCTGAGTTTTACAATGGTGAATTGTTCAAAAGAATGTGACATTGTAAGTATTTTTTTTTTTTTATCAGTGGTCCTGGTGAGAATTAGTGAATCCTAAAATGGCATCTCCAGAATTTGAAATAGTGAATACTATTCATGAGTTAAAAATAGATACTTGAGTAGGTCTTCAACAACATATCAATGTGTAATATGTCTGTATAGTTTAGATTATAACTTTTCCTTGAGCTTCAGGAGTCTTATTGTCTACAGCTTGCTTGACCTGAGGTTGTTACACTTGGTTGATAAATCTTGGCTGCTAGATGTAAAGGCCAACATTTATTTCACTTCTAATATAGCTATATAAAGTTAATTATTATTTGAAACTCTTCAGAATTCACCTTGGAAATGCTTAGAGGTGAGCAGTTATTTTTGGGAAGCGCCTTCAGAACTAGCTCATTTAAAAATACTGGTATTGCGCACATGACTAGTTCAATGTATTATCATTACATGCAGCACCAGGTATACATTCCATCTCCAAGTGATTATGATTGCTGTGGTACCTGCAAAAATATATCCTGCAAATTTTCTATGGAAAACGGAGCATCAGTTATATATGAGGTATGAATTCCTTATTTCTTAAAATGTGTTCCTTAGAGGCCAACTCTCAGTGCTATTTTCTGAATAAGATGTGCTTTAGTCAAATAAGCTTGAAAAATGTCTCTCACACACACCCCCTCCAATGCAATACAAGCGTGTAATATACTACATGCATACAATGCACAAAGTACAGTTACATTTGCTACATTTTAAAGTAACTGATAGTTTATGTTATAAAAAACATGTTTAACTTGTTTCTCAAACTTATTTTATTGTAAGTTTTTACTCCATGCCCCCTCCCCTCCAGATGTGAGAAATGGGCTTTGGGAAATGCTGATTTCTAATCATTACAAAGGATAAGATCAATAATATTTTATTTACTCATTTGAAATGAAGCATTTTAATAGAAATCTGAAACTCACGATGTTAGAAATTTCGTATTTCAGACATTGAAAGTTTCAGTGGGCATAAAAGAAAAAATTTAGAATATTTGATAACTTTTTAAAAAGATGATCCTAAAGGTCAACGATACCAAGGAGCCAAAGGATCCCATTGCTACACCACGTCTTTCCACCATAAACAATAAGAGAATTATTTGGAATTCTCCCATTATTCGTAGTAACCCTACACAGAAAAATGGAACTTTGTGATTCTCATGCAGTTGTTTAATGATGTCATCAGATTTAGGAGGGTCACAAGTTCTGTTTATAATTTACATTATCTGAAGGTAGTTCCAGCTTCTTAAATTTATTTAAGGTGTTCCCTTAAAGACTATCTGGAGGACTTATTTCTGGTATTCTTACTTATATGGGATTAGTCAAAGACCCAAAAGAAAAGCAGATTTCCCTAAACCTCCACATTTATTAGGTATGATAGATGAAAACTATCCTCTGATTGTCTTACAGTTGTGTGTAAAATAATGTTGTTGATTTAATAGTGTTGATGTTGTTGGTAACGTTTTTCTGTTTTTATCCTAACAATATTTCTGTCTTATGATATATTTTTTAAAAGAAGTCTTGATAGAAGCTTATAAAGTGTCGAGAAGACATAGGTGTCAGAGAGAGGAAAAGGATCAGAGACTATTTGGAAAAATACAATAATTTGGGGACTTTTGTAAAAGGACAACATAAACTGTAAACATGTCAATAATTCAGGAAACATCAGTGTCCATAATCAATATTCATGATGATAATCCCGAGATTTCAATAAAATGTTAAATTGTGTTTATAATACTTTTTTAAAAAACACAACATATAATGCCGTATAGGTAAATATACATTAAGATTTTTAATCTTTGGCTGTCTCAGGTAAGCTTTATTTATCCAGAAATTTAATTTCTATGAAGCAATTTTTTATTTCAGATAAATAATCTCCATTTACACTGAAAATGTAGATCTATTCCAGTTAAGGTTCAGAGAAAACATGAAGCTATTCATAAATTAGGATAGAAAGTAGAGAAGCAGAAGTGGTCAGGATCATCGAAAATTCTTCCCTGGTCTTCAGGGAATCTTCAGGCCAAAGTTTCACTAGGTTTTAACATGTGGGTTATTAAAATAAAAATACAGCCCAGAAAGTATAGCCCTGTAATTAATAGGTATTTTCAGCTGATTTTCTTTTTAAATAGAAATTCTGAAATCAAGAATGAGACTAACAGTCGTTATATTTAAGAAATTATTAAAAATAGGAATAGGTTTTTAAAATAACTGTAAGTTATACAAAATTAGAACCGTAAGTCAATATGCACTGTCATAGAAGGAGATTTTTAATTTTTTGGTGATAAGGGAGTGGAAGAAAGAATAAACAAGTCCTAAGAAAGGAGGTGTACAAGGAATATGATTTGTTGTTTTATAATTAGTGAGAAAACATTAGAGCAAGACCTTTGACACTCGGCCAAATTAGGTAATTAATTTTATAGTAGAAACAGATACCTATTTGCTTCTTTCTACTACAGAATTAATTATCTCATGTGGACAAGTGTCAAAGGCCTTCCTCTATTATTTTGTTGCTGATTATAAAACAACATATATATATGTAATCATTTTAGATAAATTTGGGGACATTTTCAGATGGCATACCTTGTAACACAAGAAGCTCTATATCTTGATTTGATTTTTGATTCAGTGGGATAGGAAAATTTTTATTTAAGAAATCTAGTACATTTTAATAAGAAAAAATTATTTACTTTCTCCTTTTATTTTTAGGAGGGGAGTACCTGGAACTATAATTGCACCACATATGAATGTGTTAAGACTGGTGCAGGGGCAATGATTTTGAACTACAGTATGGTCTGTCCCCCTTTTAATGAAACTGAATGCAAAATGGTTTGTACTTTGTTATAAAATAAGAAAATCTAATGTAATTGAGAAAATACATATTGTGTTTTTCAAGGTCGTATTTATTTTGTGGCTTATTTATTTTGGTAAATGTTATCTTTTTACTTATAAATAAAAACACTATTTGATTGCCTCTGTTTGCCATTTTGAGTTATATAAAAAACAAAACCAAGCCCATTGCTGTTGAGTCAATTCTGACTCATAGTGACCCTACAGGATGGGGTAGAACTGCCCTACAGGGTTTCCAAGGAGCACCTGGTGGATTTGAACTGCTGACCTTTTGGTTAGCAGCCTAGCACTTAACCACTACGCCACCACGGTTACCTTGAGTTATATAGGGTGTCCCAAATAATTTTGACTTTCTTGGAATGGACACTTTGCTATCTCTGGTTTTTTGTGAGTAGATCAAGGAATAATTGAAAAATCATTTGATCAGCTGATCTGATCTCTTTTTCAGTATGGGTCACTAAGCCAATTAATTAGAGCTTGGCCAATTATCTTCCTAAAACAAACAGATTCCTGTTGTCACTTACCTTTTAATACATGCTTGCCTAAGAGAAATTTGCCTTACTCTTTCTGATCACAGGCCATTGTAGAACTTAGGACAAGTCACAGCATTTCCGATCTTTTAAGTGCCGTGGCTGCTAATCAAAAGGGCGGCAGTTCAAATCCGCCAGGCGCTCCTTGGAAACGCTGTGGGGCAGTTCTACTCTGTCCCATAGGGTGGCTATGAGTCGGAATCGACTCAACGGCAGTGCATTTGGGTTTTTTGAGAAATTTGCTCTACCAATTCCTTACTCCCTCAGAGTCTATTGAGTGTGGTATTTTTTAAAGTTGTGCAATTTTTATTTTTAAGGATTCTTTCTAGTTTTACTAATTATTTAGGCAATAAGAATACCCAATGAAAGATGTATTATTGCTTTATTCTGCTGTATGGAAGAATATTCTTAAGTGTAGAAAAATAACAGTCTCGATTTTTTTCCCAAGCTATACCCTTTTAATGATGATGGCTAGATAAATAAATAGATACATAATGTACTAAAGTCATAGGATTTTAGCTCTGGAGGAAAGCTTAGGCATCATCTTATTGCACAGGCGCATTTTTTTGGAGTGAGAAATTATTCTCTCATTTGAGGTTCAATGAGCAATTTACTATAAGCAATCAGCAGCTCACTACAAGAATTCCAAAGACAATCTGTAAAAAAATTTATTTATTTAGCCTTAGACAAGAGCCATTTAAAGCAGGGAAATATTTTCATTAATATTGAAGAGAAAAGTATGTTATTTTAGCATTTGGTTATATTCAGAAGCGTAGCCTAGTCTGATAGTTTTTTTTGCAGAGTTGAAAAAAAAAGAATAGCTTTTGTTTAGATTACTTATTATTGTTTTATTTTGGTCGGAAATATTTTATGGCATTTAAAATTTGTTCTTTTAATTAGGTTAATCTTTCTGCACTCTTGTTCATTACGCTAATTTAGAAGTAATTTAATCCTACAGAAAATATCTGTTCTTAACTTGAAGAACAAAGAAATTCTTATTAGAGATAAATCCCAATCATTTTCCTATGAATATATTGTGATTTATTTAATAAAAATATTGGGAAGGTTTTTTTCCCCCTAGTCTAATAGGAAATGGAAGAACATTGTTTTAACATTTTTTCCCTCTTCCTAGAATGAAGGCCTTGTAAAGCTTTATAATGAAGGCTGTTGCAAGATCTGTAAGTGAGAACATGTTACGTGAATTAACTTCATAGATTTGTTTTATGCTGATTTTGCTGTTTCTCTTAAACTTCAGTTTCTAAGATACAAGGAGGGAAACAAATTTCATAATGTATGATATTTAAAGTTTTTTGTGTCATGTAGTTGTTAACTTTGTAATTTAGTCTTTATCTTCTAGATATGAATAAAGTATTCTCAATTTAAAAAACTTTTAATTTGAGTACTGTTTAATTGTCCAAAAGATATTTCATGAGATATTAGTAAGTTTTCTAGTAAAGTTTGTAAGTGCCCTGTAGTCACATTTACTGGGACTGAACTACATAAACATAAGTAGGTTATCATGAAAATGGCATTGTGATTCCTAGAAGGACATATAGGGTGCGATACTTTCCAAATCTATTTGAACACACTGAAAGTCTGTGGTTCTGTACAGTTCATTTGGGAAATGCCATGTTAGTAAATTGAATTTAAAAGCTATATATGAATGCAAGTTCTGAGAATTACTTTGATGAAGTTATATGCGTGCAATATACTTTATATTAGTCTGAACTTTAAAATTTATTTCAAAGTGGTTTTGAATGATTTTTAGGACTGAAATAGAACAGAGGGATAATCATGCAACCATTTGTTTTTTCTTTTTCCAAGTGTCTGAATTCACATAAAGATAAAAATAGGAGTTTAGGAAAATTGATGTAGACAGTAATTTTAAAATTGTTTAGAAAAGCTTTCTGAAAAAGAGCTACAGCATAGTATAATGCCATGTTGTAGAGTTGGATTCACAAATTGTTGTGCTTTTGAAGGGCTTAATCCCACAAATATGTAAAGGTGGCCTTGTCTACTCAGAACTGTATATAATCAGGTTGCAATATTAAAATATTGATATACCGTAGTTACAATATATATTATTGAACACAGAGATAGCTTATAAATCTGCTAAGTTTCCTGTACACTATTTTTTCTTCATGATAATCCTATGAAATAGGTTCTACAATTATCCTCATTTTTAGTTAGAGAGGTTAAGTTCTGTCTCTTCTAAGTGGTGATATATATGTATATTGGTGACTGATGTTTTTATATATATATATATGTTTATGCACACACACATATATGCATTTATTTAGTTATACATACCATGGTACATTCCAAAATTATTTTAAAACACATATATACGACACTTTGGTTGATGTTAGCATTATTACACGTGTGGAATGTTTTCAAATTTGTGATTATGGTAATTATTCTAAGACAATAAGATAAAGAGTTAAATATAAATCTAGAACATATAAGGGAAAATCTATTTAGAATGTGAAACTATACATTTCACATAAAATATGTAAGAGTGAAAATTTTGAATATCTCTCATTACAGGGATATATTTTATATAAATACATTTGTTTTTATTATATTTTTAAATTATAGACATATTTGTATATTTAATTAACTCAAGAAACAATTCGACATGGGCCTCTTGTTGAATAGATACATTATATTTTTTACCAGGCAAACGAGAAGAAAGAATATGCCAGAGAGCGATTATCAAAACAATCATAAGGAAACAGGACTGTATAAGTCGAAGCTCTGTAAGTCAAAAAAATATCATTTTTTATATAAAGTGTATGTGTTTCCAGAAGTATATATGTCACAGCACAAATAAGTGTTTTAAGCCAACAAAATGCCAACACTTATTTAACATTGAGACTATTTTTATACTCTAATATTAAAATAATTTATTTGTGAAGAAGTATGAATTATTCTTAGCATAAATAATAAATAGTTGTGAATGATACATCCAATCCAGACAGATGGAAATTAAATAAGTATATTTGACTATATATTGTCTTAATTATACAGTTTGACTCAGGAAAAATAGCCCTACTTCTAAGCGTCATCCCCTTTAATATGACCTGTTTGATTCTATATTCTACTTGACTCATGACATAATGAAGCTTACAGTAGGATCATTAGATTGTGATTAATATATTCCATGTTTTTGTTGTTAGTTACCGTTGAGCCATTGACAATTTATGGCTTGCCTATGTGTGCAGAGTAGAACTACTCTGTAGGGTTTTCAAGGCTGTGACCTTTCAGAAGTGGATTGCCAGGCTTGTCTTCCAGGGCATCTCTTGTTGGTGTCGAACCACCAACCTTTTGGCTAGTAGTCGAGTGCTTAACTGTTTGCACCACTTAGGGATTCCTAATATATTGCATATTCCTGCTTAATTGTGAGTATACATTTCTTTCTTTGAGTTATGTCAGCACTGCTCTGTTGGGCGTGACCATTGACCATCTCTTTCACTTACCTATTTTTAAACTTAGTATTTTCTGACATCTGCTAATAGGCAGAAGCTTGAGGTTTTCAGTGATGAGGAAAAAGACCTTGATTTCATTGTGAAAACAAATAACTAGCATTTTTAAGACTTTTTTTTTCTTATTGTCTCTTCTTACAGGTAAATGTTGCATCTTGTGATGGAAAGTGCCCATCAGCTACTATATATAACATCAATATTGAGAGCCACCTAAGATTCTGCAAGTGTTGTCGTGAAAACGGAGTGCGAAATTTAACCGTGCCACTGTATTGCTCAGGAAATGGCACTGAAATCATGTACACTCTCCAAGAACCCATAGACTGCACATGCCAGTGGCATTGAAGTCTTGGATTCCAGGAACTGTACACAGCATCATAATGTCAAATGGAGTTAACTTTTATCATTTATTATTTAGGCACTGGATAGATTTTTACTTTTTAACAATAATGTGTTTTTTAGACTATTGGGATATGGTAATTTAACAGTTGGTACGAAACCTATACAATTTCAATGGCAAAATTAGATTTCTTGATTTACTCTCAGATAATTATATGATTTTAAGACATTCTGCTGAAATGCTGTTATGTATATAATTGCACATACTGCAGACCTGGAATATTCATTAGTTCAACCCAGTGCCGTCGAGTCATTAGTTAGTAGGGGTTATTTTACAGAATTCCTTCTATTACATTCAGCAGTTACTGTTTTATTTTCAGAGTCTCCCATAGCTATCCAAATTAAGATACCTTTGAATCTGTACTGTTTAGTCTGATAAATGTAACTGGTTAAAATTGGCATCTAGATAGCCGTGAAGGCAGATCATAGAACTATAGGATTTTTGATTATTTAAAGCCTGAGTGGATATTAATGATGTTATCGCACATTCTTCCCATTTTTCAGGCTTAACAGGTGACCAGAGAAGCTGTGTGACATGTAGAAATTCATTGAGTGTAACAATATCGTGAGTTTATGTTGGGTGAGAGTTTAGGAATTTTATTTCCAGTCCCCTGTTCTTTTCTTCCAAACCAAATGCCTTTCATAGAATAATCTTCTAAAAGAATTTTCATTGGATGGGATTAAAAATTTTAAATTAAAGGCCTTTAAGAAAACAAACAAAAAATGCTACACAGGCAAACATACACACACGTTCACACATTTAATAGCTTTCCCAGTAATAAGGAGTGGGGAAATGTAGTATCACTTACTGACTAGAGGATGGAGATTTTGAGTTTTTATTTGTTATACCATTCAGACTGTTATTAAATATGCTGTTACTATTTAACGTTTAGTTACACTTGCTATCTCATTGACTCTGATTTTTGGGATGCATTAGCAGACTATGAAAATTGCATGCTATTTTGATGTTAATGCTGCTGCCTAGCCAATGAAGAATGAAATAAAATTATTTTAATATATTAATAATTCTGCAATGGAATACTGCATTTTTAAAATACAGTAGATGACCTGCATTGGCAAGGAGTATATCTTTTGAGATATTGGCAGATTCCCAAAATATTTGCCACTTATGGTATATAATTATTTGAGTTTCCTTGTCTGTAAAAAAGGGAGAATGTTCTATTTAGTAAGGTTGTTGTAGGGATCAAATGAGGTCAGTAATCAACCAAAAAACCAAACCCACTGCCATCCAGTCAATTCCGACTCATAGTGACCCTATACGACAGAGTAGAACTGCACCATAGAGTTTCCAAGGAGCGCCTGGCAGATTTGAACTGCCAACCTCTTGGTTAGCAGCCGTAGCACTTAGCCACTACGCCACCAGGGTTTCCCTGTAATCAACAGAATAGTAAATTTACATTGAAAGACAGATGCTGGGGCCTGATGGCCTAGGCTCAGATTCAGGCTAGGTAACTTGCTTTCACATACTAGTATTTCCATTTCAAATGAAGCTTCCGGAAAAACTACAATGTTTTATGTATTTTGGACTTTCTAGGTAACTCATAAATAGATGGAAGAATGACTATGACATCTGCAAAGTCCCAGTGTCTACTGTATATAAAAATTGATTTTATCTTGTTTGTGCTTAACATAAATACTTGCTCCAGATGTTAATATTTCAATATTCTTTGATTCTTATTAATATATAGATTTAATCAAATATTTTTGGCTAAAATAAATTTTTATTTTGCTCAAAAGAAAATGTTATGTACAGGCACATAATCCCATGTATTGTTTACCACTTCTTTTTTTTGTTTTCAATTCCTGTAAAATATTTGTTATTAAATTTAAAAAATTAACTCATTTTTAAACTTATTTGTGGGAAAAGGGGAAACATTTCCCTAGAGCTCTATAAGCGTTCATAAGTTGATACGTAATCAAAGTGAGTCACAGTGAAGTGAGCTGAAAGATGATGTTATAAGTTGGACTGATACGTGTACCCCTCCTTATGTGCTGATGCCCAGATTTGCTGAGACACATGCTCATGTTGCTGCAGCTGGTGGTGCTGGACCTGCTCCAGTCTTTGGAGCACCTTCTCCACCCAGGCAGCCCGAGGCAGCTGAGCAGTACAGCACAGAGTACGTGCAGGTGACCCAGGTAGAGCCATTGGCTTCCTTCCCTTACTCTGACCACTGTCTCAGTCTCCTCCCAGGGAGGGAGGCTTCCATCCCTCCCCCGTGTCTGTCACAGGGGCTCCGGCTTACCCACCACTTCTGAGACTGGAAAAAGCACCATGCCCCTATGAATGCCCTGATGGACTAGGTATAAAATAGCTTGAAAAAGAGGAGGGATAATACCCTATGAGGTGAACTCTGATGAGTGAGTAACAGGTCTAGAAGCCAGCAGGTAAATTGCTTACTGTCAAGGTCCCTGAGTGGTGCAGACAGTTTGTGACTGGCTACGAACTTAAAGGTTGGCAGTTTGAACCCATCCAGCAGTGCCATGGAAGAAAGGCCTGGCAATCTGCATCTATAAAAATCACAGCCGAGAAAGCCCTATGGAGCAGTTCCACTCTGTAACACAAGGATTCGGATTTTGGATTTTGGTCATTCATTACTCCCGTGGACTGTTGTAAGATGCAGTGGTTCCAGTTGACCTTTCCGGATATATCTGTGCTTTCTGGAAGCTGTGGTCTGCTCCTTAACAATATGACTTTTATTTACTTTTGGTTAACAGCTGAGAGCAAACTGTGCCACCCAGGGACGTATATATATATATTTATTTGTTTATATGTATGTATGTATGTATTCCCTGATAGGCTCAGAAATATACGTTAAAACTACAATGAGAGGCAATTCTTAGCTTATTAAATCAACAAGGACTTTTAACCCTTACCACGTAATATTGAGAGGGAGAAGCATAAAAACAAACTCGTGCACTGTTTATGGGAGAAAAAATTATACAAAATACTCACATAAGTAATTGTCTTTTTGTTTACTTTTGTGCTTTTCCCTGACTCCCCTGATCTGGGATTAAATTGAGCATGTATTTTTATAATTTGTAAATTCATTAAAATTTTTATATTCTTGAAAGTTCTGCAGCAGAAATTTTAAATGCTATATAGTATTCCAGTAAGTGAATATCACAATTTAACCAGTCTAATTTTTCTTGTTATAAATCCCTATGCGTGAAGTGTAATCAAAGGATCAGGTATAATCAACATGTTGAAGGATTTTTATCTGTATTGCCAAATGTCATCCACAACTGCTGTATCAAATGGTTTTTTTTTTTTTATCCTTTATGACCATCAACACTAATGGTAACAGATAAAAATCCACGTTGATTTAATAAACAGAAAACATCAGCTCATGTGGCATTAGCATATGTCTGAGCCTGCCACTGAATTCAAACCTTTGTGAATTATATTTCTTCTTTTGTCTGTTTTGCCTTTGCCCATTTTCTAGTGATAATTTCATAGCATTCCCTATTAAGGACAAATGATTCTGTAAATTTTAAGTTACCTGTACTCCAGGTTTTTATTAATATAACCTGGGGGGTTGGGTTCAGTTTTTTTTTAAAGTGTAATTATTATTAACAAAGCAAAACCTCTCCTTAATGCTAGTTTTAAAAAATGAATGTGATTTAATTACTGATTTATTCAATTCAATTAAACTGAAAAGAAGAAGCAGACATGGTGAAGAGGCACCAACGCCTAGCAGAAGAATAAAAAAAGAATAGAGACTCTTAATAGAAATTGAAAGAAAATCTCTAGGCTTTGCCTAGACAATTAATTACCATGCAATACTTCAAGATTAATGTTTACATTACGCAGAAATAACATCTGTTGTTGTTAGCTGCCCTTCAGTTGCCCTCCACCCCTGAACTCATGTCAACCTCATGCACAACAGAATGAAACACTGTCTTGTTCTGCGCTATCCCCATGATTGGTTGGGGATCAGACCCTCATGATCCATTGGGTTTTCACTGGCTGATTTTTGGAAGGGGATCTCCAGGCCTTTCTCCGCAGTCCATCTTGCTGAAAGCTCTGCTGAAACCTGTTCAGCAAGCCTCCACTGACAGATGGCTGGTGGCTGTACATGAGATGCATTGGCCACAAGTTGAACCCAGGTCTCCTACATGAAAGGTGAGAATTTTACCACCATTCAATGCCCCCTCTAGATGTTGTTCTTGGGTGTCACCGAGTCAATTCCAACTCAGGGCTGCCCTGTGTACAACATTGCCCCATCCTGCGCCATCCTCACAATTCATTGCTATGTGTGAGACCATTGTTGCAGCCACTATGTCAATCCATCTCATTGAGGCTCTTCCTCTTTTTCGCTGGCCCTCTACTTTACCAAGCATGATGTCATTCTCCAGCGTCTGGTCCCTCTTGACATCATGTCCAGAGTATGTGAGACGAAGTCTTACCATACTTGTTTCTAAGCATTCTGGCTGTACTTGTTCCAAGACAGATTTGTTTGTTCTTCTGGCAGTCCATGACATATTCAATATTCTTCACCAACACCATAATTCAAATACATCAATTCTTCTTTGGTCTTCCTGATTCATTGTCGAGTTTTCACATGCAAATGAGGTGATTGAAAATACCATGGCTTAGGAAAGGTGCACCTTAGTCCTCAAAGTGACATCTTTGCTTTAAAGAGGTCTTTTGCAGCATATTTGTCCAGTGCAGTATATCATTTGATTTATTAACTGCTGCTTCCAAGGGCCTTGATTTTGGATCCAAGTAAAATGAAATCCTTGACAACTTCAACCTTTTCTCTGTTTATCATGATGTTACTTATTGGTCTAGTTGTGGTGATTTTTGTTTTCTTTATGTTGAGATGCAATCCACGCTGAAGGCTGTGTGGTGTTTGATCTTCATCAGTTAGTGCTTCAAGTCATCTTCACTTTCAGAAAGCAAGGTTGTATCTTCTGCATATCACAGATCGTTAATAAGTCTTTCCCCAGTTCTGATGTGGCATTTTGCTTCATATAGTCCAGATTCTCGGATTATTTGCCAGCATACAGATTCAATAAGTACTGTGAAAAATACAACCCTGACACACACCTTTCCTGATTTTAAACCATACAGTATCACCTTGTCCGGTTCAAACAACTGCCTCTTGGTCTATGTGCAGGTTCCACATGAGCACGATTAAGTGTTCGGGAATTTCCATTCTTCACAATGTTATCCATAATTTATTATGATCCACACAGGCAAATGAATCTGCATAGTCAGTAGAATACAAGTAAACATCTTTCTGATATTCTCTACTTTCAGCCAGGATGCATCTGGCATCAGCAATGATATCCCTCATTCCACATTCTCTTCTGAATCTGGCTTGAATTTCTAATAGTTCCTTGTCGATGTACTTGCGCAACAATTTTTGAATTATTTTCAGCAAAATTTTACTGGCACGTGATATCAATGATATTGTTGGATAATTTCTGCATTCCATTGGATCACCTTTCTTTGGAATAGGCATGTATATGGATCTCTTCCAGTCATTTGGTCAGGTAGCTGTCTTTCAAATTTCTTGGCATAGATGAGTGAGCACTTAAAACATTGAATCCATTTGTTGAAATAATTGGTCGAATTCATCATGAAAAAGAACATTTCAAGATCTATCCTGAAATACAATGCCGTCAGTTATAGGATAATACCCATATGCCTATAAGGAAGACCAGTTAATACACTTATTACTCAAATTTATGCACCAACCACTAATGACAAAGATGGAGAAACAGAAGATTTTTACCAACTTCTGCAGTCTGAAATTGATTAAATATGCAATCAAGAGGCATTGGCAATTACTGATAATTGGAATACAAAAGTTGGAAACAAAGAAGAAGGATCAGTAGTTTGAAAATATGGCCTTGGTGATAGAAATGATGCTGGAGATTGCATGATAGAATTTTGCAAGACCAATGACTTCTTCATTGCAAATAACTTTTTCAACAACATAAATGGCAACTATATACATGGACCTCACCTTATGGAATGCACAAGAATCAAATCGACTATATCTATAGAAAGAGACAATGGAGAAGCTCAAATCATCAGGAAGAACAAGGCCAGGGGCTGACTGGGGAAGAGGCCATCAACTGCTCACATGTAAATTGAAGTTGAAGCTGAAAAAAAATTTTAAAAAGTCCACTACAGTCAAAGTACGACGTTGAGTATATGCCACCTAAATTTAGAGACCATCTCGAGAATAGATTTTACACATTGAACACTAATGGTCAAAGACTGGATGAGTTGTGGGATGACATCAGGGACATCATACATGAAGAAAGCAAAAGGTCATTGAAAAGACAGAAAAGGAAAAAAGATGTTAGAAGAGACCCTGAAACTTGCTCTTGAACATAGAGTAGCTAAAGAGAATGGAAGAAATGATGACGTAAAAGAGCTGAGCAGAATATTTCAAAGGGTGGCTTGAAAAGATAAAGTATCATAATGGAATGTACAAAGACCTGGAGTTAGAACCAAAAAGGAAGAACACGCTCAGGATTTCTCAAGCTGAAAAAACTGAAGAAAAAATTCAAGCCTTGAGTTGCAACACTGAAGAATTATCTGGACAAACAATTGAATGATTCAGGAAGCATCAAAAGAAGGTAGAAGGAATATACAGAGTCACTGTACCAAAAAGCAGTGGTCGACGTTCAACCATTTTAGGAAGTAGCATGTGATCAAAAACCAATGATACTGAAGGAAGAAGCCCAAGCAACACTGAAGGCACTGGTGAAAAACGGGTACAGGAATCAACAGAATACCAATTGAAATGTCCCCTCTAGATATCTCTAAACAACTTCTTGAAATTAACCTAGTAAGAACATTTATGGTTAAAACATAAATTCAGATGATTTCAAGATACAGAATAAGTATGACTGAGCAGAGGCCCAACAAATGATTCATATTCTTGCTAATATTCTCAGTCAGACTTGCTGTGAGTGGTTGTGCAGTTTGGGTACTGTATGAAGGTGCTCACCTGAGGGGCAGTGGGTTACTAAAATATTGCTTAGACTCCACAGCCCAGACATGTACCCCGAAGAGAGTCAGTTTCTTCCCAGAGGAAAGAATGAGTTTTTCTTTTCACAGAGGTAATGGTATTTGCCAAGCAAAACACCCAGCTCTGGGACTGCATCTGCCCAAGGGAGGAGCCCATTTCTAATAACTCCTGAGAGAATAGGGGGGAGGGTTCTTCTAATTTAGCCACATAACAGTATGCCTTTTTAAATTCATCTGCTAATTTGCACAAAGGTTAGTTGCAGTCTTGTTCCCAGCCTTTGCTTTTTTTTCTGCCCAAGTAATTTCCTGTAAATGGCTCTACTGCTTGGAATCTTGCTTCGACAGTGCACTGTATTTTTGGAAAAGCTATCTCAAACTCTCATAGTTTTTTCACTCACAACTGCTAGCTAGAAAGTTTGAAGAAACTCTGAAAGACAAAATTGTATTATCCAGAAGTATATTAGAAAATACAGAGTTTACAAACATGCAGAGATGGACAAAAAATATAGCAATTTATATTTTCTCTTTTAGAAAGTATGAGATTTAAGTTTTTCTGCCTCTGCAATCATTATTTGTTTGTATAAAAATTAAATTGTGTTTATATTTCCTTTGAAAACTATATATGCACACATAAATATATATGTATATGCATATGTATGTACACTGAATATATATATGATATATATGTCTTTGAGAGCCCTGGTGGCACAGCGATTGAGAGTTCAGGCTGATAACCAAAAGGTCAGCAGTTCGAACCCACCAGCCCCTCCTTAGAAACCCTATCCCTATGGTGCAGTTCTAGTCTGTCCTATAAGGTCTCCGACTCGATTGCAATGGGTTTGGTTTTGGTTTTATACATATGTTCATGTATATATTATATAAGGGTCGCCATGAGTTGGAAGCGACTCAACGGCATTGGGTTTTTATATATACATTCAGCTTTGCAACCCAATTTAATAGTTCTAAATGTAAATTAACTACAACTCTTACTGTAGTCCTCGTATCTCCATCACTGAATTTTATGTCTTCATCTCTTGAGATATATATATATATATATATATATATATATATATATATATATGATTATGAGTTGGAATTGACTCGACGGCAATGGATTTTTTTTTTTTTTGGTTTATATATGTCAGGGAAATTTTCTCTAGAAAGGTGTAAGGATTATGTCTTTTTTAAGGTTTTATTCACAGTAAAATGATGGCTAAAGTCAGTCTTTCAGACCAAATAGGCGTGAGTTCACTCCTGTTACCATCTTTCTCTACATAGTTCTAAATAAACAACAATTTTAAACATTACATTACTCACAATTCTCAAAGAATTAGTGTGAAGTTAAAGGTAATAACACATATAAAGCACCTAGTAGTAGAGTGTTAGCACATACTTGACACATGTTATTTTTGTTAGTTGCTGTCAAGTCGATTCTGACTCATGAAGACCCCACGTGTGCTGAGGAAAACTGCTCCATAGGGTTTTCAAGGCTGTGGCCTTTCAGAAGCAGATCACTAGGCCTGTCTTCTGAAGATCCTCTGAGTAGGTTCAAATCATGAACTTTCAGCAAGTAGTTGAGCACTTAATCATTTGCACCACCTAGGGACTCCTTTGATATATGTTAAACCCAAAAAACTCAAGCCCATTGCCGACTTATAGCGACCCTATAGGACATAGGGTTTCCGAGGAGCACCTGGTGGATTTGAACTGCTGACCTTTTGACTTGCAGCTAAGGTCTCAGCCACTGCGCCATCAGGGTTCCTGATATATGTTAGTTGAGTATAAAGATAAGAGATCATAGTTTGTTTTCAGAACTGTAGACATTGCTTCATTGTTTCCACACTCAGTGTTGCAAAAGAAAAGTTTCATTCCAGTGATTTTTTTTGTTCCATTATATTTTTTCTCTTTGATAGCTCAGTATTGAAATTTTCCTGCAAGTTTTGAATACAATTATGTTGTGACAGCATATACAGGTGTGGTCGATATTCCTTAGAATGCTTCAAAATCTTTCAGTTTTCACACAATGCTTTTGTACAGTATATATATAAAAGACAACACTTTTTCAATTACCAGTTTATTTTATATGCTTTTGTTCTAGTTAATCTGGCTTTATCTTTGGGAATATTAATTATATGTGTGTTGTTTTTTTCATACCTTTGACATTTTTCTCATATTTCTTCATCTGCTTGTCATTTTGCTCTACATAATTGTAGCATTTTCCAAGTTTTTCTTCTACAGCACTTATTCATACCTACTCTACTTTCATCAGTGTAAACTGTAATTCTACAGTTGCATTTTTAATTTCCTTACATTTTGTCATGGATTGAATTTTGTCCCCCCCAAATAGATGTCAAATTAGCTGGGCTATGACTCTCAGTGTTTTGTGATTCTCCAACATTTTATGTGATTGTCTGCCATTTTATGTAATTTTCCCATATGTTGTAAATCCTATCACTATTACCTAATAAGATGGATTAGCAGCAGTTGTATTGATGAAGTCTAAAAGATTATGTAGTGTCTTATTTTTTACAGAGATATTGTTGCCTTCCATATTATAGATTAGGAATTAGATCTTTCTCTCTTTTACATAATGCACTACATCTTAGTTATCTGTAGTTGCTCCAACAAAGTACCACAAACTAGGCAATTTACAAGAAGAGAAATTTATTGTCTAAGAGTTCTAGAGGCAAGAAATCTGAAATCAAGGTGTCGGCTGTGTTGATTCTGAGGGTTCCATGCCTCTCTACTAGCTTCTGGTGACAGCTGGCGATCCTTGGTGTTCCTTGTCACTCCAGTCTCTGCCTCTGTCTTCATGTTGCCATAGTCTCTCTATGCCTGTTTCTGTGTCTCTCCTCTCTCTTTTTTTTAAGGACACCGCTCGTATTGGGTTAGGATTTACCCTACTCCAATATGACCTCATGTTAACTGATGACACCTTTAAAGACCCTATTTCCAAACAAGGTTATGTTTATAGGTACCAGAGGTAAGGAATTTTTTTGGGCAGCAATTCAATCCATAACACTAGTTTTGATTTCTCTGTACTTTATGAAAATTACTGGGCTTTGGAGTTGATAGTCAGGAAATGCAGTGTTTGGAACCAATTACTAAGAGAAAATGGTGATGAGGGAGTAGATCTAATGCTTTTTCCTTTCATTACCAGCCCATATTCTAATTAAAGTGGTTTAACTCTCAGATCCTAATATCTATGGTTTGGAAATGGATACATTAAGTTTAGAGTTGAACCAATAACTTTCTGTCTATAATGATCCTGTCCATCAGTATAGGTGACATCAACTCGTTTTTATTCACAACTCATCAGTCTGCAGTCACTAGGGATCCTTAAGAAACACTGATTACAGATTTGGTGCCCATCAATATAATCACTGTACACATGTCCCATTCCTCACTGTATTATAAGCTTCTTGAAAGCAAGACTAGACAAATTCCTGAATTTTTCTAAGCTTCAGTTTTTTTTCATTTTAAAACAGAAAAACTAACAAGGAATAACACTGACTGTGTCTATGGAGAGCATATAAGATAATGCATATAAAACTCTTAGCACAGTTCTAGGCCTATAATGGGCACTCAGAAAATATTGTTGTTAGGTGCCATCGAGTCAGTTCCAACTCATAGCGACCCAATGTACAACAGAATGAAACGCTGCCCGGTCCTGCGGCATCCTCACAATTGTTGTTATGCTTAAGCCCATTATTGCAGCCACAGTGTCAATCCATCTCATCAAGGGTCTTCGACTTTTTCGCTGACCCTTTACCAAGCATGACTCGTCCCTCTTAATAACACGTCCAAAGTGTGTGAGGCAAAGACTCATCATCCTTGTTTACAAGGGGCGTTCTGGCTGTATTTCCTCCAAGACAGACTTGTTCATTCTACTGGAAGTCCATGATATATTCAATATTCTTTGCCAACATCATTATTCAAATACATTAATTCTTCTTCTGTCTTCCTTATTCATTGTCCAGCTTTCCAAATGCATACGAGGCGACTGAATATATCATGGCTTGGGTCAGGTGCAACTTACTCCTCAAAGTGACATCTTCTCTTTTTAACACTTTAAAGAGGTCTTTTTTTTTTTTTTTTTTTTGCAGCAGATTTGCCCAGTGCAATATATCGTTTGATTTCCTTACTGCTGCTCCCTTGGGAGGTGATTGTGGATCCAAGTAAAATCAAATCATTGACAACACCAATCTTTTCTCCATTGATCAAGACATTGCTTATTGGTCCAGTTGTGATGATTTTTGTTTTCTTTTTGGTGAGGAGTAACCCGTACTGAAGTCTGTAGACTTCGATCTTCATCAGTAAGTGCTTCAAGTCCCCTTTGCTTTCAGCAAGCAAAATTGTGTCATCTGCATATTGTGGGTTGTTAATAAGTCTTCCTCCAATCCTGATGCCACATTCTTCTTCACATAGTACCAAACCAAAAAACCCAAACCCGTTGCCATCGAGTCGATTCCAACTCACAGCGACCCTATGGGACAGAGTAGAACTGCCCCATAGAGTTTCCAAGGAGCGCCTGGTGGATTTGAACTGCAGACCTTTAGGTTAGCAGCTGTAGCACTTAACCACTACGCTACCAGGGTTTCCTCACATAGTACAAACCAAAAAAACCAAACCCAGTGCCGTCGAGTAGATTCTGATTCATAGCGACCCCATAGGACAGAGTAGAACTGCTGCATAGAATTTCCAAGGAGTACCTGGTGGATTCGAACTGCTGACCCTTTGTTCAGAAGCCATGGCACTTAACCACTACGTCACCAGGGTTTCCTCACATAGTACAAACCAAAAAAACCAAACCCAGTGCCGTCGAGTAGATTCTGATTCATAGCGACCCCATAGGACAGAGTAGAACTGCTGCATAGAATTTCCAAGGAGTACCTGGTGGATTCGAACTGCTGACCCTTTGTTCAGAAGCCATGGCACTTAACCACTACGTCACCAGGGTTTCCTCACATAGTGCAGCTCCTTGAATTATTTGCTCAGCATACAGATTGAATAAGTGAAAGGAGGCAACCCTGACACACACCCTTCTTGATTGTAAACCATGCAGTATCCCTTTGTTCTGTTCGAACAACTGCCTCTTCCTCTATGTACAGGTTCCCCAATGAGCACAATTAAGTGTTCTGGAATTCCCATTCTTCTCCATGTCATCCATAATTTCTTATGATCCACGCAGTTGAGTGCCTTTGCATAGTCCATAACACAGGTAAATATCTTTCTGTTATTCCCGGCTTTTAGCCAAGATCCATCTGACATCAGAATGATATCCTTCATTCCTTGTCCTCTTCTGGATCCAGCTGAAATTTCTGGCAGTTCCCTGTTGATGTAATGCTACAACCACCTTTGAATAATCTTCCGCAAAATTTTACTTGTGTGTGGCATTCTGTTGGATCACCTTTCTTTGGAATGGGCACAAATATGGATCTCTTCCAGTTGCTTGGCCAGAGAACTGTTTTCCAAATGTTTTGGCACAGATGAGTGAGTACTTCCAGCACTGCATCTGTTTTTTGAAACATCTCAATTGATTTCTGTCAATTCCTGGAGCCTTGTTTTTTTTGCCAGTGTCTTCAGTGCAGCTTGGACTTATTCCTTCAATGCCTATTGGTTCTTGATCATATGTTACCTCCTGAAATGGTTGAACATCTACCAATTCTTTTTGGTACTGTGACTCCATGTATTCCTTACACGTGCTTTTGATGCTTCCTACGTCATTCAATATTTTGCCCAGAATCCTTTGGAACTGCAACTTTTGAGGCTTGAATTTTTTTCCTCAGTTCTTTCAGCTTGAGAAATGCTGAGGGTGTTCTTCTCTTTTGGTTTCTATCTCCAAGTCATTGCACATTTCATTAGAAAATAATACTTATTATTTTCTGCCTTACTACCCAGCAGGGAGTCTTTTGGTGGTGCAAATGGTTACTAACTGAAAAGTTATTGGTTTGAACCCACTCAGAGGTGCCTTGGAATAAAGGCCTAGCAATCTGCTTCCAAAAGGTCATAGCCTTGAAAATTCTATGAAGCGCAGTTCTACTTTGCACACACGGGATTGCCTTGAGTTGTAATCTACAAAAAACCAAAAACCAAGCCCACTGCCATCAAGCTGATTCCAATTCAGAGTGACCCTGTAGCGACTCTGTGAAGCCCTGGTGGCTGAAAGGTTAAGAGCTCAGCTGCTAACCGCAAGGTCAGCTGTTCAAATCTGGCAGCCTCTCTTTGGAAACCCTATGGGGCAGTTCTACTCTGTCCTATAGGGTAGATAGCAATAGGGGCCAGGGACCCTGCAGGACAGAATAGAACTGCCCCATAGGGCTTTCAAGTCTGTAAATCTTTACTGAAGCAAACTGCCACATCTTTCTCCCACAGAGCTGCTCGTGGGCTCGAACTGCCAATCTTCCAGTTAGCAGCCACTGCACTTATTGTAATCTACTCTCTCACAACTGGTTAGCACCTAACAGACTGTTTGAGATATAACTGATTCTATTTATTGATTTCTTATATATTAAATTATTGATATAACTGAAATGACTCATTTTTAACATAATTTTCTATATACTGTGTTGTTTGATTTTATTACTTCTGGATTAATGTACAAATTGGAGGTACCATGAAAGTATTTACTAAGGGTCACAGATATTTTAATCACATTCAGTTACTTTGCTAAATGGATGCCTGTCATTGGTATGGGATTTGGTTTTTCTTTCTCACTATAACTCTACTTGTCCTGATTATGCTCTATTTAATACTTAAGCAGTTGAAAGGTGTGTCAAGCTTATCTTCGTTTTTTCTACGCAGTTGAAAGATGTGTCAAGCTTATCTTCGTTTTTTCTAAATTTTGTTTTAATCAGTGAAATTAATAAGATGATTTTTAAAGGTGATTACTGAGTTTTAAGTTCAGAATGTTCAATATCTAGTGGAATATTATCTTCTCATTTCCACATTTTGACTTTGATCAGCTGGTAAGAATTCTCAAATCAAAAACAAAACTAGAACATACTGATCAACAGAAGTTTATGAATTAACTCAGACATCAGTGTAATGTAATGAATGGTTCCTCCCCCGCCCCCCCAATCTATTTCAGCTACTCAGATGAATGTGGCACCAATAGAATGGTTGATGCCAGTGGGTGTTTGTGTCTCATTCCTAACAGTCTAACAGCTGCCTGGAAGTTTGAATCACAGCCTGTCTGCATGTGTAATGCAGACAGATGGAGCACATACAGCATCAATATTTGTTGATTGAATGAATGTCTAGAAGTTGAAAGTGATAAAAAGGAGGAGGGAGTACTGTGCTTACTTGCACATTTGTTACATTTCTACCAGGGATGCAGTCTCACTAGTACGTCTACCAGCTAGTGCATACATGGGTTTCCTATCATAACCAACCAGTTTCCATCGAGCCAATTCTGACTAACAGTGAGGTGTGTTAGAGTAGAACTATGTTCCATAGGGTTTTCAATGGCTGGCTTTTCAGAAGTGGATCACCAGGCCTTTCTTTTGAGCACCACTGGGTGAACTTGAAACTCCAATGTTTCAGTTAGTAACTGAGCACATTAACTATTTGCACCATCTTGGGGCTCCTTCCTAACAGATGCATAAATAAGAGCCTAAACAATGCATTTCCTAATAGGGAGTTCATGTTGTAGGATATTGATGACCTCCATTATTACTTTCTGTGTGTTTCTCCATCTGAAAAAATAAATTCTTTTCCTTAGTAGTGTTTTTTTTTTTTTATTTTTTAGTGTTGTTTTTAGGTGCCGTTGAGTCACTCCAACTCAAAGAGACCCTATGTACAACAGTATGAAACAGTGCCCAGTCCTGGGCCATCCTCACAACTGTTGTTTGTTTGAACCCATTGTTGCAGCCACTGTGTCAGTCCATCTCGTTGAGGGTCTTCCCCTTTTTTGCTCACCCTCTATTTTACCAAGCATGACGTCTTTCTCCATGGACTGGTCTCTCCCGACAACATGTCCAAAGTATGTGAGATGAAGCTTTGCCATTCTTGCTTCTAAGAAGCATTCTGGTGTACTTCTTCCAATATAGATTTATTTGTTTCTCTGGCATGGTATAGTCAATATTCTTTACCAACACCACAATTCAAATGCATCGATTCTTCTTTTGTCTTCCTTGTTCATTGTCCAGCTTTCGAATGCATTTGAGGCAATTGAAAATACCGTGGCCTGGGTTCCACCTCACTGCTGTCAAGTCTGTTCCGACTCATAGAGACCATATAGGACAGAGTAGAACTGCCCTATAGGAATTCCAAGGCTGTAAATCTTTATGGAAGCAGACTGCCACATCTTTTTCCCACACAGCGCTGGTGGGTTCCAACCGCTGACCTTTTGGTTAGAAGCCGAGCACTTTAACCACTGCACCATCAAGGTTAGCGATACCTTAGTCCTCAAGTGACATCTTTGCTTTTTAACCCTTTAAAGAGATTTTTTGCAGATTTTCTTAATAGTAAACACACTGAAATAGTACTTTTCCTTTTCTCACAAGCAGTGTCCCATAATTTTCTTGAATCTGTCATGTCCTTTCTGTATACTTCAGTTTTTTTTAATAAAAGGGTAAGGCAGGAACAAGGCCATGTTATTTTAGAGAACATTTCTAAGGAAGTGTTCATATTGCAAGGAAACATCCATTACATTTTTTAACTTGATTTTTTTTTTTTTTTTTAATTTACAAATTTAAGCCAATAATTAAGAAGCCCTGGTGGCAATACGCTTAAGTGCTGGGCTGCTAAACAAAAGTATGGTGGTTCAAACCACCAATCGCTCCCGAGGGAAAAAGTGCTGTAAACGTTGTTGTTGTTGTGTGCCCTACAGTCGATTCTGACTCATAGCGACCCTATAGGATTACAGCCTAAGAAACCCTATAGGGCAATTCTGTTCTACGGTGTCCCTGTGAGTCGGACTCCAAGGTACACAACAATAATAATTTTTAACAAAATGAGACAAAACTGTCTTAACCAAGATTATGGTCTATAATTAGAATAGGCTCATGGGGACGGTGAAAAAACTCGAGTGGGGTCTGATTCTCTCGCAAAGGGCCTAGCACACACTTCTCTTACTTTTCAGTCCTATGACTGACTTTACATGTGGGGCCGAGGCAGCCCCTGGAGCTGGCAGCACGTGGCGTTTGCCCGTTTTTTTTTGTGTGTTTGTGTCCCAGTGCTACTGGCTGCGTGAGTGGCGTAGAGAGCTCCGGGGTTAACATGCCTTTTCCTGGTCAGAGGCATCCCTAGGAAGCCATTAGTACGGAGGAGATCCACCATTCCGGCGCGGGGCGGGGGGGGTGACGGGGGGAGCGGGGGGGGGGGCGGGGGGCTGAAAACCACTGGACGTCACATGACCGGGAATCCAGTGCTGTCTTCCACTGGGAGATGAGCAGCTACTTGACCTGGTGTTTGAAATGAATGCTAGTCTGTTACATGGGCATGCGCACGGTGTCTTGCGGAATTAGTAAAATCGGAAGAAGAGACCTCGGGGGAGCTGCGGTGCAGCCGGCTACTCACTTCTGCTCTCTTCCACAGGCCCTGGGGAGGTGTTGGCAGTGTAAGAGAGCGGGGCGAGGAGCGTGGGGGGAGGGGGGCGCACTTCCTGAGTCCCCCTAGATAGGCCTGAAGCCTTGGAGGATAGGTCCCTGCTGGCTGGATTCGTGAGTGTCTTTGCCGCTCCCCTCGGTTCCGCTCTTCCAGCTCAGCATCATTCGTGCCCTGGTTGGCACCAAATTTGAGCCTGTGCAGTAAAACACAAAGTCATAGGAGAAACCCTGGCAATGGAAGCGTTTTCTCAGGTAGGAGGAGTCAGGTTTATCGTCAAAACGCAAGGACCGGCAGACATTCAGGTATGTGGCAAAATCGAACGGTAGCTGTTACACAACACCTCTTGGTTGCAGGCTCTTGGTTGTAGTCTTCAGCCCCTGCCAGGGGAAAGGGCCCAGGTTGAAGTACATTAGCACATAGCCCGGAGACTCCAAGTCATCTTGCTGAGATTGTTGTATTTCAAGATGGATGCAGAAGAAGAAATACTGAAGTGCCTGTGAGGTTTTTGTTCTCACAGTAGGGGATATGCTGGTGGGTCCTGCCATCCTGGTACTTCTTGGCCAGCCCAAAGTCCATGGTGTAATCCGGGTTGCCCTTCTTGTCCAGTCCCATGAGAAAGTTATCTGGCTTTACATCTCAGTGAGTAAAGTTCTTTGGATGAATGTATTCAATATGACTAATCATTTGGTCAGCAAGGAGGAGGACAGTTTTGAGAACGAATTTCCTTGAGCAGAAGTTGAAGAGGTCTTCCATCCTTGGTCCCAGTAGCTCCATCACCATGACATTTTAGTCCCCCTCTGCCTTGCACCACCTAATGGTGGGCATGCCCACTCCTCTCTGCATCATTTTGTAGATTTTGCTGCCAGTGTGGAGCTGAGGGTGTTTGGTTTTGACACATTCAAGTGTAATGGCAACTTGTCCTGCAGCAGTGTCTGTCCTGAGATAAAAGTCTCTGAATTGAGCTGCTGCTGGTACCTGTTCTCAACCGTCAGCTCCAAGGCAGCGGCCCTGCACTTGATGGATTTTTAATTTGATCGTATTTGATTTTATTTCTCAAAGTCTAAAGGCTAATTCAGTAGCAATAAAACATTTCATGGTATGATGCCTTGAAACCTTCCACTCTTAAAGGATAAAGATACAAAATACCTGAGAGTTTAAAAAAAAATTACATCTCAAAAAAAAATGCATCTATTACTATGCCAGACACAGTGCTCTAATTCAGGTAGAGTCTTTGCCATTTCAGAGCCACCACCCGTCTATCAGTGGTGGATTGTAAATTGATAGGATGCTGAATAGGTTTCAGACTAAGACAGACTAGAAGGAAAGGCCTGGCATTCTACTTCTGAAAATCAGCCAATGAAAACCTTATGGATTACTATGGGCCAATCTGCAGCCAATCATGGGAATGGCGTAGGATGAGGCAGCATTTAGTTCTGTTGTGCATGGGGTCACCATCAGTTTGGCCCCAACTGTTGGGGGCTGACTCAACAGCAGCGAACAACAAAACCCTGTGGAGAACAGTCCTACTCTGACACATATGGGGTTGCCATGAGTCTGAATCTATTCAGTGGCAACTGGTGGTGGGGGCGGGGGTGGAGCATGGGGAGGGGAGCATCCAGGTGGAGATCTTCTATGTGCAGCTATAAATATGTCTCTGAAGCCCAAGGAAGAAATGGAACCCAAGATGGAGTGATTGAGAGAGTGGAATACGGTTAAAATCACAAAAGGAAATGAAAGAGCCTAGGACTGGGGAAGACATCATGCCTGATGTCAACTGGAAATGTCAGAGGATATAGCAAAGTGGACTGAAAAGATGAAGAACCAGGAGAGGGTGATCTCATGATGGAGGAAGTGTTCAGTCAATACTGTCGAATACTGCAGAAGCACACACGCACACATCAAAAATGAAAGAATGTGGCTTTGTACTGGGCCATATGTATGAATTCAACCTTAATCAGTGCCTAACGGAGGCTTTTCGCAGTCACACGCTCAGCTTCTCTTTTTCACGAGATGCCAACGTTTCCTACCCGTGTTCTCCTTCATCGCCCTACCCTTTCCTCCCTTCTTCCGTGTAAAGCGTGATTATCCTCCACACATCAGCGTTTTGGGACTCGCCTCCCACTTGTCTCCTTTTCTGGTCTCCATGGAGACCTCCAGTTAATTATCTCAACCGAGAGGAAAAGGCATCGCTGGCCCTAAAGCAACAGGCCAGAGCGCGGGCGGGAAGAGAGGAGGGCTCCTTGAGAGGAGCCAGGAAGAAAAAGAAGGCCACAGGTGGGCTTGAGGTGGGCCGTGACGCCGGGCTGCTGGGCTGCCGGGCTGCGGTGGCCGCTGCGCCCTGCGCAGCCTCTTCCTCTCCGGGGTCGGGCCCCCAGCGCGCAGCGTTCGGTGAAAAACTGACAAAGCGCAGGCGCGGCACTTGTGAGGTCCAAGTAGGTTTAGGAGCGACTCAGGACTATCAGGCTCTGCCGCTGTGTATTCTCCCGAGCTTCGACTGTCGTCTGGTTCTCTGCTTATTTTCCTTCCTTCTCAAGACCTCAGTTCTGTACTTTATTCTCCGTCTCTTTCGCCAGCCGTGGAAAGTTGGCTTGCTTGGACTGTTTCTGAAACTTTGCGCCTCAGGCAGCTGCTCTGTCTTTCTCCCCGCCAGGCGCAAACGGCTGTGACTCAGAGAAATTGAATTTGAGCGGAGTACTTGTATTTGAAGAGCAAACAGCCCACAGCGACTTTTTTCCCCCCTGCGACTTTTTTCCCCCCTCCGACTTTTGCATTCTTATTATATATAGCACATAAGCCTTCACATTTCTAGTTTACACTTAGATTTTGGGGAAAAAATGTTTAATACCATAACCTCAAGGATAACTCACATCAGGTTGCCGAGAAAAAAAAAAAAAAAAAGTTAAAGCTTGGCAGTTTTGTGGCGGATTCTGTGGACTTAATGATTAGAAATCCTTTTTAGCAAGGTGACATTTCATCTGAGATGAACGCCTGCTTAATAAGAATTAAAGAGCATTTCGTAGGAAGAGACATGCTTTTGAGTGGCCTTTATAGAGCTTTAAAATTGATCCTGGGGATCTGTTTACTATTACAAGGATAATTTTGACATGTTTTTTTGGTATGTATATGTATGTGCACACGCATACATACATGGGTATTCATCTTTTTCTTTATAGATTAAATTGAATGTAAAAGTTTTTAGCTATTAAGGAACTCAAAGTTGCTAAGAAATGCTGCAAAAGCTATTTAGATGAAGGCATTTCAAAAATAAATTGAGTTGAAACGACTATTGAATGTGTTTCCTATTTAAATTTCAATCTCAGCAATAGTATTTTGAAATATTTTTCACAACGGTGGTTAATTCTAAAGTGGTGTGAAAAGGAATTACTTAAAATGAAGTGGCAATGTGTAGGTGTTCTAGATTTCGATCAATTAAGGTTAAATGATTTCGCACAATGCAATGTAATTTTGTGTAATTGACTGGTAATTCATTTTATTTCTAACACTTCCTTTATATTCTAGCAGTTTTTGAAAGCACATTATTTTCCAATTTTTTTTGAAAGGTACTGATGTTTCCAAGTTTATTAGATGGAGAATATTTTGCAGTACCTACTTATTAAATGTCTTAACGTTCAATTGGATAAGCAGTAAGTCTAAATTGAAAGGACATGATTTTAAAGTTTTATATATATATATATAAAACCAAACCCAAATTCATTGCCATCAAGTGATTCTGACTTATAGCAAACCTATAGGACAAGGTAAAACTGCCCTATAGGGTTTCTAAGGAGCAGCTGGTAGATTTGAACTGTCGACCTTTTGGTGAGCAGCCGTAGCTCTTAACCACTGCAACACCACAGCTCCATATATATACTAAACGATGTCCAATAATTTAGCTCTGAAGCTAAAAGTATACATGCATGTCTTAGTCACCTAGTGCCATAACACAAGTACCAGAAGTAGGTGAATTTAAAGAACAGAATTTTATTTTCTCACAGTTCAGGAGGCAGGAAGTCTGAATTCAGGGCTTGACTGAAGGTAGAAGTCCTTACTTTTCTATTTCAGCTTCTAGTGCTGTTGCTGTTGTTAATTGCGTCAAGTTGGTCCCGACTCATAGTGACCGTATGTACAACAGAACTAAACACTGCCCAGTCCTCCTCCCTCCTCACTATTGTTGCTGTGTTTGAGACCATTGTTGTAGCCACTGTGTCAGTCCATCTCATTGAGAGTTTTCCTCTTTTTAGCTTACTTTCTAATTTACCATGCATGATGTCCTTCTCCATGGACTAGTCCTTCCTGATATCATGTCCAAAGTACTTGAGACAAAGTGTTGCCATCCTTGTTTCTAAGGAGCTTTTTGGCTATACTTCTTCCAAGACAGAATTGTCCATTCTTTGACAGTCCATGGTATAGTCATTATTCTTTTTCAAAACTATAATTCAAATGCATCAATTCCTCTTCCATCTTCCTTATTCATTGTTCAACTTTCAAATGCATATGAGGTGATTGAAAATACCATGTCTTGAGATGTCCTCCAAGTGACATCTTTGCTTTTGAACACTTTAAACAGGTCTTTTGTAGTAGATTGTCTCATGAGCTAATATTTTTCTTTCATCTTTGGTGTTATTCATTCTCCTTTGCTTCTGGTGGGTTGGACCAACTGATGCATGCTAGATGACTGCTTGCAAACTTTTAAGACCCCAGATGCCATTCACCAAAGTGGGATGCAGAATATTTTCGTAATAAACCTTGTTATGACAGTTGACCTAGATGTCCCCTGAAACCATGGTCCCCAGACCCCAGCCCCAGCTACTCTGACCCTCAAAGTGTTTGGTTGTGTTTAGGAAACTTCTTAGCTGTTGTTAGTCCAGTTGTGCTGACTTCTGTATTGTGTGTTATCCTTCCGTTCACCTAAGATGGTTCTTATCTACTATCTAGTTACTGAATTCCCCTTTCCCTCCTTTCCCACCCTCCTAACAATGAAAGAATGTTTTCTTCTATGTTTAAACCTTTTCTTGAGTTCTTATAATAGTGGTCTCATACAATATTTGTCTTTTTCGACTTACTAATTTCACTCAGCATAGTGCCCTCCAGATTCATCCATGTTGTGAGATGTTTCACAGATTCATCACTGTTCTTTATCATTAAGTAGTATTCCATTGTGTGAATATACCATAATTTGTGCATCCATTCATCCATTGATAGGCACTTAGGTTGTTTCCATCTTTTTGATAATGTAAACAGTGCTGCAGTGAACATAAAAAAAAGTATGGGTGTGCATATATTTGTTAGTGTGAGGGCTCTTATTTCTTTAGAATATATTCTAAGTAGTGGGATTGCTGGATCATATGGTAGTTCTATTTCTAGCTTTTTAAGGAAGTGCCAAATCAATTTCCAAAGTGGTTGTACCATTTTACATTCCCACCAGCAGAGTATAAGTGTTCCAGTCTCTCCACAACCTCTCCAGCATTTATTATTTTGTGCTTTTTTGATTAATACTAGCCTTGTTCGGGTGAGATGGTATCTCATTGTAGCTTTGTTTTACATTTCTCTAATGGCTTATGGAAACCCTGGTGGTGTAGTGGTTAGGCACTACAGCTGCTAAACAAGAGGTCAGCAGTTTGAATCCGCCAGGCGCTCCTTGGAAACTCTGTGGGGCAGTTCTGCTCTGTCTGATAGGTCGCTATGAGTCGGAATCAACTCAAGGGCAGTGGGTTTGATTTTTTTGGTTTAATGGCTAATGATCATGAGCATTTCCTCATGCATCTGTTAGCCCCTTGAATATCTTCTTTGGTGAAGTGTCTGTTCATATCCTTTGCCCATTTTTTAATTGGGTTGTATGTCTTTTTGTTATTGAGGTGTTACAGTATCTTACAGATTTTAGAGATTAGACCCTTATCGGATATGTCACAACCAAAAACATTTTTCCCAGTCTGTAGGTTGTCTTTTTACTCTTTTGGTGAAGTCTTTTGACGAGCATAAGTGTTTGATTTTTAGGAGCTCCCAGTTATCTAGCTTCTTTTCTGGTGTTTGTGCATTATTAGTTATGGTTCATATTTTGCTTATGCCATGTGCAATGCTTCTAGCATTGTACCTATTTTTTCTTCCATGATCTTTATCATTTTAGTTTTTATATTTAGGTCTTTGATCCATTTTGAGTTAGTTTTTGTCATGGGTTGTGTTTCATTTTTTTGCACATGGATATCCAGTTATGCCAGCACCATTTGTTAAAGAGACTGTCTTTTCCCCACTTAGTGGACTTTGGGCCATTGTCAAATATTAGCTGCTCATAGGTGGATGAATTTACATCTGGGTTCTCAATTCTGTTCCATTGGTTTATGTATCTGTTATTGTACCAGTACCAGGCTGTATTGGCTACTGTGGCGGTATGATAGGTTCTAAAATCAGTTAGTGTGAGGCCTCCCACTTTTTTCTTCTTCTTCAGTAATACTTTACTTATCCGGGGACTCTTCCTTTTCCATATGAAGTTAGTGATTTGTTTCTCCATCTTGTTAAAAAATGTTGTTGGGATTTGGATCGGGATTGCATGGTATCTATAGATCGCTTTGGGTAGAATTGACATTTTTACAATGTTGTGTCTTCCTTTCCATGAGTATGGTATGGTTTTTCACTTATGCAGGTCTCTGGTTTCTTGCAGTAGTGTCTTGTAGTTTTCCTTGTATATGTTCTTTATGTCTCTAGTTAGGTTTATTTTTAAGCATTTTATCTTCTTGGGGGGTGTAGTAAATGGTATTAATTTGGTGATTCCTTTTTGAAGTTCTCTTTGTTGGTGTAGTGGAATCCAACTGATTTTTGTATGTTTATCTTGCATCCTGATACTTTGCTGAAATCATCTTTTAGTTTTCTTCAAGTAGTTTTCTTGTGAATTCTTTGGGGGGTTTTCTGTGTATAAGATTATGTCATCTACAAATAGGGATAACTTTTACTTCTTCCTTACCAATTTGGACGCCTTTTGTTTCTTTTTCTTGCCTTATTGTTCTGGCTAGGACCTCCAGCACAATGTTAAGTAAGAGTGGTGATAAAGGACATTCTTGTCTGGTTCCCGTTTTCAAGGGGAATGCTTTCAGACTCTCTCCATTTAGGATGATGTTGCTGTGGACTTTGTATAAATGCCCTTTATTTTGTTAATGAATTTCCCCCATTCCTATTTTGCTGAGAGTTTTTATCATGAATGGCTGTTAGATTTTGTCAAGAGCCTTTTCGCATCAATTGATAAGATCATTTGTTTCCTGTCTTTTGTTTTATTTATGTGATGGATTATATTGATTGTTTTCTAATGTTGAACCATCGCTGCATACGTGGTATAAATCCCACTTGGTCATGATGAATTTTTTTTTTGATATGTTGCTGAACTCTATTGACTAGAATTTTGTTGAGAGTTTTTGCATTTATGTACATGAGGGATATTGGTCTGTAATTTTCTTTTTTTGTTATATCTTTACCTGGCTTTGGTATCAGGGTTATGCTGGCTTCATAGAATGAGTTCAGGAGTATTCTGTCTTTTTCTATGCTCTGAAATACCTTTAGTAGTACTGGTGTTAACTCTTTTCTGAAAGTTTGGTAGAATTTTCCAGTGAAGTTGTCAGGGCCAGGGCTTTTTTTTGTTGTTGTTGTCGGGATTTTTTTTTTAATTACCTCTTCAATCTCTTTTTTTGTTATAGTTTCATTTAGTTTTTCTACCTTGGTTTGTGTTTGTTTAGGTAGGTAGTATGTTTCTAGAAATTTGTCCTTCTCCTCTAGGGTTTTGAATTTGTTGGAGTACAGTTTTTCATAATATTCTGTTATGATCCTTTTAATTTCAGTAGTGTCTGTTGTGATATCGCCCATCTCATTTCTTATTCGGGTTGTTTGGTTCCTCTCCTGTTTTTCTTTTGTCAGTTTGGCCAATAGTTTATCAATTTTGTTGATATTTTCAAAGAACCAGCTTGTGGTCTTATTGACTGTTTCAGTTATTTTTCTGTTCTCTATTTCATTTATTTCAGCTCTTGGAAACCCTGGTGGCACAGTGGTTAAGTGCTATGGCTGCTAGCCAAAAGGTCGGCAGTTCGAATCCACCAGGTGCTCCTTGGAAACTCTATGGGGCAGTTCTACTTTGTCCTATAGGGTCGCTATGAGTCAGAATCGACTCAGTGGCACTGGGTTTGGTTTTTGGTTTTCTAATCTTTATTATTTAATTTCTTCTGGTGCCTGGGGCATTCTTTTGCTGCCTTTTCTTTTTTTCTATTTGTTTAAGTTGTAGGGTTAATATTTTGATTTTTGCCCTTTCTTCTTTTTTGGATGTGTCCATTTACTGCTATAAATTGACCTCTGAGCAATGCTTTTCTGTGTCCAAAAGGTTCTGGTAAGGTGTGTTTTCATTTTCATTTGATTTTATGAATTTCTTTATTCCCTCCCTGATTTCTTCTGTAACCTAGTAGTTTTTGAGCAAGGTGTTGTTCAGTTTCCATGTATTTGAATTTTTTTTTTCTGCTTTTTCTGTTATTGAATTCTACTTTCATGGATCTATTTTCAGAAAAGATGCTTTGTAATATTTCGATGTTTTGGATTCTGTTAAGACTTGCTTTGTGGCCTAACATGTGGTCTATTCTGGAGAATGTTCCATGTGCAATGGAAAAGAAAGTATACTTGGCTGCTGTTGGATGGAGTGTTCTGTATATGCTTATGAGGTTAAGTTGATTGATTGTGGCATTTAGATCTTTTTGTCTTTATTGAGCTTCTTTCTGCATGTTCTGTCCTTCACTGAAAGTCATATGTTGAAGTCTCCTACTATCATTGTGGAGCTATCTGTTTCTCTTTCCAATGCTGTTAGAGTTTGTTTTATGTATTTTGGAGCCCTGTCGTTGGGTGTATATATATTTATTATGGCTATATCCTTCTGGTGTATTCACCCTTTTATCATTATATAGTGTCCTTCCTTATCCTTTGTGCTGGATTTTGCTTTAAAGTCTATTTTGTCAGAGATTAATATTGTAATTCCTCCTCTTTTTTGATTGCTGTTTGCTTGATATATTTTTTTCATCGAGTTTTAGTTTGCTTTTTGTCTTTGAGTCTAAGGTGTGTCTCTTGCAGGCAGCATATAGACAGATCATTTTTTTTTTTTATGTTTTAATCCATTCTGCCACTCTCTGTCTCTTTACTGGTACATTTAGTCTGTTTACATTGAGTACAGTTGTTGATGGGTATGAGTTTAGTGCTGTCATTTTGATTTTTTTTTTTTGTGGTGTTGACAGTTTCTTTGTTCCACTTGATTTTCTGTGCTGTCATTTTTCTGTATTTTCTTTTCATCTTTTTCATTATTGTTGATTTGTATTTGCTGACTCTATGTTTTTCTTTTCTTTTCTTTTTTTAATGGGTAAATTTGTTAGTTTCTTTTGTGATTACCTTAAAATTTACCTCTGTTTTTCTAAGTTTAAACCAATTTTTTATTTCTTGATACTGCCTTAACTTCCTCTCCATATGAAGGTTCTATGATTCTGCTATTTAGTCCATCTTTTTTGTTTTAATGTTTTCATCATTTACATATTGATGTCTCTGTTTCCCGATTTTCAATCTTTTAGCTTTGGCTTATTTTTGTGACTTCCTGTCATGGATTGAATTGTGTCCCCCCAAAAGTGTGTGTGTCAATTTGCTTGGACCATGATTTCTAGGATTGTGTGGTTTTCCTCCATTCTGTGATTATAATTTTATGTTAAAAGGGTTAGGATTGGATTGTAACACCACCCTTGTCCAGGTGACATCCCTGATCCAATGTAAAGGGAGTTTCTCTGGGGTGTGGCCTACACCATCTTTTATCTCTCAAGAGATAAAAAGGAAAGGGAAGCAAGCAGAGAGTTGGAGACCTCACCACCAAAAAGCAGCACCTGGAGCAAAAAGCATCCTTTGGACCTGGGGTCCCTGCACCTGAGAAGCTCCTTTACCAGGGGAAGATTGAGGACAAGGACCTTCCCCCAGAGCCTAGAGAGAGAGAAAGCTTTCGCCTGGAGCTGACACCCTGAATTTCGACTTTTAGCGTACTTTACTGTGAAGAAATAAATTTCTTTTTGTTAAAGCCATTCACTTGTGGTATTTCTGATACAGCAGCACTAGATGACCAAAACACTTCCCTCTCTGGGTTGATATCTGGTTGTTCTGTCCTGTGTATTAGTGTTGGATTGTTATCTGATATTGTTGGTTCTCTAGCCCTAGTACTCCCTTTAATATTTCTTGTAATTTTGGTTTGGTTTTTACCAATTCCCTTAACTTTTGTTTATCTGGAAATGCCCTAATTTTGACTTCATATTTGAGAGATGGTTTTGCTGGTATACAATTCTTGATTGGCAATTTTTTTCCTTCAAGGCTTTATATATGTCATCCCATTTCCTTCTTGCCTGCACGGTTTCTGCTGAGTAGTCTGAGCTTAGTCTTTTTGACTTTTCTTTGTAGGTGACTTTTCATTTATCCTTGTCGCTCTCAAAATTCTCTCTTTATCTTTGGTTTTGGCAAGTTTGATTATAATACGTCTTAGTGACTTTCTTTTGGGATCTACCCTGAGTGGGGTTCAACGAGCTTCTTGGATAGATATCTTCTTGTCTCTCACGATATCAGGGAAATTTTCTGCCAGCAAATTTTCAGCAATTCTCTTTGTATTTTCTGTTATTTCCTCCCCTCCCCCATCCTGGTACTCCAGTCAGTTGTAGGTTATTCCTTTTGATAGCATCCCACAAAATTCTTAGCATTTCTTAATTTTTTTAAATTCTTTTATCTGATTTTTCCTCAAATAAATTGGTGTCAAGTGCTTTATCATCAATCTCACTAATTCTGACTTCCATTGCCTCAATTCTGCTCTCATGACTTTCTCTTGAGTTGTCTGGTTCTGAAATTTTATTGTTAATCTTTTGGATTTCTATTTGCTTTCTCCCTGTGGATTCTAGCAGCGTGTTAAATTTTTTGTTCTGATTTTGTATAGCTTTCCTGAATTCCTCTTTTGGTTTGTCTGTATGTTCCATGAGTTGGTCTGAGTTTTACCTAATCTCCTTCCTGATCTTTTGAAGAGCTCTGTATATTAATCTTTTGAATTCTACCTCTGGTAATTCCAACACCTTCTCTTTGTTTGGAAGGTGCCCTGATTCTTTGTTTTGGTCACTTGCTGGAGCCGTCTTGATCTGCTTCTTTATGTGATTTGATATTGACTGTTGTCTCTGCACTATCAATAAGTTATCATATTTATTTATTGCATGTTTGCTTACTGTGTCCTAGCTTTTTGTTTTGATATGCCCAAGTAGGCTGGGCATGTGAGCTATTTTAGTTATTGGTGTATTTGAAATTCTCATGTCTTGTCACCAGGTGGTTAGACCTGCTGCTAGATGTGCAAGCCCAGGAGTCTGTTTACTTTTCTTGTGTGGATTCAGCTCAGGTGTCCAGGTCATCAGTCACTGAGTGTGTGATGCAGGCTCTCACCTAGAGTCCTAGATGGGCAAGGGTACGCAGGGGTGATTGGAACAGGAACAGGTATCTGGCTGCAGTAGGGGGTTATGTGCTGAGCAGGGTAGGGGCTGTTGGCTGCCCCTGAGTGCCTAGGCAAAGGGCATGTCCCTGTCCCCTAGAGTGCATAGGTGGGTGGGTTTTACAGCTGGACTTTGGGTACCAATTCTGTTGAGTGTGAGGACTGGGAAGCACCACTTATTCTCAGACCCCTGTTGTGGGTGGCTAGGTGGAATGGGTGAATCCACCAGTCTTCAGGCCTCTGATGTGGGTAGGTGAGGACCCTGCTTAATGGGCAGGGTGGTGTCAAATGTCACAAATCTGCCACTCTCCCTTGGTTGTTGCAGTAGAAAATAGGCTTCAGGTATATGGCCCGTTGTTCTATGCTAATGAGGGTGTACGCTGTTGAATTGACCCACACAGGTCTAGGCAGGGGTGAAGGGCATTTGAAGTCTGTGGCCCCTTATGCCTGTGCCTAGGCAAAGGGGTAGTACCTGCCTGAGTTTTCCAGCTTAGGGGGTGTGATGATTTTTCAAAGCTGTGAGACTGGCTTGGCTTGGGCATGGTTAGTCCTGAGTACCTGGCTTTGGGGAGTTTACAGTTTTTTTTTTTTCCCCCCTAAAGCCGAGAGACTGGGCACAATGGCTCCTGTTTCTGGCTTAGGGGGCATGGCAATTATTGAATACTGCTAGACTGGTATTGGAGCAGACCTGGGAGGGAGTGAGTGAGGGGAAAAGAGTGCTTCTCTGCTACAGAAGTTCCAGATGGGGAAGAGTTATTTTGATCCTGCATGATAGGTTAGATGCTTGCACTTAACTTTTGCAGATCCAGCTCTGCTTCCCACTGGCTTCAGAGGCTTGTGGAGACTCTGCTGCCTGGTCTCTCCCGACGTGTTAAGATGTGTCCCAAGTGCTACTGCTTGCTTCAGTCTGGGTGTGCCAGCCAATCCAGCCTGCTGGATGCCAGCTAGCTCAAGTCTGGTACTTCTTTCCTGCTTCTGAACTGTCTCTTACTCCCCCTATTGCTTGGTATGGCTCCTCAACTTTGTCTTTGACGTTCAGGGCTCTTAGATTGTCATATCTAATTGATTCACTTATTTTTTTTGCATCGTTTTTGTAAGAGGGAGCACAGAAAGGATCTTACTATTCCACCATCTTGGCCTCGCCTCCCTCTTCCATTTGCTTTATCTACTCTGTGTTCAAGAGCATGTTTCAGAGTCTCTTCTGACATCCATTTGATCTTTTCTTTCTTTCCTGTCTTTTTAATGACCTCTTGCTTTCTTCATGCATCATGTCCTTCATGTCATTCCACAACTCATCTGGGCTTTGGTCATTAGTGTTCAATATGTCGTATCTATTCTTGAAATGGTCCATAAATTCAGGTGGGAATTACTCAGAGTTGTGCATTGATTCTCATGGACTTGTTTTAATTTTCTTCAGCTTCACCTTCAGCTTGCATATGATCAGTTGATAGTCTGTTCCACAGTCTGCCTCTGGTCTTGTTCTGAGTGATGATATTGAGCTTCTCCATTGTCTCTTTCCACAGATGTAGTGAATTTGATTCCTGTGTATTCCATTTGGTGAGGTCCACTGGTATAATTGTCATTTATGTTGTTGAAGAAGGTATTTGCAATGAATGTCATAGGTCTTGCAAAATTCTATCACACCATCTTCAGTGTCATTTCTATCACCAAGGCCATATTTTCAACTACCGATCCTTTTTCTTTGTTTCCAAATTTGCATTCCAATCACCAGTAATTATTAATGCATTTTGAATATATGTTCATAAAAGTCTGCAAAGTTCATAGAAATCTTCAATTTCCTTACCTTCCCATTAGTGGTTGGTGTGTAAATTTTAATAATGTATTAACTGGTCTTCCTTGTATTAACTGTATTAACTGGTCTTCCTTGTAGGCATATGAATATCATCCTATCACTGACACACTGACAGCATTGTACCTCAGGACAGATCTTGAAATGTTCTTTTTGACAATGAATGCGACACCATCCCTCTTCAATTTGTCATCCCTGACATAGTAGACCATATGATTGTCTGATTCAAAATGGCCAGTACCAATCCTTTTCAGCTCACTAATGCTTAGGATAATGATTTTTTTTTTTTTAATAATTTTTATTGAGCTTTAAGTGAACGTTTACAAATCAAGTCAGTCTGTCACATATAAGCTTACATACACCTTACTCCATACTCCCACTTACTCTCCCCCTAATGAGTCAGCCCTTCCAGTCTCTCCTTTCATGACAATTTTGCCAGTTTCTAACCCACTCTTCCCTCCAATCTCCCCTCCAGACAGGAGATGCCAACACAGTCTCAAGTGTCCACCTGATACAAGTAGCTCACTCTTCATCAGCATCTCTCTCCAACCCGTTGTCCAGTCCCTTCCATGTTTGATGAGTTGTCTTCGGGAATGGTTCCTGTCCTGGGCCAACAGAAGGTTTGGGGACCATGACTGCCGGGATTCCTCTAGTCTCAGTCAGACCATTAAGTATGGTCTTTTTATGAGAATTTGGGGTCTACATCCTACTGATCTCCTGCTCCCTCAGGGGTTCTCTGTTGTGCTCCCTGTCAGGGCAGTCATCGGTTGTGGCTGGGCACCATCTAGTTCTTCTGGTCTCAGGATGATGTAAGTCTCTGGTTCATGTGGCCCTTTCTGTCTCTTGGGCTCATAGTTGTCCTGTGACCTTGGTGTTCTTCATTCTCCTTTGATCCAGGTGGGTTGAGACCAATTGATGCATCTTAGATGGCCGCTTGTTAGCATTTAAGACCCCAGACTCCAAATTTCAAAGTGGGATGCAGAATGTTTTCATAATAGTATTATTTTGCCAATTGACTTAGAAGTCCCCTTAAGCCATAGTCCCCAAACCCCCGCCCTTGCTCCGCTGACATTTAAAGCATTCAATTTATCCCGGAAACTTCTTTCCTTTTGGTCCAGTCCATTTGAGCTGACCTTCCGTGTATTGAGTATTGTCCTTCCCTTCACCTAAAAGTAGTTCTTATCTACTAACTAATCAGTAAATAACCCCCCCAACCCTCCCTCCCTCCCCCCCTCATAACCACAAAAGTATGTGTTCTTCTCAGTTTATACTATTTCTCAAGATCTTTTAATAGTGGTCTTACACAATATTTGTCCTTTTGCCTCTGACTAATTTCACTCAGCATAATGCCTTCCAGGCTCCTCCAGGTTATGAAATGTTTCACAGATTTGTCACTGTTCTTTATCGATGCGTAGTATTCCATTGTGTGAATGTACCACAATTTATTTAACCATTCATCCATTGATGGACACCTTGGTTGCTTCCAACTTTTTGCTATTGTAAACAGAGCTGCAATAAACATGGGTGTGCATATATCTGTTCGTGTGAAGGCTCATATTTCTCTAGGGTATATTCCAAGGAGTGGGATTTCTGGGTTGTATGGTAGTTCTATTTCTAACTTTTTAAGAAAACACCAGATGGATTCCCAAAGTGGTTGTACCATTTTACATTCCCACCGGCAGTGTATAAGAGTTCCAATCTCTCCACAGCCTCTCCAGCATTTATTATTTTGTGTTTTTTAGATTAATGCTAGCCTTGTTGGAGTGAGATGGAATCTCATTGTAGTTTTAATTTGCATTTCTCTAATGGCTAACGATCGAGAGCATTTTCTCATGTATCTGTTAGCTGCCTGAATATCTTCTTTAGTGAAGTGCGTGTTCATATCCTTTGCCCACTTCTTGATTGGGTTGTTTGTCTTTTTGTGGTTGAGTTTTAACAGAATCAAATAGATTTTAGAGATCAGGCGCTGGTCGGAGATGTCATAGCTGAAAATTCTTTCCCAGTCTGTAGGTGGTCTTTTTACTCTTCTGGTGAAGTCTTTAGATGAGCATAGGTGTTTGATTTTTAGGAGCTCCCAGTTATCTGGTTTCTCTTCTTTTGGTAATATTTTGTATTCTGTTTATGCCTTGAATTAGGGCTCCTAATGTCCCTATTTTTTCTTCCGTGATGTTTATCATTTTAGTCTTTATGTTTAGGTCTTTGATCCACTTGGAGTTAGTATTTGTGCATGGTGTGAGGTATGGGTCCTGTTTCATTTTTTTGCAAATGGCTCTCCAGTTATGCCAGCACCATTTGTTAAAAAGACTATATTTTCCCCAATTAAGTGACACTGGGCCTTTGTCAAATATCAGCTGCTCATATGTGGATGGGTTTATATCTGGGTTCTCAATTCTGTTCCATTGGTCTATGTGCCTGTTGTTGTACCAGTACCAGGCTGTTTTGACTACTGTGGCTGTATAATAGGTTCTAAAATCAGGTAGAGTGAGGCCTCCCACTTTCTTCTTCTTTTTCAGTAGTGCTTTACTTATCCGAGGCTTCTTTCCCTTCCATGTGAAGCTGGTGATTTGTTTCTCCAACACATTAAAAAATTCCATTGGAATTTGGATCAGAAGTGCATTGTATGTATAGATGGCTTTTGATAGAATAGACATTTTTTACTATGTTAAGTCTTCCTATCCATGAGCAAGGTATGTTTTTCTACTTAAGTAGGTCCTTTTTAGTGTCTTGCAGTAGTACTTTGTAGTTTTCTTTGTATAGGTCCTTTACATCTTTGGTAAGATTTATTCCTAAGTATTTTATCTTCTTGGGGGCTATAGTGAATGGTGTTGATTTGGTGACTTCCTCTTTGATGTTCTTTTTGTTGATGTAGAGGAATCCAAGTGATTTTTGTATGTTTATCTTATAACCTGAGACTCTGCCAAACTCTTCTATTAGTTTCAGTAGTTTTCTTGAGGATTCCGTAGGGCTTTCTGCGTATAAGATCATGTCATCTGCAAATAGAGATAATATTACTTCCTCCTTGCCAATCTGGATGCCCTTTATTTCTTTGTCTAGCCTAATTGCTCCGGCTAGGACCTCTAGCACAATGTTGAATAAGAGCGGTGATAAAGGGCATCCTTGTCTGGTTCCAATTCTCAAGGGAAATGCTTTCAGGCTCTTTCCATTTAGAGTGATATTGACTGTTGACTTTGTACAGATGCCCTTTATCATGTTGAGGAATTTTCCTTCAATTTCTGTTTTGCTGAGAGTTTTTTATCATGAATGGGTGTTGGACTTTGTCAAATGCCTTTTCTGCATCAATTGATAAGATCATGTGGTTTTTGTCTTTTGTTTTATTTATATGGTGGATTGCATTAATGGTTTTTCTAATATTAAACCAGCCTTGCATACCTGGTATAAATCCCACTTGGTTGTGGTGGATTATTTTTTTGATATGTTGTTGAATTCTGTTGGCTAGAATTTTGTTGAGGATTTTTGCGTCAATGTTCATGAGGGATATAGGTCTGTAATTTTCTTTTTTTGTGATGTCTTTACCTGGTTTTGGTATCAGGGATATGGTGGCTTCATAGAATGAGTTAGGTAGTATTCCGTCATTTTCTATGCTTTGAAATAGCTTTAGTAGTAGTGGTGTTAACTCTTCTCTGAAAGTTTGGTAGAACTCTGCAGTGAAGCCGTCTGGGCCAGGGCTTTTTTTGTTGGGAGTTTTTTGATTACCGTTTCAATCTCTTTTTTTGTTATGGGTCTATTTAGTTGTTCTACTTCTGATTGTGTTAATTTAGGTAGGTAGTGTTTTTCTAAGAGTTCATCCATTTCTTCAAGGTTTGCAAATTTGTTAGAGTACAATTTTTCGTAATAATCTGATATGATTCTTCTAATTTCAGTTGGGTCTGTTGTGATGTGGCCCATCTCATTTCTTATTCGGGTTACTTGTTTCCTTTCCTGTGTTTATTTCTTTAGTCAGGCTGGCCAATGGTTTATCAATTTTGTTAATTTTTTCAGAGAACCAGCTTTTGGCTTTGTTAATTCTTTCAATTGTTTTCCTGTTCTCTAATTCATTTAGTTCAGCTCTAATTTTTATTATTTGTTTTCTTCTGGTGCCTGATGGATTCTTTTGTTGCTCACTTTCTGTTTGTTCAAGTTGTAGGGACAGTTCTCTGGTTTTGGCTCTTTCTTCTTTTTGTATGTGTGCATTTATCGATATAAATTGACCTCTGAGCGCTGCTTTTGCTGTGTCCCAGAGGTTTTGATAGGAAGTGTTTTCATTCTGGTTGCATTCTATGAATTTCCTTATTCCCTCCTCAATGTCTTCTATAACTCAGTCTTTTTTCAGCAGGGTATTGTTCAGTTTTCAAGTATTTGATTTCTTTTCCCTGATTTTTCTGTTACTGATTTCCACTTTTATGGCCTTATGGTCTGAGAAGATGCTTTGTAATATTTCGATATTTTGGATTCTGCAAAGGTTTGTTTTATGACATAATATGTGGTCTCTTCTGGATAATGTTCCATGTGCGCTAGAAAAAAAAGTATAGTTTGCAGCAGTTGGGTGGAGTGTTCTGTATAAGTCAATGAGGTGAAGTTGGTTGATTGTAGCAATTAAGTCTTCCGTGTCTCTATTGAGCTTCTTGCTGGATGTCCTCTCCTTCTCTGAAAGTGGTGTGTTGAAGTCTCCTACTATAATTGTGGAGGTGTCTATCTCACTTTTCAGTTCTGTTAAAGTTTGTTTTATGTATCTTGCAGCCCTGTCATTGGGTGCATAAATATTTAATATGGTTGTATCTTCCTGGTCAATTGTCCCTTTAATCATTATGTAGTGTCCTTCTTTATCCTTTGTGCTGGATTTAACTTTAAAGTCTATTTTGTCAGAAATTAATATTGCTAGTCCTGCTCTTTTTTGCTTATTGTTTGCTTGACATATTTTTTTCCATCCTTTGAGTTTTAGTTTGTTTGTGTCTCTAAGTCTAAGGTGTGTCTCTTGTAGGCAGCATATAGATGGATCTGTTTCTTATCCAGTCTGAGACTCTCTGTCTCTTTATTGGTGCATTTAGTCCATTTACATTCAGCGTAATTATAGATAAGTATGTGTTTAGTGCTGTCATTTTGATGCCTTTTTATGTGTGTTGTTGACAATTTCATTTTTCCACTTACTTTTTTGTGCTGAGACATTTTTCTTTGTAAATTGTGTGTTCCTCATTTTCATAGTGTTTGACTTTATGTTTGCTGAGTCGTTATGTTTTTCTTGGTTTTTATTTTGAGTTATGGAGTTGTTATACCTCTTTGTGGTTACCTTAATATTTACTCCTATTTTTCTAAGTAAAAACATAACTTGTATTGTCCTATATCACCTTGTATCCCTCTCCATATGGTAGTTCTGTGTCACCTGTATTTAGTCCCTCTTTTTGATTATTGTGATCTTTTACGTATTGACTTCAATGATTCCCTGTTTTGAGCTTTTTTTTTCTTTTTAAAATTAATCTTAATTTGTTTTTGTGATTTCCCTATTTGAGTTGGTATCAGGATGTTCTGTTCTGTGACCTTGTGTTGTGCTGGTATCTGATATTATTGGTTTTCTGACCAATTTCCTTTAGTATTTCTTGTAGCTTTGGTTTGGTTTTTGCAAATTCTCTAAGCTTGTGTTTATCTGTAAATGTTTTAATTTCGCCTTCATATTTGAGAGAGAGTTTTGCTGGATATATGATCCTTGGCTGGCAGTTTTTCTCCTTCAGTACTCTATGTATGTCATCTCATTGCCTTCTTGCCTGCATGGTTTCTGCTGAGTAATCTGAACTTTTTCTTATTGATTGTCCTTTGTAGGAGACCTTTCTTTTATCCCTGGCTGGTTTTAAAATTTTCTCTTTATCTTTGGTTTTGGCAAGTTTGATGATAATATGTCTTGGTGATTTTCTTTTTGGATCAATTTTAAATGGGGTTCGATAAGCATCTTGGATAGATATCCTTTCGTCTTTCATCATGTCAGGGAAGTTTTCTGCCAACAGATCTGCAACTATTCTCTCTCTGTTTTCTGTTGTCCCTCCCTGTTCTGGGACTTCAATCACACGCAAGTTATTCTTCTTGATAGAGTCCCACATGATTCTTATGGTTTCTTCATTTTTTTAAATTCTTTTATCTGAATTTTTTTTTCAGCTATGTTGGTGTCAGTTCCCTGGTCCTCCAGATTTCCCACTCTGCATTCCAATTGCTCGAGTCTGCTCCTCTGACTTCCTATTTAGTTGTCTAATTCTGTAATTTTATTGTTAATCTTTTGGAATCCTGAATGCTGTCTCTCTATGGATTCTTGAAGCTTATTAATTTTTCCACTATATTCTTGAATAATCTTTTTGAGTTCTTCAACTGCCTTATCAGTGTGTTTCTTGGCTTTTTCTGTAGATTGCCTTATTTCATTTCTGAGGTCATTCCTGATGTCTTGAAGCATTCTGTAAATTAGTTTTTTATATTCTGCATCTGGCAATTCCAGGATTGTATCTTCATTTGGGAAAGATTTTGATTCTTTAGTTTGGGGAGTTGTAGAAGCAATCATGGTCTGCTTCTTTATGTGGTTTGATATCTACTGCTGTCTCCGAGCCATCACTAAGATATTGTAGTGATTTATTCTGTATTTGCTCACTGAGTCTTACATTGTTTTGTTTTCTTTCAATATAAGTAGATGGGCTACTAGATTGCGCTGTCTTGATTGTTGTAGCCCCTGAGTCACTTATGTCCTATTACCAGCTGGTTTGGGCTATTACCAGATATGTAAGCCTAAGAGTCCATTCACTATTCTTGAGTAGAATCTGATTTTGGGTCATCAAGTGTGTGATGCAGACTGTCACCTATCCACCTAGAGTAGTAGTGGTGATAGTTGTGTGCACCAGATTCTAGTAGCAGCAGGGGTTCACAGTCTGGGGGGGGGCAGGATGCTGACAGGCATCCCCCAAGTGTCAGTGAGGTAGGTGTGTCTCTATTCCTAAAGCACTTTGGTGGGTGAGCTCTGCAGCTGTACCTTAGGCCCTCAATGCAAGTACCTCTACAGATTGGTAGGTGTCACCCTCCTTAGACCCCTAAGGCAGGAGGCTAGGAGGTCTGGGAGGAGCTTCAGCCCTCAGTTCCCTGTTGTGGTTCAGTGAGGGCTTTGTTGAATACCTAGAGATATCAGACCTGGGAAACTTGTCTTTCCAGTAATCCGCTAAAACAATTAGAGTCAGATTACTATCAGAAATGCCTTTGCATTATAATAGCCACTTTGTTCCCTGTAGGGATGAAAGCGCAAGACTGTGGATCACGTATGCTTGGCTGGAGCTGGTTCTGTGTTTTTAGTCCAATTAGGGAAGGATTTTTGGTCCCTGGGTTTTTGTGGTTGCTTCTCTCAGGCCAGGAGAATGGGTTAGGAAAAGACCAAAAAAAAAAAAAAAAAAAGATAGAAGAACCGCAGTGCAGTTGTTCACTCTCTGGCTCAGGAAATTCCAATGTTAATGAAGCTGCCTGGGAAGGGGAGGGGAGGGTTCAGATAAATAGGAGAGAGTAGCATCCCGGAATATAGACAAAGTTACTTATCTTGGTTGGGAAGACTGTTTTATCTGAGATTCCCGAGGGGCGCGTGTGTGCGCTGGCTGGGTAGAGATTGCCCCCGAGGGTCAAGCCCGCGTCCCGTGCTTGCGCTGTCTCAGAAGCTGCGGTTAGTTCCTCCGCTCCCTATCCAAAGCCCAGCGCCAAGGTTCCCCGGCTGGGACGCTGCACTCCCGTCTCCAAAACCAGTCGCTGCCTCCTGGTGACTTCTCCTCCTGTTAGCTGTGTTGCTGCGCTGCCTGCGTGCACTGGCTGGGCTTCCCCCGAGGTCAGTTCAGGGGGCTAGGGCTGCGCCCCATGTTTGCCACATCTCAGGATGCAGTGCTCAGCTCCCCTGCGCCCAGTCCAAAGCCCGGCGCCAAGGTTTCCTGACTGGGACGCTGGCCCCAGGCTCTGAAAACAGTCACTGCTTCCCCGTGGTTGTTCGTTCTCAGTCTCTGTCACTCAGGTCAACTCTTTAGATCTGTGTTTGATGGTCAGGGTTTGTAGATTGTCATGTATGTGATCGATTCACTTGTTTTTCCGAGTCTTTGTTGCAAGAGGGATCCGAGGTAGCCTCTACCTAGTCAGCCATCTCGGCCCCGCCCTCGGGTAATGATTTTTATACAGTCCATTTCATTTTTGAAAACTTCCAGTATTCCTAGATTCATACATCATACATTCCATCCTCCAATTATTGATGATATTTGCTGCTGTTTCTTCTCATTTTGAGTCATGTCATCTCAGCAAATGAATGTCCTAAATGCTTGACTGCATCCACATCATTAATGTCAACTCTACTTTGAGAAGGCAGTTCTTCTCTAGTATATTTTGAGCGCCTTCCAACCTGAGGGGCTCATCTTTTGGCACTATATCAGACAATGTTCTGCTATTATCCAGAATGTTTTCACTGGCCAATTTTTTCAGAAGTAGTTCACCAGGTCCTTTTCCCAGTCTTAGCCTGGAAGCTCTGCTGAAACCTGTCCACCATGGTGACCCTGCTTGTATTTGAAATACTGGTTGCATAGCTTCCAGCATCCCAGCAACATACAAGCCACCAGAGTAAGACAAACTGACAGAGAAGCTTCTAGTAGCTGTCAGCAATCCTGGTAAATGCATCTGTCTCCATTGCCTGTCTTCCTTTTCTTCCTGTGTGTCTCTATGTCTATTCTGCCTCTCTTGTTTATAACTCAGAAGTGATTAGATTTAAAACCCATCCTTTCAGCCATGACCTAATTAACATAACAAAGAAAATACCCAAACAGGATCATATTTACAGGTATAGGGGCCAAGATTTCAATATGTATTTTTGGGAGACACAATTCAATCCATAGCAAGTATAATTGAACTGATATCCTTTGCTTTCCAGATGGAGAAATCAATTGTTCTACTGCTGTGGTTACAATATGTTGTAAAGGTAAGATAATTTTGAGCATGCACCTTTTGGCATACCAAAAAATGTTCAAAGCTTTGTAAGCTGGGATTTGTTATAGAGACTGTCGTTATCTGTGATAGTAAATAATGTAAAAGGTATAAAACTAACTTTTATGATGTGTAATTCATTTTTTTAATTCATGCTTCGTGTATGTGATAAAACATGTCTATATCATTTTAAGCATGTCTGTCATTTAGTATTAGTAATCACATTGCATATTAATGTGATAAGCTTTTTGATACAATATAACATCTAATAGCTATACAATAGTAGTAAATGTTTTTAATTGATTCCACAGTGAAGAAAGCTAAAAGCAAGTAATTCTTATTTTTTATTTATTTTATTTTAAAAAATATATACATATTTATACTTTGTATCTGTGTGTGTGTGTGAAATTACAGTGATTCATGTCCTTTGTTAAAATTTGAAAATTTAGAAATTTTGAAGAAAATAAAGGTTATCAATTTCACTACCTAGAGAAAATGTTGTTAATCTTTTAGTGTATTCAAAATGTTTTATACTGAGTATATATTTTATAATGAATAATTCTATATTTTGAATATGTATTTACTGACTCATAGATTGATAGTGTTTCCTAGTCTTCTCTTCTTTGACCTAACATTATACAGTGAACATTATCCTTTGTCATTAAAACTTTTAAGTATTTCAGTGACTAATTATTATGTCATTTCTTCATCTATTCTTTCATCATTTGAATTATTTTATTATTTGATAAAGCAAATTACAATTGTTTTTAAAAACCATGTTAAATTTACTGAATTTGAACCATCACTTTCAAGGACTGTTCCTTATGGTTGATGATTTTTTTGACTGAGCTACATCACTGATATTCAAATACATGCTTGGTTAAAAAGGGTAATCCCCTCCACTTCCTCCTTTCATTTTTTGAACACTTGGACACAGTTGATTTGTTTGCTCACACCCCTCTCTGCATCAGTTGTTTTTAATTTTTGTTGTGCTTTAAGTGAAAGTTTACAAATCAAGTCAGTCTCTCACGCAAAAACTTATATACACTTTGCTACATAATCCCAGTTGCTCTCTCCCTAATGAGACAGCCCACTCCCTCCCTCTACTCTCTCTTTTCATGTCCATTTCGCCAGCTTCTAACCCCCTCTACCCTCTCATCTCCCCTCCAGGGAGGAGATGCCAACATATTCTGAAGTGTCCACCTGATCCAAGAAGCTCATTCCTCACCAGCATCCTTCTTCAACCCATTGTCGAGTCCAATCCATGTCTGAAAAGTTGGCTTTGGGAATGGTTCCTGTCCTGGGCCAACAGAAAGTCTGGGGGCCATGACCACTGGGGTCCTTCTAGTCTCAGTCAGGCCATTAAGTCTGGTCTGTGCATCAGTTTTTATTACTTCTTTTAAAACATTTATTAAGCCTCAACTGTGTATCAGAAACAATACCATGAAATTGAGAATACAAAAGATCACATTGAGTTGATCTCAATGAGCACATCGTAGGTCTAAAGGAGAAGACACATTTATAGAGACAATTTCAATAAAGTAAGATAAGTATGATAAATATATATTCATTACTTTATATGTATTACTACACAGTAATATATATAAATTATATTTATATATGAATAATATATGAAATATGTGTTATAGTAATATATGACTATTAGGATATTTATGTTACTATATATTCATTACTCTTCAAAAGAAAAGTAAATATTAGCCAGGTAAGTAGAGTCGTAGAGGAAGAAAAGGATGATTAGGCAGGGCCAGGGAAAATATTTCTGGCTGATATAAGCAAGAGAGTTTCAGAATTATAAAATAGGGAATAGAATGAGTAAAGGAATGAGGCAAGAAATATCATGGTAAGAAGAATAAATTTTAAGCAGTTCAATAAATTTCTCTGGTCCCCTAACCAATTATATTGGGTTTGTATCATCTTGAATGCTAAATTTGTATTGAATTTAGTGAATCTATTCTTAACTCCGGAAACCCTGGAGGCATAGTGGTTAAGTGCTACGACTGCTAACCATAAGGTTCGGCAGTTCGAATCTGCCAGGCACTCCTTGGAAGCTCAATGGGGCAGTTCTACTCTGTCCTATAGGGTCGCTATGAGTCAGAATCAACTCGACGGCACTGGGTTTGGTTTTGCTTGGTTTTTCTTAACTTCAAAGTTGCTATGTTAAAAGGAAAAATTAAATCAAAAACAGAAAAATCAAGTAAAATACCTGACTAAATGAGAGGACAGAAAGGAGAAGAGTGATTTTGTTACTAGTGATTTAGCTGAGGCAGAGAGAGAACAGATTAAGAAATAAAAGGATTGTAAGTTTTTCTGTACATTTTTTCCTTTCCAAAAATCATTCGGTGTTATCGTAATGTCTCTCCAACATTTCTTTTCAAGCATTAGGTGCCTAATGGGAACCTTGTACCTTTGGATATTTCCCATTCAGATTCGGCTTTGGGAGAAGTCAAACTCCTAATTAGGCTTACTTATTGAACAGGGATTATGGATTTATTCTGTAGAATTGATGGGTTTATTGAAATATAGCTGGGACCCCACAATAGAGAATCTGCTTCAGTAAGGTGGAGATAAGAAGGAACCCTAGGGATCCATGTTCCTATTGGGAACACCCAGGTGATTCTGATGCAGGTGATCTGATTCATAGCCTTCTTTTTGGGAACTGCTTCTCTCTCTATAAGCTGACTTGATGTCCTATAGATTTAGAAACAGTGTTTCTTGAACTTCCCCTGTAAAGAAAGGGTCCACATAGAACTTAGGGGAGTTAAGCACATTTTTGGGAATTCTAGGGATATAGTTTAAAGTGCTCACTAAAATTTTCATTACAAAATAATCCTTTAAATTACAAGTTGGAAATACAAATGAAAATGTTTCCACATCTAATGAAAGTAGTTGGTCTTGCAAAATTGTATCATGAGATCTTCGGTGTCATTTCTGACACCAAGGCCATATTTTTCAACTACTGATCCTTCTTTGTTTCCAACTTTCACATTCCAGTCACCAGTAATTACTAATTCATCTTGATTGCATGTTTGATCAATTTCAGACTGAAGAAGTTGATAAAAATCTTTAATTTCTTCATCTTTGTCATTAGTGGTTGGTGCATAAATTTGAATAATAGTTGTATTAACTGGTCTTCTTTGTAGGTGTATGGATATTACTCTATCACCAACAGCATTGTACTTAAGGATAGATCTTGAAATGTGCTTTTTGATAATAAATGCAGTGCTGTTCCTTTTCAACTTGTCATTCCCTGCATAGGAGACCATATGATTGTCTGATTCAAAATGGCCAATACTAGTCCGTTTCAGGTCACTAATGCTTAGGATATTGATCTTTATGCAGTCCATTTCATTTTTGGTGACTTTCAACTTTCCTCGATTCATACTTTGTACATTCCACATCATGGTTACTAACGGGTGTTTGCAGCTGTTTCTTCTCATTTTAAATCATGCCATATCAGCAAACGAAGGTTCTGAAAGCTTGACTCCATCCACATCATTAAGGTCGACTTGACGTTGAGGACTCTTCCCCAGTCGTATTTTGAGTGCCTTCCAACCTGAGGGGCTCATCTTCTGGCTCTATATCAGACAGTATTCCACTCCTATTCATAAAGTTTTCACTGGCCAGTTTTTTCAGAGATAGATCGCCAGGTCCTTCTCAGTCTGTCTTAATCTGGAAGCTTGACTAAAATCTGTCCACCATGGGTGACCCTGCTGGTATTTGAAATACTGGTGGCACAGCTTCCATCATCACAGCAACACACAAGCCACCAGAGTATGCCAAACTTCCAGATGAGTGGTGTCATTACTGCTTTACAGATTATGTTGGGAGTAATCACTGGGGAGAAAGATCACTTTTGGCTAAAGATGTGGTATAGTGGGGCATTTTAAGGCTGTTTTAAACAGAAATTTTGATAAATACATTGTTCTCCTAAGATTTGAAATCTTTTCTGTCACATACCCATTGCTGTTGAATTGATTCCAACTCATAGTGACACTATAGGACAGAGTAGTACTGCTCCATAGGGTTTCCAAAGAGAGATTGGTGAATTTGAACTGCTGACCTTTCTGTTAGCAGCCAGACTCTTAACCACTGTTCCTCCAGGGCTCCCTTCTTCTGTGGTCTATCTATTTTACCTAGATTACGTGAGTCAAGTGTTTTTCATTGCAGAGTCGAACATTTTGTATTCAAACTTATTTTCACTACAAGTTTTTTGTCAAAAATATGTGTAAAATAAGTAAATTTGTGAGTCATTATCATTAAGGTGAGCAATTGACACACCAGGTAGAGGTGTTTTTTCTTGTGACTTTGAGTCTCTTCCTCTTCTCTAACCCCCGGAACAGAGTGCTTCCTAGTTTGAGAAACATGGGTCTTAAACTTCCTTGCTCTTATTTTCTTTGCCTTTCTTAAGTCATTTTCAAAATCATATTTATAAATGATTAGAGTATAAGAGTATCCAATTGATAATGTTTAATTCACTTGTGGAAACTGAAATGTTTTTCCTTTATAATTTGGCATATGGTTTCATTTTGATAAATTTGCTTATAAAATAATAATGAACCACTTTTATTTCTTACAGTTACTTTTCTTCCCCCATTTCAGATCTCAAAAAGTTTCCATTATATACCAATGAGTAAGCAGACAACCACTGTTTTTATTGAGTGGAATGAATTTCCTAAGGGAGGAAATCCTGAATTTTATTTTTTAAAATATCAACTCGTAAATGATTTTGCTCAAAAAGTAAGGCATCTCTTTTGGTTCTGATAAAAAGTAAGCATAGCATTGTTTTAACCAAATGCCACATAATAAATAGAAATTTAATAGTTATTTAGATTCTTTTTGTTTCATTAATACATAAAACGTTAGCATTTTATGAAATATAATCTTCAATAAACAATTGATCAAATGACTTTTTTTATATAAATGGCTATATATTTACCCTTTTAGAATTTGTATTATACAGAGAGTAATTATTTAAAAAAATCAAGCATTTTATCTAAAAACAAAATATTTTATGCATATGCTTATGTTTCATATTGAAAAATTGCTTTTTATGGAGAGGATTGCAAAAATCAGGCTATTAATATATCAGACACAGTTAATGCTCAGTAAACATTTCTTAAGTAGATGAATCTGATTACTTACAGAATGTCAAAAGCATTCCTGCAGAACAACAAAAGCTTCAGAAATCAATAATAACACTAGAGGAAAATAAAGACTATCACATTACTATACAGTCCATAAAATATGGAAACATTTTAACTGAAAAGTCATTTCAAATCCGTAAGTAATATGTACATATTGTTCAAATATGACCTAATGATGAAAGGCAAAATGTTTAATTATCAGATAATTTGAATTTTACAGTGATTAACAACTGTTTAATGGTAGTCCAAATATACATCATTATAGTAATCTTTTGATGTTTAATATAAGGTAAATTCCACAGTTTACAAAGGAATTGTATACTAAAGTAAGAATAAAACTTTTAGTATTGCTATTTGATATATACTGATAACAATAGATGGTTATAGCAGAGGTGTTACATACAGTCTAGATTATTTAGAAAATATAATGTGGATTTCTAATCTAATTCCTCAATTCTATGTAGAGTGCAAGAAACTCCCATATAGTATAGAAAATATGAGTATATAGTAGGTTTTCCCATTTGGTGACACTTTTCTTATTGACTGTATGTATATTTTTATTCAGTTTTATTTGAATCATTACTAATTCCTCCTTCTGATTTTTTTTTAGGTGGAGTCTCAACTAGCAATATTAAAACAATAATAACAAGTACAAGTGTTTCCTTTAACTGGAGTGTACTGTCTACCAGTGACTTTTCAGTGTCAATCTCTCTTAATAATTTTTCAAAAATTGTACAAAACAGTGTTACGGTTTACGAGTGGGGTGATTTGGAGCCTGCATCTTTATATGCTTTTGCATTTGAATTTAAGCAGTTGCAGTTGGATTTTATAAATACATTTCAGAGACTGGATATTCAAGTTGAAACAGGTCTATAAGTAATTGATTCATTCTAATTAAAGTACTTATTACATATTTTTGACTAATTTGGTGGTTTTATTGCTCTTTTCAAAAATGGCCTAGCCAAGTATTAACTATTATAAACAGCCTATGGTTAAATTAGCATAGCCTGCTTTTTCTAACTGTATCATTATGGTATTTGACTGATTTATTGAAGTAGATTTAGCGGTAAAGGCAAGAGCCAACTTTATTTTCCCACCACCACTTCCTTTAAACCATACCAAATGGACTTTATCTTCCTAGCTGTAGCAATAATTCATATAGATTTCATATCTTTTTAGGCAACTTTAAGGTATCAATGAGCAGTTTCATTTTCAGGTATTAAAAAGTCCACTGCAGTCTATATAAAAATATCAACCTCTCATCCTATTTAAAGCTTCTCCTTTACTCATCCCTGCTCAGAGTTAACCAAAGCTTGGAATACTGTAGGAGGGAGGGAGACGTGTTTAATTTTTTGTGTCTTCCCAGTTTCATATCCTGTCCCCACAAGATGGGGACAGATATCAGAAAGAAGGTAAAGTTACAGATGGCTGATGAGAGTAATGCACTCTCTGTGATAGACTGAGACCCTTTTTAACATTCTGCTCTGGGAATAATCAAATAGAACCAGAAATCACAATATATGTTGTAAAAGTGAAGTAGACAAACATTTGAATAGGAAGAAAAAGATAGTAAAAACAATTAAAACACTCCTTCTCCCGTCCTTCCTCTTCCCCTGTGTAAAACAAAACAAGTTTCTTCTCAACATCCTCCTTACATCTTCCAAACGTGTGGAATTGAGGCACTGTGAGGTAAATCAGCACTGTGACGTTGATGTGCAGTGTCTACTCTGAACAGGGTGGTATTCTGCCCTGTCCCCCCACCCTTGCCATCTTTCTGTGACATGTGATCTGGAGAAGAAAACTAAGCAGCCAGTCCAGCTTTTTTTCTGGAAGGTGAACATATTTGAATTCAAGTGACTGAGGGCAGATTTTTTTTTTTTAATTGTACTTTATGGTGGGTTTATATGAAAGTTTACAGAACAAACTAGTTTTTCATCAAACAGTTAGTATACACATTGTTCTATGACATTGATTAACATCCTCACGACATGTCAGCACTCTCCCTTCTCAACCCTGGGTTGCTGATTACCAGCTTTTCTGTTCCCTCCTTCCTTCCAGTTCCTGCCCCAGGGCTGGTGTGCCCCTTTAGTCTTGCTTTGTTCCATGGACCTGTTCAATCTTTGGATGAAGGCTGAACCTCAGGAGTGACCTCATTACTAAGCTGAAAGGGTGTCCAGGGGTCATTACTCTCAGGGTTTCTCCAGCCTCTGTCAGGTCAACAAGTCTGGTCTTTCGTTTTGAGTTAGAATATTGTTCTACATTTTTCTCCAGCTCTGTGCAGGACCCTCTATTGTGATACCTGTCAGAGCAGTCAATGGTGGTAGCTAGATAGGCACCATCTCGTTGTTCTGGACTCAGTCTAGTGGAGGCCATGGTAGATGTGGCCCATTAGTCCTTTGGACTAATTTTTCCCTTGTATCTTTAGCTTTCATCATTTTTCCTTGCTCCTGAAGGGGTGAGACCAGTGAAATATCCTAGATGGCTGCTCACAGGCTTTTAAGACCCCAGATGCTATTCACCAAAGTAGAATGTAGAACATATTCTTTATAAACTATGCCATGCCAATTAAGCTAGATATTCCCTGAGACCATGGCCCCCACAGCCCTCAGCCCAGCAATTCAGTCCCTCGGGGAGTTTGGATGTGTCTGAGGAGTTACCATGGCCTTGCCTTGTACAGCTTGTGCTGGGTTCCCCAGTATTGTGCACTGTCTTACCCTTCACCAAGGTTTCCACTTACCTATTGTTTATTAAATGTTTTTCTGTCCCTACCCCTCCCCTCCCTTGTAACCATCAAAGATTGTTTCTTTTTGTATGTAAACCTTTTCATGAGTTTTTACAGTAGTGGTCTCATGTAAATTTGCCCTTTTGTGATTGTCTTATTTCATTCAGCATAATTCCTCCAGATTCATCCATGTTATGAGATGCTTCATAGATTCATCGTTGTTCTTTATCACTGCGTAATACTCCATCGTGTGTGTGTACCACAGTTTTTTATCCATTCATCTGTTGATGGGCATCTAGGTTGTTTCCATCTTTTTGCTTTTGTGAACAATGCTGCAGTGAACATGGGTGTGCATATGTCTGTCCCTGTAATGACTCTTATTTCTTTAGGATATATTCCTAGGAGTGGGATTGCTGGATCATATGGCATTTCTATTTCTAGCTTTCTAAGGAAGTGCCATATCATTTTCCTAAATTTTTCCCAGTCTATAGGTTCTCTTTTTACTCTTTTGGTAAAGTCTTTTGATGAGCATAAGTGTTTAGTTTTTAGAAGATTTCAGTTATCTAGCTTATCCTCTGAAGCTTGTGTGTTGTTGGTTGTGGTTTGTGTCCTATTAATGCCCTGTATTAGGGCCCCTGGTGTTGATCCTATTTTCTCTTCTATGAACTTCGTGGTTTTTGGCTTTATATTTAGATCTTTGTTCCATTTTGAGTTAGTTTTTGTATATGGTGTGAGATATGGGTCCTGTTTCATTTTTTTGCAGATGGACATGCAGCTTTGCCAGCACTATTTGTTAAAAAGACTGTCTTTTCCCCATTTGATGGACTTTGGACCCTTGTTGAAGATGAAGTGACCATAGGTGGATGAATTTACATCTGGGTCCTCAGTTCTGTTCCATCGGTCAATGTATCTGTTACTGTACCAGTACCGGCTGTTTTGGCTATCGTAGCTGTATAGTTGGTTCTGAGGTCAGGTATTGATAATCCTCCTACTTTATTCTTCTTCTTCAATAGTGCTTTACTTATCCTGGGCTTCTCCCGTTTCCATATAAAGTTAGTGATAATTTTTTCCATCTCTTTAAAGAATGTTGTTAGTATTTGGATTGGTATTGCATTGTATTTGTAATTTGCTTTGGGTAGAATTGTCATTTTTACAATGTTGAGTCTACCTATCCATGAGCATGGTATGTTTTTCCATTTATGTAGATCTCTTTTGGTTTCTTGCAGTAGTGTTTTGTAGTTTTCTTTGTATATGTCTTTTACATCCCTGGTTAGATTTATTCCCAAGTATTTTATTTTTTTAGGGGCTATGTGTATGATAAATGGTATTATTTTCCTGCTTTCCTTCTCTTCATTCTTTTTATTGGTGTGTAGGAAACCAACTGATTTTTGTATGTTTATCTTGTATCGTGCAATTCTGCTGAATCTTTCTATTAGTTCCAGTAGTTTTCTCATGGAGTCTTTTGGGTTTTCTATGTGTAGTATCATATTACCCAAAAATAGGAACTGTTTAACTTCATTACCAATTTGGTTGCCTTTTATTTCTGTTTCTTGCCTTATTGCTCTAGCTAAGACTTCCAAAACAGTGTTAAATAGGAGTTGTGATAAAGGACCTCCTTGTCTTTTCCTGTTTTCAAGGGGAATGTTTTCAGCCTCTCTCCATTAAGAATGATGTTGGCCGTTGGTTTTGCATATACGCTGAGTGCAGAATTCTTGGCATTATGTCTCATTCTCTAAAATAAAAAGAAAAAAAAATATATTTTACAACATAAAATATATTTTCCCTGCACAAGAGTAAGACAAAGGAAAGGTAGCCTGAAGTAATTTAGAGAGAAGAACATCTGTAGGTTTTGTTTTACTGAAGTTATAATTGGGCAATGATTTTATATAGTTCTTATAACTACTTAAAAAACCATTTTAATTAGTGTAATTCATTTACTACTTGACTAATAGCAGCTTTAACATTTTTATAGCCTTGACAGAAATGTAGAGAAAGTGCACATTGAATACTACCATGTTTTTATGATTAACTTCTGTGTGTGTTTAACAGATGTAATTATGAAATATTATATTACTGAATTCATCTTTAACAAAGCATATTTCTTTTGGTAGGCTCATGCTCACAAGGATGGGTAGCGCTAAAAAATAACTGTTACAGAATTAGTAAAGAGAGTAAGCCATGGAATATAGCCCAGCGACATTGTAATTTATCCTTAAGTTCTGCACATCTTGTGGATATAAAAAATGAAGAGGAAAAAATTTTTATATTTTCACATCTCAGGTCAAAGAATCAAATAATAGTATGGACTGGTCTTAGTGATTTAAAGGTCAGTAAATGTAAAGAAATGCACATAATGTGATAAACAGAACTTTATTTTACCTGTATCCATTCATTTATTTATTCTTTTCATTCATTGTGCATTTATTCATTCAATAAATGCTTATTGAATATGTCTTATGATTCCTTAATTTTGGTCTTCATCAGGTCTCTTTTAAATTCATTTGAGTAATTGCACCCATTTCTTCACTTGATTTACCACCTAAACCATTTATTCTCAAATTTGTACCTAGCCCACTTTCCTCTTCTGAACTCCAGACGTATATCGAATTTTTATCTGATTATCCCTTTTGATATTTCCCTCAGGCACTTTAACATTGCCCAAAATGAACTTAACATCTCTCCCCCACCACCACCAAACCAGCTCCCCTTCTGACCTCTGTGAATGATATAAAGCCCTGGTGGCACAGTGGTTAAGAGCTATGGCTGTCAACCAAGAGGCTGGCAGTTCAAATCTACCACCTGCTCCTTAGAAACCCTGTGGGGCAGCTCTACTCTGTCCTATAGGGTCACTATGTGTTGGAATTCACTTGGTGGCAATGGGCGAACAATATTTCTCCATTTTATTGCTTTCATTCCACACATCCAGGCTGTGGAGCTTAGTGTTACTAAAAGAGATGGAGAAAGCTCTGAAGATTTTGTTTAATATAAGTGAATTAAGGAGTGTGTGGCATTTTTATTTAGCATTCCTAACACTGTGGAGTAGCTCATTAAATTTCATTTTGGTCAGCATTTGTAGAGAAACCCTAGACCTAACACAGTCATCTCTGCACAGCCTGTGCTTTCTCAAGGGTCCATTTACTTACACTTCCTGCTTCTCAAAGATAAATCTGTTCTCCAGGGGATGTGCTTATCTGTAGTGACCCAAGGCAAATCCTATCTGTTTGATACCAACTTTTCCGTGGAACTGTGCATCAGCTTGGAAAAAACTCTTCACAATTTTTAATTGCATTTTTCATCATTCTTTTACTGAGCTTTTTTTTTTTTTTTATCTTTTAATAAGCAGTGAATGAAGTTCTAGTAAAGGTTCCTCAAGCCACAGTTCATTTCATTTCAGGCATCTCAGTCTCCCCTCCTCCTCCTCTGCTAATAGCTGAGTCTAATGGCACCTTCTAAGTGCCAGGCACCATTCTGCGTGTTTTAGTGTATGATGTATGAAGACATTGTGGCCCAGAGAGGTTAATTTCCCGTATGAACTCGCATCGGAGTCAGCTCTTAACCACTGTATCCTGCAACCTCTGCACTGAGCTGGTCTCTTGAGGCTAACATCCAAGTTGCCTGCTGGGCCATAATCTCCATGGTAGACTGAGAAAGTAATAACCCCTTTAAGTAAACTCATGCTGATTGAGTGTGAGTTTGTTGTTAGACTTTAAAGATAAAAAGTATGTCTTATTCAGCATGCATTTTTAGGTTCCAATTGGGGTCTGGCATTCAATGAAGGATTACCAGTCCCACTTTTTATTTTTTTCACTTTTGGAGGGCTACATAGGTTACCCTCATTTAATCTGTGCAACATGCTTATGAGGTATATACTGTCACTATTCCCATTTTATAGATAAGGAAAATGGAGCTCAGAAAGATTCTGGGTCACATAGCTGATAAGAGGCAATACCAGCCCTTGAACCTGTTTCTGTCTGACCTTAAGCACTTGAACATACTGCCTCTGAGCCTCTGCCTGTTTTAAAAACTATAGCACCATATATGTAATAAAGCAGACTTTTTGATGGAACAATTGGTATTCCATTCTCCTAGATGGACTTGAAATGTGTTTTAAAATCTCTTTAGAATGTCTGGAGGTAGCAGTTCTTTTTAATCCTCTTTCATGCAACTACCTTGGCTGTGTGTTTGATGCTGGGGATGGCATGAAAATTGCAATATAGACATAGTCTATTTTCATAGTTCTTATTGTCTGTATAAGAATCATGCTTATTTTTGAGGAGCTATTATGTGCCTTATGTTTTGTACGCATACGGTCTAAACCTGTTGACAACATGCAAAGTAATCATGATTATCCACTGTACAGGAGAGAAAGAAAACGTAGTTTTTAAGAGATTCCACAGTTGCCCAAGAATAGATGGTAAGTGGCAGAAATATGGTTAGAATCCAGGTGTATCTTTGTCAAAGCTTAAACTTTTCCCCTTTCAGGGAGGGTAGACATATAACTATTTAGAGTAATGTTCGTTACTTTGTGAGGATTGAGTTTGATGACATTCACTGGTGACACCCCTTAGCAGAATGGTGGTTAAGAAGGTATCAACAACCTCTTTTGATATATTTGACAGATTTGATGACTTTAAACAATAATAACTAACATTTAACAAATGACTCAGCATTATGCTGAGCCCTTCACATGCATTGCCTCTCTAATTCTTTCCACAGCCTTAAGAAGTGGGGTTCTATTATTATGCCCATTTTACAGATGAGAAAACAGGGACTTAGTGTGAGATTCAGCAGTTTGCCTGAAAACATATGACTTAACAGTGAACTCAAGTGAACTGTGTATCCAGCTCAACATTGTTATTTCTAAGGAAATCTCTGTAAAATTATTAAGTCCATTGCTATTTTAAAAGTCATAGAATGTTTTAAAATAGGGATGTGAATAATCAAAATTTTCAAATACACATTTTTGTAATGAAGTAATTGAAGATACGACTCTAACTTTTCCTTTTAATTGGCTTAATTTCTACCTCTTGTTACAGAAAGAAGGCCATCTCACTTGGACAGATGGATCGTCTTATAGCCTTAAGAAAAATGAAATATTTTCTTTTCCACTGTTAGCAAAGAATGAAACAGATTGCTACATTTTACAGCAAAATGCAACTGGATTGAACTATTTCTTTACAAGATTTTTCTGTTATGTTCCATTGCCATATATTTGTGAATATGAATGTAATTATTTTTATTACTGTCCTTATATTCAGTAATATTACTTTTTTATTATTTAAAATTATTTAAAATTCAACCTTATTTTTTTCAGCACTTTCTCTGCAGGAAAACTTTTCGTTCTATGTAAAGAATGTTGGGACAACTGAAGTTGTATTTAGTTGGAATAAATTGAGTGGTTGGAATTACTTGAATAAGTGGCTGCAACTGGGATATAAGATTATCATTAAATATTATTTATGTTATACAGAAGAACAATATTTTGAAAGCATGCCCCCAAATACAACAGAAAAAGCAATTACCGGACTGTCTCCTGGTCGTATTTACAGATTTTTGCTCTTCGCAATAAATAAATGGGAGGCAAAAACTACTTTAAGTCCAGTATTCATAGTAGAAACACGTAAGTTACAAGACATCTGAAAGTATTACTTTTCAAATATCTAGTGGTTAAGAGCTACGGCTGCTAACTAAAAGGTCGGCAGTTCAAATCCACCAGGCGCTCCTTGGAAACTGTATAGGGCAGTTCTACTCTGTCCTATAGGGTCACTATGAGTTGGCATCGACTCAATGGCAGTGGGTTTTTTTTTTTTTTTTTTAGTGAATAGTTCCCGAGGGTCTAGTATTTTCTCATAGCACTCTGGGCATACCTGTATCTTTTACCATTTTTAATTATGACAGATGTGTTTATGTGTGTAGCTTCCCTGTTAGATTATAAATCATGTGAAGTAAAAAACTATGACCGACTTGTCTTATAGCCCCAGCCAGAATAGTGCCCAGTCCATAGCAGATACTCAGTGTATTTTGTGGAACTGAATTTTTGACATGTTCTAAGAGTAGGAGACAGACAGACATGCATCTGTATCTTCAAGAGACTTACAATTTAAAGTATCGTTGTTGTTAGGTGCTGTCGAATCAGGTCCTACTCATAACCACCCTTTGTACAATAGAAAGAAACAGTGGCTGGTCCTGTGCCATCCTCGTGATCATTGTTATGCTTGAGCCCATTGTTGCAGCCACTGTGTCAATCCATCTCATTGAGGGTCTTCCTCTTTTTTCACTGACCCTCTACTTTACCAAGCATGATGTCCTTCTCTAGCGACTGATCCCTTTTAATAACATGTCCAAAGTATGTGAGACGAGGTCTCACCATCTTGCTTATTAAGGAGTATTCTGGCTGTACTTCCTCCGAGACAGTTAAAGAATTAAGAAGGAATAAAAGTTAAAGCTATCAGAACTACAGAGAAAATATAATGATCTAGATGTCAGTCAGTAAATGCTTACAGGAATTTAGAGAGTGAGGTGATTGGGGAAGACTCCTGACATGGAATATTACACTCAAGGCTTAGCCTTGGCCTTGAAGGAAGAAAAGCATGCTGTGAACTAAAGTGCGGAGACGTGAATTGGTGGAAGATGAATAGTGCAGATTTACTGAAGATTTCCTCAGGCACAGGGGTAAGATCGGTTTGAGGGGTAGGTGGTGTCATATTTCGGAGTGTCAGAGGTATCTGTCTCAGATGATTGGACTTGACCTTGAAAGCTGTGGAAATCCATTCAGACCGTAGTTTCTAAGATTTGCTTTAGATTAACACTTTTATATATATTATCTCACTCAATTCTTATCCCAACCCTGTAGAGATGAGAAAACTGAACTTCAGAAAGGTTATGCAAACCGACTGGAGAACACGCATTGTTCAGTAGCAGAGCCACAGGGGATCCCAGATGGTCTTAATTTACCTTACAGCTCCTAAAAATAGAATCGAGAAGAGCATGTGCGCATGAGGGTGTGAATTGGGGGCTGGGGGATGAACATAGATCTGAGGCCTATATGTGCAAGGTATTGTTTTAAGAAAATTAATCTTGCTGGTTTAATTAGGAAGATTAATGGCACTGAATGAAATAGTTTGGAGTAGGGCCTTATTTCTGTGACTGAGTGCCTGAGTTTGGGTGATGGTGGGAATGAGGAGTGAATAATAAGTCCTTGCCTTCTAGTCTGACAAAGCAGGACAGGTGGAAAGGCCATGCTACATGATTGTCGAATGCCTCAAGTGCCATTTTGGTGGTGTGGATAACAAACAATATATTGAACAATTAGTGTGTGTTAGACACTGTGCAAGGAGCCCTGGTGGCACAGTGGTTAAGCACTTGGCTGCTAACTGAAAGGTTGGAGGTTTGAACCTACCAGCTGCTTCATGGGAGAAAAGACCTGGAGATCTGCTCCCATAAAGATTTCGGCCTGGGAAACCCTACAGGGCAGTTTTACTCTGTCATAGGGTCACTGTGATTCAGAATGGACTCGACAGCACACAACAACAATAAGCATCGTGCCAAGTCCTTTACATTCGTTATCTCATTTTAACCTCATAATAATTTTAAGAGGCAGCTACTAGTATAATCCCCATTTTACGATCTAGACAACTGAGGCTCACAGAGTAGTAATTTACCCAGGGGACAGAGCTAGAAAGGCTAAGAGCCAGGAGTTAAGCCCAGTGTTTCTTTCTGGGCTAGTATGGAAGCTCTTAGCTCATATCACTAATACACATTTTTTTCTCACTTTTTTCCTATAGGCCCATTACCAGCCCAAAATTTCAGAGAAACTTATGTGACTCCAGCAGAAATATTTGTACACTGGGATCCTCCAGATCCTGTATCGTTTCATCATTATCTTGTGACTATTTTAGATGTTGAAAACAATAGATCAGAAGAGCTGTTTGTTGAAAAACTCAACACAACGACAATGATTGGAAATCTCAAATCTTTTCATCATTATCTGATATATCTATTTAGTGTAGCGGAAAGAGGAACTTTAAGCAGCTTTGAGAAACCTATTTCAACTATTACAGGTAAGCAAGGGCACATTTTGCCTTTTAATTAATAAAAGATATAAACTGCATACAGTATATCAAAATATTATTTTGATGAAATCTTATTTAGTTTACCCTTAGTAGGTACAAATACAGTTGAATGTTTGAACATTAAATCAAAATTCTAAACATGGGTTCTAAATTCTAAAGTCATTTACATGTACATGAACTTTTTAAACATTATTCTGATCTAATTTGTTTTTGGAAATCCTGATGGCATAGTGGTTAAGAGCTATGGCTACTAACCAAAAGGTAAGCAGTTTGAATCCACCAGGAGTTCCTTGGAAACTCTATGGGGCAGTTCTGCGCTGTCCAGTAGGGTCACTCTGAGTCAGAATCAACTCCATGGCAGTGGGTTGGGTTTTGGGAGTTTGTTTTTACTAGGTTCCTCGAAGACTTTTTCCTTGCCATAGCTTTGGCTGAGAAAATAAATTATCTTAAGATATAAAAATGAGTTTATCCAGTAATTTTTAGTAACACTAGATACAACAAGTAGGTCTGCACAGTTTGACCAGTTTTACTTTCCTCTTCATTTTCTTATTACCACTGAGACTAGTGTGACAAGTTGACCTCTAGGGGGCAGTATCATTCTAGGAATTTTTGCAAATGTATGACTCATCTCCACTCACCTCCACATGGCAGTTTTTGAATCCTTGGTGGTTAAAAACAATCTACCTTTTCATTAATCCCTCTATTTCTACCCCTAAAAAAAAAAAAACCCTAAGTATGAGTAATTTTTTTGAAAAGGTAAAATACTATTTATTATATGAATCAATATCTGGCACGTAGTAGGCATCCAATATATATTTGATAAAAGAATGAATAACCTCAATAATGGGATCATTACTCTTATGGAACCCTTACAAATTCGAAGAACTTGCCAAACACTTGAAGATTCTATTTCTATTTTTCCTGGAGTTGTAATGTTTAAGTTTATTAATAAATATTGTGTGATAATAATGAGATACATTTTTCTTCAAAATTGAATGCTTTTCAAGACATGGCAACATACAGATTTGCTACATTTACTTTAAACATAAATTAATATTGAATTGAGATTTTTTACTCTGCATGAGTAATGTTAACCAAGGTATGGGTATCTATTTATCTGTTTCTCTAAGGTATTAATCCACCTCAGAAAATTTATGCTAAACCTGAAGATGTGGGAGAAGACAGCATAATTCTTCAGTGGGAACCCCCACAAGATGGCCATGAGTTCTACATTCAAACAAAATCCATATCAAATACAAGCAAAATAATGCAGCATTATATAAAAGATAAAAATAGATTCAAGATTGATAATTTAATCCCTGGAATGATTTATGATTTTGGAGTAGCAACAGTGATTAATGGGAACTTGAGTGAGCTGGTAACTATTCAACAAACTCTAAGTGAGTTTTCATTCTTACCTGATATTTGCTGATTTGGGGATATTGTAAAATATTTCCTGCCTTACCCCTTCAGCCATAGGCTGTACTTTTCAAGTATATTTTTGGTGTGCTTTATTTATCCTAGGACCTGAAACAAGGCCTTTTTTTCCTGAAAATTCTCCATGCTTATTCAAAGGCAACATTTTCTTGTGATTAAGAGCGTGACCCTAGAGCCACACAGCCATGGCTTGAATCCGAGTTCCACTATTTGGGAAACCCCTGGCATCATTCAATAAGTAATCATTTGAACATTTATCAAGGATGGAGAAAGAAAATAAATAAATGCCAGCTCTCCGTTCTTGTTGAGAAGTAACAGTCTTAACAACAATAAACCCTCTCATAGTGCTTGAGGAGATACGGCCACTCATAGCAGGAAGAAAAGCCATTTCAGCTGTCTGTGTGGGTAACATGTCTCTCTGTGCCCAGATTGTCCTGAGGGTAGGAGAGCTGTGGGAGATCTGTGCTTGGGGTCCCTTTTCTTCTTCTGTGTGTGTAGAAGAATAATTTTTTAGGATAGACTAGACATCCCTGAGGTGTCACTCTACCTTTGGAATTATAAAAGTCTTTGAATTTGGCCTAGTTTAATTCATCTTGTATTAAAAAAAACTTCCTACAGCCCTGGAGCCTCCACTTCTTTTGAAAATACTTTTGCAGGACAAGGGATAAGGCTAGAGGTCACAGTCACAGACCAAATACAGTTAATACCTTTTTTTGTAAATTGAAATCTGCTCTCATCCAAGTTTCCAGTGGTGAAGGATATAGACATATAGATATATAGGCAGACCCGTACCCCAGTCTACACCTTTCTGGCCTTGGTGGCACTCTGTTTTTAATATCATACGTTAAGATTATTGGCTCTCTTTCCTAGGAAAGTGAAATTAACGGGAAACCACGTTTACTGGCTGGAGTGAATGTCACCTACTCTTGGGCTGTCACTTTCACAACTTAAATTACATTATGCTTGTTTGAAGCCTTGACTCTCCTTAGAAAATATCTGGAGCACCTATGACCATAGAAGTGAATTGTTTCCATGATTATACTGGTCATTCACTCGTCTTTTTTTTTTTTTTAACTTCTTTTTGGGCATTTACTTCTAACCCCCAAATCTTTAATTCCTGCTCAAGGCACCTCGGAAGCATTCACAGATCATTACCCACAGATTTAGATGGATCAGATGTTTGTGGGATGTCACCCTAGCCCTGGAAAAGCCATAGTTACTCTAAGAGCTTTGTAACTGAAGAAAGAGATGAGGAATTTAAAGAGGAAACTCATATCAAACATCAGTGATAACAAAAAAAAAAGTTAAAAAAAAATATAACTAGAGAAGGAAAAACATGAGAAGAGTACCTTGAAAGCTAGTAGTATTCTGTATGGGATTTGTCATAGCTAGGATATTGGTGGTGTAGTGGTTAAGTGCTATGGCTGCTAACCAAAGGGTTAGCAGTTCGAATCTGCCAGGCGCTCCTTGGAAACTCTATGGGGCAGTTCTATTCTGTCCTGTAGGGTCGCTATGAGTTGGAATCGACTCGACGGCATTAGGTTTGGTTTTTTTGCTTTAGGATACTGAACATTTTCTTATCACTGCCAAGGATAAAAAAGGCAAGCCAGATACATTTTACAGGTGATGAGTTGAGATTCATGGAAACGTTACACTGATTTTATGTTCTGGAATGCTAATTATAGATATGTGTTTAAATCCTTTTGTCCTGGCTCTTGTGAAGCACCAGAATCATGTTATCAAATATTTAACAATGACTTAGAGCAAGTTTCGTTGCATCAAAACAGCTGTCACCAATAAAACTGAAAAAGAAAGGCTGTCCAATTATTCTCTGGAGGAATATATCTATTTAGAAGAAAGACTGACTTAAGGATTCACCGCATGGCATTCCAACAATACAGAAATGGAACTGATATTAAAATTGACCAGAGGAAAAATAATTGATTGGAAATTGTCTAAAATTCAAATCTGCTTAAATAGCACAGTGGAGTATTAAGGTACAACAAAGACATTTAATAGAGGTTACCCAGACCCAGTTAGGGAGTATAAAATGAAAATAGATTCTTCCTTCAAGCTGTTGCCCGAATGGTATTTCTAAAAACAAGATGACATGCCTGCTCAAAATCTCTATTGCCTACAGAATACAATCTGAGCTCCATAGCATGGCAGGCAAAGCCCCACACAGTGTGCAGCCTCAGAGGCAGCCATTTCAAGCCCAACCCCTGTTCCTCATACATACCGCATGCTTTAACCAGCCTGAGTGCTTGCCGCGTGCCCGGCACAGCGCTAAGCACTTTATGTATAAACGTTGGTGTTGTTGCTAGTTGCCCTCCAGTTGGCTCCAAAGTCTTGTGACCTTATGTATAACAAAAGAAAACATCGCCCCGTCCTGAGCCATCTTCATGATATTTGGTATATTTGAGTCCATTGTTGCAGCTGTTATGCCATTCCATCCTTTCACGGGTTTCCCTTGTTTTTGATGACCATCTACCAAAAGTGATGTCTATTTCTAGAGATTGATCTTTCCTGATGAAAGTATCCAGCTTATGGGAGGTGAAGTCTCGCCATTCCTAAGGAACACTCTGGTTGTATTTCTTTTAAGACTCTATATATACAACCATTTAATCATTACAATGATCCTACAAAGTGGTATCAGCCTCCTTCTCACTGTAGGGAGGAGGAGACCAAGGCACAGCGTGGCTAAATAACTTGCCAAAGACTACCCGACTGGCAGATGGCCTAAGAACTTTGTTATTCCCTGAACACATGGGGATGCCTTTTTTGGGTCCCATGCCTTACTCGTACTTTTCTCTTTGCCTGGAATTCTTTTGTCACTGCTTCTCCTTTCTCCCTACTCACACACATGTTCCTGGTAAACTGGTACTATTTTTCAAGACTCAGATAAAACATCAGTTCTGGAAAGCCTGCCCCAATTATCTCTGGGAGAATTGCTGATTTCCTTCTCTGTTTTTATCAGCTTTCTGTTCCTGTCAGTAGCTCAGCACTGACCATTTGGGATTCTGGTTAGTGATCTTTGCATCTCTGTTCTGAGATTGAGGACTTTTGAAAACAGGAACCTGACCTTATTTATTCAAGCATTTTTCCTAGTATAGGTTTTCAGTAAATATTTGCTTAATAAATAGATAAAAAGTGAAAAATTGGAAAGTCTCTCAGATTCTTCTGTTTCTCAAACTGTTATTGAAAATTTCGGAAGTTAATTTTTTTTATTATATGTGCATTTACTGTCAGAGTATCTACCTTATTTCTCTAAGTCTGACATAGTAAGCGTAAGTTGAATGCATAGACATTGAATTTTTATCACAGATTCAGCAATACGCTGGACCAAATACAGAGAAATATGTTTGAAAATTTAAAAGTACTAATTATAAATCTTTTCTCTCTTTTCATCTTTCAGAGCCTAAACCAGTCCCCATTGTTATCCCCTATGAAAATCATGGTACCTCTGTAACCTTATTTGTTCAAATGCCTGATATTGGAGTGTTTGATGGCATCCATATTGTAATTGAAGGAGGGCCAAATGTAACCATGCCTTTAAAGCGTGACAGCAAAATAACTGTTGACAATTTAACCCCAGGCACAGAATATAATTTCTTCGTTTCCACCATCAGTGGGTCTCGGTTAAGTAATACGTATTATGTCCCTGCAGTAAAAACATGTAAGTATTTCATGATTTGTGTGAGTTCTTTCTTGATTTTGATTTTGTGAGTCATTTCAAACTAGCAGTCTACATTCACTTTAATAGGAATTGCAAAAGTCTCATGATTGAGCCTAATCTTTCATTGTTCAAGTATACAGGTAAGCAAACCCTATGTGAATTCAAGAAGTGAAAAATTACTTTATCTGTCCGTTAAAAAAAATATATACTCGCATTTTAACCAGAATTCTCAACGACTTAGGGCAGGAGTGAGGATAATGACTAATTTTAGGCAGATTGTAACAACTAGATTATAATTTTTTTAGTTAGGGCCCTCTGACAGTGTTATAAGCTTAGCATCTGCTTGCTCTCCCCGTGCTTCCATTGTCTGAGAAGAAATAGTACATACTTCCCTTAGCTCTTTAAATATTTAAAGTTAATATTTGTTATAATGTGTATATTATGTTTGATTATATCAGCATTTGCATTTAGATTCATATTGATTTATCTTCTCTTTAAGCCACTTAAAATTATACAAATATTAGATTTTGAACATTTCAGATACAAGAAATTTATCTAAAATATTTATCCAGTAGATGTATAAGTTAATGACAGAGTCCTAAATGTCATACAAAGACCACGTGGACCTTAAAAATGATAATTCCTGACTCTGACATGTCCAGTTTCTTCCTGATTTGTTCTTCCTGTGTATAAACCTTCTCATATGTCATTGTGCCCCATGTACCTTCTTCCCACCAAGCTGTAACCCTTCCATTTCTGTTTAGATTCAACTTTTCCATAAAATGTACCCAGACTGATGTCATGAATCACATTATCCCAACATCATTTTAAGATATTTATAATCAGCTCAGTATATGCTTATATTTTATTTTTGCCTGTGATTTATGTACTTTTTGTAACTGTATTCTTGGCCTCTCTTACTTAGAGATCTCTGCGGGCAGCATTCTTACTGTTTATTTACTACTGCCTTCTAAAAACTAATACTTGATCATCTAAATATATCAATATTGTGATATCAGTTAACAAAATATACTAACATATAAGATGATAGTCTAAAGTGGCCATATTTTTAGTTTTTCTGAAATAAGTTTCTTGTTTACACTGGATACCCATTGCTGTCAAGTCGATTCTGATTCGTAGCGACCCTATAGAGCAAGGTACAACTGCCCCATAAGGTTTCCTTGGCTGAAATCCTTACAGAAGCAGCCTGTCACATCTTTCTCCCTCTGGGTGGCTGTGAGTTCTAACCACCGACCTTCCTGTTAGCAGCTGGCAATTTAACCATTGCACTAAAATGGCTCCTTATGCTGGATGGGATCTGTAAATAGGAAAAATAAACATTAAAACTTAACATAAAATTTGTTTTTAGCGTCAGTGCGTATTTGATACAAGGGGATTCTTTTACTTCCTTTCTGGATTTCATGATTCTCTATGCATTTTTAGCTTATGCTAAGAGTTTCAGAAAGCTTCACTCTCTTTTTGTCCCTTTGAATACTGTGAACTTGTTCCTTTAAATTTGCTTCTATGTAGTTTTTGCTTCCATATCAAAATTGGCTACATGTAATAGTATTCACATTGACTCTCAGTACTGCATCTGATTATATATTTATAAGATGTTATTCTATGTGTGAACAACTATTTTTAATTAGGACAGAGAGATAAATTGATTAACTAAAAATTTTTTTTTCAAGTTATGCTTTTCACTCCCTTTAAAGGGATAAGTTTTAGAATAGCTCAGCAAGAGAATATCCAAGAAGGATTTAAGTGTGTTGTGTGTTTTGGGTAGGTCTAGAACCACCATCAAATATCCATGAAGGCAAAGTTACAGACTCTTCTATAGAAATTCTCTGGGATCGAGTTGATGGGAATTTCCAGCATTATGAAGTCACATGCATAAACTGTGTTGCTGCTTTCATGGTATGTTATAGGGGGCTCCTGGAGGAATTAAACTTGAGTATTTCATATTGAGACCAACATAACTTCATTCTGACATTAGATAGTAATGAAACTTATTAACCCCCAGGCTCTTTTGCTTGTGTTCAATTGTGAAGCTTTTGTCAAATGAACACTTGGCAATTTATTCTTTTGGATTGGTAGGTCCAGAAGGTATTTCAAGAAACAGCAACATTCTCCAACCTGGATCCTGCCACAGTGTACACCTTTTCAATTCGGACTGAAAAAGAAGGTTTTAAAGACAGTACTCCTAACATAAAAGAAATACAGACAGGTACACTTTGTGTAAGCACATTAGGTATTTGTTTAATGTTTAAATATTAATTTTGTTCTTTTGGGGAAGATTTGGTAAGTAGTTCATTCTTCCTAGTTTTTCTTCATGGGCAGCGTCCCCTGTACCTTTTTCTGTTTCCCTTAAAATGGGCGAGCACAGCATCCTTTGTGTCTGTCTTGCCAGATGATAGAGCTGCTAACTGCCTGGGATCTGGCCAGATTCTCAATTTGTGATTTAATTTCTCCTTTGTTCAGTTAAGCAGGCAATGAAGTGTCATTTCTCCAATGTTAGCAAATTACTCCCAATGGCAGATGGTATTTCTTTTTTTTGTCATAATGATATGAAATAGATGTTGACTGGGACGGATATATGCAAAATGCTTAAGTTTTTATATCTAGATGAAGTGGAATTGCCAGCTATTCTACTAAAATTACTATTTTATTTATTCTTGACTCTGATGCTATGGGGATCTTGATATTATATCTGATATTGTTTACTGTACAAACAGAATGAGATGGAGAGAATATCTTGGCAGTTTTGTTCCTATACATAGAAGATTTTAAAGAAGAAACAAAATATATATTTTACACTATTTAAGATTTTTTTCCCTAAGGAAAGAAGGGAAGCAATTCAGAATTAGATTGTAGTAAACTTTCCTGCTGACTAACCTTGTCACTGTTTGTTCTTTAAATAGGATAAATGGTTAAGTATTTCTGAGGCTGTTGGTCACAAAAGGCCAAGTTGTAATCTCTTTCCTACATTTTAGATACAAGGGAAACATTGTGCACATTACTTCTGGGAACATGTTGTCTTTATTTCAAAGTTTAAAATGATTTTTGCTGTTTTTATCCTCTTTTGATTTTTAACTTCTCATATCTACCAGGTAGCATAAAGGAATGTCTTGACTCCCCTCAGAGTTTGCAAAGAGCCAAACAAATCCTGAGAGTGGTTTCAGGACTGTTTTCCAGCAGGTGCTTTATGCTGTAGAAAATGTTATTTTATTGTGTATATTTTCAATGACACAGCCCCAAGTGCAGTTGAATTTATGAACCATAGCAGAGACTCAAATGCAGTAACGGTTAGTTGGCCTTCAGCTAGAAGTCTTTTGGATGGATACATTATTTCAATATCCAGTGAAAACTTAATGAGAGAAGAAATCCTGCCTTCCACCAAAAGGTATGAAAATACTGAAAAGAACTTATGTCAAGTTACATGGAACACAAGATTTACTATATATATATATATATTTAGAAAGCTATCTTAGTGGATTAAAAAAAGCAGAAATTTGAAAAGCTTGCAAGTCAGTGTTTTGGACTACAATATGATCAGAACAACAAAGTCTGATATGCAGTAACACATTATTTTTGCAAATAAGTAATGAGTTAATTCCAAATATTTCATGCTTGTAGATATAATACACACTATTTTTTGTTAATTAAAAACATTTATTGTGCTTTAAGTGAAAGTTTACAAGTCAGTCCCTCATACAAAAATATATATACACCTTGCTGTATACTCCTAATTGCTCTCCCCCTAATGAGACAGTCCGCTTCTTCCCCAGACTCTCTCTTTTCGTGTCCATTCCTCCAGCTTCTGACCCCCTCTGCCTTCTCATCTCCCTTCCAGATAGGAGCTGCCCACATAGTCTCAAGTGTCTACTTGATCCAAGAAGCTCACTCTTCCCCAGCATCTTTTTCTATCCCATTGTCCTGTCCAATCCCTGTCTGAAGAGTTGGCTTTGAGAATGGTTCCTGTCTTGGAAGACCTGGGAGCCATGACCACCAGGATCCTTCTCATCTCAGTCAGACCGTTAAGTCTGGTCTTTTAATGAGAATTTGGTGTCTGTATCCCACAGCTCTCCTGCTCCCTTGGGGGTTCTCTGTTGTGTTACCTGTCAGGGCAGTCATCTATTGTAGCCAGGCACCATCTAGTTCTTCAGGTCTCAGGATGATGTAGTCTCTGGTTTATGTGGCCCTTTCTGTCTCTTGGGCTCGTAATTACCTTGTGTCCTTGGTGTTCTTCATTCTCCTTTGCTCCAGGTGGGTTGAGACCAATTGATGCATCTTAGATGGCCACTTGCTAGTGTTTAAGACCCTAGACGCCACTCTCCAAAATGGGATGCAGAATGTTTTCTCTTAATAGATTTTATTATGCCAGTTGACTTAAATGTCCCCTGAAACCATGGTTCCCAAACCCTTGTCCCTGCTACACTGGCCTTCGAAGTATTCAGTTTATTCAGGAAACTTCTTTGCTTTTGGTTTAGTCCAGTTGTGCTGACCTCTCCTGTATTGTGTATTGTCTTTCCCTTCACCTAAAGTAGTTCTTATCTACTATCTAATTAGTGAATACCCCTCTCCCTCCCCCTCTCGTAACCATCAAAGAATATTTTCTTCTCTGTTTAAACTATTTCTCAAGTTCTTATAATAGCGGTCTTATACAATATTTGTCCTTTTGCAACTGACTAATTTCACTCAGTATAATGCCTTCCAGATTCCTCCATGCTATGGAATGTTTGACAGATTCATCGCTGTTCTTTATCAATGTGAATATACCAAATTTATTTATGCATTCATCCACCGATGGGCACTTTGGTTGCTTCCATCTTTTTGCTATTGTAAACAGTGCTGCAATGAACATGGGTGTGCATATATCTGTTCGTGTAAAGGCTTTTATTTCTCTAGGGGGTATTCCATGGAGTGGGATTGCTGAGTCATTCAGTACGTTCTATTTCTAGCTTTTTAAGGAAGCGCCGAATCGATTTCCAAAGTGGCTGCACCATTTTACCTTCCCACCAGCATTGTATAAGTGTTCCAGCCTCTCCAACATTTATTATTTTGTGTTTTTTGGATTAATGCCAGCCTTGTTGGAGTGAGATGGAATCTCATTGTAGTTTTGATTTGCGTTTCTGTAATGGCTAATGATCGTGTGCATTTCCTCGTGTAATACACATTTTTTGACTTAAATGAAATTTCTTTATGTAAGAAGCTACAGTTTAGCATAGCAAATTGTTTTCAAGATAGACACATAAAAAAAACTTATATGAAATTCTTCTGTAGGTAGTATGAGAAGATGGAGTCTTCCAAATGTGTCTGACCTAAATGGTTTGATATGTGACTTTTCTTCAATGTGTAGGACATTCACATTTACTAACCTTTCTCCGGGGACTGACTTTTTAATTAACATTATGACAACCAAAGGAGTAAAGAGAAGCCATCCTACAGTCCTCATGGTTAGCACTTGTAAGTTCCTTTTATATTTAATTAACTTTTCGTGGATAAAAAGAAGGGAAATAGTTGCGTTCATAGCAATCTCTAATTAAAAATGAATGCGTATGGTGGCGGTGTATGGTGGTGTTGAAGAGAAGGGGTACTGCATTTACGTGGAGAACATCTGAGTTATATTCCTGCCTCCATCACTTAGTTATGTCACCTTGGGCAATTAAGTTTTCCCTTAAAAAACAAGAATAACAATTCTTGCCTAGGTAGCAAAGGCTTGGTACCAACATAAATATGAAACTCTTTGTGAAAGTGCAGAGTACTCTAAAACTCTAAGGTAGTATTGTCATGAAGTATTCAATAACTTTCTAATACTTTGACTATCTCTAGTAACATTTTATGAAAAAATAACCTTGAAGTATGAAAAAATAGCACTGTCTTTTCAATTGTACTATTTGCTTGACAGTTTGTCTTTTCTGACCTTAATAGCATTACTCACATGTACGCCTGTTCTGGACACATACAGTCATTCCAAAGAGCCCTTTCATTTGTAGGGCCCAGTCCCATGACTATCAAATTCTAATGCCATATCTGTTATGAGAGGAGGTTTAAATTCAAACGTTGCCATGTGGAGGAAGGGGAAGAACTGAAAAATGCAGCAACAGCCAAATCAACACCTGGGAAAGAAACTAAATATTTTAGAGCACTTACTATACACTAGCATGGTAAGCCAAAAACAAACCCACTGCTGTGGAGTTGATTCTGACTCATAGTGGCCCTATAGGACAGAGTAGTACTGCCCCATAGGGTTTCCAAGGCTGTAATCTTTACAAGAGCAGACTGCCACATCTTTCTCTCTCGGAGTGGATGGTGGGTTCAAAATGCTGGTCTTTTGGTTAGCAGCCGAGTGCTTAACCACTGTGCCACCAGGGCTCCTCACTAGCATGGTAGTATATCCTTAAGTCACCTCATGGGATCTTAACAAGGTTACCTGAAATATAGATTAAGGCACTGTCACATTCATAATTCATTATTGAAGATGGAATTTCAACCCAGGTCAATCTGACTCTATAGCTGATATGACACTTTGCTCCCGCTTACAAAGACCACCCTGGGAAACATCAGAAATAAATAAGAAACTGTTTAATTTCTTCAGATGATAACTTATCAGTTTATACTAGTGAAAGCTTAGTTGCTGCTTAGAGGTAAGGCTTTGTCATTATCACCATCATCACTATCATTGCTGTCTTCTTCCTTGTCATCATCACAACATTGAGAGGTAGAACTGCCCTATAAGATTTCCAAGGAGCGCCTGGTGGATTCGAACTGCTGACCTTTTGATTAGCAGCCGTAGCTCTTAACCACTACGCCACCAGGGTTTCCAGCTAAAAGATCAGCAGTTAGAATTTACCAGCAGCTCCTTGGAAACCCTATGGGGAACTTCTGCTCTGTTCTATAGGGTTTCTAAGAGTTGAAATAGACTGAACAGCAATTTTTTTTTCTTAAATGGGAAGAAACCGAGGGTTAAAAATTTTCAATAGTTTATGCAAGATGACATAGGGATTTGAACCCCCATTTCCCTGACATCAAGTTTTGTCCTTGTAATCACTATGCTGCGTTGACTCTACCCATTCCTGGTTCTGTGACTTTGAACAAATCGTTATTCTAGTGGACCTCAAGTTCTTTATTTCTAACTTGGGGTTAATAATACTTGCCATATTTTATGATGTTAATGCTTTATAATCTGTGAAGTATATTGTTATCAAATCGAAACCCTCAACTATCTAGCATAGCCAAAACCCCAGAAGATGCTATTTTATACTTTACATTAGAGATACACATATAATAAATACATTATACATATACAAACCAAAACAAAATCAAACCCATTGCTGTTCAGTTGATTCTGACTTAAAATAGCCACCCTACAGGACATAGTAGAACTGCCCCATAGTGTTTCAAGGAGAAGCTGGTGAATTCAAATTGCCGATCTGATTAGTAGCCGAGCTGTTAACCACTGTGCTACCAGGGCTCCATATATATATATAAAAAATTAGTTATCATTTGCTCTTTAACAGACTGTTTTTGTTAGGTGCTGTCCAGTCGGTTCTGACTCATAGCGACCCTGTGTACACTAGAATGAAACACTGCCCAGTCCTAGGCCATTTTCACAATTGTTGCTTTGTTTGAGCCCATCATTACAGCAACTGTGTCAGTTCTTCTCCTGCGGGTCTTCCTCTTTTTTGCTGACCCTCTACATTACCAAACATGATGTTCTTCTCCAGGGACTGGTCCCTCCTGATAACATGTTCAAAGTACTTGAGATGAAGTCTTACCATCCTTGCTTCTAAGGAGCATTCTGGCTGTACTTCTTCCAGGACAAATTTGTTTGTTCTTCTGACAGTCCATGGTGTGTTCATTATTCTTAACCAACGCCACAGTTCAAAGGCGTCAATTCTTCTTCATCCTTCCTTATTCATAGTCCAGCTTTCGCATGCATATGAGGTGATTGAAAACACCATGGCTTGAGCCAGGTGCACCTTAGTCCTCAAAGTGACATCTTTGCTTTTTAACACTTTAAAGAGATCTTTTGCAGCAGTTTAACAAACTAAGCCTTATAATTCAGACAAATAAAATTAAACACAAATTTCCAAGGAATACCAAGGTGATTATAGACGTTTTAGTGGTATTGTTCCACTATTAAAATACTATAAAGGTTAGGTTAAGAGTATTATACAAATTATGAACTATTAGTTCAGCACATCTACCATAAACAACATAGATTCAGCATGTAGGTCTCAGTCAAAGCTTTCAATCTCATCATATCATGAAAGATGCAATCTTTATACATTCAACAAGTATTGGAGGCAGATTTTGATCCAGTATTAGGCTTTTTCTGGTGATGTGAAGACTGTTTAATCTATTGAGTAAAACTTTCCTCAAATTGTGATATAAGTTGTGCTATGGAGAGTGATAGTTCTTTACTCCATCAACAAAGGCAACATAGAAGTGTAAGGGGAAGTCGGTGAGGTGCTGTTCTATTAGGCTAATGATGCACCTATTAATAGGTGATATCCTCAAGGTTTTTGAAAACCAAAAGGATACTGACAACAATAATGAAGACCTTCTGGTTGGTGACAAAACCCCCGTAGAGTCAGCTATTATGACACATAAAATTAACCATCACACTTAAGGAAGGGGAATAGATATATCGCCTACTTTCTGCAGGGCATAAGTTGTATCCCAGTTAAAAGAACTTCATTCTGAATTCTGTTGTGAGAAAAATAAATGTGAAGATCCATATATTATACAATTTTGTTGTTGGAAGGAATTTTCTAGAAAGTTCTTTTTTTCCCTTCCACTGAGTAATGAGGAGGCTGAGACTCAGGATAAATATCTTGCACAAAGTTACATAGTGCTCAAAATGACTAGAAAAACCTAGATATTCTGCCTCATAATCCAGTACTCTTCCATAACGTGAAAGTCAAGGTTATCAGTCGATTATAGATAATATAATGGTAAGTTGTCTCTTTTAAAAAAGATTTTCATTCCGGTGTCTTATTGAATTGCTCTAGATCCAGACCCACCATCAGATTTGCTGATTTTTGGTCAGGAAGAGGACACAATATATTTGTCTTGGAAACTACCACAAGGAGGCTTTGAAAAATTTCAGGTAAAGAATGGTGTTGCTTTTACACAGTCTTGACATTTGTTGAGGACCTTATTTCTCTCCTTTTTGTTCTTCATTTTACATTAATGGCTTTAGAAACTACTGAACCATCCCTTTAATGTAAGATATTTCCTCAGTTTTTACTGTTTATTTATTTTTACTTCATTATATAAAAGTACTGAGTTGTCACGAGAGGAGTTCAAATTTGAGGAAAAGGTGATAACCTGAGTTTAAAGAATTTTGGGTTTTCAGAGGAGATTAACATGTGCATGCACAATGCAAAAAAGTGATCAAAGGAATGGTGGTGCTGGAAGATGATGCTTCAGGAAGTTCAGGAAGTTAAATCTGAATAATGTGCCAAAAACCCAACCCTATTGCCCACGAGTCGATTCTGACTCACAGTGACCCTGCAGGACAAAGAAGAGCTGCCCCATAGGGTTTTCAAGGAGCGACTGGTGGATTTGAACTGCTGACCTTTTGTTTAGCAGCTGTAGCTCTTAACCACTGTTCCGCTAGGGCTCTAGGCTGCCTTACATCCCACCCTGGAGATATAACTAATAGCGAAGCGCACACAGCAGGAGAGTAAAAAGTACAGAGGAGCCACTTTTCAGCTGTTACTGCTGTGATTCATGAGATAAATAGTACATTGGCATTATTTGAGGATACGTTATATCTGCTCTGCATCCTGTGGTATGCAGACATAATAGGCTTCAGGGCACAGCAGTGTTTGCTTTCTACTCAGTGGGGGACAACTTCACTTTTCTATGCGTTAACAGTGGTAGGAGATAGTAGCTTTAGTTACAAATAACAGAAAGCAACTTAGTTTAACCAAGAAAGAGAAATTTATTACATTAATACAAGAGTACCTCATTAAGATCAAAGGCAAAAATACAGCTGGGTGTTAGAAAGAACAGGAATTAGACATTTTAAGGCCATTGAAAATCCAGAAATTATTTTCTTTCTATATTTCTATTTCTCTCTACTCATTTGCTTTATTTTTTTATAATCTAATATAAATTCTCTCTAAATTCCCAAGGAAGGGACAGTGATTATATCAGCTTTTATTAGACCTGACCTAGGTCCAGTCAACTGTGGTTGTGGGTTCTAGGTCATGTACAAAATGACGGCCATAGGTCTGTGGGTAATGAAGGTTATAAATGTAGTCATTAGTATTTGGGCATATACAACAAAAGGTGTTCTGTGTAAATAAAAAGTAATTTAAATTTTAATAATTAATGATAGAATTGATATGGTCTAAAATAGGTAAAAACAAACAAACAAAAAACCCCCAAACCAAACCTATTGCCGTTGAGTTGATTCCGACTCATAGTGACCTTATAGGACAGTGCCCTATAGGGTTTCCAAGGAGTAGCTGGTGGATTCGGACTGCTGACCTTTTGGTTAGCAGCCGAGCTCTTGACCACTGTGCAACCAATTTGACTTTACCTCAAAAACAAAAACCAAAAAAACAGTTGCCATGGAGTTGATTCTGACTCATGGCAACCCCATGTGTTTGAGTAGAACTCCCTGTTATGGTCTTTATGGCTATGACCTTTTGGAAGCACATAATCAGGCCTTTCTTCCAAAGTACTTCTGGGTGGGTTTGAATCTCCAACCCCTTGGTTAGTAACCTACCTCAGTGAGACCTATTTCTGGCTTCCGAACTCCACAACTTTAAGATAATAATCTTATGTTTTTTAAGCCTCTAAAACTGTGGTGATTTGCTACTGTAGCAATAGGAAACTGTTGTTTTCTTTGTTAGGTGCCATTGAGTTGGTTCCAGTTGTACTGACCCCATGCACAACAGAACAAAATGTTGCCTGCTCCTGTGCCACCAATCATTGCCATGTTTGAGCCCATTGTTGCAGCCATTTTGTCTATACTAATCTAAGGAAATTATGACATTAGTTCCAGAAATGTGGTGCTGGGCAGTGTACTGTTAATCACAGTTTTTAAAGGCTTCTAGGTTTTTAAAAACACCTGACTCAAGCCATGGTGTTTTCAGTTACCTCATATACATGCAAAAGCTGGAAAGTGAATAAGGAAGACAAAAGAACTGATGCCTTTGCTTATGGTGTTGGTGGAGAATAGAAAATATACCACGGACTGCCAGAAGAATGAACAAATCTGTTTTGGAAGAAGTACAGCCAGAATGTTCCTTAGAAGCAAGGATGATGGGACTTTGTCTCACATACTTTGGACATGTTATCAGGAGGGACCATTCCCTGTAGAAGAAGATCATACTTGTTAAAGCAGACTGTCAGCAAAAAAAAAAAGAGGAAGACCTTTAATGAGATGGATTGACACAGTGGCTGCAACAAGGGGCTCAAGCAAAACAATGATTGTGATGATGAGGCAGGACCAGGCAGTGTTTTCTTGTGTTGTGCCTAGGGTTGCTATGAGTCAGAACTGACTTGACAGCACCTAACAACAATAATAACAACAACAGATATTCAGTGATCCTTATACTGGTTCTATATAAAACGGGATGCCATGAAATGAAATTGTAATTCAATGAAGGTTTGTTTTGTGTGTGTGTGTTGGAGGAGGTGGTGTTGTCGATATGTTATTGTTAAAGTTTCTTCATTATCTAGTTTATTAAAAGGATAGACCTTAGGGAATCTAGATTAATGAAAAGGTAAGCACTTTTAACATCTCTCTGATAGTATCAGTATTTCAGGCCAGCTCTTGACTGCTATACCAAAAAAAAAAAAAAAAAAACCCCACTCCTGTCAAGTCAATTCTCACTCATAGCAACCCTATGTTGTTGTTGTTGTTAGGTGCTGTCGAGTTGGTTCCAACTTATAGTGACACCAGGTACAACAGAACAAAATACTGCTCAGTCCTGCTCCATCTCCACAGTCATTGTTATTCTTGAGCCCATTGTTGCATCCACTGTATCAGTCCATCTTGTTGAGGATCTTTCTCTTTTTCACTGATCCTCTACTTTACCAGTCATGATGTCCTTCTCCAGTGACTGGTCTCTGCTGATAACATGTCCAAAATATATGAGACTAGTCTCACCATCCTTGCTTCTAAGAAGCATTCTGGCTGTACTTCTTCAAAGACAGATTTGTTCATTCTTTTGACAGTCCATAGTATATTCAGCCTTGTTTGCCAACACCACAACTCAAATGCATCTGTTCTTTTTCACTGTTCCTTATCCATTGTCCAGCTTTCACATGCATGTGAGGCGATTGAAATACCATGTCTTGGGTCAGGTACTACTTAGTCCCTAAAGTGACATCTTTGCCTTTTAACACTTTAAGGCGACCTTTTGCAGCAGATTTGCCCAGTGCAATGCATCCTTTGATCTCTTGATTGTTGCTTCCATGGGTGTTGATTGTGGATCCAAGTAAAATGAAATCCTTGACAACTTCAATCTTTTCTCCATTTATCATGGTGTTGATTATTGGTCCAGTTGTGAGGATTTTTGTTTTATGTTAAAATGTAATCCATACTGAAGGCTGTAGTCTTTGATCTTTATCAGTACTTCAAGCCCTCTTCACTTCCAGGAGTCAAGATTGTGTCATCTGCATATCACAGGTTGTTAATGAGTCTTCCTCCAATTCTGATGTTATGTTCTTCTTCATATAGTCCATCTTCTTGGATTATTTGCTCAGCATACAGAGTGAGTAAGTATGGTGAAATGATACAACCCTAACGCACACCTTTCTTGACTTTAAACCATGCAGTATCCCCTTGTTCTGTTTGAATGAATGCCTCTTGATCTAAGTACAGATTGCTCAAGAGCACAATTAAGCGTTCTAGAATTTCCATCCTTTGCAATTTATTATGATCCACACAATCAAATGCTTTGCATAGTCAATAAAACCCAGGTAAACATCTTTCTGATATTCTCTGCTTTCACCTGTAATCCATCTGACATTAGCAGTGATATCCCTCCTTCCAAGTTCTCTTCTGACTCTGGCTTGAATTTCTGGCAGCTCCCTATCGATGTACTGCTGCAACTGCTTTTGAATGATCCTCAGCAAAATTTTACTTGCATGTGATATTAATGATATTGTTCTATAATTTCCGCATTCTGTTGGATCATTTTTCTTTGGAATCGGAACAAATATGGATCTCGGTTGGCCAGGTAGCTGTCCGCCCAATTTCTTGGCATAGATGAGTGACCTCTTCTAGCTCTGTATCAGTTTGTTGAAACATCTCAATTGGTCTTCCATCAATTCCTGGAGCCTTGTTTTTCACCAATGCCTTTAGTGCAGCTTGGACCTCTTCCTTCAGCACCACCTAGTCTTAATCATATGCTACCTCCTGAAATGGTTGGACACTGACCAATTCTTTTTGATATTGTGACTGTGTCTTCCTTCCATATTGCAATTCAAGGCTTGAGTTTTTTTCTTCAGTTCTTTCAGCTTGAGAAATGCCAATCATATTCTTCCCTTTTGGTTTCCTATCTCCAGGTCTTTGCACATTTCATTATAATATTTTAGTTTGTCTTCCCCAGCCGCACTTTGAAATCTTTGGTTCAGCTTTTTTACTTCATCATTTCTCCCTTTAGCTTATGCACTCTACATGCAGGAGCAAGTTTCAGAGTCTCTTCTGACGTCCATTTAGGTCTTTTCTTTCTTTCCTGCCTTTTTAATCACCACTTGCTTTCTCAAGTGTGATGTCCTTGACGTCATTCCCCAAATCGTCTGGTCTTCGGTCATTCGTGTTCGATGCGTCAAATCTGTTCTTGAGATAGTCTCTAAATTCAGGTGGGATATACTCAAGGTTGTACTTTAGATCTCATGGACTGGTTCTAATTTTCTTCAACTTTGACTTGCATAGGAACAATTGATGGTCTGTTCCACAGTCAGCCCCTGGCCTTGTTCTTACTGATGATATTGAGCTTTTCCATCATCTCTTTCTACAAATGTAGTCGATTTGATTCCTGTGTATTCCAGCTGGTGAGGTCCATGTGTATAATTGCTGTTCATGTTGTTGAAAACAGGTATTTGCAATGAAGAAGTTGTTGGTCTTGCAAAATTCTATCAGGTGATCTCCAGCATTATTTCTATCACCAAGGACAAGTTTTCCAACTACCAATCCTTTGTTTCCAACTTTCTCTTTCCAATCTCGAGTAATTATCAACACATCCTGATTACATGTTTGATTAATTTCAGACTGCAAAGAAAAGTAAAAACTTTCAGTTTTCTCATCTTTTCATTAGAGGCTAGTGTGTAAATTTGAATAATAGTTGTATTAACTGGTCTTCCTTGTAGGCATATGGACATTATCCTATTACTGCCAGCATTGTACTTCTTGACGATGAATGTGACCCCATTCCTCAACAAGTTGTCATTCTTGGCATAGTAGAACATATGATTGTCCAATTCAAAATGGCCAGTACCAGTCCATTCCAGCTCACTAATACCTAGGATATCAATGTTTATGCATTCCATTTCATTTTTGTCGATTTCCAATATTCCTGGATTCATACTTCGAACATTCCATGTTACAGTTATTAATGGATGTTTACAGCTGTTTCTTCTCATTTTGAGTCATGGCACATCAGCACATGAAGGTCCCAAAAGCTTTACTCCATCCATGTCATTAAGGTTGACACTGATTTGAGGAGACAGCTCTTCCACAGTCATCTTTTATGTGCCTTGCATCCTGAGGGTCTCATCTTCTGGCACTATATCAGACAGTGTTCCACTGCTCTTCGTAATTTTTCACTGGCTAATTTTTTCCGAAGTAGACTGCCAGGTACTTCTTTCTAGTCTGTCTTAGTCTGGAGGCTGTGCTGGAAACCGTCCACCAAGCATGACCCTACTGGTATTTGAAATACTGGTGGCAAAGCATTTAGTATTATAGCAGCATGCAAGCCACCACAGTAGGAGAAACCGACAGACACATGGTGGTTTTAATGGATGGGGTATTATATATGCCTTTAGGGTGAGTCTAAAGATTCAGGAAGTAGAAACAATTTTATTCATTCAACAAATTCAACATTCAAAAAAAAATTCATTTCTTCAACAAAAAATGCTTGTCCTCATTGTGCTTACATTTTAGCAGAACTACAGAATTGGGAATGATAGATATTAGAGCAAAAGCTCAGGGAAGACTGGAGATGGTGAGGTGAGATCAAGTCTTCTAGTATCTTTAGCCTTGGAAGGAACAGGTCAACTCTCTTTTAAAACCAAAAGGAAAGCACTGTGTGTTAAAAGTCTGGTTAAGTAACCAAGACAAATTTCAAAAGGAACTGTGTCAAATAAATAAAATCTTCAATCACCAAGTATGGTCAACATGTTGCCAATAGAACTTCCAGGAACGTCTGTTCAGGAACGTCAGACCACCCAACTATGTGAACCCGTTCCAACTCATGGTAGCCCTATGTGTGTCAGAGTAGAACTGTGCTTCATAGGGTTTTCAATGGCTGATTTTTCAGAAGTAGATCACCAGGACTTTTTTCCAAGATGCCTCTGCATGGACTTGAACCTCCAGCCCAGCTGAGTAGCTGAGAATGGTAAATGTTTGCACCATCAAGGGACTCCTCTCACTGAATTAGTGGACATTAACTTCAATCAATTTTGCTATTCTTTTTCAGATGAAGGAATAAGTCCTTACTGATATACTTATGTATAACATTCTGGTAATAAATTTGATAATAGGGTTTACTTTATAAAACTGGCAACCTTATTTTAGTTTTGCTAGTATTCTGAGAATTTAAAAGATAAGGAACATTTATTACTTTGTACTGTGAAATTCATTTACGCACCAAATATTTGTTCTAGTTAGTAATCCTCTGAAGCTATTAGATTGCTGACTTTCTTTTCATGAGCACTAGGAATGCCAAAAGATTTATATTTTAAAAGAATCTCGGAATTGGAATGGAATTGAAGGTATAATCTATTCCAAGCATGAGAATAAACATTGGCGTACATATTTAGGATGAAAAAGAGTTCAGCGTGGATTTAAAAGAAATCAAGTAGTTAACACCAAATATTTATGTAAGTTTGCCATTCCTTTCTTACACTTTCCAACTGGTTTTTATGGTCTCTGATTGTATTTATGTTATAGACCAGTGCTGTCCAATAGAAATATAATATGAGCCACAAATGAGAGCCATGCCTTTAATTTAAAATTTTTAATATAAACAATAAAAAAGTAAAAATAAGCTAAGTTTAGTAATATGTTTATTTAACCCTATGTATTACCATTTCAAAATATAACCTATATAAAAGCTATTAATGAGATATTTTACTTTTCTTTAAGTCTTATGTGTGTTTATACTTAAAACATATCTCAATTTAGAGTAAACACACTTAAAGTGCTCAATAGCTACATGTGGCAAGTGGCTATCATGTTGGACAGCATAGTTACAATGACTATTGTCATCTGATGTCTTAGTTACCTAGTGCTGCCATAACAGAAATAACACAAGTAGGTGGCTTTAAAGAACATCTGTTTATTTTCTCATAATTCAGGAGACTAGAAGCCCGAATTGAGGATATGGCTCTAGGAGGAGGTCCTTCCTTATCTGTAGCTCCGTAAGTTCCTTAGTGTCTCTCTTTCTCCAGTGTGTGTCTTTGTGTTTATTTTGTTCTTTTCATAACTCAGAAGTAATTAGGTTTAGGACCCACTTTACTCTTGTATGACCTCATTACCATAGCAAAAGAAAGCCCTTATTTCCAAACAGGGTCATATTCATAGGTACAGGGATTAGAACTTCAACACTTATTTTTTGAGGACACTGTTCAATCCATGAAGCCCTGGTGGTGTAGTGGTTAAGTGCTACATCTGCTAACCAAAAGTTCAGCAGTTTGAATCTACCAGCTGCTCCTTTGAAGCCCTATGGGATAGTTCTACTCTATCCTACAGGGTCACTATGAGTTGAAATCGACTCAACAGTAATGGGTTATTCAATCCATAACATCTGGATTTAATGATAGGGTGAAAGGATGGGAAACATTGGCTTATCAGTGCCCAGCTCAAATTCCACTTCTTCCTTGCAGTCCTCTCTGATCACAGCAGCAGAGAATGACATTTTCTTGCACAGAGCTTTTATGGGATTCCCCTCTAGCCTTTTCAGTGGTTCTCTTAACATGGTATCACTTATTGTTATTACTGATGTACATGTGCTAACACCACTTCTAAAATGCCATTTCCTTGAGGAACCTCTTAGCTCTCCTTAAGGGTATAGTTCCAAAGTTAGTATGTAATGAATGAAGTAGTACTTCCTTTTATTTGTCCACAGTTTATTCCTTCCAAACTTCATGCACTAGCCTTCTAATATCATGTGATTTTGATATATATGTCTAGTTTCAGTTTATCCATAGTTTACAAGGTACAGTAGGTGTTATGGTGTAGTGAAAGGACCATGGCCCTGGAATTTCTTGCTTTGAATTCCAACTCCACCCCTACCATGAGCTCTTGATCAAGTTTTTATCCTCTTTGATCCTATTTCCTTATCTGTGAGATGAAGATTTTTGTAATTATAGAATTGTGAGAATTCAGGGAGATAATGTGCTTAGCCCCTGCTCTAAAATGTCAAGTCTGTGAGGGCGTATGTTTTGTCTGCATTGATCACCATTTTATACTATTACTGAGACCAACGTCTGACACATAGTAGGGAATCCATAAGCATCTTGGTGAGTGAATAACTGAATTATTAGTTTGTACATTGTTTATTGTTGCTAGGTGGTGTCGATTCCAACTCATAGCAATCCCATGTACAACAGAATGAAACACTGCCCAGTTCCTGCACCACTCTCACAACTGTTGTTATGTTTGAGCCAATTGTTGCATCCACTGTGTCAGTCCGTCTCCTTGAGGGTCTTCCTTTTTTTCACTGACTGTCTACTTTACCAAGCATGATGGTCCCCCCCTGATAACATGTCCAAAGTATGTGAGACTAGTCTCTCCATCCTTGCTTCTAAGGAGCATTCTGGCTGTACTTCTTCCAAGACAGATTTGTTTGTTCTTTTGGCAGTCCATGGTATATCCAATATTCTTTGTCAACACCATAATTCAAAGGCATTAACTCTTCTTCAGTCTTCCTTATTCATTGTCCAGCTTTCACATGCATATGAGGTGATTGAAAACACCATGTCTTGGATCAGACGCACCTTAGTCCTCAAAGTGACATCTTTGCTTTTTAACACTTTAAAGAGATCCTTTGCACAGATTTGCCCAATGTAATATGTCGTTTGATTTCTTGACTGCTATTTCCGTGGGCATTAATTGTGGATCCAAGTAAAATGAAATTCTTGACAACTTCAATATTTTCTCCATTTATCATGATGTTGCTTATTGGTCCAGGTGTGAGAATTTTGTTTTCTTTATGTTGAGGTGTAATCCGTACATCAGTAAGTACTTCAAGATCTCTTCACTTCCAGGAGTCAAGATTGTGTCATCTGCATATTGCAGGTTGTTAATGAGTATTCCTCCAATCCTGATGCCATGTTCTCCTTCATATGGTCCATCTTCTCGGATTATTTGCTTAGCATACAGATTGAATAAGTATGATGTAAGGATACAACCCTGACACACACCTTTCCTGATTTTAAACCACACAATATCCCCTTATTTTCTTCAAATGACTACTGCTTGGCCTATGTACAGGTTTTTCATGAATACACATATCCTGAAATTCCCATTCTTCACAATGTTATCCATAACTTGTTACGATTCACAGAGTCGAATGCCTTTGCATAGTCAATAATACACAGGTAAACATCTTTGTGATATTTGCTGCTTTCAGCCAAGATCTATCACCTGACATCAACGTTGATATCTCTCCTTCCACATTCTTTTCTGAATCCAGCTTGAATTTCTGGCAGTTCTGTCAACATACTGCTGCAACCATTTTTGAATTATCTTCAGCAAAATTTTACTTGCATGTGATTATTAATGATATTGTTTGATAATTTCCATATCTATTGGATTGCCTTTCTTTGGAATGAGTACAAATATGGATCTCTTCCAGCTGGTTGGCTAGGTAGCTGTCTTCCAAATTTCTTGGCATAAACAAATGAGCGCTTCCAGCATTACATCTGTTTGTTGAAACATCTCAATTCGTATTCTGTCAATTCCTGGATCCTTGTTTTTTGCCAATGCCTTCAGTGCAGCTTCGACTTCTTCCTTCAGTACCATCAGTTCATGATCATATGCTACCTCCTGAAATGGTTGAATGTCATCCAGTTCTTTTTGGTACGGTGACTCTGTGTATTCCTTCCATCTTCTTCTGATGCTTCCTGTGTCATGCAGTATTTTACCTACCACTGGTCTGCCAGTTTGTTGTATTGTGGTTGCTTGCATGTTGCTGTGATGGTGAAAGCTATGCCACCGGTGTTTCACATACTAGCAGGGTCACCAATTGTGGACCTTTTTCAGGAAATCTTCCAGACTAAGACAGACTGGGAAGAAGGACCTGTGTATCTACTTCTAAAAAAATTGGCTGGTGAAAACCTCATGTATAGCAGCAGAACATTGTTTTCACATTAAGGACACTTAATTTTAATATGAATCCCTGCTTACTCTCCCCATTGGCACACAGCAATCAGAGTGCTTTTCTCTTTTTTTTATTTTTAATTTTATTGTATTTTAGGTGAAATTTTACAGGGGAAATTAGTTTTTTATTCAAAAATTTTGTACTCAAATTGTTTTGTGACATTTGTTGCAATCCCTGCAATGTGTCAGCACTCTCTCCCTTTCCATTTCCACCCTGGGTTCTTCGTATCCCCTTTTCCAGTTTTGCTCTCCCTTCCTGCCTTCTCGCCTTTGCTTTGGGGCAGATGTTGTCCATTTGGTCTCATATACTTGATTGAACTACGAAGCATGTTCTTTACATGTGTTAATGTCTGTTTCATAAGTTTGTCTTATCTCTGACTGAAAGATGGACTTTGGAAGTGGCTTCAGTTCTGAGTTAGCAGGGTGTCCAGGGGCCATAGTCTTGGGGGTGCCTCCAGTCACTGTCAGACCAGTAAGTCTGGTCCTTTTTTTTTTTTTTGTGAGTTTAAATTTTGTTCTACATTTTTCTCCCACTCTGCCCAGGACCCTCTATTGTGATCCCTGTCACCCTGGTAGGTGGTGGTAGCTGGGCACCATCTAGTTCTTCTAGGCTTAGGTTGGCAAAGGCTGTGGTTCATGTTGTTCATTAGTCCTTTGGACTAATATTTTCTCTGTGTCATTAGTTTTCTTCATTCTCCTTTGCTTCAAATGTGCTGCAGAGAGCCCTTTCTTAAAAGGGCGATGAAATATGTCATTCCTGTGCTTAAAATACTCCTTACCACAGATTACTAGGGCCTGCCTGTCCCATGTCTCTCCTTTCCTCCCTGTCTCTCCCATCTCAAGAAAGGACACTGTCCTATTATAACTTGCCCAGTTACCTTTGATCCCTTTTCCTTCATCCGTCAGCATACTTGCGAATTCTGCCACTTGTACTTCTAAAATAGACCCTGAATGTGTCTGCTTTTTCCATCATCACTGCACCACTCTCAACCTAGTCACTATCCTTTATTACTGAGATCAGCAGCCTAGGTGAGAGATGATAGCTGCTTACCTCCTAACTGGTCTCTTTGCTTCCATTCTTGATTTCCTTACAACTCACTTTTCACTCAGCAGCCAGAGAGAGCTATTAAAAACACAAGCTCTCTCTTTGGCTTAACACTCATCAGTGGTTTCCCATCGCTTTTCTAATAAAATCTAATCACCTTGCCATGGCCTCTAAGACCTCTTCTGATTGGACCTTTATCTAACTATCTAGCCCACTTGCTACTCTACAACCACATTTGGCTGTTACTGTTCTTCAGCATGCCCAGTAGATACCTCTTACAGGGTCTTAACGTTTGACCTTCCATGTGCATGGACCTCTTGCCACCAGTTCTGGTAGACTTTTTCTTATTGTTGAGTTTCCAGCTCAAATATCATCTCTGATTGCTGTTGTTGTTAGGTGCTGTCAAGTCCATTTTGACTCATAGCGACCCCATGTGACAGAGTAGAACTGTTCCATAGGGTTTCCCAAGCTGTAATCTTTATGGGAGAAGATTGCCAGGCCTTTCTTCTGTGGACCTGCTGGGTGAGTTCGAACTGCCAACCATTCGGTTAGCAGCTGAATACTTAGCCATTGTGCCATTAGGGCTCCTTCATCTCTAATTACCTAATCTAAATAAAATCCTTCTTTCCAGTCTCTGTAGGATTTAGCTTAATTATCTTATTCATTTGTTTGTTTAGTTCTTGTTACCGGGTCCAACATTAGATTGTAACTTCCTTACAGTCAGGAGAGTTTCTATTTTGTTTATTGCAGTTTCCCTGGTACCTAGAATAATGCTTGGCTTGTAATAGATGCTCAATAAATATTTGATGAGTAAATTAACCCTTGCATACCCAGTGTTTGGGGTGATTAGGAAGTGAAGATATCAATACTGAATACAGTTATCAGGAAAGAGTGGAACTTGAGATAGAGTTTTAATAACAGATAGAATTTGGGCTCATGGAGAAGAGGAGAGGATATTTTTCACTACTAAGGTCACAAAGTCAAGAGTGAGCATCCTGTTTGTCATTTATGAACGCTGTTCAATTATAAGGGTATCCTACATAATAAATCATTCATGAAAATCCCATCCTTTCTAGAATGATTCAATTCATTCCTATATTCAGTGTAGGTATTCTGTAGTGAAAAGTCTAAGTGCTTTTAATGTTAATTATGAAAAAGTCGCATTTCTTATCCTTGTCTGTCTGTCATAAATCTTGTATTTCACGGCAAATGCCAAATGGGATGATCTTTCCATGGTGTTAACTGAGGCCTTAAAATTATTTTTTGCAAGAAAGTATACATAGGCATAAAATGACTTTTTATTAAATTTATATGAACACATTTTCAAGACTATAAATTATGCATCTGTTATTAATGAAACTGATTTTAAGATAGAATATTAATCTTTAGAATTTAGATTATTATTATTATTAACTGTAATATATCACTGATGGTTATCCTAGTCCTTCTCAACCAATTAGATTATTGGTTAAATTTTAATGAATTAAGCAACAGTATCCTGGTTGCTTAACAAAGTGTACCTGCATAATTGGCATCATTTTTCTAATCATTTAAAACTAATCATCTTAAGCATCCAAACTATGCTTTAAAAGTAGAAATAAAGCACAAATTACATTTTCATCAGTTAGTTTCTCTTAGGTATGTCTAGTCTACATTCTTTCAGAAAAAAAATGAACTTCAATTGTCTAAATTGCATTTTAAAAAATCGAGTCATATAATTTTTATCATTACAGACAATTTCTTTTCTTTCTGCCCTTTCATTAACGCCTTTGAGATGTCTCTTTGTATGTCTGAATTTATCACTCCATTCTGGTTATATTCTTCCATTATTGCATATTACTTTCTCCTCCCATACTTTTTCATACCGGGAGTTCTCAGCATTCTACTTACTCCTCATATCTTTCTATATGCCAAGCAAGCAAGGTAATTGTCAGTGACACCTTATAAATCAATAAGCAATGATATGCTTCTAGACCTCACGATTATCTTCCTTCAGCAATAAAACACTCTTCTCACAAGACAGTGATAGACATGTCTGCCTAGGAAATGTCTTTGACCCCTATCACATAAAAATTATTTTTTTAAACATAAAATAATTTATAAAATTAACATGTTTACTTTAGATAATGAAATATGGAGTGAAAAAGAGTAAAGATTGTTATAAGTAGACTATAATGGATAAAAAATCTCCAGGGTATTGAAACTATCATATTACTCCACTCAAAATTTCTAAAGGCAATGTCAGTTCTCAAAGCTTTAATGAATAATTGCTTTTCCTGGCCCAGGTTATGATGAAAGCTAGGCTGGCATGGAGCATGACATTTATCATTCATTCATCCATTTATTTAACAAAAAATTTGAATGGCTTCTCTATTCCAGGTGTCTATTTTTGTAGTTGTCTCTTGCTATTTTCTGATGCTCTGCTGACCGACACTGGCCTGGCTTTTAAAGAAAGCTCTTTAGCAGTCTTCCATATCCTGGTTCTCTCCTGAGGCATATGTGTGAGTTTTCTGGAGGGCTCTGTGGGTTATCCTCCTTACCCACTTCCTTGCCATGACAGACCCAGCACTGCCTTAACCTTTTCCAATTCCTCTCAGCTCTTTCCTCTGGCACTGTATATATCCCATTGCCTTTTGCTGCTGGGGTCTCCCGGCATAGAGGTCAGCCCTCTTGGATGAGGTACTGATAAGATGACTCAAACCTCACTACTCTGTGTGGTGGTACTTGACCCATGGGAGCTTCTGGCATCTTTGCCAGGGCAAAAGTGGGTGTGCAACATTTCTTTGCACTTCTCCCTTTCCAGTTTTCTTTTTTCTGCTCATTGAGGCACAGGGGAGAGCAGGAAGTCAAGTGCCTAAGTACGTGTCTAAGTGGGACGTGGCAGTCTCTCTAGAAGGAATGCTAAGTTTGTGATAGTGATTTACTTGGGGCCCTCATCATTTAACTTGGGTGAGGGCTGAAGCACCCTATTTTTCATCAGGTGGACTATCAGGCCAGCAACTTTGGATTCTAGTGATCCCATTTCCCCTCCCCAGTCTTCTGCTTACATAGAAATGGGGGAGTGGGTATTAGTAACTGGTTCTAATGGTTAGCTATCTCTAAAGTGCAATTTTACAGAATTTTTTGTTTGTTTTCATGTGAGGAACAGCAAAAGTACCACCCACGTGATGTAGTATATATGTTGTTGTTTTTAGCTGCAGCCAAGTTGGTCCTTTACTCATGGTGACCCTATGCACAATGAAACCAAACACTACCCGGTCGTACACCATCCCCATGATCAGTTGCATATGGGACTGTTGTGATCCATAGGATTTTCACTGGGCTGATTTTTGGAAGTAGATTACCAGGCCTTTCTTCCTAGTTTGTCTTAGTCTAGAAACTCTGATGAAACCTGTTCTGCATCATAGCAACGCACAAACCTCCATCAACAGACAAGTGGTGGCTGCACATTAAGTGCCATAATTTTTAATATAAATTACATATAATATATTATTATATTATATTTATATAATATAATATATAAATTATATATAATATAAACTATTTATAAATCATAGCCCTGGTGGTGCAGAGGTTAAGCGCTTGGCTGTTAACCAAAAAGTTAACCAAAAAGTCAACAGTTTGAACTCATCAGTAGCTTCATGGGAGAAAGATATGGCAGTCTACTTCTGTGAAGATTTGTGCCTTGGACCCCTATGGGCAGTTGTACATATAATATAAATGAAATTTTAAAACAGTTTGAGGCTATTGTTCTTTTGTTCTTTTAGTGCCTAAGCTTCTGAGTCAGTCTACCCTCCTTATCATTATGTGAACTTCCCTTAGTCATTCAGCCTCTCTCAGCCCTAAACTCCTCTTTGGTGAAGATAAGAATGATCACAACCCCTGTCTTGCAGTGTTAATTTATGTGAACGTGACTAATACGAAGTCCATGCTAAGTAAATCCTTTTCAAACTGTGAAAAACATAAATTTATTTTTCTCTTTCTCCAGATATCCTATCATATGACATCTCAAAAGGAAAAGCTATTTCAAATAATCATTTATGGCAACAAAGCCAAAGTAAAGAATTTGACACCGGGTGTGGACTATGTATTTCACGTGAAGACAGTTAGAGGCAAAGATTACAGTGTTGTATCGGTAGTGAAAAAAGTGACTACAAGTAAGGAAACCTCATAAATATAGTCTTTCCTTTCTAATCATGTAATTCTTGAAAGTATTTTCGTTCTGCATAATTAAAGCTATTTTAAACATAAAGCCTGAACATTAAGGAAAAATAATGATCACAAGAATACAATTAAAAGAACTCTCCAAAACATGGAGTTTTTATATATCTAAGTTGGTTGGAAGTACATCAAGTCTTTTTTAAATAATCTGAAGACTTTTGTTGGTTCCCAGAAGAGTTGTTTATGTTATAATGAAGAATTTACTTTTATAAAATTTAGACACATGCTCCTGCTACAGATTCTTAAAAGTCCCTCAACCTGCTGAAAAATCTCTGCCCCAGAATGGGAAAATTGATCTCCCCTGGTCATCCAGGTGGGCAAATTGGCAAGCTGCGGCCACAGTGTAGCAAAGGGAAGATAAGAGAGGAAGCCCTATCCGGACCAATGGCATACAGAAGAGCAGTCACAAGCAACAAAAGTGAGCCAGGGACTGTCCCCTTCCCTGCTCAAGTTTTGCTGAGTGTCTTAGTCATCCAGTGCTGCTATAACAGAAGAAAAAAAAAACTGAAGCCAACATATATACATGTATCTCTGTATGTACATATCATGTATATTGGATAGAACATGTATGATATCTAAATATATATCATAATGATAAAGATACAACTCATTTTCTACTGAGCTAGAGTTTTGACAAGCAGAGCACTTCTATCTTCTCTTCCATGATGTTTGTAAATTTACTGTAAATCATTTTTGCAATGTCTTGGGGTAGCGTGGAGTGATAGTATTTGTTACCAACTATTGTGAAAGCTTGTGAGGTTTATAGGGTCCACTCTCATTTAGAGGAGAGTAAATGACAAATGAAGGAAAAATATCAGGGATACAGGAATATTAAGTACTTTGACATAACCAAGAAACCCCTATTTAAAAATGCCCTTATTGCTGGACCTTACTCCTCCCTCTCTAACTCATTTGTTTTGTTTCCCTTTCATTCAACATCTAGCTCTCTGCAAGTTGGTAGCTAACAAATCTGAGATTATGTTGTAGATATGTCTGGTCACAAGCATTCAGGAGGCCCAAGTATAAAAAAATGACTTTTTTGGTAGTGATTTATAATTAAGAGTAAGATATTTGGGAATTAGGGAGGATGTTATGGTGCCACTTAAATTGAAACCCACCTGTAATGTCCTATTTATTTTCAGAGTGGACCATGCAGGACATCATACATGAAAAAATTCATTGATTATTACATTCAGATTTGATTAATATTATTCATGTTTTGCTTAATTTTTATATAATATGCATGCAATTTTTATTTACATATAATTTATCTTTTTGATAGAACCATCTAGGATATGTGGCTTAACTTTAAAAGCTGTGAATACTACTTCTGCAAATTTAACGTGGAATCCAACAGAGACCAACTTCACTCATTACAAGATTGGTGTATCAAATAGAACATTTACAAAAGAGTATCTTATTTGGGGAGCTATGACTGAGCACACAGTTACAGATCTAACTCCTGGTGGAATATATAACATCACAGTTCAGAGAGTGAGAGGCAATGTTGAAGGCTCTGGCACAGTTATCAGGGTTGTTGCAGGTATGCAAATATTTTTTGATGTTTAAAAAGTTCACATTTATATTGCATATTGTACCATTCAAGGTAGAATTTCAATGAATTACAGAATTACAGTTTATGGAATATTTCAGGAATAAAAATATTAATCTTACTGGGATATTATGAGGATTAATGAGATGACACATAAAACGTAAATTGGGTGGAAGTATCTGGCATATGCTCAGTGCGCAATAAATGTAGCTAATGTTATGCTCACTTCCAATCAAATTAAAGGTCTAAAAAAGTGGAAAATTAGGTGGAAGATTTGAGAACCATCTATTCTCCTAAAAACATACTCTTTTTCTTTAAGGCCTTACTCTGTGATGTACACTGGGGATATACACGTGAGAAAACATAGTCATAAGATGTTCAGAGAGTAAATAGGGAATGTAAGTTTGGAGATACGTGTCGCACAAAACGGAGCAATAGATGAAGCAATGGGAGTATGCTCAAACTTACTCTGGTTTTACAGAGGAGGGAACGATAACTCCATGGCATAGATGGAGAAGGTTCTCTGATGCTCGTAATGTCTGAAAAAATATCAGGAGTTTGCGTATCAAACTGCGAGGGAGTGTGGAGTGTAGAGAAATGAGTACTCAGAGAGAAGGAACGGCTTATGCAAAATAATGGAGGTAAAAATGAACGTGACATATTTGTGGAACCTGGTTATTCATATTGCCACATTTTGTTGTCTTTTTATACATGAAGAGAATAGAATCCTGTTCTGAAAAATTTAAAGCATTGTTTCCTAATCCCAGTGAAGCTGTGAAGCCTATCAACACTTTAAATTCTTCAAAAGAGAGCACAATTTCAGCAATAACTCATGAGAATTACTCTTCAAGTAATCTCTAAGGTTGTGAATTTTACAAATGACAGATTCTAAAGACATTCATCATGTGGTGTTCCACATTGTACTGGTTTCCTACTGCTGCTGTAACAAATTACCACAAACTTAGTGACTTAAACAACACAAATTTGTTATCTCACAGTTGTATAGGTCGTTAGTCCAACTTGGGTCTCATCAGGCTAAAGTCAACGTGTTGGCAGGGCTGTGTTCCTTCCTTTCTGGAAGCCCTAGGGGAGACTTCCTTTCCTTGGCTGATCCGATTGTTGGCACAATTCAGTTCCTTTTGGTTGTATGGTTGAAGTCCACATTTCTTTGCTGGCTGTTGACTGAAGACCATTCCCAGTTTCTAGAAATTGCCATATCCCTTGCTTGTGGTCCTCTTCCTCCATCTTGAAAGCCAGAAAAATAAACCTTGTCCCACTCATGTTTCAAAATGCCCTCTTTTCTCTTTTTCTATTATATTTTTCTGACTCCTTCCAATTATTTTTATTTTTTTGATTAGCAAACTTTACCTCTGCTACTTTTAAGGGCATATTATATTTGATTAGGCCCATCTGGATTATGCAGGCTCATTTCCCTATTTTAAGACTCATAACCTTAATTTCATCTGCAAATTCACTTTTGCCATGTAATATAGCATATTCACAGAGTCCAGGGTTTAGGGTGTAGACAGCTTTGAAGGGCAGTTATTTTACCTGCTACCCACACTATTTTTATTCTAAGTGTGATGTGTATGTGGTAATGTCAAAAACAAACAAACAAAAAAAACCCAGTGAATTTAGAGTTCATAGAACAGCATTAATCCTGGATATAGCACTTATTAGCTGAGTACTACTGGGCAAGTGAGCTAATGTCTTTGGATATAAAGTTTCTGAGAAATTTGGATTAAATGGTCTCTGAGATTCTTTTTAGGTCCTAAACACTCTATTACATTTTGTACATTTTTATGCTATTTATGTAAGGTCCCTGGGTGTCACAGTTTGCAATTGACTACTAATTGAAAGGTTGGCAGTTCAAACCTACTCAGCAGTGGCATGGAAGAAGGGCCTGGTTATCTGCTTCCATAAAGATTGCGGCCAAGAAAATCCCATGGGGCTCAGTCATACTCTGTAATACACGAGGTTGCCATGAGTCAGAATTGACTTGATGGCAATAGGTTTGTTTTATGTTTTTTTTTCTTTTGTGTATTATTTATATAGCAATACTGTAGATCTTTGCCATTTCTAAAAAAGCACATGTTAAGTAATGTATTAAATGTATTAAATGTCTTTCTTCAGGTGGTCAAGTAAGGTACACAATAAAACACATTAAAATTGGGCTCAGTATAGAAGTCTTAGTCTGAGGCAGGGTTTATGAACCACAGCACTATTGACCTTTTGGGCTGGGTGATACCGTGCTGACCTGTGCATTGTAGGATGTTTAGCAGCACCCCTGGCCTCTCTCCACTAGACGCCAGTAGCATCCTCCTGGTGACACTTTTGATTGTGACAATTAAAATTTTTTCCAGAAATTGCCAAATGTCCTCTAGCTGGCAAAATCACCACTGCTGTACGGTATGTGCATAGGTACAAAGCGTTGGTCTCTGTGGATGGGTACCTGCCATACTTTTCCTGGATAGACAGATGCCAGCGGAATACACTGGGAGATGCTCTGGAGCTGCCCTGTCCCATATGCAGCAACTAGCAGCAGGCTGCTGTTGGGCCTTAAAATGTGACTAGTGCAAACTGAGATAGGCTATAAGTAAAATACACGCTGGATTTCAAAGAATTAGCATGAAAAAGAATGTTAACTATATCATTAATAATTTTTATATTGATTACATGTTGAAATGATCATTTTTCATATATTGAGTTAAATAAAATATTATATTAAGATAAATCTTCTCTATTTTAATTTGGCTACTAGAAAATTTAAAATAACATCTGTAGCTCACAGTTTTATTGGACAGGGATGCTTTAGAGGCTCCTTTAAGACACATTAGCAAATTTAAGGCTCAGAAATCTTGGAATAAACTTGCTTAACTTAAAAAAAAAAAACTTATTTGGCAAATTGGTTTGATCACAAACTTCTATGAAACTCTCAACCTATGGGGTTCTGAGGATTAACTTTTGGAAAATTCAGGTCTATAGCAAGTGTCAAGTTAAAACTAGGCTTCTTTTGCTTGTGCTATTTAAGGTAAATATGATGTGACAGTTTTTTTCTTAAAACTACAAACATATCCCCTTCACAATCTGATTTTTATTGGTGAGTAAAAATTAGGTGGAGAGCACTCTTTTTGTTTTATATTTGCCTACTTTATGAGATTAAATTCGATGGAGTACAAATTACGTATTAGTTACGGACTCTGCTTACAAGCCGTTGAATCTTACAGGAAACTGTGTTGCTCAATAATGACTTAAGCATTGCTCCATCTTTACCACTTTCTTCTGAGAGCAGGCCTCCCTCTCCTCTGCCCTGACTACCACGATATGGTACTAACTGCCATGCCTGCTGCCATTATTGCCTCCCACCAATATATTTACCGTGATTCAGAATGATCTTTTAAAATAAAAAATAAAACAAACCTGTTGCTATCAAGCTGATTTTGACTCCCAGTGACCCTATAGGACAGAGTAGAACTGCAGTGCTTGGTGGATTCGAGCAGCCAACCTTTTGGTTAGCAGCCGTAGCTCTTAACCACTACACCACCAGGGTTCCATTTAAAAAATACAAGTTAGATTATTTTTTTGCCTAATATTCTTCAGTGGCTTCCTATTGCATTTAGGATAGTAACATCTAAAATCTTTTTATGGCCCTTCTCTCTCTTTCTCATTCTATCCTAGAACCTCAGTCTGGTTTTCCTCAGTTCCTCCAAATTCTTTCCATTTCCAGGCTTCCATCCACTCTGCTTTAAAGGTCTTTGCCAAACTCTCCGTGAGCTTCTTTCTGCTCATCCCTTCATGCCTTGTTTTAAGTGTCATTTTCTCAGAAAGGTCTTCCCACTTGATCAGATTGGCAACTTTCCAGACAAATATATTCTTCCTCCCCTTGGTAAGACACACTTCTTCCCTAGCCAGGAGTCCTGCAGTGTGTAATTTTAAACCCCAGTCTAGGAAAACACATCCCATATTCACCACCATCCTGATAACCAGCCCTTCACCTCTTACATCTTCGTTCATTTTTCAGTCTCAATCCAGGTCTTTTTTAGTTTCTTGCCTAAGACTTCATACGCAACCCCACCCAGTGCCGTTGAGTCGATTCCGACTCATAGCGACCCTATAGGACAATCATAGATAATAGTTAATTCCCTAGACCCCTCAAAAATAATATTAGCTCTCACATAAGCCAGTAAGTATGAGTACTAATTGACTGAACTCGTCAATCATAGTAGGCTTTTGTCTATTTTAATGTGGGCTGGTGCGGAGATTCAAGCTATTTTCTCTGAAGCTTGAGAATACAGAGGACACAGATCTATGTACAGAATAATTTAAGAGAAGCACCCAAAGCCTATGTGCCGCAAAATAATTTTACCCATCACTGAGTGTGTATTTCTCTGATCTTTCACCTTGGATTTATAATACTTGTAAAGAGTTATTAGAAAACTTCAGTACTTACTACATGGACAATTGGGCAATGATGCCAAGAGAATATTTCTATCTTTGAGGATACTGGGGTAGAAACAAATCAGTTGAAATCAGTTTAGGGTGCTGGGTAGAAGATTATATTATAAACATTACAGGAACCCTCAAAGGAGATAAAACACACACACACACGCACACACACACACACTTTAAAATTACTCTCCCCGACGAATACCAAGAATTTGACCTGTTATTTAAGATTTATTTTTTATGCAATATACCCTATCAGTTTTGTTAGGAAATGTATTTTTTTTTAATATGTCCATTTTCAGATGATCCCTGTTAATGGGGTTTTAAAATGATAAATGGGGTTTAATGATTAATTCCAGACTCCTTTCTTTTGGAAATAGGCCTGTGTCAGGTATGTTTTTCACATGCTTTTGGTTCCACAATATCTCTTCCTCCCCCTATACTGTTTGTCTGGAATCTGAGCTAAAGATAAGGCAGAGTGAAAACCTGAGTCATTCACAACTGATCATAAGAACTTTATGTGGAAGACTCCCTTCAAGGAGGTACAGACCGCATTAAAAAAACCAAAACAAAACATTGAAAACAGTGGAAGCAAAGGTTGAAAAATTTGGTCGAAATGGCTAGGACAATTGGTAATTAGCGTTTAAAAACTGTCACATTTCATTTTTAATATGAAAACTTATCTTTTCTAGTAAATGAATGCCTAACTGAATATTCATCAGGAATGCTCACTGTTTAAAAAATTTAACAGATTTTGGCTATTCTGTACTTTTTTCTAATTACCTTCTTTTGTTTGGTAAATATCTAGGTAATCAGGTAAATAATTTGTATTTAAAGATGATTCAGTTCTTCAACTAGAGCATAGGCTTTCAAAAGCAATTTGGTCAACCAACAGATTTTAGCAGATGAGGAATATCCTAGAAACAGGTACATAAAATGTATGTTATTTCTGGTAATCATACTAAGTACAAAGCTAAGTATTGGTAAAGATGTGCATACCTAACACCTAGGTATGGTTACAGATAATTTATAAGACTGAATGCTTTCTAACAATGCAGTTCTTTTGAAACTTGATCCTTAGAGTATGGATTTTCATTTTTTCTTTGAAATGTTAGATGAATAATTCTATTTAAAAACTCTATTTTCATGTATTAGAACCGGAAAAACCTGGGAGGCTGAAAGCCTTCAATATTTCTGCACATTCCTTTTCTCTGCACTGGAGCCTGCACTCTGGCCATGTGGAAAGGTATCATGTGGATCTTGTTCCTGACAGTGGCTTTGTTACTGTCAGAGATCTTGGAGGTGGAGAGTATCAGGTATAGCTTTCATTATAGAACTTGCCAAGCCAACTTGTATTTGTACTGGGTCCTAATAGGAAAGTTCTCTATGAAACCCATCCACCCTGAAAAGCTATTCCTTTATTGGTGTTTTAAAGCATAAGATGAAGACAAAAACATTGATGACGAATTGATGAGTGTAAGTTTCAGCATCAGTGGACTGTTACCTTAGCAACGGCTATGCCTTTTTTTTTTTCACATCTACTCTGAACCTAGAGCCAGTCATCCAAGTGTTCATGAATAGTTTAACAAAGAAAGGGCAGAGCTATTGAGTAATCCGGACTCATTAATTGTGTACTTGCCAGGAGGATCTGTCTTTAAATCATTAATGCAGGCAACATTTCTCTCTAGAGCCATCAATGTGATTCTACTGCCTGAAAAATGTAATAATGATGGATTTTCTTATTATTTTTCTTTTACTTTTTATTGGAACTTCAGAGACACAGGTATTTCATTTACACTCTTGAAAGTAAGGGCTAAGCAATGGGCTATACATTTCTTAAGACTGTTAAATAGTTGTTTCTTATGGAAATGAGCTAGATTAGATAGAAATACTGATTTAATCTTCAGTAAACCGTGTTTTATAATTATATTGCATATTATTTGTTAAATCAACTCAGTGGCAACAGGTTTGGTTTTTTTTTGTTAAATAGTTATGTGATATAACAAATTTATATTTTACAATACCGTGGAAGTTTACTGTGATATTTTAAACAGTACAGAGTTATATAGTGGAGTGTTACTTTATTATTTTTGAGAGTGGTAGATTTGTTCTTTATCTTTTTTGCTTTCCAGAAAGAAGTTTAACACAATTATTACTTTTTGGTGTTCTAGGTTGATGTTTCCAATGCTATTCCTGGTACAAGGTACGATATAACCATCTCTTCAGTTTCTGCTACAACATACGGTGCACCTGTTAGCAGAACAGTGGTAACAAATGTAACGAGTGAGTATATGTTTTAAATTACTTTTTAAATGAAATATTTGTAGTTATTGTAATTTAATGGGTGGAAATACTTATGGGAAATATGGGTATTATATGTATGAAACACAGTTTAGAGTAATTAAGGCCAAATGGAAACTTCAGAAAGTGATCTGTTTAGAATCTCCTTTCTTCTGGTTCTTTAACTTCCTTTATTTTGAAAGAGCAAATAGAATTACACGATTCTTGTTGTGAAATGTATCAGAGAGACTATTCATGTTAACATTTAAATAATACAGGACCCTGAAAATATTAAACTCACTACACTTGCTCGGAGAGAATTTGTTTGTAATGCTGTTTCTTGCTTTCTTAGTTTTGCGTATTTCTCTTAAAAATGATTTGGCATCAAAGTATATTTGGTATGTAGTATTTAATTTTTTTTTTTTATTTAATAGCATTCCATTTTTTACATTCTTATAAAAGAATGTTTCTGGTATTCCCCAAAGCACATTTAATCTCTTTTTTTAAGTAGAGCTGTAGGGAGGAAAACCTCACATTAAGAGACCATTAGTCTTTGGAACTTCAAAAGTCTACATCTGAAGATAGTTTTCTTACATATTACTGTGGAAATACAAGTTTTTGAACTTTTAACAAAAAAAGTTTGTTTTTATAGTACCAGGGCCTCCAGTCTTCCTAGCAGGGGAAAGAGTTGGATCTGCTGGCATTCTTCTCTCTTGGAATACACCACCTAACCCAAATGGAAGGATTGTATCTTACGTTGTTAAATATAAGGAAGTTTGTCCATGGATGCAAACAGTGTATACACAAGCTAGAACAAAGCCAGACAGTCTGGAAGTTCTTCTTACCAACCTTAATCCTGGAACAACATATGAAATCAAGGTAATTACTTAGTGTTAAAATATTTCATCCATCTTAAAAGTAAAGAAGCCTTCTCACCTTGCCAAACCTTTACAGCTGAATGTGGCAGTGACGGAGGAATGATAATCTGAGTCATGGCCGCACTCCCACCAAGACTTTTAAAACTTGATCAAAAGTTCTAACCTATTTTCATTGCAATTTTTATGTATGTTTATATAATTTATTTTAAAAAGCATTAGCTTAATGACTTTTTAGAAAAGTAAATTAAGTTTAAATTAAAAAAGGTTTAAGCTTTGTAAGTGAAAACATTCTACTTTTTGATTAAACTGAAAATTAGCTCTTTTTCTTTTAACCCTGTTGTATTTGCATGCCTGTTACTGGAATTTTAGATAATACTTTGGAAGTATCTAAAAACCCAGTTTCTCTAAGAAAGATGAATTTATTTCTGTTCAACAAATATTTCTTGAGCACGTACTAGGTCTTTAGTGTTATAAACATTTTAGTCCTTTACATTCTTACATAGGTAAAATTTTATAACATCTTGTTTGAATATTAAATAAAGAGGCACTTAAAAAAACAATCCTAAACTAATAAGGCCATATAAATGTATATACAATTAAGGAATATCTGTGGCATCTCCTCATTCGCTAGAAAAAGACAGCGTGTTTGGTAAAGAAGAGGTTCAGTGAAAACGAAGGGAAACCCTCTATGAGATGGGTTGATACAATAGCTGCAACAATGAGCTCAGACAGACCAACAATCGTGAGGATTATACAGGACTGATCAGAATTTTGTGCTGTTATACACATTTTTTTTTTTTTTTTATACACAAAGTCGCTATGAGTTGGAACCAACTCTATGGCCCCTAACAACAACAGGGGATAATAAAGAATACAGATGTTATCTTTTGCCACTACATATTTTCAACATCACATCAATATTTTCTTTGAACCTTGAAGAGAGCTGAATATAGAGAAAAAAACCTTTAAAAATCTGTGTACATAGGCGTTCATACAAAACTGAAATGGCCTTCTAGAAAGTAAGAAGAACTGGGAAAGACTTTGCTAGTGAGTTTTTCCTTCCTGCAGATATGGCTATTTGCTAAAACAAAGAACACAATCAAAACTGGAGAGCATATGCCAATAGTAGGTGTTCCCCAAAAGAAAAAAGAAACTTTAACTTTGCAGAGGTCAAGGGCAAAGATTTGTGATGGCCATTTCATTGCAGAAACACGGCTTAAAGAGTAGGCAACATTTTCCTAACTTGAACTTATCTGAAAATTACGTGGTTCAGATATTTTATACTAACATGCACATATTCAGTTTAACTTCCATGGTAAAATATGCCATTAGGGAATAAAAAAAAAGTTTAAAATTTAATCTGATGTAAGAGCCATTGCTGATAGGAAGATGATTTAGCTAACCTAGTTCTGCTTAGATCTCTATGGAGTTTGAAATTTTGTCCATTGAGTTCTCTTATTTCAGGCCTATAGGGAAGCCTCTACTCCCCTTTTTATCCCACACTTTATAAATCGTTGTTGTAATCTTTGCTTTGTTCAAATGCATGTTAGCCGCCACAGATTTTCAAGGGGTATTTGGCATGGTGCCTTTGATATCTTCAGTATAAGTAACACTTCGGGAAAATGCTGCTAATTACATGTTATTTCATTTAGCACCTCAGTGCTATGGTTTAGATACATTATTATTCCTATTTTAAAGACAAGGAAAATGTGGCTTGGAACAGTTGTGCCCAAAGCCACTCGTCTGGAAACTGGTAGAGCTGCAACTTAAACATAGTCTGACTCCATTCATGGCACTTGCAACAGCTTAAGATTCTTAACTGTGACTTATTACAGTGTTAAGGCCTAACCCTGCCTTAACCTTTCTACCAGTGGGGTATCACCACATTCTTTTATCATTCTTGGACTAGATGCCCTCTAAGCTTCTTCCAAAGCTAAAAGTCTAGATTTCATTAATACAGATTTATTGAACACCGTCATTCTACTGAGCTACCATTGGTTTAGCACCACTGGTAGGCGAGGTCAGAATAAGGAAAATGTGGGAGGGTACATGGGTGGAGAGCATTATGAGAAGGTTTAGCAAATACAGAGGATGTCATCAGAAGCTTGGATGAGGGTAGGGTGGTAAAGATATTTTTCAGGAAAATGAGTCTTAGGTAGTAAGCCTGGCTATTGATTGGTAAGAAGTTAACTTATAGAATGAATTGACAAAGACAGTCTGTTTTTGATAATTCTGTAGTAATACCAAGACTAAGACAACCTCATATTTTTGTTCAGATACACTCCAGAGTCCTGAGAGCTCCATTTGTTTTTCTGAGAATATCTGCCATCCAAACACCAGGCCCCTTCTGCAAGATGACTCTAATGTTTCATTTGTTTATATGGCTGTGTCTTTTGTTTTGTGATCCTTGAGCATAGGCTCATATTCCCAGATTTTTCACATAGCCTATTTTTATAAGTTTTTTATAAACCAAGAGATTTTGCAAATACATGTTTGCCAAATGAATTAACTAATTTATCTAGTTTTTACAGAAATTACCCACTCTTTCAAGTGGCCGCAACACTTGTATGTTTCTCCTATTTCCATCTCTACATTCCACTTCCTCTTATTTTTTTTCATTTCCCCTTCTTTCTGTGTTCAAGAGCTAGAACCCAGCTCAAAGGGAGGGATCCCTCTGTATTTGTTTAGTGTGATTGGGGTTCTATATTGGCAATACTGCTCTCTGAGCAAGACATGCTAAATAGAAGGAGACAAAGGAAGGAATTACATAACCACACTCTTTCATCTGTTTGACTGTTGGCTAAGAAAAGAATATCAGAAATGTTTTTTAAATATGGAGTGAGAGGAGAGCCACAGAATAGTGGGAAACCTATAGAAAGTTGACTAAAACTCAGAAAGACTTGACACTTTACCACAACTATTCAATGACAGTGAGCCCTGGTGGTGCAGTGGTTAAGCATTCAGCTGCTAACCGAAAAAAGTTCCATACTTCAAATCCACAAGCTGCTCCTTGGAAACCCTATGTGGCAGTTCTACTCTGTTCTATAGGGTTTGTGTGAGTCAGAATCAACTAGACAGCAACAGGTTTGGTTTTTGGTTATTATTCAATGATAGAACTAGAAATAGAAACTTGACCTCCTGATTGCTCTATCTGCTACTTCCATTTACAATTACTTGATGTCTGGAGAATTTTTTTTTTTTTTTTTTAACAGGTAAGGACTTCCATGATCCTGAAACCATTGTACACATTGCACCTTCCATTATTCCAATGCTAGACTTTGGGACAGTTTTGGGGATTTTTGTCCATATTCTCAAGAATAACATTCTAATAGGAGACACAGTCATGACATTTCACTTTCCTCAAATTTATTGTTGCAGAAATACAGCTGTCACATTTCTGACTTGTCTTTCTCTCTAGACTGCCCTCTTTCTCCTCCCCTCTCAAATCTCAGTTGTCATTGAGAGCCCAATTCCCAAGGATCCATTGCTCTCACTTGTGACACTCTCTCTGCTATTCTAGTATATTTGACTAAACTATTCTAGTCAAAAATAATTTTTCCATCTTTTCAATAACTTATTCCGAATTATTAATTAGACCTCCATACCGTTTTTAAAAACAGTTTTCCTAAGTATTTATTTACCTGATTAAATTGTAAACTCTGAAGTCAGATACCATATTCATGGTCTCTTGTATTCGTTACAAAATAATTATAATTTCTTAAACACAGGGGTAGATGTAGTAGAAGCAGGTTGAACTTTGGAAATAAGCACAACTTCAAATGAATTCTGGTTCTACCATTTATTCCTGTGCGATGCGGGTCAAGTTACTTAACCTCTCAACTACTTTTATCATCTGTAAAATATTGATAATAATATATCATATTATGGTTCTATGGAGAAATAGAGATGTTTAAAAGCCCTAGATGATTATTTGGTGCACAGAAGTTCCCCACAGAACAGTTGTTATTACTGTGAATAGACTATAAATATTTGGTTAGGAATCTGCAGAATCTGTTGAATTAAACTACGCTGCAAATACTTTAGAGGAAATACTACACCTTCTATCTTGGGTATATTGTAGAAACTTGGGGGAAAAAGTATCTTTGGCAGATGCCAAAACCTTGAAACAAGTCAAAATTTTATTATTTCGGATTCTATTTAGAGATTAAAGAGTTTGACCATAATCCTTTTTATTTTTATTTTTTATTCCAGGTTGCTGCTGAAAATAGTGCTGGCGTTGGAATATTTAGTGACGCATTTCTTTTTCAAACTGCAGAAAGTGGTAATTTTCCTAAATCATTTAATTCTAAATTAATTTAGTTGTGAGGTTTTGTCAGTTAAAATAAATAGGTGTATAAACACAATCTGATGTTAAATTTTTAAAATTCTCAAGAGCATGGCGGCTCAATTGTTTTTAGAGCCTTTTTAGATGGTTAAATTATTCATTAAAATATTTACTGTTCTTTCTTGCTATAAGAGTAGCAAGAATTATTTTAGAAAAATTTGAAAAAACAAGAATAAGAAATAAAAATACACAATAAAAATTGTACATGGCCTAATTATGAAAAAATAAAATAAACCTGTTACTATTTTGGTGCATTTCTGCCTGCTCTTTTGTTGCTGCTGTAGCTCATTAATGTATGCCTATGTATGGAAACCCTGGTGGCGTAGTGGTTAAGTGCTATGGCTGCTAACCAAAAGATCAGCAGTTCGAATCCGCCAGGCGCTCCTTGGAAACTCTATAGGGCAGTTCTACTCTGTCCTATAGGGTCGCTATGAGTTGGAGTTGACTCGACGGCAGTGGAGTTTTTTTTGGGTTGTGTGACTATATATTAATGATGGGCTTGTGCCGTGTACAACAGTTTATATCCTGTCTTTTCATTTCATCCCCTAAAATCAAATTATAAGCATTTTTATGACATTAGAAAAACTCAAAAACCCATTGCTGTTCAGTTGGTTCTGACTCATACTGACCCTATAGGACAGAGTAGAACTGCCCCATACAGTTTCCAAGGAGTGCCTGGTGGATTCGAACTGCCCACCTTTTGGTTAGCAGCCATAGACGTTTAGATATATGGGATCTTAATGGTCATCATATTTTTCTATAACACATAATTATTCCCAAAGGAATTTAAAGCACCTCCATTCTTCTGGCGGCCAAGAGGAAAAATCTTGATGTCATTCTTGACTCTTCTCTCTCACAGTCCACGTGTAGTATGTTAGCAAATAGCTCTAGGACTATCATCAAAATGTATCCCAAGTTGCACCACTTCTTATCGCCTCCATTGCTAATCGCTCTATCCAAATTATTATTATTTCTCGGCTAAATATTGAAAAACTCTCCTTATTGGTCTCCCTGTTTCTAACTTGCCTGCCTACAGCTTACTGTACCTACAAGAGCCATATCTCTTTTTGAAACATAAGTCAGACTGTGTCCCCTCTCTCTAGCCAACATGGCTCCTATCTCAATTAGAAAATACCGAGTACTTTGCGTATTTACAGCACCCTATTAAAAAAAAAAATGCTCTTGCTCTTCTCTGACTTTCTGCCTTACCATTCTCCCTTCCTTCTGCTCCAGCAACCTCAGGACCTTTACACTGGCTGTTCCATCTGCCTGTAATGTTCTTTCAATATCTATCCATAAGACCTCCTCCTTCGCTTAATTCAGGTCTCAGCAACTAAAATGGCTTCTACCATCTCCTGCCCCCTTTTTTTTCCAACTCATTTTGCTTTTCTTCATTGAATTTATCTCCAGCCTGACATATTACACATTTACTTGGTTATTATTTATTGTATATATTAGCCTAGTAAAACATAAACTTCATGATAAAAAAATAAGTTGTTAATAGAGGTGCTTTTATTTTTTTAATTTTGTTGTTTTCTGTAGCAAAAAGTTAGAACCAATAAATAGAAAAATAGTTAAATAAATAATGACATCTCCATTTAACAACAAATACATACTACGGGGCTTATATTTTAGTGGTATAAGATAAACAAATAAGTGAATTAATAAGTAATATGTCAGGTTGGTGGTAAGTGCTATGAAAACAATTTCAATAATTTTATGCAATTGTAAATGGTCTACATATTTAAAGATAAAACTTTTCTAGTGGTCACTGCTGAAGAGATACATTGACATGGACCCTGTGTACTTCGAGATGATGATTCAATGCTTAGTATTTTAAAAAATGGAAAAAGCTTTCTGTCCAACTTCTATTTGAAACTGCATCTAGAAAAGCATGTGAAAAAATGCTGTATTTCAAAGACGGAATTAGGACAGAATGCTGGGTTTGAGAGTCTGGAGTTTTGTTTAAAATTAAAAATGAAAGATTCATGAGGTCTAACTTACTCCTATAGCGCTATGAGTCGGAATCGAATCGAGGGCACTGGGTTTGATTTTAACTTACTCCTGCTGATTTTAATCATAATGACTTTCAGATTATTAGAACTAAAAATCAAGTGGGAAAATGATTATTTTACGATTAAATATTCACTGGGATATAAAAGAAAAAAAATTATCCCTGAAGTTTCAAGTTTTAAGATGAATAATTGGGGTTATTTTTGAACGGCATAACATAGTTTTGTTTATTTTGTTGTGGTAGCCATCTTGGTCTAACTTTTGATAAAGCATTGTACTTGCCGATTATAATTTCAGCTTGATAGTGTTTTGTTTTTTATATATTTTATACTTGTATTTACTGACAATTTCTAGAGATATTAGCTCTCCTGTTGACAAATAACAATGGGGGAAACTAGAGAAACTCTAGAATACAATGAAAATAATTCTGGAACAGGAGTCTTAGTCTGTTTCTGACTTGCCATGTGTTCTTGGGCAAGTTGCATAATCTCCCTTGTCCTATTGTTTATTTATTTATTTTTTTAATTTAAAGAGGTTCAATTAGATCAGTGACTCTCAATCTTTTTTTTTCCCCTACCACCTACCCTTTTAGTTATTTATGCTCCATAGAAACCAAATTTAAGAACGATTTCTGTGGAATCAATAAACTGCATTTATTATTATATCAGAAGTAATTTCTTTTCCTATGAATAAATATACTCCTAAGGAAAGTATACAGGATAATAAATGATACCATACTGAGCTGATATTGTTCCAGCCACAAAAAAAAAAGCTCAAAATTTTAACTTCCCATGCAGCCTTATTTTAAGTAAATGTAAAGTCTATTTTACCCTTTAAATTATTAGAACTATCTCTTGCACATCCATTTCTAACTTTATGGTTCCTTAAAAATGCAAGAGAATAATTTTGGAAATCTCTGAGTAGTTTTATAAAGTTCTCTTTAGCTCAAAAAAAAAAAAATGCATGCTTTGTATAGTGTACACTTTGAAAAGTTGTGGGTATTTCCACACACTTGTGTATCTATGTGTGTCACTACTATAGACGTGTCCTCAATGTGTGTGCTAAGACACCTGCCTGAAAGATGAAATTACTTTATAAAAAGAACATTTTGGTACTTCAGGATCAAATCTTTACTTGAGTCAAGATAGATAAGTTGATTCTTTAAAAAAAAAATCAAGAGGTAATGGGATTCTGGTGCGTAAGAGTCCATAGGTAAAAACTACCCAGTGCCTTCTAGAAAATTTTAAATATGGAAAGACCACATAAAAGGGGCAGAGTTAGTCTTCAAAAACAATGAAGTCACAAAAAGAAAACACATACACAGACACATGCTTTTATCAAAACAAAAGTAATTCAAAATAGGTTAATAAAAATCCTCTTTTTTTTCCAGTAAATGTTGTTTAACATATTTAGTTGATTTCTATCTAATGTTTATGGCCTACTTTTCTAATTTTTTTATATCATGCGTTATAATTTAATAAAGTCTTACCTGTACCAGTATCCACTGCCATCAAGTCAATTCTGACTCATAGCGACCCTACAAGACAGAGTAGAACTGCCCCATGGGGTTTCCAAGGAGCGGCTGATGGATTTGAACTGACGACCTTTTGATTTGCAGCCGAGCTCTTAACCAATGCACCACCAGGGGTCCATTAATAAAGGCTTAGTTACCTTATAAATTCCAAATTTCTCTGCACTTGAGTAGTCCCATATGACTACTAAGGCCCATTGGGATATCTGTCAGCTTGTCTAAAATTTACTGTTGATATATTAATATTTCAAGCATACTTATAAAAATTTGCATACACAAATGAGAAATTTAAAAGGATGATTATGATTCATGACATAAGGTTTAATTCTTATAATTCCATATCATCATATATATTAAACAAGATTTTTCTTTTATGCTATTATATTTTTATATTAGCATATTTAATATTTTATGGTATTATATTTTTATCCACCCATAAAAAATTCCCATGTTAAACCTTTAATATTAGAAAATAATTGTTTGTCATTGTCCTTCTTAAAATGTAATTAACTCCATTGACAGATTTTCTTTGGAAAAAATATTATTCCATCCATTATTAATGGTTAATCATTCCCCAATTTTTTTTTTTTTTGCATTAAAATGCATCTGGCCTGATGTTTCTTATTCCTACCGTCTACCTCGTATCCTTCACATACCCCCCTCTTTCCAAGGACCTAACAATTCTACAATTACTATAGCTTTCACTTACAAGTCATGTTTTGATATTCTTCTTACAGTTGCCCTTAAACTCTAGTTATTTGGCCTCTTAATTTTAGATAACTTTACTATCACTTATTGTTTTACCCTAAACATATTTCCTGTTTTATTTCAATAATGACTTGTCATGCCTGTCCTATATTCATATTCTAAAGGATTTTTCTCAGTTATTCTACTTTATTGGTTTTCTAAATACCTTGAAATTAATGGACACGAGTGTCCTTCAGTCTGTCTGCATGTTGATCTCATTCTAACTAAATAAGCACGCAAATTGTGTTTTAACATATTTACTAATTGATAGCAAAGTATCACACAATTCTGAAGAAGGTTGATTTTGAGGACGTATAAAAACTGAAAACATAATAACCACTAACGGTGGGTGCCACTGGATGCTAGGCAATAGGTATTTACAGGCATTCCAGAAATGTGCTTTTTGGTGCAAATGCTTGGATAATTGTTTCTTTTTTTTTTTTTTTTTACTTTTTTCATTACCTAAGATTTTAATCTATATAATTCTGAAATATTTCAGGTCATAAGAAATTTATTATTCAAACTTGTTTGTATAGTCACAATCATTGATAGATTTTTTTTTTTATTTATTTGGAATGTTTTCATCAGTTTATATATTGATCCAGTAATCCTGAAGTAAATTGCATTTGTCTCTTAAATACGACTTGATGACTTAAATTTCCAGTTCTTTATTTTAAGCAAAAGTCAGTTAAATATACTTTGAAAAGACACTCTCAAGTAGATTTTATCCAATGTATTGCATATTTAATTTCAGATAACACCAAAGTTATATAAATGTCAGTCTAAGTTTAATAACAGTGTTATTTTCTTCTCCCTCAATCCCTCTCACTCCCACAGCTCCAGGAAAAGTTGTGAATCTCACAGTTGAGGCCTTCAATTATTCAGCAGTAAACCTGAGTTGGTATTTACCTCATCAACCAAATGGAAAAATTACTAGCTTCAAGATTAGTGTGAAGCATGCCAGAAGTGGGATAGTAGTAAAAGATGTCACAATCAGAGTAGAAGACATTTTGACTGGGAAGTTGCCTGAGTGTAATGTAAGTATCATGGAATACTCTTTACGTCTCAAAGATTTTAGGTGAACTTATATCTTGAAGTTTCCAGTATCAACGTACCATATATTTTAGCAAACTGATTATTAGCTATTGAATTACTTATAGTATTAGGTTCCATCACCCATCTGTCATATTGTCATACTGTGGTGTCTTGAGTGCTGTTACGATGTTGGAAGCTATGCTATTGGTATTTCACATACCATCAGGGTCACCTATGGTGGATAGGTTTTAGTGAAACTTCCATACTAAGACAGACTAGGAAGAAAGGCCTGGCTATCTACTTCCAAAAATTAGCCAGTGAAAACCCTGTAGATCACAGAGTATTGTCTGAGACTTTGACTTACTTACTTTGGAAGTATCATCAGGAGGGATTGATTGCTGGAGATAAAGTAGAGGACAGGTGAAGGCTAGGGAAACCCTCAGTGAGATGGATGGACGCATGGTCACAACAGGGCACTCAAACACACCAACGATCATGAAGATTGTGCAGGATTGAGCAATGGTTTGTTCTGTTTCTCATGGGGTCACCATGAGTAAGAGCTGATTCAGCTTCAACTAACAGCAAGTATTACGTTATAGTCTCACAAATGGCTATATTCAGGGTAGAATAAAACAGCGGTTTAGGAATTCCAGAGTGAGGGGTTAAAATCACTTAGGGCGCTCTGGAAATGATTCATAAAAGATGCTTTATTCCTGATGGAGGATACTCTAAAAAGTCCTAAGGCAAAAAATTGTAGGTTATAAATGGAGAAAAGGTAATACTTCCTTGTCACAGGAGGTGCGGGTACATGTAGGGAAATGGCACAATGGTTAAGAGCTGGGCTGCTAACCAGAAGGTTGGCAGTTTGAATCCACCAGCAACTCCTTGGAAAACCCTATGGGGCAGTTCTACTGTGTCCTGTAGAGTCGCTATGAGTCGGAACCCACTCGACAGCACATAACAACGACAACGGGTTTGCAAAGGTAGATTGCATTGCTGTCCATTGAGGGGAAGCCATTGAAAGGCTTATGATAAGGTTTTTAAAAGTCATTTTTGTCATCTTTGTTGCATTAATGATTGAGAATCAAACACAATTACTTTTGCTTTAAATGCTTTAATTTATGAAAGTCTCAAAATCCTCTTTTTCAGATTAGGATACATTTCTAGTACACACATCACTTGTACTATTGGCTTTCTCTTTTGGGTACTTAAGAGGAAAAAAATAGTAATAGTAGGAAAATGATCTATGCTTGAAACTTCACAGAAGTGAAAATATGTCATTTATTTGGTGATTGCCCTTGATTACATTAATATTTTAAAATTCTTAGTTTGATGATTTTGCTGTATTTTACCTTTATTCTAAGCCACTTGAAATCCTCTTCATAAATGAAATTGATGTATAAAGAATGAAATAAAATATTCTCTCTAAAATTGAAGATATAAGTGGCTATAATTAACATCTAACAGAATTGTCTATAATTTGAATAGGTAAATTAATCTGTTAAAATCTTACACCAATTAAATATATATGTATATATACTCAAGAATCATATTTATAGTATAAAGGAGACAGAAATTAATTATATTTCTCATGCTCACTAATAGATACCACATTATTTTTCCATTAATATTTTTTCATTCTCTAGGAAAATAGTGAATCTTTTTTATGGAGTACAACCAGCCCTTCTCCAACCCTTAGTAGAGTTACGTCTCCATCACGTACCACGTATTCATCGAGCACATTGACACGGAGTACGATAAGCTCTGTGTGGAAAGAGCCTATCAGTTTTCTAGTGACACAGTTAAGACCTTATACAACATATCTTTTTGAAGTGTCAGCTGTCACAACTGAAGCAGGTTATATTGACAGTACAATTGTCAGAACACCAGAATCAGGTATGGTTTCATTTTTTTGTTAGGGAAAAATTATTTGTAGAATAATCTTTCACCATTTCCATATAGATTTTTGTTTAACCTTCCTTCCCTTTCAAAAATTCTTTTTTTGTTTTTCTAATTACAGATAATAGGCAGGCCATCTGCAGCATCTTCGAATTCCTGTACTTTTTTTCAGTACTAAAATAAGCATCTGAAAGATGGGAAGATTTGAAAGAAAGGATTCTTGATCTAATAACCATAATTCTAAGATCAGATTTTATTTTTCTATGATCTCAGCCCTTTCATAATCATCTCTGTCCTTCTACATATTTCATAGTCATACCCTTCTCTCATTGATATTGCTGTTAGCAAATGTGGAGAATTATTGTGTGATTAATGTTTAGTAAAACAATAAACCATATGCCTACTTATAGACTCTTTTAACTGCCATTTTTTCATCTGACCAATGGCGATAGTATCTTTTTCAGGAGGCTGCTGTTGGATTAAATGAGCATAATTAGATATGATCATTATTATTACTGGGTTCTATGAGTACGTATTTCTAGGTTTGGTTATTTATATATTTTATTATGGTGTTATGTCAATATGGAAGCCCTGGTGGCGTTGTGGTTAAGTGCAATGGCTGCTAACTAAAAAAAAAACGTTGGCAGTTTGAATCCACCAGGCACTCCTTGGAAACTCTATGGGGCAGTTCTACTCTGTTCTATGAGTCAGAATTGACTCGACGGCAGTGAGTTTGTTTTTATGTCAGTAAACATACAAATTATATATATCAGGTGTTTGGTTGTGATTGGTAGTTTTTGAGGCTCCCAGAAATTATAATTGGTAAAGTAATTTTTCTAATGACATAGTTGTCATTACATTACATATTTGTTTAATATTTATTTTCTTGATTTAAATAACCATCTTTGAATCATACTATTTCCTTCCTTCATATTTGTTACTTCTTATATTTTTTATACAGTAAATATAGAGGGTTATCCAAGGTCAAATTTGGTAGGGGGGGAAAAAAAACCAAAAACCAATATGTGGAATTGTTTCAATTAAATAATTAAATTTCATTTTTAAAAATGTAGAAGCATCTATTAAAATTAGACTATAACTAATTCTTTTTATATGTTACTAATGTTATATTAGAATCTCCTAACTGGGTTATGTTTCCTCTCAGGAAAAAAATATAAATATTGATACAAAAAGTAAAGATAATTGTCAGTAGGTCCTGAGGATTGTTTTATATCCCTGACTCTTTCACCTTTGTCTACCAGAGGGAAAGTGTTTATAAAGCCATATAGCCAGACCTTGTTAAAATCTATACATGAAAAAATATACACAGGTATAAATGTTTTAGATAAGTGTAACTGTACAGCGAACTATATAACAATGATGTTTGCATTGTACAATCATGTACGACATTAAATAAATTCAGTTATTGTTCTAAGTTGGAAGCTCACCTGATGATCCAGTATATCTTATTCAAATTCTTCAGTTACATTCTGTTTTTCCTTTATTGAGTTTAAAAAGTCTTTGCTGTTCTGTTAGTATGATATTTTACTGTTTCTAACTTTGTGTTTTATTATGTGTGCTTAATAGGATGCTAGTTATTTAAAATATGTCTCTAATACATATTTATATTTTTCTATGACTATTTCAGTGCCTGAAGGACCACCGCAAAACTGTGTAGCAGGCAACATCACAGGAAAGTCTTTTTCAATTTCATGTGACCCACCAACTACAGTAACAGGAAAATTTAGCTATAGAGTTGAATTATATGGACCATCAGGTAAGTCTTAATTCATTTTGTATTTACCTTTGGAGTAAGGATCATACAAAATATGTAACAACTAATTTTAAAAGACCCTGCATTTGAAGTAAATAACAGAAAAGTAATAAAGAAAGTGAGGTCCTTTGAACTTTTTTGTTAAAGGTAGAAGACCATAAATGAGTAAAAGAATGGCAAAACACTATTCACATCCCACATTTCATGAGAAGTTGAAAGAACTAAAGATAACCCCTTGCTAAGAGAAGAGTTAGAGGAGATATATGTCTTCAGATATTTGAGTAACGAGGAAGACCTTGACTTACTCTGACTGCGAATATATTCATGAAGAACAATGGGCTTAAGTTATATTAAATGAGATTTCTGCTTAGAACAAGGAGCAAATTTCTAATAATTAGAGCCCTCTGAAAATAATATTGTAGCTTTAGAAAGTGATGAGTTCTCCATCCTTGTAAACAAACAGGAGGTAGATAGCCACTTGTCAGAGATATTTTGGGATATTAAAGTACCATATTATTTGGGAGTGAATTAAATAAACTCTAAAACCTTTCCGAATCTGAGATTTTATGGTTCTATGAAAAAGTTTAATTTAAATAATAATATGTTTAATTTAAATAATAATATATTTAATTCAAATGCATGAGGTGGTATGAACCCATGTATTGTCATTTATTAAAAAAAAAATGGAAAATTATACAAAGCTCCAAATCATTACATTTTGATATTTCTGTGGTATGACTCATATGAGTCATACTCTTATCTCTCATTCCTAAGTAGCATGTGTTCCTACAGTTCTGAAATATTTACAGTCCTTAAAAAAAAGAAAAATGCTAGACTCTTCCTCTCCCCGCAACCCCAATAAAGAGAGACACATATGGATACACAGAGACACCCTTTCTATGTGGTATTACTTTCTAAGACCTGCCTGGTGTACCCTTTCTTCTGTGAAGCTGACACATCAAGTAAGGTGAGAATTGAGAATTGACTATTGTGCTTAGCAACATAGGTATCATGACCACACCTCAAATGAGCAGTTATGGTGAAGTGTGTAGGGTAAATCCCTGGCTGGAATGGGTTAAGAGTGAATAGGAGCATTGGAGCAATGAGTATAGACCACTCTTTTAGAGTTTTCCTGCAAAGGGAAGCAGGGAAATTGAAAGAAGCAGGGGGTAGGGTGGGGGTAAGCAGAGTCAACAGATTTCTTTTAAATAGGACCAAATAAGGCATGCTTGTTCACAGTTGGGAATAATCTAACAGAGAGGAAAAAAAGAAACATTAATGATATAAGAAAGGCAAGATTTACCAGTGAACAGAGGAAGAGGAATGGTAAATAAATAGAAGACACATGGTAATGTTAGTGAAAGGAAGGACAATATACTGAATGGGTGAAATCAGCAAAACATGACAAAGGCAAAAGAAGACGCTTAAAGGAACACAGGAACAAAAGGCAACTATGGCAATTACTGTAACATAGACAATCCTGCAACAATAATATTAATAAATAATAATTTACATAGGGATACATAGGTAGATAGGTATGCTAAAGAGGCATGGGAAGAGTGTAAGGGAGTGTTATAGGTTAGGTTGTGGATATCTCTGCATACGTATTTGTGGATGTTGCATGTATACTAATATAGACAATAGAACACACAAGGGGCACAGTCAAGGAAACAACAAAGAAATAGTCAACCAAACACCTACTGGGATGAAGATACTAGGCTTGAAAGCTAAGGACCGTAGACTCGGGGGACATTTATATCAATTGGCATAACATTGTCTATAAAAACAATATTCGACATCCTACTTTGGTGAATAGTGTCCGGGGTCTTAAAAGCTTGTGAGAGGCTATCTAAGATACAACTAGTAGTCTCTTCCCATATGGAGTAAAGGAGAGTGAAGAAAACCAAAGACTCAAGGGAGCAATTAGTCCGGAACACTAAGGGACCACATGCATCACAGCCTACACGACCCTGAGACCAGAAGAACTAGATGGTGCTCAGATACCACTACTGACTGCTCTGAGCAGGATCACAATAGAGGGTCCTGGACTAGTGCTTTTATAACAGAAATACCACAAGTGGGTGGCTTTAACAAAGACAAATTTTTTCTCTCACACTCTAGTAGTCTAAAAGTTCAAATTCAGGGTGCCAGCTCCAGAGGAAGGCTTTCTGCCTCTGTTGACTCTGGAGGAATGTCTTTGTCATCAGTCTTCTCCTGGTCTAGGAGCTTCTCAGCACAGGGACCCCAGATCCAAAGGGCATGCTCTGCTCCTGGTGCTACTTTCTTGGTGGTACGAGGTCCCTCTGTCTCTCTGCTCTCTTCTCTCTTTTATACCTCAAAAGAGATTAACTTAAAACACATCCTAATCTTGTAGATTGAATCCTGCCTCATAACTGCCTCTAATCCTGCCTCATTAACATCATAGAGGTAGGATTTACAATGCGTAAGAAAGTCACAGCAGATGACAAAATGGTGGATAATCACATAATGCTGGGAATCATGGCTTAGCCAAGTTGACACACATTTTTTGGGAACACTATTCAATCCATAGTACAGACAAAGTGGGAGAAAAATGTAGAAAAAAAATCAAATTCATAAAAATGATCAGGCATACTGGCCTGATAGAGACTGGAGGAACCCCTGAGACTATGGCCCTAAAACACTGCTCTGGCTTGGAACTGCAGCCATTCCTGGAAACTACCTTCCAGCCAGCAATAGACAAGCCTATAAAATAAACAATAACACCCAAAAAGAACATGCTCTGTAGAACAGTTACACGAGGCCAAAAGGGCAATATTTGTCCAAAAGTAAAGATAAGAAGGCAGGAAGGGATAGGAAAACCAGGTGAAAGGAAACAGCGAACCTAGGGTGGGAATGGAGAGAGGGCTGACACAGTGTGGGGATTGCAACCAATGTCATGGAATATTTTGTGTAGAATTTGTTGAACGGGAAACTAATTTGCTCTGTAAACTTTCACCTAAAACACAATAAAATGTTTTTAAAAAATGTACTATGGTGATATAAGATATTAGCAATAGGGGAAATTGGGTGAGGGATATATAAGATATTCTCTATGCTACCTTTGAAACTTTTCTGTTAATCTAAAACTGTCCTAAAATAAAAGCTATATTTAAGCAACAACAAAAAAGAAAGGTGAGATTTACTGAGGGATGCCCTTAGGTAGGCAGAAAGTAAGGGGATCTTTTGCACAAGGGTAGAGATTAGTGTGATATAATACAGATTGTTTGTCCATAGTAACAGGCAGAAAGGTACAGTACATGGATACAGATGGTGGGAAATAGGTAATCGTGTTGGTAAGAGTCTGTGGAAGATAATTGTTGGTTGATTAAAAATTTTCAACGTAATGAGAATCAAGACTATCAGCGGGGAGTGATCATGGGACAGAAAGTGTTTTCTTCTCTCTTTAGAGGGAAGAGAATGTGTAAAATATCACTTAGAAAATGAGAGAGTAATTGGACCAGGGAAGTTAAATAAGATGTCAGGCACCATTTAGGGCTTATTTGAGATGTGATCATGAATTTAAAGTGATATCAATCGGAGTGATTTTGTGTTTTTCTCTAGCTCCCTTCAACAAGAGAAACCAAAAAAACCCAATGCCATCCAGCTGATTCTGACTCATAGTGACCCTACAGGACAGAGTAGAACTGCCCCATGGGGTTTCCAAGGCTGTTTCTTTATGGAAACAACTGCCACATCTTTCTCCTTTGGAGCAAGGTGGTGGTTTCAGAGTGCTGACCTTTTAGTTAGCAGCTGAGTGCTTAATCACCAGCTCCTTTCAACAAGAGAAGAGCTAGAGAAGGGCTGGGGAATTGAAGACTTACTTAAGGCAATTATTTTAATAATTAACAATGACATTGAAGCTGGATGAAAAGTGGAAGAGTAGAAATCTAGGTGTGAGGGACAGAATGGTGGTAAAATCAATGAATTGGAGGACTCAGTGGAATTACAGGTTGTTGATTCAGGGTTCTAAAGGAAGGAAACAGGAAATAGGAGAAAGTGGTCAGAGGCAGTTGCATGTAATTGAGATTATGGGGGGTTTGTCATTATTGGTAATGGCGTTGTCTAAGTTTTGATCACAAGGGAGAAGCTGAGATAGAGGACTAGATGATGTAAAGAGAGGTCGGAAAGACTTAAGGATTACCTCTAGAGATATTGAAATCACCACAAACTAATACGGTAGTGTTGAAGAGAGTGGGCATTGAGCCAGAAGTTAAATCATTCGGAATGATGGGGAATACCGTGCAGTTTTTAATGAGGTCGAGTGGAGAGAATGCAGGAGAAAGATGCAGTAACTGGCTTTCATAAAGATAACAGATTTGGAAACCGTATGGGGTCAGTTCTACTTGGCCCTATAGAGTCACTGTGAGTGAGAATCAACTCAGCAGCAGTGGGTTTGGTTTTGGTTTTTAGTGCAGAGAAAAAGTACAGCCAGGATGTTCCTTAGAAGCGAAGATGGTGAGACTTCATCTTGCTTACTTTGGATGTGTTATCAGCAGGGACAATCCCTGGAGAAGGATGAGCTTGGTAAAGTAGGTCAGTGTAAAAGAGGAAGACCCTCAATGAGATAGATTGACACAATGGCTTCAACAATGGGCTCAAACATACTATTGTAAGGATGGCAGAGGATAAAGCAACTTTTCCTTCTGTTATTCATAGGGTCACTATGAGTCGGAACCTACTTGACAACACCTAACAACAATAGTGGAGAGTACTATCTGATGAAAAGGGGGTGGGGAGAATAGGAGAAGATGGGGCAAGGAAGCCCCAGGAGAACATCTGTCACACCTGAAGTGACATGAGGGTTGCTGGGGAAAAATAGCCACCATTTGAAGTAGCCACAGGGGAGAGGAAGCAGTGTTCCTGGGGAAGAGCCAGGATTCAGCTAGAACAAGAAGGTGAAAGATATGTTCAGAAGTAAAGTTGAGGATTTAAGAAATTTTGATGATGGAATTTTTTAGGAATTTTTCTCAAAAGGTAAACAGGAAATATTTGCTATGTATATCTTTTTACAGAACAAAATAATATTTAGGATTTTAATTGAATATATTTGAGTATAAAATACTGTCACTATTTTTATATTGGTAAAATCTGATGTTTGCCTTTTACACATGGCAATTTAAGATGGCTTTTTGACTTATTGGAAACCCTGGTGGCAAAGTGGTTCAAAGCTACGACTGCTCACCAAAATGTTGGCAGTTTGAATCCACCAGGCACTCCTTTGAAACCCTACTCTGTCCTGTAGGGTCACTATAGTTGCAATGGACTCGATGGCAGCAGGTTTGGTTTGGTTATGATTTATTAAAAAGTAATTTTAAACACTAGAAGTTTTTTTATGTTCTTTCCATTAATTTAATTAAATTGATACCAGTACCATACTAAGCCAAAATGTTTAAAATATATTCACTTTTAAAATTATAGTGACAAAAATAAAAAGGTCAACACTTTAATTGCTGTCCTTGGCTCTGTACTTAAATGCGACAATGATTACATGTTTGATGAGAAAATAATCCACAGATACATTCTGTCATTTGCAGGCCGGATTTTGGATAATAGCACAAAAGACCTGAAATTTGTATTCACTAACCTAACGCCGTTTACAATGTATGATGTGTATGTAGCGGCTGAAACCAGTGTGGGGATTGGACCCAAGTCAAACCTTTCAATATTCACTCCTCCAGATGGTAAGAACATCTTTAGAGAGTCAATGGAATATTTTTGTTATGCTTACGAATTTTGTTAAATTGGTTAAACATTTGAAGCAACATGGTTTGTATTTACTAATGTTGTTATTGTTATTATTTTACCAAATTACTACCTAATTTATTCTGAATTTGTATTTCCCAGAATAATCCCATAGCATGCTTCATAATAAAAGGGATCCAAGAGCAAGGAAAATTAGGAAACCCTGCTTACAATACCAGCCTGTTAGAAATTCACAATGAATATTAGCAAAAGCTCAAGAAGTCTTAAGTAAACACATTTAACCTTGTTTAACATTGTTTAGCCCACAATGTTTAATGTAGAAATTTTGTCTAGAACTAGTGTTCAGAGGAATCCATATATTCCCAATGGCTATAATAAGCAAGCAAGGATTCTTGGAGAATGCATTATGCCAGGTTAGCAGCATTTACTGAAATTAGTAAAACAATATTTCTTCTGAAGAAACTTTTTTTTTCTCTAAACATTAAATACTGTTTAGATGAACTGTGGTGATTTAAAAAAAAAAAGTTACCATATTATTTCACAATATATTCTCCTGGCAAACACCAAACTTTCTAAGTATCTTTATTGTAATTTTTGAGAAGAATACAATAAATTCTTACAACACATAAACATTTGCAAAAGTTTCCAGATTTTGGTTGTGTGGTAGCTGGCATAGAGTAACTAGCAACTTACAGAGAGAGAGAAACACAGCCTTAAAGACTGAGCATACATTCATTGGAGCAATTATTCAATTATTTGACCATTAGAGGGCAGCATCTATTAGGCAATTGTGTGCTTCTCCCCCTTAAAGAACCGTTAGTTTTTGAAAGAATGTGATAATATTTTGCTGTTGAAAGAATTTGAAAATTGTTTGAATCTATTACAGAAGAAAATCCTAAATGTATGTAGTTTCAGTACACAGATTGAGAAAGAGATGCATACTCATAAGCAAAATGTTGTAATTTTTCATAAAATTATACCGTGTGTGTGTCAGGAAACTCAGCTTTGTGTGACTTCCCATAAGATATTAAATTTTCCTCTCATCTCCACATGCAAACTACTCTTAAGCATTTCCAAGAAAGCTACACAGATTTATGGAGGCTATCAAACAGAGCAGAGGGATTTGGCCATTATTAGACTGGAGCTCTTGATTTTGGTCTTAATAGCAATATCTCTACCAACCGAATTCATCAATCATGTTCTATTCTTATGTTACACAATTAAGTACACTCCTAGTTTTTGCTTTTTTTCAAGTAAAGCCTATTTTTCGTGCTTTTTAACTGGATCCACAATTTAAGATTATTACTTTATTATCATTGTCTTTGACCTACAGAATTTGACAAAAAAAAGGGAAATGGATAACACATTGCCAAGAGAGCAGAGCTAAAGAACTAGCCATGCTATTTACTTTGGGTCTTATTTTAAAAACTCATTTTCTTTTCTTTATTTCTGTTTCTCAATTCACAAAAATAGCAAGTACAGTTTTAAGGACACAGTTCCATATATATCCCATGGGTTATTTTTCACACCAAGTAATTTTAAATAGATGGCTTCATTGGCTCTGTATAAAAAGCAATTAATCCTTCATTCCATCCTACTCCCTCCCTAAGCTACTCATCATAAAGGCCATATTCAGGTGACTTCCAGAGGAGTCCCCATGGGCAGCAGGTGGGCTCTACTAAGGGCAGGAATGGCAGGGTTCTTACCTGCACATGTTGGCTTCCTTCAGTGGAGTTCTCTGGGGATAGTTCAGCCACAGGAGGTGCTTTGATGGAATGTTCTGGCGAATGTAGTAAATGCGAATGTAGTAAATGCAGCTTTTCATTTATGACAACACTCGTTAATTCTAGCTCCATGAATTAAAAATTTGCAATAAAGGAATCTTCAGACTTGTGAGAACAATGTAGTAATTCATTAAAACTATTTTCAATTATAAATTGATATCTTAAATTTAGGTTGTTCTTTTTCATTTATTAATACCATAGGGTTCTTAGTGTTTCAATTAAGGTTACTGAATTTATTTCCTTCTCTGTAACTTTAAAAGTAGTCTACAGTCTATTTAAAAATTCAGACTAGCTTGATTCTTGTTAATTAGTACCTTCAAAAACAACTGAGGTTTCTAGAAAAATGTTGAATTGACCTATTAGAGGTGGTAGCTGTGCATGAGATGCACTGGCCGGTAGTCCAACCTGAGTCTCCCTCATGGGATATCCAGCCTGAGTCTCCCTTATGGAAGGAGGACATTCTACCAGTGAACCACCAATGCCCTCTTTTGCATTATAGTGGGGTTGATTTCATCAACACTTTGCTTGGTTCAGTGGTAGAATTCTTGCCTTCTGTGGGGAGATCCTGGTTTGAAACCTGGTCAGTACACCTCACGGGGAGCCTCCACCCTTCTGTCATTGTAGGCTTGTGCATCGCTATGATGCTGAGCAGATTTCAGTAGAGCTTCCAGACTAAGGCAGGCTAGGAAGAAAGAGCTGGTGAGCTGCTTCGGAAAATCAGCCAACGAAAACCCTGTGGATAACTAACAATGGTCCAGTCTGTGGCTGATCATGGGAATGGGTCAGGACCCAGTAGCATTTTATGTACGTGTTCTCCATAAGTAAGAGGCTGACTTGACCTCAGCTAACAAGGTGTTACAGTTGATAGTCTGCTGTTAATCATTAAAAAATAGAACAAATAAGATAAAATAAACATCATTTTTGTTATAGCATTTCTACATATTTCATAAAGTTCTTACATATATACTTGAATATTTTGATGAGTTGATTTATACATAGACATGAAAAACAGGTTATTTTGAGAAAAATTAATCATATAATAATCTCCAATGTTACAAAATATCAGAGTTGCCTCTTTCATAATCAGACAACGCTGATGAATATAACATTTAAAAAAAAAATACCATTGCCATCGAGTCTATTCCGACTCCTAGCTACCCTACAGGACAGAGCAGAACTGCCTCATAGGGTTTCTAAGGAGCAGCTGGTAGATTCAAGCTGCCGACCTTTTGGTTAACAGCTGAACTCTTAACCACTGTGCCACCAAGGCTCCAAATTTAACATAGGAAATGGCATTTTTTTAATATTTCTATGGGAGTAAAATAAAATGTTTAAAAAATGTTGCTTCAATGTCCCCTAATAAACTTTTCTGTCACCACCTTAAAAGGAGGGTAGCAATATGATTTCTTAAAAGCAAACACATATTGAAATCCACATTTACTCCCCCCCATAAATAGACTAGGAAAGAGAAGACTTTTGTCCTCAGTGATTTCAACTGGTTAGTTCCTACATGTGTTCCTACAGTAAGATCTTTGTAGGAAAATTGAGAGGCTGCCAGCTTTGTGTTCTTCAGGATTATCACGGGCTTTTATTTTATTTCCTTTTTTTATTGTACTTTAGATGAAGGTTTACAGAACAAACTAGCTTCTCATTACACAGTTAGTACACATATTGTTTTGTGATATTGGTTAACAACCCCATGACATGTCAACACTCTCCTTTTTCAGCTTTGGGGTCCCTATTACCAGCTTTCCTGTCCCTTCCTGCTTTCCAGTCCTTGCACCTGGGCTGGTGTGCCCCTGTAGTCTCATTTTGTTTTAGGGGCCTGTCCGATGGCACTGGGTTTTTTTTTTTAGTCTTTGGCTAAAGGATGAACCTCAAGAGTGACTTCATTACTGAGCTAAAAGGGTATCTGGGGGCTGTACTATCAGGGTTTCTCCAGTCTCTGTCAGGCCAGTAAGTCTGGTCTTTTTTTGTGGGTTACAATTTTGTTTTACATTTTTCTCCAATTTTTTTTCTGTCTGGGACCCTCTATTGTGAACTCTGTCAGAGCAGTTGGTGATGGTAGCTGGGCACCATCTATTGTACTGGACTCAGTCTAGTGGAGGCTGTGGTAGTTGTGGTCCATCAAGGGCTTTTGTTTTTAATATATATTTTCAAAATGCAATTCTAATGGAGATTTAATTTGCTAGATAATGGCAAAATTTACTTAATGTATTTTCTTTATCCCAATGCCATTTGTGTCTATTTTATTTCTTCTAATAATTTTTCATTTGAAAAAGTCAAACTGTTCGGATTTATTTATTTTTTTTTTGGTTATGTGTCTACTCTGTTTATAATTTATTAGTAAAATTTATAAATGTATTGACTTGAGAATGATTCTTATTCTTGTGGACAACACCTTCAGAATTGATGCTGAACCATGAATAATTGCCCTGTATGTTTGATGTTCTTTAGTTAATTTTGTATCAATATTAAAGGAGTTTGATATAATCCACACTTTTCTGGTTTCCCTGAAAGAATTTGTGCTGTAACCAGATCAAGTATCTTTCTAAGATAAGATACAGTGCGGTCTACTCCATTTCCTTTATCCCCTAAGCTTTTTCTTCTTTCATAGAAAAAAAAAAAGATAGGTTTACAGTTATTATTCTTATAAAAGTTTGGGGTATGTTTTTAGGGAAATAATCTTTACTTGTAATTTTAGGCATTCGTGTCATGGGGCAATATTAATTGTTTACTGAAAAAAAGTCTTACAAATTAAGATAAAGTAACAGTGTCTGCTACTACTTTCAGGTTTGGCTAGCAAAATAAGAGACAGTAAAGTAGATTTTTTCTGGTTTACTGGGTGATTTTTGGTATCCTACTACATTAATATGTTACATTAAACTGAGCTGACCATTTCACTTATTTCCAATAGGCAGTGTTTAAACCCAAAGCAGTATTTAGTTGCTTGATTAATGTGATCAGTGTAGTCATTAAATTGTCTTCTTCAGTTGAGAGTCTATATCAGTCAAAATAAATGGAAAAATGCCAGATCTCTTCTATGATTTATATTCTGTATTACCAACTAAGCCTTTGTCAAGACCAAACCCATTGCCACTGAGTTGATTTTGACTCATAGCAATCCTGTAGGACAGAGTAGAATTGTCCCATAGGGTTTCCAAGGAGTGGCTGGTGGATTTGAACTGCTGAACTTTTGGTTAGCAGCCGAGCTCTTAACCACTGTGCCACCAGGGCTTCATTTGTCTACACCACCAGGGTTTCCTTTGTCTACATAGTGACCCCTGAATAAAATTTAAAAGAAAGGTGGAATAGGCTTACTATTTCAATGGCATTGCTATTTTCATACTACACAGTTAATTGGAAAGTTTTTTTCTCCTCCCTTGAAAAATGTATATTGCTAAATATGATGTTAGAAATATAAGCTCTGGTGGGACATTTTAATGAAAAGAAGCTTTATGAGAGATGACTCATGCAAAAAGGTTTATCTGTCTTATTCCTTACTCTATCATCTGTACTTAGAAGAGTGACCTTATGATAGGTACTCAATCTGTTGAATGATGAATGAATGAATGAATCAGTGACTGTTACGTTGTCATGGATTGAATTGTGTCCCCCAAAAGTATCTGTCAACTTGGCTAGGTCATGATTCCCAGTATTGTGTGATTGTCTACCATTCTGACATCTAATGTGATTTTCCTATGTGTTGTAAATCCTATCTCTATGAAATTGATGAGATGGGATTAGCGGCAGTTATATTAATGAGGCAGGACTCAATCTACAAGATTGGATTGCATTTTGAGCCACTCTCTTTTGAGATATAAAAGAAAGAAGCTAGCAGAGATGACATGGGGATCTCATACTACTAAGAAAGAAGCACCAGGAGCAGAGCACGTCCTTTGGACCTGTGGTCCCAGCGATGAGAAACTCCTTGACCAGGGGAAGATTGATGAGAAGGACCTTCCCCCAGACCCAACAATGAGAGGGAAAGCCTTTCTCTGGAGCTGGCACCCTGAATTTGAACTTCTAGCCTTCTAGACTGTGAGAGAATTAACTTCTCTTTGCTAAAGCCTTCCACTTGTGGTATTTCTGTTATAGCAGCACTAGATGACTGAGACAGAGGTCCTAGGCTGGAGCTCCCCCTCTTGCCTTCAAAGATCAAACTGTATTTTCTTTCAGTAAAGGACATCTGCAGGGAGATCAATCTAAAGAGTTGTCCTTTTACATAGAGATAAATGGAAATGTTTTTAGAAAATCATTTTAAAGAATTAGCAAATTATAGTTCTGTTCATGCTCTGTTTACCTCCTAGTTTTGAGCACAGGTTTTGCCCATTCTAGATACTGAAATCTGCATTGCAATAATCAAATAATGTGCTCTCGAAACCCCGCTCTGCTGTGGCTGCCCCCCTTCGTTCACTGTCCTTGCAAGCCATGGTCTCTAACTGCTGTTTGTATTTGGTGCCAGATCTTTGCACATGCACAGGCCAGGATCTTGGCACATGTGCAGATCTGGAGAATGTTGTCCTTAACTGACTTCAGACCTGAGCGTCACCAGAGGGGAAGATATTCTCCAGTACACAGCACCATCCAAGCCCCTTTGTAAAGCGAGAAGTCCCACAACTTGGACTTCCTATGAAAAGTGACTCAGCATGACTTAGCATCTGGATCTCCAAATTTGGGCATGGAAAGGCTCAGGGTATAGGGTTTCAGGTGCCAATCCCTGCCCCCTGGGGACTCGAGGACATAAAAGGTCCCTGATCCCCTTGGGCAGGGGGCGTGTGGTCTCTTGGCTGCTAGGCTCCACGTTGCTACTTGTCTGCACGGAAAATAAATTGCCACTTTCTGTTTCCCTTGCAATTGGCCTCCGCCTTATTTTGATCAGCTAGTAGGACAGGAAAATAACTCGAAGAATTCGGTTACACTCTCAGGCTAGAATGATTTCTTCATCTAGGCCTTAACTATTCGACAATAATTTATGACTATTTGTACTGTTACAATATCTAGGAGACTTATTTACTGGTACCATTATGGAGACAAAGAAAAACAAATTTATCCATTCACTGAAAACTCCATACAATTTACTATATGGTAACTATACGATTAACTTAAGCTTAATTACGTTCACTAACTATAAATAATATTTGTTGGAGTTGTGGCATTGATTTTCAATTTCTTTCTGTTGTCTTAAGAGACACCTCTAGTGTCTTTATCTTTTAACTGAAATTTGCTAATACTATACCACTGCCAAACATCTCAATTTAGGGAAATAAATTTAATGTTATCTCACTTTGATCATAAGAGGCAATATTTTTATGTCACATTCTCTACTCTTTCTTCAATCTACATTTTGTAAATTTTCCTGAACTGTTTTTTCCTCACATTAACTTTGTATTGTGGTAGACAGATGTATCCATTTTATAGATGAAGAAACTGAGGATTGGAGAGATAAATTGGCTATCATAATCACACATTTAACTACCAAAAAAAAAAAAGTGGACAAAAGTCCAGGAAATGTTTATTCTTGATCCATTATTCCTGTGGCACTGGGAGGTTTTCTAGAAGTCAGTCTTGGTGACTTTATAACTAGAACTTGCTTTAAGTACTCAATGCTTTATTTTAAACTGATTGTTAGTTTATCCTTGTTTTTCTTTTCTGCTGTAAAGAGTGAGCACACCTGAAGTTTGAGATTCACAGGATTAATTTGAAAGTCAGCAGACAAGTTCAATCAACTCTTCAAATAATTTCATTTAATAAATTAGGAGATGGTCTAATTGAATATAGCAACTACATTCCAAAGTCTTCTGGAAAATTTTTGCTTGATATGCTCTAATTTTTATGAAGCTTTAATGGTTTCAACTGAGCATTAATCATCCAAAAATAGGCAGCTTCCCTGGGAAGTTATTTTTATTAATTAATTTGTTCTGAACAAGAACTTTGGAACCATGCTGTGACATTTTAATTTGCAGATATTATTCCAGGTTGTACTATTCTTTATTTGAGTTTTTGAGAAAGATGCATAGAAATTCATTTTAAATGTCTTTGTATTGAAACAATGTTATACCATATTAATTTTTAATAAATTAGGAAATTGTTTTAATCTATTTTTAATAGAGTTTTTTACATATCTTAAATCATGAGCTAAGAATTTAGGGAATTTTTAAAATTTTACCTTCCTCTCTTATTCTTTTTTTAGTTCCAGGAGCAATATTTGATTTACAACTTGCAGAAGTAGAAGCTACACAAATAAGAATTACTTGGAAGAAACCGCGACAGCCAAATGGAATCATTAACCAATACCGAGTGGAAGTGCTGGTTTCAGAAACAGGAGTAATTTTGGAAAATACTTTGCTCACAGGAGTAGATGAGGTACTACACTTTTCATTTCACATCTTAGTGAGCCCTTTCTGCATGGTTCTGGCATTGATAACTTGGAAGCTTTGCCAGCACTCAAACACAAAATCTTTGACAAGTTTCAAAGTACAAAGTGAAGTAAGTTTGGGTGATGCTAAATTGTATTTCATTCTAAGACATGTATCATTAGTTAAGTGCTATTATTCTTTTTAGCATATGAAAAATGTTAATTGAGCCATCAAGCAGGTATCTCTGAGTTGGAATAGACTCTGTGGGCAATGGGTTTGGTTTTTGGTTTAAAAGTACCTCCATAAGTGAATATTATTATGGTAATTTAGTTAATGAATTGTTTGGAAACCTTGCTATGATTTAAGTACTCCTTCCAAGGCTGTGCTTGCAATTTGGAACAGTTGCTAATGAAAGGCACAGTGATTTTAGAAGCTGTTACTGATAAATGGTTATGTCCTATTTGGTTTTGGGAAGCTAAATTTCTCAGAGCTGCCTCGTTAAAAAAAGACTACCTTTGATTAAATAAATCATTTAACTAAATAAAAGAGATTTAAGCCATTTCATAGATTTAACATAAGAAAATCTGGATCCTTTGGCAACGTGTTTGCTTCCATTTGTCCTGTAAGTCTCATTTTTTTCCCTCCCTTTGTTTCTGACAGGACATGCAGGCAGCACTGATTTCTCTTCACTGTCATCATTGGCCTTACCTAGCCAGCTATTCACTCGTGAGGGCCCTCTAAGCCTCTAGGCTAGTCATATCCAGATATTGTCTTCTCTCTGGGGCACAGAAAGAATAAACATACCTAGGAACAGTGCAGCAATCACTGAGCCTTGGAGATGCCACCTGATGCTGACTGGGTTCCACTGTTTTGGTTCAGAGATGTTGCTGTTTCTAGCTGTGCTCTTATTCTTCCCTCCCTGCCACATAGACTGTCCACTGTATTTCCAGTACCAGTCTTCTTCTTTCTATGGCAACCACTTGCAAGTTGGCCTTTCCATGTGCTCAGTGCACGCTGGCTACCCAGAATTTATCCCCTCAAATTGTTCACCATCTCCAGCCCTGGGTTAAATTATAATCCTATGTTAACTTCTTTTGTTTGTACAAAAGATGTTGAGTTATGCTTTCTTTGATACTTTAGTTGACAATTCACGCAAAAGGTAAAGGCTTAACCCTCTGTTCCTGCTGAAAAAAAAGCGGTCTTAAATTAGAAAGCTGTCCTTTTTAGGACTGGAGATATGTCTTCCAGTTCTGCTAATGATGTCCAGTGAAGGGCCAGTCACACCTGTTTCTCTCTTTAAGCCGAGTGGTTCTAGAAACACTTCCTTAAGATTCAACCCGTCTATGAGGTCTGCAATACTTGTGACATAGTAGAAAGAGCATGAGCTTTGGAGCCACACAAATCTGTATTTAAATCCCAACTTGGTCGCTTACTAGGCTGTATAGCAGGGCCTTTAAGAGTGTGGACCCAGGAGACAGAATGCTTGGGTTTAAACCCCATTTTACCACTACTGACTGTATAACCTTGGGAAAATTAGCCTGATCGCTCTGAAACTCAGCTTCCTTTTTTGTAAGATGGGGGATTTAACAGTAGCAAAGGGTTGATAATGAGGATTTAATGAGCCAGTGGCTACAAAACTCTTATAATGTCACGCTAAATATTTTTGAACTGTTCTGATTATCAATCATTGTGTTGGGCCTTTAGCCCTAGTGAGCTCTCATTGAAGTTTCTTTATCCTCTTTCAATAAAATGAGACATTATACTTCTCTTTATCTCTGTAATGGTATCTTTTTTCATTAGATCAGATTAATTTCTAATATTTCTGCTTCCCCTTGAGTTCATCTTTCAGGAAGATGATGTGGGGAAACAGAAAATGGGAGAGGCTCAAAATCTAAATGAACCTGGGCCTCGAGGCTGGTTTTGCCATGTTCTGGCTCAATGATCTCGGATAGGTCAATTTTTAGAAATTTGGTGCTCTCATTTTTATTATTATTGTTGTTATCTGCCGTCAAATCGATTCCGATTTGTGATGACCCCATGTGTGCAGAGTAGAACTCTTTTCTCTCTATATAGGGTGTTCAAGGCTATAACCTTACAGCACCAGATTGCCAGGCCTGTCTTCCAAGGTACCTCTGTGTGGGTTAAAACCACCAACCTTTAGGCTAATAGTTAGGCACTTAACCATTTGCACCACCCAGGGACTCCTCTCATTTTTATAATGGAGCTTACATATCCATCTGTCTTAGTGATCCAATACTGTTATAACAGAAATACCACAAGTGGATGGCTTAACAAAGAGAAATTTATTTCCTCACAGTTTAGAAGGCTAGAAATCCAAATTCAGGACGTCAGCTCCAGGGGAAGGTTTTCTCTGTCAGCTCTGGAGGAAGGTCCTTGCCATCACTCTTCCCCTGAACTAGGAGCTTCTCTGCATAGAAGCCCCGGGTCCAAAGGATGCACTCTGCTTCCAGCATGGCTTTCTTGATGGTATGAGGTCCCCAACTCTCTGCTTGCTTCCCTTTCCTTTTATCTCTTATAAGATAAAAGATAGTGCAGGCCACACCCTAGGGAAACTCTCTTTATATTGGATAAGTGATGTGACCTGGGTAAGGGTGTTACAATCCCACCCGAATCCTCTTTAACATAAAATTGCAATCACATAATGGAGGACAACCACACAATACTGGGAATCATGGCCTAACCAAGTTGATACATACTTTTGGGGGACACAGTTCAATACGTGACACCATCTTATATGGTGGGGAGTAAATGAGATAACATATAAAACACCTATCCCTTTCCTTGACCTTGGCATACCTTTTAGGATAAAATTTTTTCTCCTTCCATTCACACCTAAACTTTTCAAAGAGTAGCCTTCACTCCCTATCTCAAAGACTCTTTAAATCTTTGAAATGTTGTCAGAAGTCACCAGTGACTTCACAAGCATCAAATACAGTGATTATATATTTTTAGCCATCCTCATCTTCTTTATATCCCCCCAAATCTATTCTTCTGCTCCTCTCATTCCAGCTTTTGGCACAATGGGCTGTTTTATTCATTCCTTCCTATTTTCTCTGCTTTCAGACACTATGACTTTGTAATACTTTGCCATACTCTTATGATCTCGCAGTTTCAGTTGTTGCTTTCTGTTTGCATGACTCTTGATTTGCCTTCAATTCTCATCTTTCTCTCTGTTACTGTGGATTCTCAACAACATACATTTGCTGGAAGATTCTTCTAGGGCTTATCACATCTAAATTCATGTTGCCCCGTAAAAACAAAACAAAACAAAACAAAACAAAACAAAAATCTTCCTTAAGATACCAAGGCCTGGTTCATGACAGGAGGGAGAAAGTGAAATTGGGATGATGAATAGACATTAGAGATATTGGGACAATGATGGTGACCTGTGAAGGTCCCTACAGGGCATACAAGAAGGTGGTCTGTCCAGGCAATTAATAGTTTCAGTGTATCAAGAACAGAGCCTGAAGAGAGGCTAAACTTGAAGCCTAGGTACCAAGTAACAGGTTTAGCATTCCTAATCCCCTAGACTGAGCATACTGCAGATCTCTGACCTGAGTGTGGTTGAATCTAAAAGTCAATCTCTAACCAACAGTGGCTTGGAAACCTTGGAGTCACTTCTGACTCTTGATTCTACTTAGCACTCAATAGCCACTTAATGACGTTGGTTTCTACCTACACAGTCAACCTACATACACCTGTATTCCATTGCTGCTACCCCTGCCCAAGCTCAGGGTTGCATAATCTCTTGCCTGGACTAGTGTTGTTATTTCAGAGAATTGGTTTTCTATTGCTGTGCAACAAATCGCCACAAACTTGGCACTTAAAATGGCCCACATTTATTATCTCACAGTTTCTGTGTGCCAGGGGCCCATCTTAGATGGGCTGTCTCTTTAGAGTCTCATAAGGCTGCAATCCAGGTTCCAGGTGAACTCTGTGCTTATGTGGAGTCTTGACTGGAAGAATCACTTTCAGACTCACCCAAGTTTGTGGCAGAATTCATTTCCTTGTGGCTGGAGAACAAGGGCCCTGGTTTCTGCTGGCTGTTGGAACCTCCTGTTCCTCTAGGCTTCCCACAGTTTCTTCCCACATGGGCTTTCCCAGTATGGCCATTACTTCAACAAGTAGGTAAGGAAAGCTCTAGTCTATAGAATGTAATGTACCACGGGAGTAACATCCCATCGCCTTTGCCTTTTTCTGTTGACTAGAAGCAAGTCACAGGTTCTCTCACATCAAGGAGAGGGGATTACATAAAAGTGTGAACACCAGGTGATAATGGAAGACCACCTTAGTGGCTGCTCACCACTCTTTCCCAGTATACTATTTCATATTTCACCCATGTATAAGAATAATTCTTCTAAGTTTATCATTTAATTATAAAAGTAGCCTAACATAAATTGAAAATAGATGGGGTAAGGTGTGTATGTATCTGTGTAAGTAATCTAATGCCCACTATCATAGCAGAAAGCCAGTAGATACTGCATAAAATGAGTGGGTCAAAACAAAGCAGTGTGAGTATATTATTTAGTGATTTAGAAGTAAACACCATAAGTGGTAAACCCAGAAGTATTGCTTTGGGGAGTAAAATTAGGAGCAAGGGAAATTTGCATAGGGAATGTTATATTCATGGTAAATCCTTTATCTTTCTTTTTTGTTTTGTAGCCGTGTGCATATATTTATGATGATGATGAAACTTAAGAATATTAAAATACAAAAAAATAAATAAAAATTATTTATTTATTTATATATTAAAATATAATCATCCTATATTATGCTTGATCTGATCACTACTGTATTGAAATTTTTTTCAATGGCCCTTCATTATCTACGAAGCCTTGGTGGCATGGTGGTTAAGAGCTTGGATGCTAACCAAAAGGTCAGCAGTTCGAATCCACTATCCTCTCCTTGGAAATCCTATAGGGCAATTCTACTCTGTCCTATAGGGTCACTATGAGTAGGAACTGACTTGATGGCAACGGGTTATGGGTTTACATTATCTACAATTTACAGTCAAAATTCCTTTCATTATTGATCCTCTGTCATCTGACCTTAGCTTTAGATTATTTCCTATAAAATTTATCTCTTTTTAGAGAAAAATTTCGTTCCTTGGTGCTTGTGTAAGAGTAAAATAAAATACTGAATAAATATGTCTATAAATTAATCCCATCAGTAGTGGTAAGAGTGTTAACTAAATAAGTGAATAGATTCAAATTATGAAAACTTACTCTAAAAGATATATATTCTTATAAACTTTAATAATTATTTCACTAGACTATAAAATTTCTGATAGGCCTTTCTGTTTTATCTATATCTATTGTTCCTTGATAAACAGGGACTATATAGACAAGATAAAATATGTACTTTTAATATTCAAACAAATATTTTAAAAAGATATCAGAACATTGAATCTCAGAATTGAAGATTTTTATTTGAACTTCCTAATTTGTACATGCATCTCATTTATAACATTCCTAATAAACAGTTGGAATATGAGCCTGTGCTAAAATATTTAGCCATATCCAATAATGGGATATCCACTATCACAAAAACAGCTCATATTTTATAAATTTTAAAACATTCTTCTTTATGGTCACATGAGCATATATTTATTAAGTAACTGTGACATTCCAGGCATTCTGTTAGGCGTAGAAAATACAAAGATGAGTAAGGAAACTACCCTGTCCTTTAACTCTACTGAATTGCAATATTTGTCCTCTAAATTTTATGTTTGTCCCTTCTCTCCCCTAGAGACCCATACAGTAGATTATAGTAGCTAGCAATGTGGGATTTGGAACCAGAAAAAATATGTTGCAATTCTACTCCTGCTATCACTAGTTTTGTGAACTGAACAGTTGATTTGCCTATCTTTACTGTAAAATGGAGCTGATAGTATCTATCCCTTTGGGCTGTAATGAAATGAGATAATATGGATAATACAGTGTTTAGCACTGTATCTGACACATGATAGCTTAAAATGTTAGTACTTGCAGTTATAATACACAACTATTTAACTTCTATTTATCATTTGATGACAGTAGCCCAGGTTTCCCTAAGGCTTAACATCCTCAATTTCACATCAGTCATGGTTCCCAGGTCCTTTATATTACTGATTGCTGTCCTGTGTGTATTTTCCAGTTTGGCCATGATCCTCTTACTCAGCTAAACAACGTATTCCATACATAGTTTGACCAGAGCCAAATTAAGCAGAATTATTTTCTCCCTTGGTGTGAATTTCTACTTTTATCCATGCAGTCAAAGAATAAAAATTAATTTCTTTGGGAACCTCATTCTACTGAGACTAAAGTCCGAAAAGCCCTAAAGTCATCTCTGTAATGAACTGCTAACACTCAGATATTTCCCTGTACTTGTTTGTTCTTCTGTTAAGAACGTGGGGCATTTTTCCCTAACACACTCCATCTTGCTGTCTAGTATCACAAACATCTGATATTCTTACAGATACATCTTTTCATCTAACATATATCTCAGATATGTCAGTATTTGTCATTGGCAAACTTGAGAAGTAAGCCAGCTAAGTGCTTGGCTAATTGCTGTGGAGTTAGGCTGAGAACAGGACCTGAGAGTAGTTTGGGAATGCATTGGGATATGCTTTGTTGAGCATACAAAACATAAACAGAATCACACCGTAAGGATTTGTCACCCAAATGATGTGTAGAATGAGACAGTATCCGTTAAGAGGTTTCCAACCACATAGTAACTGTGTTTGTTTTTATCACTACTTGATAACAGTTAGCCTTAACTACGTAATACTTTATAATAAAATATAGAGTGTTTCTCAGAAATAAGTCAAACTTTTCATTAATTTAACTCCATAGACTTTTAGTGAGTCTAAATTGATAAATTCTTTAAAAAAAAAAGTAAAATCATATTAGATATAATGAAGATTATTACATGTAAAATCAAGTTTATTCAGGTGTGTTAAGAATACACCTCTACAAACTTCTAATTCTTTCACTTCTAAATTCCAAGGATTCCTGGGTAGCATATGAGAAAGAAGTCTTTCATGTTGATGAATTGTGACATTCCCTAATGGTTCTCAGTTGGTAAAGATTTTGCCCCCAGGAGACATTTGGCAATCTCTGGAGACATTTCTGGAGTCCTGGTGGTACAGTGGTTAAGAGTTCGAATGCTAGCCAAAAGGTCAGCAGTCTGAATCCACCAGCTGCTCTTTGGGAACTTTATGGTGCAGTTTTACTCTATCCTATAGGGTCGCTATGAGTCAGAATCGACTCGATGGCAACAGGTTGGGTTTTATTTATTTTTTTAAGAGACATTTCTAGTTGTCAGGACTGGAGGGATGCTACTAGTTTCTGGTGGGTAGGGAACAGAGGTGCTGCTAAACATCCTACAATATCCAGAATAGCCCCATACAACAGAAAATTATCCATTCTAGAGTGTCAGTAGTGATGATGGTGGGCACTCTGGACATAGTGAATGAGTCCAAAACTTTTAGAACTTATAATGGACCTTTTTTTCTCCTTCTATTTCCTCCATTTCCACTACTGCTTCTTTCTGCTCCTTCCCAGTACTCTGTTAACTTCTCTTTCTTAACATTTTTGCTTCTAAAATTATTTATTTTTAGTCCTTTGAAATATCTAATATCATCTAATGCCATTTATAAAGAAGTAAAGCATGAGACTAGTCACATCATGGCACACTTGGTAATAGTTACATTCTGGATTGCTATGAAATAAAAGTTGGAATCACTATCTTGTTATGAAGGGTCTTTCCAGTGAATACCAGAATTTGTGAGAAATTTGGAGACTCGAAAGTATTCAGGTCAATTTTAGGTTGAAATGACAGTTTGTCAACAGTGATGTGTAACTAAGTTAATTGATGGAATGCTATGGCTTCTCAATAATTTATCTAACATGGGGTAGAAAATGTGGAGAGATTTAATGCAAAAATCATAGTTCATGGGGAAATTCTTTGTACTACCTCATTCTACCTTCAGTAGGGTTTGTACACAGTAGATCCTCAAAGGGTGACTGATTGATAGTGGAAACAGCTGTGTTGTACAGGCATAAAATATTGACTGGAATACCAGAGCATCTCTGAGTTATGTGTTTGTGATTCATGCCCCCTGATTTCCCTGTGGAGGCCGAAGTGGTTGTTGGAAGATGGAAGACCTTTAACTTGTCCGACATAGACATAGGATTCCTTATCCAGAGATTTATTTATTTATTTTTTAATCACGAAGGCTACTAGAGTAGATCTTATAGATGTCTTCCTGCTTTTCACCACAACACTTTTCTGGCTAAAGGCTTTCCAAGATTTAGATAATTTTGTTATGTAAATATCATTGGGTGGACTGGATAGTTTCTTGAATCTTCTTTCTTTTATCTCTCAGAAAAGTTAATATTGAAATGATGTACCTTTTTTGATTGTTAAACTTGAAACCAAACTTGTTGCCCTCCAATTGATTCACAGCAATCCCATAGGACAGAGTAGAACTGCCTCACAGGGTTTCTAAGGAGCATGTGGTGGATTCGAACTGCTGACCTTTGTGGTTAGCAGGTGCACAACCAAGCCTCTGAACTACATGAACTGCCCTAGAATTTATTGTTTCCCTGAGCATTTACTATTTTTCGTGAAAAAACTAAGGGCTTTGATATTAGAAAGAAATAGAAAACCTGTTTTTGGCCCTAGGTGTAAAGACTCAAACACATGTAAAACCCCCCAAAAACCAAACCTGTTGCCATTGAGTTGATTCCGACTCATAGGGACCCCATAGGACACAGTACAACTGCCTCATAAGGTTTCCAAAGAGCCCCTGGTAGATTCAAATTGCCAACCTTTTGGTTAGCAACCAAGCTCTTAACCACTGTGCTACCAGGGTAGCACCTATACCTATACCTATACTCAAATTTCCCTGATTATCTCCAAGGCCTACCTTGGTAGGTTTTTCTAATCAGAATCCAAACAATGTCCACACTCTTAAGTCAAATTGTTTTTGATTAATTTTAGTCTTATTTCCACAGTCCACATACTACACAAAATATCTGGCTAAAGGCTTTCCAACGTTTAGATAATTTTAAATATCATTGGGAGGACTGGATAGTTTCTCGAACCTTCTCCATTCTTTTATCTGTTGGACAAGTTACTATTTAAACGATCTACCTTTGTTGATGGTTAAACTGCCTGAAACCAAACCTACTGCCCTTCAGTTGATTCATAGTGACCCTATAGGACAGAGTATAGCTGCCACTTCTTTTGAACTTGACATGTATGAGATACATTATTGGATCTAAGAACAATCATGGTTAAAATATTCCTTAGGTCTAGATCCTTGGATAGGTCTGCCGTGAATCCTGTTTGAAAAACTATTACCATGCAGTTTTGATCATGTGTGAAACTTGACTCAATTCAGAAGAACTACTATCATTGATGTGCATCAAATAGGCACACTTGGCTTCTCACACCTGGAATGCAAATGGGGTACAAAGGTACAAAGGTTTGTAAAACACCTTAAGAACTCTTACCTTTTCAGGGGTGAGAAGGTAAGCTATTTTAGTCCAGAAGGCTTTGTACAAGGATGTCTGATTTTACCAGTTAGAATCTAGTTCAAGTCACAAACAAATAAATCTGCTTCTTCCCAAAATACAGTATTGGTCTTTTGAGATACAGGACTCATCACAATGTGTTATAAGGATGCAGGAAGTCAGTAGCTTGAGAATGCAGTCTTGGAATGTAAACAACGATAATGGAAATAATATTATCTTTAGAAAGCATGTTTTCAAAGTCACTAGTTTTTTTTTTTTAAACTAATAATGCTTAAGTCAGACTACTATTAAGTGTAACTGTCACAAGCAGTATTTGTAAATGTCTATTTTTAATTACAGTATGTAAATGACCCCATGGTTGCAGGAACTGTGAACATAGTAGAACCAATGACAGGATTATTAGAAGGTTCGGCAGAGATGTCTTCTGACCTGCACTCATTGGCTACACTTGTGTATAACAACCTTCCATATAATAACTTTCCTGCAAGGAATAGAGCCGAAGACCAGCGTTCAACAGCTGGTAGGTAAAATTTTTATTTTCTATAAAGTGTCTCTATGCCACCAGTACTGCTAGCACATATATGAACTTTAGCTTAGAGTTCAACCAAATTATTAATGGTCCATGGGCTGGAGTCAGATTTTTTTAACTGTTGAATAACTTCGAGCAGCAAATGGGAATGCCACACAGTCAGGGGCTGGCCCCTCCTAACCCGTTTGACCTTCTCCCTAGAAAAAGTAGCACCCTAGAGTCCCTGGCCAAGCTGCATAGACAATCAGTTATTACAGTTGCCAAAGCAGGTGTGATGAGAAGGGATTAACATATCTTCAAATCATTTACAGGCCTCGTGCTCTGTGCAGCTTTTGACTAATAGGTTTTCAAATGTCACTAAAGGTAAATAGGTCAGAAAGTTACAACTCTAGCGTGTGGGGTGATAAACAGGTGTAGGTGACCCAGTTGATGTGGTGATGTCATTAGCATACACACTTGCTCTTCAGGGTCAATGGATCTTATTGTTTCTAAAAGGGGAATGGTCATATATAGCCAATTAAAAATACTTTGTTAGACAACACTGATGCTATCTCTGTTTTTTGTGCAATGTTGAGTGAGCAGAATAACTTATTTCATTGCCTTTTCTCTGATTTGGTATTTGCCACATACCAGAATAAAAGTGGTATCCCATTTATGGTAAAATTGGTTGAAAAAATTACATTACATTTAAAATATGTTTATTTCATTTTTTGACCATTTTGTCTTGTGCAAAGAAGACTGAGAACAACACTAAAAACCAAGAGGTCCAGGATTCCTGATACAGATGTCTCCTTGAATACTTCATATTTGGCCTAAATTGCTAATAAATATTTTCAGAAGTATAAGTTCCAAATAAAGTAAAAAGTCTAGCATTTCTTGAAATCCTGGTTCAAGCGTGTCTTTTATGCAAGCAAGCTTGCTTTTAAGTATTACTGGGTTTAGGCGTGCTGAATTTTGAGTCCAAATGAAAGTCTTATTCTTGTAGCTCTCATATTTAACCTAGTACTGATTTGTAATATATCAGTTTGATATTAGATACATTGTCTTTTCAGAAATAATTTCTAGCTGGTATCCTTTAGAAAGGTATTTTTTTATCAAAAAAATGTTCTTGCCTCCCAGAATAGTGTTTAGAACTAGCAAAACTATGTTATGAGTACAAAATGTTTATAGTTATTGTTGTGTGTGTGGGTCATATTGACAATACATTGTAATAGTATGGTTTCTGTATATAAATGCTTTTTATATTTTTAAAATGATGAATATATCTTTCATATAAAGGAGTGCACGGAGAGATTAATGAATAATGTACAACTTAAGATTTCACTGTGTGAGCAAAAATAATTTTGAAAGTGAAGTCAAACACCTTTTTTTCCCCCTGATTTCAAATAGTTACTATGCGGAATCAGTACATCACTGACATTGCTGCTGAACAGCTGTCTTACGTTATCAGGAGACTTGTACCTTTCACTGAGCACATGATTAGTGTATCTGCTTTCACCATCATGGGAGAAGGACCACCAACGGTTCTCAATGTTAGGACACGTGAACAAGGTAAGAATGTGTTTCCTTTCAAATAATTACCTGCAAATATTACTTGTGCCCATTGTAATACTTTTTCTTTTCATTCATATTAATTGTTCATTCTTCTTTTCAAGTGCCAAGCTCCATCCAAATTATAAACTATAAAAATATTAGTTCTTCATCTATTTTATTATATTGGGATCCTCCAGAATATCCCAATGGAAAAATAACTCATTATACAATTTATGCAATGGAACTGGATACAAACAGAGCATTCCAGATGACTACTATAGATAACAGCTTTCTCATAACAGGTAGAACAAAGTTTTGTCCTTAACATTTCTGTTCCGATGACAAATATGCACCTCCCTATTGCCTTAACACTGCAGAAAATGTGCTATGTCATTTCAGATTTTGTTGTGCAGTGCTGCCATGGATATCTTGACAAATATCTGAAGAAATAACTTGATTAAATTTGTTTTCCTTTAACTATGTTTACCCAAAAAGAAATTAAAAGCACCACAATTTTCATAGGAATGTACTTAACCTAGAAAGTCTTATGCCTGGTTCATCAATATTGAAGACCCGAATGAATGGATGTAAAAAAATCAACTGAAGTAATTAAGCTGACATGGTGTTTGTATCAAGTCAACTCTACCCTATAGTGTGCCAAATATTATTTTTCAGTTTTAGAATATTGCCTTAATCTTTTAGGAGAGAACTAAAACCTCATCAACATGGAAAGGCCTTAAAACCCCAAGGAATTTGGGAAGACTGGATTAAATAAATTATTTTCAGTAACCTGATTTTAAATGGCACTAATCTAAGAATGTTATTTCAAGGATTTTAAACAAATTGCCTGTTTTCCTTCTAGGGTTAAAGAAATACACAAAATACAAAATGAGAGTGGCTGCTTCAACCCATGTAGGAGAAAGTTCTTTGTCTGAAGAAAATGACATCTTTGTGACAACTCCAGAAGATGGTAAGAATATCAAGTGCAGTTTTAATAAAAAGAAGCAAGTAATGTTGATTGCTTACTGCCATCTACCTCATGGTACCTTCAGTGTCTGAAACAAGTATGATCAAATATACGTATTTAAAATTTTGTTTTCTTCCACTAGAACCAGAATCACCACCTCAAGATGTTGAAATAATTGATGTTACTGCAAGTGAAATTCAGTTGAAGTGGTCACCACCTGAGAAACCCAATGGGATTGTTCTTGCTTATGAAGTACTCTATGAAAATACAGATACTTTATTTATAAAGAACACTTCAACTACAAACGTAATTTTAATGGAGTTAAAACCCTACACCCTCTATAACATTTCTGTAAGGTCGTATACTAGATTTGGTCACGGCAATCAGTTATCTTCTTTACTCTCTGTAAGGACTTCTGAGACTGGTAAGTTTGTTTGTTTAATGATATGTAGTAATGTAGTGGTGCCCTGGTGGCATAGTGGTTAAGAGTTTGGCGGCTAACCAAAAGGTCAACAGTTCAAATCCACCAGCTGCTCCTTGGAAACCCTGTGGGGCAGTTCTACTCTGTCCTATAGTGTAGCTATGGGTCAGAATTGACTTGATGGCACCTAACAACAACAGTAATGTAGTAAACATAGCTGACAATTACCATATTGTTCATATTTTGCATAATAAAAAAAGATTATTCCACTATGTAAAATCTAGAAATTCATTTGCTATTTCTGTTAAAAATGTGGAAAAGTCTTGCTCTGGAAATATTTACAGTCTTATTTATATATAAAGGAAATCTAAAATAAAAATCAGTGAATTTTTCAAATGAAAGGCCTTAAGAAACCAAAGTTTCCTTTAATGTACCTATAAATTTTGGGTTAAAAACTACTTGCTTTCAAATCAGATTAAAGAGAGACACAGTCTTAAGAATAGATTCTTATACTCTAATGGGGTTTATATATAGTTAGGGGAGCACAGTGGGAACACAGAGAAGGGAATCCCTGGAAAAGCCTCATGGAGGAAGTAGCACTCGAGGTAGATTTTAATGAGGAGGGTAGAGTGGGCTGGAGGATACCATACAAGTTGTGGGGTCAAGGGGAGAAGGGATATCCCATCTAGAGGAAACAATGAATGACTCATGTTTCAGTTTCAGTGATGCTGGAGCAAATAGGCAAGGCAAGACAAGCAAGGCAAATAGACAAGACAGGTGCTCGATGAACTTAGTTTATTGTTTATATTATGTTTTAAACCCTATATTGGAGGCATAACCATTAGGCCAATTCTGTAATGAATGCTGGGAATTAAGAACTAAATTTAGTTGTTTTTTTATCCCTTCTCTAAGAAGAATGAATATTTATTGACTAACTGTTGACTGAACCATATGAAACTGAGACTTCTTAGGTTATAAATGGTCAAATATCAGGAAGTTTCTATGGTTTAGATACTGTATTTACCTTTGGATTGTCTTCTGGAGACTGGTCATAGAAATTCATACAATGAGATGCCACAGAATTGTCCCTATACTCTTAATTGCAGAAATAAGAAGATATATAATGAGCATTTTATATCATTAAGGGTTTTCTCTGAAAGTGAAACTTAATTGATGTTAAACTGTACGTTGGCTTGTTTCATTGCTTTTATAGATACTATACTTAAATATTTTTGAGAAAAAGTATTTACTCTTTACCTGATGTAGTTTTATTTTATACCATTGTAAGAAAAGAAACATCTCTGGTGGTGCAGTGGTTAAACTGCTCAGCTGCTAACGAAAAGGTCTGTAGTTCGAACCCACCAGACCGCTGATTGGAAGAAAGATGTGGCATTCTGCTTCTGTAAAGATTTACAGCCTTGGGAGGCTTCTGGGGCAGTTCTACTCTGTCCTATAGCGTTACTGTGAGTTGGAATTAACAACAGTGGGTTTGGTTTGGTAAGAAAAGACACAAGTATGATTTCGAGTACATTCTAAGTTCCATGGGCTCTGCTAATGGCCTTTTTACGAACTGCCTTATTTAGTTCTCAGATTAAAGAAAGCATTAAGGTGTTATAATCTCCATTGTCTTTAATGAAAAAAAAAAAACCCAAGGCTCTGAGAGGTTCATCCTTCCAACAAATAAAAAAAAAAAAAAAAAATTTTTTTTTTTTTTTTTTATAGTTAACAAATGTTTACAATATGCCTGGCCCTATGGGATATACAGCAGTGTAGAGGAAAACAAATTTCCTGTCCTCCTAAAGTTTATATTAATTGGGGAGTGTTTAATTGCTCAAGGTAACCCAGCTGGTATGTGATGAGGCTAGGACTGTAACCCAACTTTATCTGACTCTGAAGCTCATTTCCTTTTCGTAGTACATACTATTTTTGGAAGTATGCATTGTGTATGTATTATATTTCATTTATATTCATAATTTATATTTCTAATTCATAAATTATAAAATATATCTAGAATCTTTGTGTTCATTATCTATTGTAGTGATTTTTTGGTGAGCTTTGCACAGCATGAGGAAGGAAAGTAACAACTTTCAAAGATCCTGTTGTGATATTAAACAATCACTGTATTTATCAATACTTCTCAAAGATTTCACTTCTTAACTGGCCACAGCATGAAGAGCACATTATCTTAATGATGACTTATAAAGCATCTTTTTTGTTAGCTAATGATTGCATTTGTGTAATCTTTTACTTAGTATTGAAAAAGTAAATTTAATTTCTATTTTGTTATCTGAGCTTGATTCTAAGGCAGGGATAAGAAACTTTAAATGAATAGAAGAATTTAACTTGAGATGTAATTTAAAAATCAGGATTTTAGTTTTAGAAGATATCTTAGAAAACAGAAATCTTCATCTTACACATAGGACGTAGATAGCTGCTGTCAAGTTGATTCCGACTCATGGTTACCCAAGTGCAACAGAACAAAATGTTGCCCAGTCCTGCATCATCCTCAAGATGGTTGGCATGTTCAAGTCCATCATTAAGACTACTGTGCCACCTCACTGAGGGTCTCTCTTGCTGGTGTCAAGACCTTCTGTTTCACCAAACACTGTGTCTTCCTGTAGTGATTGATCCCTCCCAATGAAATGTCCAAAGCAAGCAAGTCGAACAGTGTTCTGTTGTGATCCATAAAGTTTTCATTGGCTAATTTTTAAAAATAGATCGCCAGGCCTTTCTTCTGATTCGGCCTTAGTCTGGAAACTCTGCTGAAACCTGTCCAATATGGGTAACCCTGTGGGTATATGAAAGTCTGTGACATAGCTCCTAGCATCACAGGAACACAAAAGTCACCACAATAGGACAAACTCACAGACGAGTGGTGGGAGATTAGGATACCTAGGACTATTTGAGCAAAGTGACAAATAAGTCATAATAGACAAGAAATGAAGTCAGGACTTGACTCAAGGGCTCCTGTTCCACATTTCAGGGCTTAATAGACACCTGAGTTAGCTAAAACAAATGAAGGGACAGGGAAAACAACATATACCAGGCCTCACCCATATGGGTGAGTATAACTGGATCATCTTGACGCTGGACTGTAGAAGCAAAGGAGGCCTATTAATAGGGTGTAGGGGTTAATGTCCATTCTCCTGATTTCCTGCTTTCAAGTTCTCTGCATTCTGCATTAGTGTGGAAGTGGTGGGTAATGGGATCTACATTAGTGACTTTTTCTAGATCATATTTGCTGTTATTAAGTTGTTAAGCCACTAACTTTAGCTCATTTTGCAAAAAAGAAAGCTAGATCTTTAAGTAGCCTCTCAAGATGTCATTTGAAGAAGGATGTGAGAAAAACCCAAGGCTCTGAGAGGTTCATCCTTTCAACAAATAGTTAACAAATATTTACAATATGCCAGGCCCTATGGGATATACAGCAGTGTAGAGGAGTGCTCAATATTATTATTATGGTGGCGCAGTGGTTAACAGTTCAGCTGTTAACCAAAACATCGGCAGTTCCAATCCAACATATGCTCCTTGGAAACCCTAAGGGGCAGTTCCGTTCTGCCCTATAGGGTTGCTGTGAGTCGGAATCGACTCAATGGCAATGGATTTGTTTTTTTTTGATTCTTGTTATCGGGGAGTCCCTGGGTGGTACAAGTGGATAAGTGTTTGACTATTAGCCTTAAGGTTGACGACTCAAACCCACCCAGAGGCATCTTGGAAGACAGACCTGGTGATCTGCTTCCAAAAGGTCACAGTCTTGAAAACCATGTGGAGTAGTTCTATTCTCCACACATGGGGTCACCATGAATCAGAATCAACTCGAGGGCAACTAACAACAACAACAAGTTGTTATCTGAAACAAAGGCCTACTGCTCAATATTGGTACATGAGAAAGTGAAGTTTAGTTTTCAGCGATGTTTTAATGCTGCTAATTACAAATGGGAACAAATTATGTGTTCAAATGCTTTGTCTTATTTAGGGAGTGAGAGTTAACTAATGCTTGGAAGTAAAATTCTGTTGTGTTCAAGACAGCAAGGATCAATACAAGATTGATCTTGTGTATATTAATCATAGAAAGTACAGCTTACAAACTTTCTGTTTGCTTTTATCCCCCTCATATTTACGATATCCAAAAAAATCAAACCCATTGCTGTTGAGTCTATTCTGAATCACAGAGTTTTAAGAAGTTCTCATACATATTACTCTCATACATATATTACACATATTTCCATCCTTTCTTAAGACAACTTTCTCACAATAAGCCTTTATCAAATGCCTTGAATATGTTTGATTTTGGATAATAACAACTAATGGATAGTAACTTAGATGTTGGTCAAAATTTTGTGTAGGACTCTCTCAATTTATTTGTGTTAATTAATAGCATTTCCTAATTTCTCTACGTAATGGTAAAACTGTGTATGCCAAACCATAATCTTTAGGCCACTAAAGTTCACTTCCCTTTTTAGTATTATAATTAACTAAATTAATTGTTTTTATTTTTAGTTTTTAAATAGATTCAGCTTGTTCTGATTGGTTATAATCATTACTTTTTTAATTCATGAGTTATCTATTTTACAAAATACTTATAAGTTAAGAACACTCTGTTATTTCAGAAAGCTCTAAGAGCATCATAACTCTCCAAAACCAAAGAGTGTCTTGTTGTATCTGTCTGAAGATCCAGCACTGGTTATCCCCTAAGAATATGCAAATAAGAATGCAAAGGATACAAGCCTGAGGCCAGGGATGCATATTTATATTCTGACTATTGGTGGTAGGCAGGCAACTCTAGAAGACAATTTAACAAATTCCAATGGGAGAATTTTTCCAAATAAGAAACTGCCTTGAATTATAAAATTCAAACATAGTGTCACTGATGCCTTTTTTTTCCTTGCAATTGTCAAAACCCGAAATATGCAGAGAAACACCAAAAGTGCGTATAACAGAATGGATTTATTGTGAGTAGACACCATTCGAATCCAGCAGTGCCTAAACCAAAAGTATTCCAAAAGGTACTCAAAAGAGGGAACAGTAGAAGCAGGTTATATAGGTCATAGGTATGTTAATTTCTCAGGAGAAAACATCAGAACACTTACTTGCAGAGCTCCAGGCAGTAGGAGAAACAGTCACTAAGGACAAGCCATTCATTTTCTGTTTAGACCCTGAGATTCTTGCTCCTAGAAACTGGTTGTGCATGGATGTTGTTATTGTTAGGTGCCTTCAAGTCACTTCCGACTCATAGCTACCCTATCTACAACAGAATGAAGCACTGCCCAGTCCTGTGCCATCCTCATGATCGTTGTTATGGTTGAGCCCATTTTTGTAGCCACTGTGTCATTCCAGGAAACCCTGGTGGCATAGTGGTTAAATGCTACAGCTGCTAACCAAAGGGTCGGCAGTTCAAATCCACCAGGCACTCCTTGGAAACTCTATGGGGCAGTTCTACTCTCTCCTATAGGGTCGCTATGAGTCAGAATCGACTCGGCGGCACTGGGTTGGTTTTGAGTCATTCCATCTCATTGAGGGTCTTCCTCTTTTTTGGTTACCCTCTACTTAACCAAGCATGGGGTCCTTCTCTGGGAACTGATCCTTCCTGATAACATGTCCAAAGTATGTGAGACAAAGTCTTGCCATCCTTGCTTCTGAGCAGCATTCTGGCTGTACTTCTTCCAAGACAGATTTGTTCATTCTTTTGGCAGTCCATGGTATATGCAATATTCTTCACCAACACCATAATTCAAAGGCGTCAATTCTTCTTCAGTCTTTCTTATTCATTGTTCAGCTTTCACATGAGTATGAGGCAATTAAAACACAATGGTTTGGGTCAGAAGCACATTAATCTCCAAAGTGCCATCTTTGCTTTTTAACACTTCAGCGATGTCTTTTGCAGCAAATTTGCCCAATGCAATGTGTCCTACGATTTCCTGATTGCTGCTTGCATGGGTGTTGATTGTGGATCCAAATGAAATGAAATCCTTGACAACTTCAGTATTTTCTCTGTTTATCATGATATTGGTTATTGGTCTAGTTGTGAGGATTTTTGTTTTCTTTATGTTGAGGGTAATCCATACTGAAGGCTGTGCTCTTTCATCTTCAACAGTAAGTGCTTTTAGTCCTCTTCACTTTCAGCAAGCAAGGCTGTGTCATCTGTATGATGAAGGTTGTCAAGAGTCTTCCACCAATCCTGATGCCTCATTCTTCATATAGTCCAGCTTCTTGGATTATTTGCTCAGCATACAGATATAAATAAACTTGGTCAAAGGATACAACCCTGACACCCACCTTTCTTGACTTTAAACCACGAAGTATCCCCTTGTTCTGTTCGAATGACTGCCTCTTGATCTATGAAAAGATTCCTCATGAACACGATTAAGTGGTCTAGAATTCCAATTCTTCACAATGTTATCCATAATTTGTTGTGGTCCACACAGTCGAATGCCTTAGCATAGTCAATAAAACACAGGTAAACGTCTTTCTGGTATTCTCTACTTTCAGCCAGGATCCATCTGACATCAGCAGTGATACACCTGGTTCCACATACTTTTCTGAATCCAGCTTGAATTTCTGGCAGGCAGTTCCTGTCAACGTACAACTGCTTTTGAATGATCTTCAGCAAACTTTTACTTGTGTGAGATATTAATGTTATTGTTTGATAACTCTCTAGAAAAGCCCAGTGCCTAAAGCAAAATGATCTTGCTAAGCTACTTATTAGGCTATTGTTTGACTTGAAGGTGGCTTTAGGAAAACAGATCCTTAAAGGCTCAAGAAGACCCTGGTGGCACAGTGGTTGAGAGGTACAGCTGCTAAGCAAAAGGTCGGTGGTTCGAATCCACCAGCTGCTCCTTGGAAACCCTATGGGAAAGTTCTACTCTGCCCTATAGCATTGCGATCAGTTGGAATTGACTTGATGGCAATGGGTGCAGGGTTTAAAGGCTCAGGGTTCAAAAGGATACATAAGGGCAGATGACCTGCAACGGTCACCCCACCTCCATAAGCCCAGAAATCTGGATTCCAGGAGAATCAAAATGATTTTGTCAATCTGAACTTAATTCTTTTCTCTTGCTGTGAACATTCCCCTTGTTTTTAATATATTCTGTATCATGTTGAACATATTTATTCATTTACTCAACACATTTGTATGGATTCTGTACTTTGTGCTACTACTGTTTCAGGCACTATAGATAAAGCAGTAAGTAAGACAAAGTCCTACCTTCCTGGAACTTAACATTCTAGAAGGGACACCAAAAATACATCAATAAATAATAGTACGATTTGATTTTACTGTGAAGAAAAAAATAGCAGAGAAAGAAGTAGCGAAGGGGCTATTTGACATAGATGAGTGTGAAAAGTCCTCCTTGAAGAGGCTATGTTTGTATAACATCATTAATAACTGTATGCTGAGCAAATAATTGGAGAAGCTGAACTATATGAAGAAGAATGTGGCATTAGTATCAGAAGAACAATCATTAACAATCTGCAATATGCAGATGACACAACCTTGCTTGCTGAAAGTGAAAAGGCCTTGAAGCACTTACTGACAAAGATCGAAGACTACAGTCTTCAGTATGAAATACACCTCAACATAAAGAAAACAAAAATCCTCACAACTGGACCTATATGCAACATCATGATAAACGGAGAAAAGATTGAAATTGTAAACAGTTTCATTTTACTTACTTGGATCCACAATCAACGCCCATGAAAGCAGCAGTCAAGAAATCAGAAGACTTACTGCATTAGGCAAATTTGCTACAAAAGATCTCTTTAAAGTGTTCAAAAGCAAAGATGTCACTTTGAGGACTAAGGTGCACCTGATCCACACCATGGTATTTTCAATCACCTCACATGCATGTGAAAGCTAAACAATGAAAAGGAAGACCAAAGAAGAATTGATGCCTTTGAATTATAGTGTTGGTGAAGAATATTGAGGATACCATGGACTTCCAGAAGAACAAACAAGTCTGACTTGAAACAAGTACAGCCAGAGTGCTCCTTGGAAGCGAGGATGGCAAAACTTCATCTCATGTGTGTTAGACATGTTATCAGGAGGGTCCATTCTCTGGAGAAGGACATTATGCTTGGTCAAGTACAGGGTTAATGAAAAAGAGGAAGACCCTCTATAAGATGGATTAACACAATTGCTACAACAATTGGCTCAAACATAGCAACTACTGTGAGGATGGTACAAGACTGGGCAGTGTTTTGTTCTGTTGTGCATAGGGTCACAATGAATCATAACCGACTCAGTGCCACCTAACAATAACAGGGTTGAATTAGATGAGGATCTGGAGGAAGAGGAAGAATCACAGTTGCCAGGTTCCTGAAGCAGGAGGAAACTGATGTGGTTGAGGAAAAGCAGGACATTTCTGTCATTCAAGCAGTATGAGATATGGGGAAAATATAGCAAGTGGGGAGAAAGAGACAGGCAGAGGTAGATCATGCCTCTTCTTGGGCACCAATCTTAGGAGTTTGCAGTTTAATTATACTGGGAAGTTATTAGAAATTATGAGGCAAGAACGTTATATGACTTACATTTTTAGAAAGTCACAGCTGAATATGTTGATGTGGAAGTAAGGTAAAAAGAAAAAGCAAGACTGACTCCTAGGTTTTTGGTCTGAATATCGAGGTGAATAGTGGAACCATTTATGAAGATGGGGGAACACTGAGATAAGTCTGGAGGAAATTCAGAAGTTCCGTTTTGAACACGTTTGAGGTATCCAAGTGGCTGTCATGAAGGCGATAGGGTATACAAGTTTAAAGCTCAGGGAAAAGATCCAGGGTCAAAGATATCTACAGGCATACCTCATTTTGTTGTGCCTTGCAGATACTATGTTTTTTGCAAACTGAAAGTTTGTGGCAACCCTGCTTGGAGCAGTTCTGTCGGTGCCAGTTTTCCAACAGCATGTGCTCACTTTGTGTCTCTGTATCACATTTTAGTAATTCTCACAATATTTCAAACTTTTTCGTCATTATTATATCTGTTATGGTAATCTGTGATCAGTGATCTTTGATATTACTATTGCAATTATTTGGGGGCGCCATGAACTCTGTCCATAAGACAGTGAACTTAATCGATAAATGTGTATGTTCTGACTGCTCCACCAACTGGCCTTTCCCTGTCTCTCTCCCTCTCCTTGGGCCTCCCTATTCCCTGAGACACGACACTATTGAAATTAGGACAATTAATAACCGTACAATGGAATCTAAGTGTTCAAGTGAAAGGAAGAGTCCCATGGCAGCTCACTTTAAATTGAAAGCTAGAAATTATTAAGCTTAGTGAGCAAGGCATGTAGATAGCCTTGCTGTCAGGGAGAAAGCTAGACCTCTTGTGCCAAGCAGTTAGCCATGTTGTGAATGCAAAGGAAAAGCTCTTGAAGAAAATTAAAATTGTTACTCCAGTGAATACACAAATGATAAGAAAGCAGAACAGCCTTATTGCTGATTTGGAGAAAGTTTTAGTGGTCTGGATAGAAGATCAAACCAGCTGCAACATTCCCTTAAGCCAAAGCCTAACCCAGAGCAAGGCTCAAACTCCTTCAATTCTATGAAGGCTGAGAGAGATGAGGAAGCTGCAGGACAAAAGTTTGAAGGTAGCAGATGTTGGTTTATGAAATTTAAGGGAAGAAGCTGTCTCCATAACATAGAAGTGGGAAATGAAGCAGCAGGTGCTGATGTAGAAGCTACAGCAAGTTATCCCGAAGATCTAGCTGAGAATGTCGATGAAGGTGGCAATGCTAAACAACAGATTTTTATTGTAGACCAAACAGCCTTTTGTTGGAAGAAGATGCCATCAAGGACTTTCATAGCTAGGAGAAGAGGTCAGTGCCTGGCTTCAAAGGACAGGCTGTCTCGTTAGGTGCTAAGGTAGCTGGTGACTTTCAGTTAAGTCAATGCTCATTTACCATTCTAGGACCTTAAGAATTATTCTAAATGTACTCTGCCCGTACTCTGTGAATGTAACAACAAAGCTTGGAAGACAGCACATCTGTTTACAACATGGTTTACTGGATATTTGAAGTCCACTGTTGACACCTACTACACTGAGAGAAATATTCCTTTCAAAATATTACTGGTTATTGACAATGCACTTGGTCACCCAAGAGCTCTGATGGAGATGTACAAGGAGATTAATGTTGTTTTCATGCCTGCTTACGCAACATCCATTTTGCAACTAATGGATCAAGGGATAATTTTGACTATCAAGTCTTATTATTTAAGAAATGCATTTTGTAAGGCTATAGTTACCATTAAGGAGCATTGGTGTCAGAGTGGTTAAATGCTTGGCTGCTAACTGAAAGGTTGGCAATTCAAACCCACCAGCTGCTCCATGGGAGAAAGTTGTGGCAGTCTGCTACTATAAAGATCATAGCCTTAGAAACCCTATGGGGCAGTTCTGCTGTGTCCTAGAGGGTCACTATGAGTTGGAATCTACTCGATGGCAACGGGTTTGATTTTTTTTTTTTTAAATAGTTACCATAGATAGTAATTCCTCTGATGGATCTGGGCAAAGTAAATTGAAAACCTTCTGGAAAGGATTCACCATTGTAGATGCCATTAAGAACATTTGTGAGTCATGGAAGGAGGTAAAAATATCAACATTAACAGGAGTTTGGAAGTTGATTCCAACCCTCATGGATTACTTTGAGGGGTTCAAGACTTCAGTGGAGGAAGTAACTGCAGATGTGGTGGAAATAGCAAGAGAACTAGAAATAGAAGTGGAGCCTGAAGATGTGACTGAATTGCTGCAATCTCAGGATAAAACTAATGGATGAAGGGTTGCTTTTTATGCACGAGCAAACGAAGTGGTTTCTTCAGATGGAATCTACTCCTGGTGAAGACCCTGTGAACATTGTTGAAATGACAACAAATAATTTAGAATCTTACACAAACCTAGTTGATAAAACAGTGTCAGGGTTTGAAAGGACTGACTCCGATTTTGAGAGAAGTTCTACTGTGCGTAAAATGCTGTGGAACAGCATCGCATTCTACAGAAAAATCTTTCGTGAAAGGAAGAGTCAATCGATGTGGCAAATTTCATTGTTGTTTTATTTTAAGAAATTGCTGCTGCCACCCCAGCCTTCAGCAACCACCTTCCCTATCAGTCAGCAGCCATCAGCATCGAGGCAAGACCCCCCACGTGCAAAAAGATTAATACTTGCTGAAGGTTCACATGATGGTTAACTTTTTTTTTGGCAATAAAGTATTTTTTAATTAAGATATGTGCATAGTTTTTTTAGACATAATGCTTTGCACACTTAATAGACTACAGTATAGTGTAAACATAACATTTATATACACTGGGAAACCAAAAACTTCATGTGACTTGCTTTATTTGTGATATTTGCTTTATTGAGGTGGTGTGGAACTCAACCTGCAATATCTCCAAGTGTGCCTGTAATTTGGAGACATTATCCACTGGAAGGCACCTACCAACAACAGCCATATCTATGGTATTCAAAGTCAATAAAAGAAAAAAAATGGACAAGATAAATTCACAAGAAAATAGAGATGATAAGAAGCAGACACCTATGTCCTGGGGCAATATGACAGTAGACTTTGGGAAGTCAGGGGTGAACCAATCAGTCAAGGACTAAGAGAAAATGAAGAGTGAGGCAGGAGGAAAATCAGAAGACTGTAGTGGAAGCCAAAAGAAGAAAGATTTTCAAGTAGAAGGAATTTATTTCCTATGTTCAATGCTGCTGACAAGTGAAGATGAAGGCATGAAATTGGTTAGTGGTATGGCAAAAAGGAGGGCATTGGTCACTTTACAAATGTACATTTCATGGGAAAAAATAGCGGAAAAATGCTCAGTAGGCATTAATAGGTTTAAAAAAATCGGAGAAAATGAGTAAAGGCAAATTTAATATAAAATTTAATATAAAATGGAGAATAGAATGGAGCAGTAGCTGAAGGGGCAAGTGGAATCAAAAGAAACTTTTTCTAAAAGATGATAGATATTCTAGTGTGTGTGTGTGTGTGTGTACGTGTCCAATGATAGAAACAATTTAATAAATAGAGTAAAACCAATGATACAATAGAGCAGGAATAGCTTCAAGTGTAATGCCTTTGGATAAACAGGAAGAATGAAATCTAGTGAGAAACGGAGTACTAAGCCTTTGAAAGGTATAAGGAGGGAAGGAAGTTGAAGGAAAATTTGTGGTAGAAAGATGAAGAGATTAAGTACACCCGCTCCTCACATATCGCCATGGTTAGTTTCCAAAGACCAGGTCGTTATGTGAAAATAAGTGTTATGTGAAAATGGAGGATGACCACATCAGAGTACAAAATGGAAGATGACTAAATCATTACATAACTGTCACATCATTAAATAATTGCCAAACTGCTGAGAATCATGGCTCAGCCAAGCTGACATATAACGTTAACCATCACAGCCAACGTTAACCTTGCCTTGTACCTCAGCATTCGTTATTGCTAGATGTATGTCATTGATGCACAAAATAGTCAGATAGTAGTTTTTTACTATTGTCATAAATGCAAAATATTAGATAACAAGATAGTCAATAAGTGAAGAATGGGTGTAGTTCTCTTCTGATTGTTTTTATTTTCTCAACAAAATGGGAATAAGGAGGCAGATGGAATGGAGGTTTTTGGAGAGAGAAGATGGTGAAAACACATAAAATAGTGGGAGAATGAATTAACAAAGAAAATATATAAGCTGCCAGGCAGTCCCAAAGAGCCACTTGAGATTTGAGGTTATAAATTTAAGTGAGGTTAGTCAGGAAAAAAAAGTGGTGTTTTATTCACCTATTTTCAGCTGTTGCATTGCAGATGTGGAACCAGCTCAGAATTTTGTTTAACCCAAATTGGGATTTTGCCAGGAAAGTAAGACAAAAAAAAAAAGAGAAAAGAGTTGATGGAGATTGCTAGAGAATGTTTGTAGTGATGAACTGTGGATTCTAACCTGGGGAAGTAGGGAAATGAGGACATAAAGGAGGTGATGGAGAGTGAAAATTTGACAAGGGTCAAAATAATTGTTGGATTGGAACTACAAGGGTCAGTCAGCTGGCAAGATAGACCAAAAAGAGGGATTATTTGTCAGTACTGGTAATGATGAAGTCTTGGGTGTGGCCATGGAGCCAGTGGTTAAGGAGAGGTCAAGGAAAAAGGAATACAGAGTTCAGGGAACTGTATAGATAATTTGCCTGGATGCTGACATCTCTAGGAGTGGTAAAGAGGAAGTCAGTAATTCAGATGATAAAATCTTTAAAATGTTTAGGTAAGTGGAGAAGTATCACTAGATTAGTTTTATAAGGAAAGGGAGAGCATAGTGAAGTCTGGTGGAATGTGGCTTCAAAAGACCTGGGATTCTTGAAGAAAAAAAGGAGAAAGAGTTGGACAAGGCAAAAAGACCAATAAATATAACAACCTCACTCCCTATGGCTGCAGGGATTATAGAAGAAAAGCAAACCGCTTCCTGTTACTGGAGAGGGCGGAGAAATAGTGTTCTCAGCAGATTACGGAATTCAGTTAGAGACATAAAGTTAAGACAGCATTCAGAGAAGTAGTTGAGGATTTTTCTCAATGACATGGCTTGGTTTGGGAAGACCCTATAAAAGGATTTGAGTGTTTGAGAAGGAACAGTAGGATCATATCACTATGTATTGCAACACCAAACTGTGTTTTGAATTATAATATTTCCAAAACTTAAGAGGTATCAACAGTCCTATGTTAATATTTTCCTATTAAGTCTGCCTTATAGGTCCTTAACTGGTAAGAGTTTGGGGGTGGGGGGAAGAATGTATCTATATTTTCAAGACTCTTGAATTTTATTTCTCTACTAAATTTATTAGTACCAACTTTTATATCCATTGCATGTAGAATATTAATAAACTAAACCCATTACCATTGAGTTGATTCCAACTTATGGCAACTCCATGTATGTCAGAGTAGAACTGTGCTCCATAAAATTTTCAATGGCTGATTTTTTGGAAGTAGATTGCCAGGTCTTTCTTTCAAGGTACAACTGGGTGGACTTGAACCTCCAATCTTTTGGTTTGCAGTCAAGTACATTAACCATTTGCATCACTCAGGGACTCTAGAATATTAAAAATAAGGTCCAATTATTTCCTTTTGAAAGGAAAGAATCTTATCTCAACAAGACTCTGTAATAGCAATAGCATTTTTGAAGATAAGAACACTCACTTTTGTTACAGTAAAAACAGATTTATTGAGGGTAATACAATTTGTGAATTGAGGAAACACAGGGCAGAGAGGAATCTACCAAGTGCTCCCACCTTCTGAGGGAGAGGTGAACCTTTTATATGGTAAAGTGGGGAGGGTAAACTCATGACCAAAAAAAAAAAAAATCTTGTTACTGTTGAGTTGATTCCAACTCATAGCGACCCCATGGGACAGAGTAGAACTGCCCCGTAGGGTTTCCAAGGAACAGGTGATGGGTTCGAACTGCTGACCTTTTGGTTAGCAGCCATAGCTCTTAACCACTGCACCACCAGGGCTCCAAACTCATGACAACACATGACGAATAGTAAAATGGAGTGGAGTAACAACAGACCATCAACACCGCAATTTCTCTTAACATCAGCAAACCAAGGAGAGACATACAAAGACTACCAACATCGTAATAAACAAATCCTCCCCCGGATTAGTCATTACTCTTATTCTATGCAGGCAATTAAAAAAATAAAACAAAACAATATCTTTGCAGCTGTGGCCTTTCATTTCTGATAAATATTTTTCTGCCTAAAATGCATCCATTAGAAATTCATGTATTGTCAGTGTGTTGGTGGTATTATAACTCATTTTTTGATTGTCTGAAATTAGTTTCAGTTTGCTCTAGTTAATTTTTTTGGTTATAGGATTCCAGTTGTTTTTCAAGTGATGTCATTTGTCAGTGTAGTTGTCATTCCTACATAGATAATCTATCTTCTGTCTGGTTGCTCCTAAGATATTTTCTTCTTTGGTATTCTGCATCTTCACAGTGATGTGTCTAAGTATGATTTAAAAATAAAAAAATCCTGGTTGGGATTTGTTAAGATTTCTTAATCTGAGATGTGAAATTTTTCAATAATTCTAAAAAGTCTTACTCATCATTTATTCAAATATTTCCTCTTCCTCATTCTGTATATTATCTTAATCTAAAAGTTAATTTTAGAACCTCTCAATATATGCTCTGTGTCTTCTCATTACCATTTAGTATTTTCACATGTTTTTTTCTCTGAGCTGCATTCTTGATAATTTCTTCAACCCTCTAATCCATTTTGCTAAATTTCTCTTCGTCACTATCTAATCCACTCAACACATCAAGCGAGTTTTCATTTCATGTATTTTGTTTTTCAGTTGCAAAAGGCCTGTCTGGATCTCTTTCTAACCTGCTTGGTTATTTATATTATTTGTAATTACTTACAGAATTTTTTTGTTCATCTTTTCAAATCTCTTTGATCTCTTGAAACATATTAAATATACATATTTTTATTCTTTGTGTGATAATTCTAATGTCTGAAGTCTTTGGACATCTGACTCTGCTCTGTGTATGTGTTCTTTTTCCTTTTTGTTTGCTGTCTTTCACTATAGGTGTCTGATTTGCTTTGGTGTTCGGTGATTTTATCTGGGTGTTCATATTCCCCTGAAACTTTATCTGTGGGAAATTTATGGGACCTGAGGGGAAATTGAGTTTTTCCAGAGAGGAGTTGTGTGTGTTTCTGTTATTTGCTTAGGAGTGATATCAAATCAGCATTACGGTTTCATTTTAATTTAAATTCTGAAATTGAGGTTTTTGTTTGTTTGTTTATTGTTGTTTTTTTAAGCTGTATAGGTAGCATTAGGCCACATCTGTTCAAGGTGACTGGTTAGCAATTCTAAAATCTCAGGGGATAATTTTTCTTACTCTTCTACCCTAGTATCCAGAGGGACAGCAAGAGAAAATAAGTTTCTTTTCTGTTGTTTTCTGCATGGTGGGTTTATTTTTCAATCTCCCATTCACCAAGGGTGAATATACCACCTTGCAAAAGTCTTATAGATACACTCACACTGAATTCTATGGCACCCTGTAGTAGAATTCAAGGTATCCTCCAGAGTTGTCAAAAGGTATTCTTTTGGGGTCCCAGTTCCTTATTCAGGATTACCCTTCACTCTTAAGTTGGTCCAAGGCTATATCTTTTTTCACTGGCATTTAACACAGCTGTTAGTATAGAAACACAAGATCACCAGGAATTGGTCAATACTCTTCAACGCTTCTGTATCAGGATTTCTGTTTTTACTTTTGTTGTTGTTGTTTATTTCTTTGCTTCTTCTTTTCCTCCTCCTCATCCTTGTTCTTTTTTGTTTGTTTGTTTTTGGCTATCACAAATTTCTAACTTTCTTGTCAGCTCCACAGTTTCTTTGAAAGAAAATCTGTTTTAATTTTATACAGAATTTTATTTTCATTAAGATAGTCATTCAATTTAGGCTTTCTATCTATTCCAATATTTTCCTGGAATTAAAATTCTATATATAGATATATGTTTCGGTATACATAGAGAACTATTTTAGGAACACTAAATTCAATACCACGAGAACATTATTTGATACAGAAAATTAATGCTTTCAGTAATCATATCCTGTATTCTTAGGAGACTATTTTGCGGTCAGGTCACACTGTACAACGTCATATCTAGGAGTGTTTTGTCTTGTATACATTGCATAGGTCTTGGTATACATTGAAACTAACTTATTAACCTTTATTATATTATTAATAGAGGACAGATTGATTTTTTAATCCTTTTTCTTCTGCATGTTGTACAAGAGAGACTATTGCAGTCACAAGTGTTTTAATAAAAATATCATCCTGTAGTAATTTTCCTTTGGGATGAAATTTTTCTTATACACTTGGTTGTAATATAATTTATTTACACCTTATTCCATTTAGGATGTTTATTATAATCACACTCCAGTGAATGCTCTTCTATACATATCCTAGTGCATTGCACTTAGGTGAGAATTTCAGCAGAATAGAATTTTAGGATGGAGTTGTTTTATATTTATATTTTTGTTTCTTTTAGTACCTGATAGTGCACCAGAAAACATTACCTACAAAAATATTTCTTCTGGAGAGATCGAGCTATCATTTCTTCCTCCAAGTAGTCCCAATGGAATCATACAAAAATATACAATTTATCTCAGGAGAAATAATGAAAATGAGGAAAGAACTATAAATACAACCTCTTTGACCCAGAGAATTAGAGGTAAAAAAAAAAAAGTCTAACGTTGGATATTTACATTATATTGAAAGCATCCTTTTAACTCATAAAAGTAATTCACAGAGGCACAAAATACTCTCTTGTTTTTATGTTGTACATGTTAAGTGTGATTATTTTTATAAAGGTTATGACAAATCTGGCTTTTTGGTTAAATAAGCCAATGACTGACTCTAGGTCAGTCTTTTTTTTTTACCTTATCCTGTATCATTTTGTCTTCGTAATAGCAGTTACTATTGCTGAAGAGCTATATTTCCATTTAGTTTCAGAAAGATTATTGAGGGCCATTTCATAGTTTGCCTTTTGCATATGACTAAAGGATATTTTGTAAGTCTCAACTTAACTATTTTATTTATATTTAGGACTGAAGAAATACACCAAATATATGATTGAGGTAAGGATATTTTGTAAGTCTCAACTTAACTATTTTATTTATATTTAGGACTGAAGAAATACACCAAATATATGATTGAGGTATCTGCTAGTACCCTCAAAGGTGAAGGAGTTCGGAGTGCACCCATAAGCGTACTGACTGAAGAAGATGGTAAATACAGTAGTGACTACTGATACACTTTGATTCCATAACATTCCAGGAAATGTGTATATAGAATGAATACCTAACGTAAACATTTCCCTAACCTTGGCTATCAGTTAGGTGCCATGTCAGCATTATACAGAGATTTTAAGAATCTAGCAAAGTCAGATTTGCTTTCTGTAAAATGCTTTTCTTGCATCTGGAGTCATCAGTACTCTTTAAAAAAAATCAGTAATAATTTTTCCATGGGAATTTTTAAGACTAAAAATTTGGTTTGAACAGCTTCAACATTAACTGATGTTTGTTATGACTATGCTTTTCAAGTTTAAATTTATTAGAATAGACATTAACATAACTTTTGTTGTAGCTTCTCTTTATGTCAACTTTCAACATTTCTTATGGTATTAAGATTAGCTTCCTAATGAGTTTAGGCTGTTTTCCGGGTCTCTCTGCATAACTGGCCATGATGCTATTTCTGAATGTTAACAACCTTCATAGCGAATACGTAAGCATACCTTTTTTGAACCTGAATAAAATCAACTTTACCCCTAAGGCCACTTTACACTGGTACTTCACCGAGTTATAGGCATCTCTCATGCTAAGAAAATTACTTTTTGAAGGATATATTTGGGATTAGTATTCACATTTTATGTTTTATACATTGATCTTGAGAATGATCATTTTTTCTCTAAAACAAAGTTCTGTTGGCACAAGGGGTGGGCCTTGGCCTTGGATGTAAGATGAATGTTCATGTAGTATCTTTTTTCCTCCCTCCCTTTCTCTCATTTCTCCACCTTCAAGCTTAGCTGAACCCTATGGCCTGGAGTCGTTCACAACGACAAAATGTGCAGTAGGCACTTCTAGAAGAAGAAGGACTTTTTTCTGGATTGCTCTTATTTGTTCAAAATAATAAAGTCTTTTCCCTGTTTTTGCCTTCCCCAAAGCACACTACAAATTACTCCATACCTCCTAGTAGCATGTTCTGTGTTGCCTCAGTTTCTAAGTGTGATGCTTCTCATGGGCTATTTTTCCCTAGTCATTACCTCTACTTACTATTCTTACTTCTCCATCAAAACTTACCTGTCCTAATTTTCATTTTTTTATAGTTAGATTCTTCTTGCTGTCAAAGTGAAAATTAACTTAGTAAATAAATTCTTATCGATGGGACAATTGTTATAGGTTGTCCAATGGTTGAGAAGGTTATTTCTCCTTTCTGTCTTGGATGGTAACATCCAAGATAAGTTATATTAAACCATTTTAGCAATGCCCTCCTAGATATAGTACCCACTTCTTTATTTTGTAATTTAATGAAATAATCCTGATGGTAAGAATTTGAGATCTGGTCTGAAATTTTACAAAAAAAACAATCAAGGGTATACCGAGGACTGAATATAAAAGTGCCAAGAATTATCTGATATTTCACAGGAACATCTTAAAGCACAAATAAAATAGAAATGCTTAGTTACAACATACGATGTCCTAAATCAATGCTATTCTTGGCCGAAATCCTTTCTTTTTCAGTAACAAACACAAGTTGGGTTTTGTAAAAATGTTATGGATAATATTCATAGGCTTTTGTCTTGCCAAATGAGAGTTCTCAGAGATAATTCATATCTTAGGGCACAGATACTCAAAGTGATATGTAGATTCCTGTGATAATCAATATTTGATAACATTTTTATTGTAGTGTCAGTGAGAAAAACAAAAGGAAAATGCTAAACACAGCTGTCACCATTATTCCTTACAACTCATCTCAGAAACCCCTTTTCAATAAACTTAAAAAAAAAAGTTGCCAAATAATGAAAACACATGCAAACACACACACACACACACAAACACACACACATACACATGCAACTATATCTGAGATTATCAAGAGAAGCAAAAATAAATTAAAAAAAATTCAGGTGGCATTTTTTCCAAATTGTTGGAAATACTGATTGGTACATGTAACAACATTAGTCAAAATAGAAATTCTCAGAATTTCTGTCAGCCACTCGATGAGTTCACTTTCCATGCATAACTGTGATTATGAACTGAAGTTTTAGTAAGTTATATTTTTATATACAAAAATTATATTTGAATATTCTAAGAATTTACAAGCCTCTTATACAGCAGCTAAGAAAATATCATTCTAAATATTTTATTTAATTGGAATTGTAAACTTGGCTAACTAGTTTGCAGTAATTTTTTACTTCTTATTCAACACAGACTAAAGCAGAATGGAAGTAGATCCTAAACTGTCCATTTTCTATTTATGTGCAGCATGTATTTCCTTTGTAATCCATTCAGTTTTGAAGACTCAATGAACAGATTTTGATATTATTTCACAGTTTAATGACATAAGTGAAATTGAGGACTGTAGTCTTCATCTGTAGGTTGATCATTTTAACTGCTCTCCCGGTGTTATGCTTGTCACTTGCCCACTTCTTGGATGTATGATTTTTTTCCCCCACCTCTGTTTATTGTCTGAGGAACTCTTTTACTGTATATTCCATTTATTCACCCCAATAAAGCTTTTGCTTTTATTAGAGGATGACAAGTTACCAAGATCTATTTGAGCAGTAGGTGAATCACTGTGACATACCCCTTCACTCTATTTTCTCATGAAATATTTTTTTCCATTGAATCACAGAAACAGATGTTCTAACACCACCATGAAAAATCTTTCTTTATCATCTCATTTTGAAAGTAAACATTCAGTCTCTCATGCCCACAGAGAAAGGCACTGTGCCCAATTCATTTACCAGAAAGTTTATAAGAAAAATTTTGTGAATTTCCATTTTAACCTTTTGTTATACATGTTTAATAAAATACATTATTCCACACTTTAACTTTTTAGCTCCTGATTCTCCCCCTCATGACTTCTCTGTAAAACAGTTGTCTGGTGTCATGGTGAAGTTGTCATGGCAACCACCTCTGGAGCCAAATGGAATTATCCTCTATTACACAGTTTATGTCTGGTAAGATATTTTTTTGGAAATAGTTCTGAGAACTAATATTAATCTGTAACATAATAGGAATGTAGTTTTTTTTTTTTTAATTTCGGAATGTGATGCTACATTAGGAAACTGATTAATAATATGATAGTTAATACTCTTTTATTAAAAAATAAGTTTATACAGGTCAAAGCACAGTCAAATAATATAACTTTTGTAACCAAAACAAAAAATGAATATATAATGTGCATAATTATACTACATTTCTGGTCTTAAAAGCCATTGAGTCATATCATCTTATGTGAATACAAGAATATATTTTTAAACTTTTCTAGAGTTTTATACAAGTACGCTCTCACTGTCTTCTTAAAAGAATTTCTTTGAGCAGAGGAATTTTAACTAAAATGTAGGATAAAGAGACATTTCTTAGAAGTCTTCTTGTTTAAAGTCAGTTTTCCATTGAAATGTAAGTGGTGTATTTTTTTTCTGATCACCTTTATCCCAAAAACCTATTTATGATTCAGTTGTGAAAAAGATGAAATTCTATAGTGCATATCGTGTCAATTAGCAACATGGTGATATCCTTCTTCAGAAAAACTCAGTAGATAAAAATCCTCACTTGGATTCTAATGTCAGCCCTCTTAAAAGGATGCACCAGTTATAGAATACATTTTCTAATGGATTTTAAATATTTTTGTGGAGCCCTGTGGGGGCAGTGGCTAAGACCTAACCAAAGGTCAGTAGTCCAAATCCACCAGCATCTCCTTGGAAACCCTATGGGACGGTTCTACTTTATAGGGTCACTATGAGTCGGAATTAACTCGACAGCAAAGTTTTTTTAAATATAGGCCATTCCTGACTTTTATACTCCTGACTTAGAAGGACTAGCATTGAGTGAGAGGCTGTAATGTTTTACTCTACTCTTGTCTTTCATAAATTGTGGTTCCTCCTCCCTAATTCTCTTTTAAATCCTTTGCCTAGTGCTATTTAGGACTACAGGTCCTTGTGTTCTCCAGTGCCTGATTCTCAAAACTAGGCCATAGCAAATTTAAGAGTGACATAAATGATGCTAATGAGAAGGAAGTAGTAGGAAGAAGGTAATTATTACCCCTTGATTTCTCCCTTCCTTCCATGGTACTAATAGAGTACCTATACCCCTGAGAACAAGACACACATAAAACTGCTATCAAGGAGCTTGCATTCTAAAGGATAACTGGATCGATCATATAGCCATAAGCAAACAAATGAGGGAAAGCCAGGGAAAAACGGGCTTTTGATGGGATGCTCAGCAAAGCCCTCTCTGAAGACGCAGCATTTAGCTGAGGTCTGAGTGACAATAAGGAGCTTCTTGTCACGTGATGATCTGTAGGGTGGAACTTTTCAGGATGTGGGGAACATTAACTGCAAAGTCTCTGTGGGGAAACACAGTTTTGAAGCCCAAAGAAAAGACAATGTTGCTGGGATTTCCAGCCCCATGTTGGGAGACCAATCTTACTCCTTCACATTGATCGTGTTTGTCTTCCTAGAGCCTCATGGTATTTTTAGCATAGTATGTAGCATACTTAGGAATATACACACGGTTAGATGGCATGCTGGTTTCCTAGGGCCGCAGTAATGAATTACCATAAATTGTACGGCTTAAAAATAAAAAACAAATTTATTTTCCTGTGGTTCTGGTGGCCAGAATCTGAAATCAAGGTGTCAGCAGGACCAACTTTTGGAGGCTCTGAGGGAGAATCTATTCCATAATTCTCTTCTAGCTTCTGGTGGTTGTAGACAGTCCTTTGGGTTCCTGGGTTTGTAGACGTACCACTCTAAGCTCTGTCTTTGTGTTCACGTTGCCTTTCCTGTGTCTTTATTTTACATTTCTGTCTCTTACACAAACACTTGTTATCAGAACTAGTGACCACCCTAATCCGGGATAATCTCATCTCAAAATCCTTACCTTAACCACATCTGCAAAGACATTTCTTCTAAGTAAGGTCATTCTGAAGTTCCTGGAGGACCTATCTTTTGAAAGGTACAATTCAACCCACTACAGATAGCATTCTATACAGGATGCTATTTACCTGATTGGTTTTTTTTCTTTCTGGGTATAATCTATTATAGTCAATAGAAGCCACTTACTTTAAGAATTATCTGTAATTCTAATTATCTGTTTTTAATTATGAAATTTATAAATGTAGCAGCATTCATTGAGAGTAAGTAATGGCACTTATATACATTATACACCTCTTAGGTTAAGACTATAGCAAGGCTGGAATTTTATATTCAACAATTCAGATGTAGTATAAAGCATGAACTTTTATTTTCTGTATTTGGTTCTTTGTTGCTTTGGAATCCCCATTTGCAAAAAAGGTGGGGATTGTGAGAACACTGATTCAAGGTAATTTATTCTTTTCTCAGTATTTCTGGGGCTTGTTTGAATCTCTTTTTGGTAAATATTTAATCATTTCAAAGTTCAGCTCCCCAATAGTGGTGTTTTTCTCCTCTTTCAAGGCGTGTCCCTTCCCTATTCTACTTCTAGGTGTAGAAGGTGGCTTCTAGGTACAAAAGAATCCCCATAAGAATGAGGTGAGGCAATCTCAAGTCTGGGCTATTGTGGCTAATCCAGCCTAGCTTCTTGGGGAATGATTCTGGCACCAATCTGCTGTCATAGCTTCCAGTTTCAGGTTCTTATGTTCTGTTTCATCCTTGATCCAACTCCAGAGCTTATTCTAATGCTGTGGTTCTTTTAGTGTGTTTGTCTCAACCTCCAGGTAGCAGATGCTCTCAGGTGTTTTCTCTGCACTACTCTGTAGTATGAAGGTTTTGAGAAGATGACTTCCACAACCTTGTCTCAGCTCTAATGGGCCCATTAGAGGAGTCTGTAGGCCTTGCTGGACATGGTCTCATACTTAACACAAAGGGTTTCTAAGAGTCCCGAGAAGGAACAAGCCCTTTTGTACTGGAATTTTTCTCTCAAACCTATCAGGTTATTTCTACCAATCTATCCTCACCCTAGAGTTCCAGGATATACTAGTCTGACTGCTTTGCCCTTTTCCTTCTCTCGCTTTTTCTTAATAGTGCAAAGTCTTTGTCTTGACTAGTAGAAACTGCCTTTAATTCATACACTCCTTCCTGTCTTCACTATGACTTATTATAAAGCTTTATTACCTGAAATCATTCAGGATTGACTCTTGATGTGTAAAGGGAGTACAGAACACACTTTTCTCTCAACAAAACTTGTCATTATTTTATACACACACACGCACACACACAGAGATACATGCTGTCTGTTTCGAGTATTTTTTTTTGTTGTTCACTGCTGTATCTAGAATAGAAAACTACCTGGCACATAATTGAAATTTAATTAATATTTGTTGAATAAATAAATGGATGAAGAATATATTTTAAGAGTTAAAAACTTCATATTGACTTCTTTGTATATTTCTCATAAAAGCAGTAATGCTTTTTCAGGCAATGGAAACCTCTGGCTGAATAGGGTAAAATCAAATAAAGAAAGAACAAAAATGGCAAAACACCTTTCCCCTTCTGTTTCAAGAATATTACCTAAGATACATATACATGTGTGTATACCCACGTATATACACAAATCAAAAAAAACAAAACAAAACTTGCCGTTGATTCGATTGCAACTCACAGAGACCCTGGAGGACAGAGTAGAACTGCCTCATGGAGTTTCCAAGGAGCACCTGGTGGATTCAAACTGCTGACCTTTTGGTTAGCAGCCATAGCACTTAACCACTATGCCACCAGGGTTTCCACATATATACATATGTACATATAGGATAAAGTGGGAAGTGTATATACACAAAAACACCAAACCCAGTGCTGTGGAGTCAATTCTGACTCATAGTGACCCTATAGATTTCAAAATTAATTTTCACCATCTTTTTATTAAGACAGCATTGGAAGCATTAGCTAGGGTAGCTAAGGGAATGGTCATAATTCTCAGTTCTTTCAAAATTACTAATGCTTTTTGAGGACTCTTGCCATAATCAATTTTATTAAGGGGGTGGAAGGAGGGTATAATAATGTTTGGTTTGGTTTTGATTCAGAAAGTTTGAATCCTGGCTTTGCCACTTATTATCTCTGCGGTCCCCTTAAAATGCTGCATGGATTGTGATTATTATTATTAGCCACATCTTCATTTCAAAGGTCCATACCTCTCTTAAAATTCTCATTTTGTATTATTTTGGTCGTCCAGTAATTATTAAATTTGTATAAAAACAAATTTTGTGGATTTTGGTCTTCTCAGTATGTCTTCAAAATGCAGGCCACCTATTATATTTATTATACTTGGATGACATCTCTCTTTATCATGAATATTTTTTTTTTTAATAGCTCATGAAGGTCAATGTGTAATCATTTTGTATCCAATACTGTGTGAGCCACATTTGGCTTGTGAATAGTGTGCAGAAATCAGCTTTAATCTATTGTATTTTAAAATGATTTTTCCTTCTGAAATATATTTTAGAAAATGACTTTTTGTCATCTATCAAGATGGTAAAGTAGCCTTTTTTTCCTTGGTTACATTGATGGATTATACTTATATGATTTCAAATAATATACAATCTTTTCATTCTGAAGGCAGCCACCATTTAATAAGTGGTGTCTGTTGGGGCCTGGCAAGCTCTTTTTTTTTAATATGTTGTTAAGTTGAGGAAGTGGTGTCCTAGTAGACTGATGTAAAGCTTATTTATTTACTGTAGTGTTGAATTCAACTTGTAGTTGTTTAGCAGTTTTGCTCCTCTATGTGTTAGTAACCTTTAACAGCAGTTTTCTTTTTTGTTTGTCAAGCTTCTATGTGAATGACTTGTATACTCTAGTTAAAAGACTGTCGATTGAAAGCGATGCTAAAAATTCTGGCATATATGAATATTGACTTTTAAAGTATTGCTCCATTGTCTTAAGAGTAATAAATGAAAAGTATTTCTGAGTCAGTCAGTCTGACAAGCACTTATTAAACTCTGTGGGGAGATTCAAAATACATAGAACTTTAAAAAGATCGTAGATTGATAGGAGCTGAAATATGCACATGTAAAATAATTTAAGAATGCTGACTGAGCAAAATATTAGAAAGTCAAAGCAATTCCAATGCAGCCCTTTATTAAATGTCATTGGTCAAACAATTTCCCTATAACACAAAAGCTTACTTTTGGGAAAAGCCTTTCATATGCTAAAAATTACATTTAGTCCTGTTTCTTGCATTTTATAAAAGATTTTCACAGTGTTAAAAACAACCCAGTAGTTACCAAAACCAAACCCACTGCCACTGAGTTGATTCTGACTCATAGTGACCCTGTAGGAGAGTAGAACTGCCTCATAGGGTTTCCAAGGCCATAATCTTAATGGAAGCAGATGGCCACATCATCCTCCAATGTAGCGGCTGGTGGGTTTGAACTTCTGACTTTTTGGTTAGCAGATGAGTGCTTAACTGCTGCTTCACCAGGGCTCCTTACCAAATGGTTAGAGCATACAAAATATACTCACCCTGCGCTTATTGAAATGGTTAAGTTCCAGGGACCAGGTAGTTATGCAAAAATTGTCATTATGTGAAAATAATGATGACCACATCAAATCCCCAAATGGAAGATAACTACATCATTACATAACTGCCAAACTACATCATTACATAACTGCCAAACCACTGAGAATCATGGCCCAGCCAAGTTAACACATAACCTTAACCATCACAGTGAGAGTTACTCTTGCCTTGCACTATGGTGTTTTATTACTACCAGATGTATGTTGTTAATGTGAAAAGTCAGATAGTAGATTTTTTACTATTGCTGTAAATGCGAAATGTTGGATAATGAAATACTGTATAAGTGAGGAGTAGGGGTAGATCAATAATCAGAACAGTATGAAGGCCATTCAGGATTCCTGAATTTACCTTCCATTTTGGGATGAAGGTGGTGAAGATAGACTGACGAGTCCAGAGAGCATCTCATAGAGGCAGTAACTGAAGCCTTGGAGGCAGCATGAATGAATTTTTTCAAGAGGTTGATAAGTGACTTTGTAGAAATAGAATATTAAGACCAGGTTGGGGTAATGAGAGAAACAAATAGATGGAGTGTGTATTATTTTCCTGTGACTGTTGTAACAGAGTACAACAAACTGTGTGGCTTTAAACAACAGAAATGTATTGCCTCACAGTTCTGGAAGCTAGTACTTTGAATGCAGGTTGTCACCAAACCACATATTCTCAAAGGCTGTAAGGAGAGATCCTCTCTCATTTCTCTCGGTTTTTTGATAGACCCAAGTGTTCTGTGTCATGTAGATGCACCTTCACATGGCCATCTTTCCTCTGTCTCTTCTTGTCTCTTCTCTTTTATGATACCATCATAATTGGATTTCCCCTACCTTTATCTATCAGTTTGGAAACCCTGGTGGTGTAGTGGTTAAGTACTACGGCTGCTAACCAAAAGGTCGGCAGTTTGAACCCACCAAGCGCTCCTTGGAAACTCTATGGGGGCAGTTCTACTCTGTCCTATAGGGTCACTATGAGTCAGAATCGACTCGACGGCACTGGGTTTGGTTTTTGGCTTTTATCTGTCAGTTTGTCACAATGTTGTGGCTTGTATGTTGCTATGATGTTGGAAGCAATGCCATGGGTATTTCAAATATCAGCAGGGTCGACCTGTCATGATGGACAGGTTTTAGTGGAGCTTCTAGACTAAGGCAGAGGAGGAAGAAAGGCCTGGCAATCCATTTCTGAAAACTGTTGTTGTTAGGTGCTATTGAGTCAGTTCCAGTTCATACTGACCCTGTGTACAACAAAATGAAACACTGCCAGCCCTGCGCCATCTTCACAATCATTGCTAAGTTTGAGCCCATTGTTGAAGCCACTGTGTCAATCTATCTTGTTAAGGTCTTCCTCTTTTTCACTGACCTTCTACTTTACCAAGCATGATGTGATGGTTAAGAATGTGTGTCAACTTGGCTGGGCCATGATTCTCAGTGTTTTGGCAGTTGTATAATCTCATGATCAGTTCCCTGTTGAAATTTGATATATGATCACCCCCATGGTGGAATCTGCAGAGTGGTACCAGTGGGAGTGGTGCCTGTGGTGGCTCACTGCCCCCTCAACCTTCATCTCTCCATCCTCTGCTGCCTCCTTCCTTCCTGCTCACCTTGCCGAGGCTTTTGGCTGGTTCTGGATCCTGCAGCCGCCTCTTGTTCATCAGACCTCCGGTTCTTGGGGCTTCAGCTAGCAGCTTACCTGCTCATCTTGAAATTTGTTGATCTTCACAGCCTTTGAGCAAGAGTCCTGCTCTCCAACTTGCAGAACTTGGGTTCACCAGACCCTGGAGCTACATGAATCAGGAGAAGCCTTGTGGTCTTGCTTGCCAATTCATCAACTTTCATAGCCTGTGAGCATCTGCTATCTGACCTGCTGGCCTTGGGTTCACCAGCCCTTGCAGCTACATGACGTAGGAGAAACCTCTATCCTGATCCATGGACTTGAGACGTTCCATCCTCTAAAATCGTGTGAGCTGTTTCCTTGATATAAATCTCTCTATCTCTCTCTACACTCTTTACTGGTTTTGCTTCTATAGAGAACCCAGCCTAAGACACATGATGTCCTTCTCCAGGGACTGGCCCCATCTGATAACATGTTCAAAGTACATGAAACAAAATCTCAACATCCTTGCTTCTAAGAAGTATGCTGGCTGTTTTCATTCCAAGACAGATCTGTTTTTTCTTCTGTAAGTTCATGGTATATTCAGTATTCTTTGCCAGGACTACAATTTAAATTCATCAGTTTTTCTCTAATCTTCCTTCTTCATTGTCCAGCTTTTACATGCATATAAGGTGACTGAAAATACCATGGCATGGGTCAGATGCACTTTAGTCCTCAAGGTGACATTTTGGCTTTTTAATACTTGTAAAGTTTTTTTTGCAGCAGATTTGCATAAAGCAACATGTCATTTGATTTCTTGACTGCTGCTTCAGTGGATGTTGATTCTGGTTGCATGTAAAATGAAATCCTTGATAATTTCAATATTCTCTCCATTTAGCATGGTATTGCTTATTAGTCCAGTTGTGAGAATTTTTATTTTCTTTATGTTGAGGTGTAGTCCATACTGAAGGCTATAGTCTTTGATCTTCATCAGTGAGTGCTTCAAGTCCTCTTCACTTTAAGCAAGCAAGGTTGTGTCATCTGCATATCACAGGTTGTTAATGATTCTTCTTCCAATCCTGATGTCACATTCTTCTTCATCTAGTCCAGCTTCTCAGATTATTTGCTCAGCATGCAGATTATATAATTATGGTAAAAGGATGCAACCCTGACACACACCTTCCCTGATCTTAAACCATGCACTATTTACTTGTTCTATCCGAACAACTGCCTCTTAGTCTATGTACAGGTTCCTCATGAGCACAATTAAGTGTTCTGGAATTCCCATTCATTGCAGTGTTATCCACAATTTGTTAAGATCCACACAGTCAAATGTCTTAGCATAGTCAATAAAACACAGGTAGATTTTTTCTGGTATTCTCTGCTTTCAGCCAGGACCTATCTGACGTCAGCAATTATATCGTTTATTTGATGTCCTCTTCTGAATCCAACTTGATTCATGGCAGTTTCCTGTCAATGTACTGCTGCAACCTTTTTGGAATTATCTTCAGCATAATTTTACTTGTATGTGATATTAATGATATTGTTCAACAATTTCTGCATTCTGTTGGATCACTTTTTTTTGGGATATGCCCGTATATGAATTTCTTCCAGTTGGTTGGCCAGCTAGCTGTCTTCCAAATTCTTGGCATAGATGAGTGAGCATTTCTAGAGCTACATCCATTTGTTGAAACATCTCAATTGATTGTCTGTCAATTCCTGAAGGCTTGTTTTTCCCCAGTGCCTTCAGTGCAGCTTGGACTTCAGTACCATTGGTTCTTGATCATATGCTACCTCCTAAAATGGTTGACCGTTGCTCGCTTCTTTTTGGTACAGCGACTCTGTGTATTCCTTCCATCTTTTGACGCTTCATGCGTTGTTCAGTTTTCGCCCATAGGATCCCTCAGTATTGAAACTTGAGGCTTGAATTTTTTCTTCAGTCTTTTCAGCTTGAGTAATACTAAGCATATTCCTTCCTTTTGGTTTTCTTACTCCAGCTCTTTGCACATTTCATTATACTTTGTATTCTCAAGCTGTCCTTTGAAACCTGTTCAGCTCTTTTACTTCATTTCTTCCATTCACTTTAGCTACTCTATGTTCAACAGCAAGTTTCAGAGTCTCTTCTGATGTCTATGTCTATCTTTTTTCTTTTCTGTCTTTTTAATGACCTTTTGCTTTCTTCATATATGATGTCTTTGCTGTTATCCCACAACTCGTCTGTTTTTCGGTCATTAGTGTTCCATGTGTGAAATCTATTCTTTTTTTTTAATATAATTTTTATTGTGCTTTAAGTGAAGGTTTACAAATCAAGTCAGTCTCTCACATAAAAACTTACATACACCTTGCTACATACTCCCAATTACTCTCCCCCTAATGAGACAGCATGCTCTCTCCCTCCACTCTCTCTTTTCATGTCCATTTCACCAGCTTCTAACCCCCACTACCCTCTCATCTACCCTCCAGGCAGGAGGTAACCAACATAGTCTCAAGTGTCCACCTGATCCAAGAAGCTCACTCCTCACCAGCATCCCTCTCCAACACATTGTCCAGTCCAATCCGCATCTGAAGATTTGGCTTTGGGAATGGTTCCTATCCTGGGCCAACAGAAGGTCTGGGGGCCATGATCACCGGGGTCCTTCCAGTCTCAGACCATTAAGTCTGGTCTTTATATGAGAATTTGGGGTCTGGATCCCACTGTTCTCCTGCTCCCTCATGGTTTCTCTGTTGTGACCCTTGTCAGGGCAGTCATCGGTTGTAGCTGGGCACCATCAAGTTCTTCTGGTCTCAGGATGATGTCGTCTCTGGTTCCTGTGGCCGTTTCTGTCTCTTGGGCTTGTAATTACCTTGTGTCCTTGGTGTTCTTCATTCTCCTTTGATCAGGTGGGTTGAGACCAATTGATGCATCTTAGATGGCTGCTTGCTAGCATTTAAGACCCCAGATGCAACTCTTCAAAGTGGGATGCAGAATGTTTTCTTAACAGATTTTATTATGCCAATTGACTTAGATGTCCCCTGAAACCATGGTCCCCAGACCCCTGCCCCTGCTGCATTGGCCTTCGAAGCATTCAGTTTATTCAGGAAACTTCTTTGCTTTTGGTTTAGTCCAGTTGTGCTGACCTCCCCTGTATTGTGTGTTGTCTTTCCCTTGACCTAAAGTAGTTCTTATCTACCATCTAATCAGTGAATACCCCTCTCCCACCCTCCTTCCCTCCCTTCTCTTGTAACCACAAAAGAATGTTTGCTTCTCAGTTTAAACTATTTCTGCAGTTCTAATAATAGTGGTCTTATAAAATATTTGTCCTTTTGCAACTAATTTCACTCAGCATAATGCCTTCCAGGTTCCTCCATGTTATGAAATGTTTCACAGATTCCTCACTGTTCTTTATCAATGCGTAGTATTCCATTGTGTGAACATACCATAATTTATTTTCTCATTCATCCGTTGATGGGCATCTTGGTTGCTTCCATCTTTTTGCTATTGTAAACAGTTTAAACAGTGCTGCAGTAAACATGGGTGTGCATGTATCTGTTCGTGTAAAGGCTCTTATTTCTCTAGGATATATTCCGAGGAGTGGGATTGCTGCATCATTTGGTAGTTCTATTTCTAGCTTTTTAAGGAAGCGCCAAATCGGTTTCCAAAGTGGTTGTACCATTTGACATTCCCACCAGCAGTGTATAAGTGTTCCAATCTCTCCACAGCCTCTCCAACATTTATTATTTTGTGTTTTCGGATTAATGCCAGCCTTGTTGGAGTGAGATGAAATCTCATTGTAGTTTTAATTTGCGTTTCTCTAATGGCTAATGATCATGAACATTTCCTCATGTATCTGTTAGCTACCTGAATGTCTTCTTCAGTGAAGTGTCTATTCATATCTTTTGCCCATTTTTTAATTGGGTTATTTGTCTTTTTGTAGTTGAGTTTTTGCAGTATCATGTAGATTTTAGAGATCAGACACTGATCAGTAATGTCATAGCTAAAAACTTTTTCCCAGTCTGTAGGTAATCTTTTTAGTCTTTTGGTGAAGTCTTTGGGTGAGCATAGGTGTTTGATTTTTAGGAGCTCCCAGTTATCTAGTTTTTCTTCTGCGTTCTTAATAATGTTTTATATACTGTTTATGCCATATATTAGGCTCCTAACATTGTCCCTATTTTTTCTTCCATGATCTTTATCATTTTAGATTTTATATTTAGGTCTTTGATCCATTTTGAGCTTGTTTTTGTGCATGGAGTGAGGTATGGGTCTTCTTTCATTTTTTTTGCAGATGGATATCCAGTTCTGCAGCATGATTTGTCAAAAAGACTGTCTTTTCCCCCATTTAACTGTTTTGGGTCCTTTGTCAAATATCAACTGCTCATATGTGGATGGATTTATATCTGGATTCTCAATTCTGTTCCATTGGTCTATGTATCTGTTGTACCAGTACTAGGTTGTTTTGACTACTTTGGCGGTATAATAGGTTCTAAAATCAGGTAAAGTAGGGACTCCCACTTTATTCTTCTTTATCCCTAATGCCTTATTTTTCCGAGGCCTCTTTTCCTTCCTTATGAAGTTGGTGATTTGTTTCTTCATCTCATTAGAGAATGTTGTTGGGATTTGGATTGGAATTGCATTAAATACATAGATCGCTTTTGGTAGAATAGACATTTTTATAATGTTAAGTCTTCCTATCCATGAGCAAGGTATATTTTTCCACTTACGTAAGACTCTTTTGGTTTCTTGCGGAAGTGTAGTGTATGTTTTCTTTGTATAAGTCTTCTACATCTCCGTAAGATTTATTCCTGAGTATTTTATCTTCTTGGGGGCTAATGTAAATGGCATTGATCTGGTGATTTCCTCTTCATGTCATCTGCAAATAGAGATACTTTTACTTCTTCCTTGCCAATCTGGATGCCCTTTGTTTCTTTATCTAGGCTAATTACTCTGGCTAGGACCTCCAACACAATGTTGAATAAGAGCAGTGATAAAGGGCATCCTTGTCTGGTTCCCGATCTCAATGGCAATGCTTTCAGGCTCTCCCCATTTAGGGTGATGTTGGCTGTTGGCTTTGTATAAATACCCTTTGTTATGTCGAGGAATTTTCCTTCTATTCCTATTTTACTGAGAGTTTTTATCATGAATGGTGTTGAACTTTGTCAAATGCCTTTTCTACATCAATTGATAACATCGTGTGATTCTTATCTTTTATTTGTATGGTAGATTACATTGATTGTTTTTCTAATGTTGAACCATCCCTGCATACCTGGTATGAATCCCACTTGGTCATGGTGAATTATTTTTTTGATATGTTGTTGAATTCTATTGGCTAGAATTTTGTTGAGGATTTTTACATCTACATTCATGAGGGATATAGGTTTATAATTTTCTTTTCTTGTGCTGTCTTTACCTGGTTTTGGTATCAGGGATATGGTGACTTCATAGAATGAGTTTGGTTGTATTCCATCCTTTTCTATGCTCTGAAATACCTTTAGTAGTAGTGACGTTAACTATTCTCTGAAAGTTTGGTAGAACTCTGCAGTGAAGCCGTCTGGACCAGTTTTTTTGGCGGGGGGGAGTTTTTTGATTATTTTTTCAATCTCTTCTTTTGTTATGCGTCTATTTAGTTGTTCTAACTCTGTTTTTGTTAGTTTAAGTAGGTAATGTGTTTCTAGGAATTCGTCCATTTCTTCTAGGTTTTCAAATTTGCTAGAGTACAGTTTTTCATAGTAATCTGATATGAGTCTTTTAATTTCAGTTGGGTCTGTTGTAATATCACCCATCTCATTTCTTATTTGGGTTATTTGCTTCCTGTCCTGTTTTTCTTTTGTCAGTTTGGCCAATGATTTATCAATTTTGTTGACTTTAAAAAAAAAAAAACAGCTTTTGGTCTTGTTAATTCTTTCAATTGTTTTTCTGTTTTCTATTTCATTTCGTTCAGCTCTAATTTTTATTATTTGTTTTTTTCTGGTGCCTGTGGGTTTCTTTTGTTGCTCTTTCTATTTGTTCAAGTTGTAGGGATAATTCTTTATTTTGGCCCTTTCTTCTTCTTGTATGAGTGAATTTATTGATATAAATTGGTCTCTGAGCACTGCTTTTGCTGTGTCCCAAAGGTTCTGATAGGAAGTGTTTTCATTCTCATCGGATTCTATGAATTTCTTTATTCCATCCTTAATGTCTTCTATAATCCAGTCTTTTTTTGAGCAAGGTATTGTTCAGTTTCCAAGTGTTTGATTTCTTTTCCCTGCTCTTCCTGTTATTGATTTCCACTTTTATGGCCTTATGGTCACAGAAGATGCTTTGTAATATTTCAATGTTTTGGATTCTCCTAAGGCTTGCTTTATGACCTAATATGTGGTCTATTCTAGAGAATGTTCCATGTGCAGTAGAAAAGAAAGTAGAGTTGGTTGCTGTTGGGTGGATTGTTCTGTATATGTCTATGAGGTCAATTTCGTTGATTGTGGCATTTAGATCTTCCATGTCTTTATTGAGCTTCTTTCTGAATGCCCTGTCCTTCACCAAAAGTGGTGTGTTGAAGTCTCCTACTATTATTGTGGAGCTGTCTATCTCACTTTTCAATGCTGATAGAGTTTGTTTTATGTATCCTGCAGCCCTGTCGTTGGGTGCATAAATATTTAATATGGTTATATCTTCTTGATGTGTTGTCCCTTTAATCATTATATAGTGTCCTTCCTTACCCTTCCTGATGGATTTAACTTTAAAGTCTATTTTGTCAGAAATTAATATTGCCACCCCTTTTTTGATTGTTGTTTGGTTGATACATTTTTCCCATCCTTTGAGTTTTAGTTTATTTGTGTCTCTAAGTCTTTAAGTCTAAGGTGTGTCCTTTATAGGCAGCATATAGACGGATCTTGTTTTTTAATCCATTCTGCCACTCTCTGTCTCTTTATTGGTGCATTTAGTCCATTTACATTCAGGGTAATTATGGATAGGTATGAATTTAGTGCTATCATTTTGATGTCTTTTTTTGTGTGTTGTTGACAGTTTCTTTTTCCCACTTTATGTGCTGAGTAGATTATCTTTATATATTGTCCTTTCCTCATATTTGTTGTTGTTGATTTTGTTTCTGCCGAGTCTCAATTTTTTTCTCGTATTTTATTTTGATGAGTAGGATAGCTTGTCTGCTTGTGGTTACCTTATTATTTACCCCTATTTTTCTAAATTTAAAACTAACTTTTATTTCTTTGTATTGCTGTATCTTCCTCTCCATGTGAAAGATGTATGATTACATTTCTTAGTCCCTCTTTATTATTCTAATGTTGTCTTCTTTGATATAATAACATCGCTGTTACTTTTTTTTTTACCCTGTTTTGAGCTTTTTTTTTAATAATCTTTATTTTTTTGGATTTCCCTGTCTGGGCTGACTTCTGGTTGCTCCGTTCAGTGTTCTAGTCTTGGGTTGATACCTGGTATTATTGATTTTCTAACCAAGGAACTCCCTTTAGTATTTCTTGTAGTTTTGGTTTGGTTTTTACGAATTCCCTAAACTTGTGTTTATCTGGAAATGTCTTAATTTCACCTTCATATTTAAGAGACAGTTTTGCTGGATATATAATTCTTGGCAGGTGATTTTTTTCCTTCAATTTTTTAAATATGTCATGCCATTGCCTTCTTGTCGGCATGGTTTCTGCCATGTAGTCCGAGCTTATTCTTATTGGCTCTCCTTTGTAGGTGACTTTTCGTTTATCTCTCGCCACTGTTATAAATCTGTCTATATCTTTGGTTTTGGCAAGTATGGTTATAATATGTCTTGGTGACTTTATTTTAACATCTACCTTATGTGGAGTTCGATGAGCATCTTGGATAGATATCTTCTCATCTTTCATGATATCAGGGAAAGTTTTCTGCTGACAAATCTTCAACAATTCTCTCTCTATTTTCTGTTTTTCCTCCCTGTTCTGGTATTCCAATCACTCATAGGTTATTTCTCTTGATAGAGTCACACATGATTCTTAAGGTTTCTTCATTTTTTAAAATTCTTTTATCTGATCTTTCTTCAAATATATTAGTGCCAAGTGATTTATCTTCGAGTTCAGAAATTCTAGCTTCTACTTGCTCAGTTCTGCTCTTCTGACTTTCTACTGAGTTGTCTACTTCTGTAATTTTATTGTTAATCTTCTGAATTTCTGATTACTGTCTGTCTATGGATTTTTCCACCTTATTAAACTTTTCATTATGTTCCTGAATAATGTGTCTAATTTCTTCAGTTGCTTTATCTGTGTGTTACTTGGCTTGTTCTGTGTATTGTCTCATTTCCTTCCTGATGTCTTGAAGGGTTCTGTATATTAAACTTTTGTATTCTGCATCTGGTAATTCCAGGAATGCACTTTCACCTAGAAGACACCTGGATTCTTTGTTTGAGAGCCTGTTGAGGTGATCATGGTCTTTTTCTTTATGTGACTTGATATTGACTTTGTCTCTGAGCCATCAATAAGTTATTGTATTAGTTATTGTTTGCTTATTGGGTCGTAGCTTTTTGCTCTGTTTTGTTTTGGTATACCCCTGTGGGTTGCTAGAGTGAGCTAGCTTGATTATTTTCGTCTATGGAGCTCTGACATCCCGTCCCCAGATGGCTAGAGTTGTTATACAGTATATCAGTCTAGGAGTCCTTCAGTTTTCTTGTATGAATTCACCTCAGGTTTCCAGGTAGCTGATCATCGAGTGTGTGGTACAGGCTCTGTCCTACAGTCTTAGAGAGGCAGGTGTGATTGGCGTATATACCGGTATCTGATTGTAGCAGGGGGTTACGCTCTGAACAAGGCAGGGGGCTGAGAACCGACCCCCAAGTGTCTCTGAGGGAAGTGCATCCATGTTCCCTAGAGCATGCAGGTGGGTGGGTTCTACAGACTGACCATGGGCACCTAAAGTTTTTGGTTGTAAGGACTGGGAGGTACCAGTTATCTTTGGACCCCTGTCGCGGGTGGCTGGTTGACCTGAGTGGAGCTACCAGTCCTTAGGTCCCTGATGTGGGTAGGTGAAGACCTTGTTTAATAGGCAAAGCAATGTCAAACATCAAACACCCACCTCTCCACCGCACAACTGAAATGGCTGGAGTCTGCCAACAAGAGCCTGTTCTCCCAAAATAGGCCCACACAGCTCCATGCAGAAAGGAAAGGTGCTCAAAGTCCACAGGCAGTTTATGCCTGGACAGGAGCTGCTTCTGTCCCGAGCTTCCCTGGTTAGTGGAGCTAGCAAATTATCTTTTCCCCCAAATGCAAATTTTTTCCTTCCCCAAGGCCGGAAGGATGATTCTAAGTGCTCAACAGGGCCTATCTCAGGCCCAGGGATTTCAGCCACTGAAGCCGGTTTGCATGTGGGGGAGCACATTAAAATATACGCAAATATTTAGCTTTTGCCATAAGCGCCATTCTCCTCAGGTTCCGGAGGTGTGATACCTGAGGAGCTGTGCGGCTGGCTGCTTCTCCCTGAGGAAACTGCAGCCGAACGCTAGTACCAGCCCGATGCTGCCGCTCTGGGAATGGTGCCTGAGGGCCCCTTGTGATTCAGGTCCGGTAACTCCTCTCCACTTCTGAATGGTCTCTTTCTCCCCCTGCCCCTCAGTTCATTTTCTAAGCTTGCCTTACCCAGCTTGTCACAAATATACTCATTTCACTTGTTTTTTTGGTTCTTTGTTGTTAAGAGGTCTCGCCGGAAGTGTCTGTCTGTTCTGCCATCTTGGCTCTGCCTCCCCTGAAATCTATTCTTGAAATGGTCTCTAAATTCAGATGGTATATACTCAAGGTTGTACTTTGATTCTTGTGGACTTTTTTTTTTTTTTTTTAGCTTCAACTAGCATCTGATCAATTGATGGTCTGCTCTGCAATCAGCCCCAGGCCTTGTTCTAATTGATGATATTGAGCTTCTCTGTCATCTCTAATTCTGAAAATTATCTAATGAAAACAGTATGGGTCACAGCAAAATATTATCTGACATAGTGTTTGAAGATGAGTCTCCTAGGTTTGAAGGCATTCAAAATACAGAGTGGCTGCAACAATGGGCTTGAGCATACCAACAATTGTAAAGATGGCAAAGGACCAGGCAACATTTCATTCTCTGTCATGTTGGATATTATCTTAGAAAATTAATAGAGAAATACTCAGGTTTATCATGCATAAACTCGTTTAGTTTATTGCAAGGTTGTCATGGCAAGTCATGCAAGTAAGTCCTCACAACATTCATTTAGAACCAGAGAATCAGAATTAATAATTACAATTACAATATTAGTTAAATGGCTAAAATTAAAGTCTTTAGACTTCAGCCTTTTTACATTTAACGAGAAGTCTTGGGAGAAAGGCTTCACTCTGGCTGGAACTCAGCATTACTTGAGTGTGAGGTCATCAGCCATGGGCAGAATCTCAGCAGGTTCTTGGTCTTCAGAGAGAGTAAGAGACTAGAGAAAGATCCCTTTGCCTCTGCCTTCACTCAGTGAATTAGCAGAACTTAAGGGTTTATATGTGAAATTCTCACCTTGGCCTCACACAATTAAGGGCCAATGTGTCAAACACTAGTTTATTACATCATTTCTCCAGTGTTAGAGAATGCCATTTTTTTTCTTCAAGTTTAGCGGTTACGGAGTTTGTTTAGATTTATGTCTCAAGGATAGTTTACAAAGATTAAATATGTTACATGTTCTTTGTCACAGCATGTCAGGTCAAAGTTGATTTAGAGGTTGTTTACATTTTTCGGAGCCCTGGTGGCACATTGATTAAGAGCTTGGTTGCTAACCAAAAGGTCAGCAGTTCGAATCTACCAGTCACTCCTTGAAAACCCCATGGGACAATTCTGCTCTACCCTATAGGGTCGCTATTATTTGTAATCAACTCAATGGCAACAGGTTTTTTTGTTGTTGTTGTTTTATTTTACATTCTTTACATACTTCACATGCTTCTATGTTTCCATATCTAAATACAGAAATTTTCTAAATAACTTTCTCATTACTTACAGGTTTCTAATGGTTTATAGTTAATGTTAGAGAACCTCACAAAAGTAGACTAAGCTCATAGTAAGTTTAAGTTCATAGTATGAGGGCTTATACATATGTACTTTGAAAGCACAATAGTGATTTATATCTTATGAGATTTGAGATCATTATAGAAACATACAGAATAGCCACACGAGTCAGACCTGGCACAAGGGCAGCTAACAATAACAGTGGTTGGATTAGGATCCCTCCTACCCCCGCGTGATGTCACATGTCACGTTAACTGATAACATTCTCAATTTTCCTGTTTATAAACAATGTCACATTCGCAGATACCAGGGGTTGGGACTTCAACATATATTTTAGGGGGGACACAATTCAATCCAGAACACAGTGATTGAGTAGAAGGATGGACTTTATGGTTTAACATGGTGGCTAATGGGGGGGGGGGTCAAAGCTCTGTATCAGATCTTTCCTATCAGTCATTTATATAAATGACTTAGATTAGGCTTGAGAGTTCAACTCACAAACAAGATAGCTGTGGGGTAGACCCACCCATGTCTTTCTGGACCTACAAGCTCTTCATAAATTCAGAATCAATTGCCCTTATTTAAAAATGAGGAGATATCTAGTAAAATTTTACCTTCCTTTGTTCAGAAATCACAATTCTTTTACCACATTCACCATGGCAAAAATCTCCCAGAGCTGAATGGTGGCTGTCTTCTTTAGAAGAGACACTTGCTCTACAGTTTACTTCAGTTCCAACCACACCCTGTCTTAATCCCAGTCTTTTTACTTATTTATTTTACCTGCCTATACCTTGCGTTTTTAACCCTTGATTAGGGCATCTGTTCATCACGTTTGTGAAATGCACAAAGCTGGTAGAGATTGTGATTTCCTTGCATTAAAGGCTTGGGGAACAAAACATCTTGGAAAGCTACAAAGAAGGGCTTAAGAAGGAAGATGCAGTAGTTACCATTGTATCTGAAATACAATGACACAGAAAGAGAGTGAAAGGAGATGATCCTGGAGAGGTAGGCAGACCAGATGTCTGTAGTCTGGAGGCCAGAATAAGGAGATTGGATTTTATTCCAAGTGTAATGAAAAGCCCTTTGAGTGTGTGAACAGGGTGCATAGTTAAAAAAAAAAAAATACCATACAATAAGATTATATACACATGCGCACACATTCTAGTTTGAAGAAGTCAATTTTTAACTGCATTGGATCAGTTATTTCTTTCCTAAATAGTGTGGATGCTATAATGAGCATAAACTACTGGTATTGCTGTAACAAAGGCCTAACCCTCTGAACTAGTTTAGTTACTTTTCTATAAAACTCATCGCATTTGTAATTTCTTATTTAATAGGTATCTTCCTGTTAGGGTGTAAGGTTTAGAGTGTAGGAACAGTACCTTATCACTAACTCAGTACCTGGCTAATTTACAGAAAGGATTGGTTATGGAAAGGTTGGCTTTCAGAGTGAAGGCTTTGGTTGGAGGAAGAAAACTAGGTTGGGAACCAGTTCAGACCTTTGGAATTCAGAAGCTTTCATAAAATTCAACTGGACATATGTCCAAGGAATCTTAGTGTGGCTTTTGTGAAGAAAGGTAGGAACAGAAATGGAAAGTAATAGGCATTACTCTCAAAATACAGTTAGGTGAGAACGCTTTCATAGAAAACGAAGATAAAATATGTAATGAATGTAGCCTTCTGCAGCTCTTGCTTGCTCTGAGACTAGAATAGTGTTTAGTTCCCTAGAGCTGCTTTAAAGACAATAAATTTATTGTCTCATAGTTGTGGAGGCTGGGAGTCTGAATTCAGGGTGTTGGCAGGACCATGCTCTCTCTATCTGCTCTAGGGGAAGATCCTTGTCTTTTCCAGCTTCTGGTGGTCCTAGGTGTCTTTTGGCATTCCTTGACTTGTAGATATATCTTTACATGTCATCTTCTTGCTGTGATTAGGGATTACGACTCACTTTATTCTGATATGACCTCATTAACTGATAATATTCCCAAAGGAAGAACCTTTTTTCAAACAAGGTCATATTCGCAGATATGGGGGTTGGGGAGAGCGGTTTGGCTTTCAACATACCTTTTTTTGGGGACATGATTCAACCCATAACAAATAATAAATTAGAGGTTTGCTCATCCTTCAGATCTTTCATAAGCAACACTTCCCTTACCTTTTTACAGGAACTGAAAAGGAGACAGTTGAAATTGTATTCTTTGGAAAGGGCCAAGAGTAACAATGTTCAAGTTTCAGATTAAGACAAGATCTATGTGTTTTAAAAATTAAAATAAGCTAGGGCTAAGGTTGATATCATTTGGTTAAATTTAAGCATCCTAATCATGACTTTCTCTGAGAAATGAGAACTGTTAAGCCCTTTTTTTGAAGTCTCGTTATGAAAAAGAAACGTAGTGATCAGGAATTTGGAACTATTGAAGAAAGAATGAAGGAAAATGACTAATACAGTGGGAAGGCACTGATTTACCTGAAAAGATGTTGATTTAGGTTATTTCTTTTCAGCCTTTCCATCTTTATCATTATAATTTAAAAGCCTTTAGTAACTTTTTTTTTTTTTTTTAGTAACAGGCGATCCACTACTGACTATATTTTAAAGCTTGCTACACATTAAGCATTTTGGACCATGTTAGCTTTTTAAAGAACATTTTTTTCTACTGTACTTACAAATCGATGGAGAAAAGAACAAGTATTTCTTCTTTCTCGATCAAATGTATAAAAAAGGATACATCCATTCATAAGATTAATTGATTTTATGATTGTACTTATAAAACATAGCCTTCTTAATTTCCCAGGAGAAAAATATTTTGAGAAAGATTTGCTCTATCTAAACTCTGTCAAGTAATCATCAATCTTCTATTTATTTGAGCACAATTACATTTAGTCCAAAGTTATTTACTTCACTGTTGTTATTGTTCACTAAAATGGACTCTTCTATAACTAAAAATTGTGCTCCAATGTTTAATTCATTATGTTTTAAAATATCAAACATTATACCTTGTTATCTGTTTGTACATGGGTGAATAAACTTTCCAGCAGGTAGAGAAGAAAAGATTAATAATTATCAATTATCCATTTTATTATTATCATTAATAATTTATAATTCCTATACTTGTAAAAACTTATAAAATTAAAAAAAATAAGAGGTAAAAGTAAAGCTAATAAGTAATTAAAAAAGTAAAATTATACAGACACTGGGAAGATTGATCCAGGAATAAGGAGAAGACATATAAATTAATTTTGGGAATAAAAAAAGAGACATTATAAATACTGAAAAATTAAAAGAGGATATTTTTGTAGAAATTTATGAAAATAAACTTAGAAATTTGAGTGAAACTCTTAATAAGATATAATTTACAAACTGACTAAAAAGGAATAGAAAATCTGAATAGTTTATAAACTTTAAAGAAAAGAATGGATGTTTAATAAATCTGTATTAATCCCACGGTGTATTTTCTTAATCCTTTTATCTAGATTTCTAAACCCTATGAATGTAAACTCCTTGGAGCCAGAGACTGAATCTTTTTCATCATTATATCCCATCACAGAGCATTGTTGTTGTTTTTGTTAGATGCTGCTGAGCCGGTCCTGACTCATATCCAACCTGTGTATAACAGAATGAAACACTGCGCAGTTCTGTGCCATCATCGCAATCATTGTTATGCTTGAGCCCATCGTTGCAGCCACTGTGTCAGTCTGTCTCATTGAGGGTCTTCCTCTTTTTTGCTGACCCTTTACTTTACCAAGCATGATGTCCTTCTCCAGGGACTAGTCCCTCCTGATAACATGTACAAATTATGTGAGACAAAGTCTCACTGTCCTTACTTCTAAGGAGCATTCTGGCTGTACTTCTTCTGAGACAGATTTGTTCCTTCTTCTGGCAGTCCATGGTATATTCAATATTCTTCAGCAGCACTATAATCCAAAGCTATTAATTCTTTTTCAGTGTTCCTTATTCATTGTCCAGCTTTCATAAGCATATAAGATGATTGAAAATACCATGGCTTGGGTCAGACTCACTTTAGTCCTCAAAGTGACATCTTTACTTTTTAACACTTTCAAGCGGTCTTCTGCAGCATTTTTGCCCAATGCAATATGTCGTATGACTGCTGCTTTAATGGATGTTGATTGTGGATCCAAGTGAAATGAAATCCTTGACAACTTCAATATTTTCTTCATGTTGCTTATTGGTCCTGTTGTGAAGATTTTTGTTTTCTTTATGTTGCAGAGTAATCCATACTAAAGGCTGTGGTCTTTGATTTAAGACTGAGGACTTTGATTCAAGTCCTCTTCACTTTCAGCAAGCAAGGTTCTGTCATCTGCATATCACAGATTGTTAATGAGTCTTCCTCCAATCCTAATGCTGCATTTTACTTCACATAGTCCAGCTTCTTGGATTATTTGCTCAGTATGCAGATTGAATAAGTATGGTGACATGATACAACCCTGACACACGCCTTATCTGACTTTAAACCACACAGTATCCCCTTGGTCTTTTCAAACAACTGCTCTTGATCTACGTACAGGTTCCTCATGAGCACAATTAAATGTTTTGGTATTTCCATTCTTTACAACATTATCCATAATTTTTTATTATCTACACAGTCAAATGACTTTGCATAGTCAATAAAATGCAGGTAAACATCTTACTGGTATTTTCTGCTTTCAGCCAGAATCCATCTGACATCAGCAATGATATCTCTTGTCCCATGTCCTATATATTTTAGACTCTAAATATTTGTTGGAATAAAGAAAGACTATATTGTGCACTAAAAGTCCTTGCTTTTACTAACTTCACTGAATTTTGAGCATCTGCAGGCATTTATTTTACTTGTTCTTGGTGAATTCCCTCTCGTTTTGTCCTTAGAAATTATCCCAAATCAGCTTTCCTGTCCTCAAGCCTTTTACTAAATCCCCATACACTTTATTCAGAGCAGACAAGCTGAGCTTCCACCTTATTCTGAAAATTGAGGTGACCAGGTTTGAACTATCTCAACTTTCTTCTTCCAGACCTACCAAATCATTTACATTCTTAAACTTTGTGTCCATTTTCAAGGGAAGAAATATCTCTCCTCCAGCTCAAGCACAATCCCTTCTCCTGTCCTCCTATCTTCTGGACTCTGATTTCTTGCGTCTGCTCCAAGCCATGGTTTATAAACGTATTCTTCCTCAGTTTCAACCTCATTCACTTTAATGCCTTGTTTCTCTAATACTATAAATGTCTTTTCTGCTAAAAGAAAAAGGAACAAAATAAACTAAAACAAACCAAGCCAAATGATGACAATGAGAACAACAATAACAGCAAACGAACACCCTTCTTTGTGAGTTTCTAGGAGAGCTTTAGGATCATAAAATGTGAACATTTTACACCTTGCTAGTTTGGGGCTGTTTAATACTTGATTGCTGATTTACTCATACTACCAAACTGTGGAGAATAATTATTCTAGATTAAGATGTAACATAGAAGAACAGTTTTCTTATAGTGGGAAAATTACTGCATACCAATGATTCATACTAGAAAGAAGTGACATGATAAACAGTCTGTTAAGTTAATGGATGTTGATGTTCTTAGTGAGGTAAACGATTGCTCTAAAATATGTAGACATCATCAGATTTAAGTTTTAGAAAAAAAATCATTAGTGACAGACATGAATAGATGTGTCATCAGGTTAGATTACCCACATGGAACAAAATACCAAGTGATGATGATTAGATTTAAGACCGTAACCTTTAGAAGTATCTCAGACCTTTTCTAGAAAATCATTCAAATTTATACCAAGGAAAGTGTCCAAATTTGTTTCAGTTTTCCTAGGTGTTTTTTGGTAGTCAAGATTCCTTTATGGGTGATTATGCTCTCCTCTCCCTATGCTCTGGAATTCCTCTAATGCCCTACTTATCAAGATGTGGTCTGTTTTTTGAAAAAAAAAAAAGTTAAATTAACTAGGAAATAACTTCCTCTTCATGACACCGTTAATCCTAACCCATGCCATTTACTTGGTGATATCAATGAGTTAAGAGAGAAAGAGAAACTTCATCTTATATTTATTTTGAATAATGTAAAAGGAACTCTATTTTGATTTCCCAAATTAAAAAAAAAAAAAAAGAAAGCTTTTAGAATGTTCTAATAGGTTTCTAGAATTAAATCTGTAAAATGGTTGTGTCATGGACTCCCCTCAGGTTTTTTCTCAGTTTGAAAATTTGCACTGATTGGGAAGTTTAATGTTGAAAAGTTATATATATTAAAGATTAAGTGTTGTGTGGCATTTCTATTCCTTCTGTTTCACCACAGTTTATGGCTTTGAATATCTAAGAGTTAGACCTGCTTTGTCAGGTAGGCCTCTTCTCTTCCTCTCCCTACTTCATGTAACCCCCTATTCTACTCTTAAACCTTACACACCAACTTGCTAGTGAATGATTTCCTGCATCTTTGAGGGGACATTCCTTATTCTCCTTTCCTACGCTTTGGTTACTACCAATTTTTTTGCTCATATTTTTTTTGATTTTAGCTACTGTGGAAAAACGCCCTTGTCCTTAAGGAGAGCACATCGTTATTAGTGAATTCTTTTAGAATTATTTGCTTTCTATTTTGAGGACAGGGGCTGTGTCTTACTCATGTCTATGTCTAACATAGTACCTCACACAAATGCTGAATAAATTTTGTTGCAATTAATTAGAAATTAATTGTGTATATAAAAAAACAAACCAAACCCAAACCCAGTGCTGTCGAGTCGATTCCGACTCATAGCGACCTTATAGGACACAGTAGAACTGCCCCATAGAGCTTCCGAGGAGCGCCTGGCGGATTCAAACTGCCAGCCCTTCGGTTAGCAGTTGTAACACTTAACCACCATGCCACCAGGGTTTCCAATTGTGTATAAATCGTCTCTAAATTGAGAGGAGTTGGAAAGATATCTTTCTTTGTTTTGGAACATGATCTACAAGAACAGTGCGTCCCTAACTCTAACATATTCTGTTCTTCATTTAGAAGATTAAAATAAAAGGTGAAAAAGCAAATGTCTGAATGAGTTATTTTTTAGAAAAGAACTGCAAATGCCCGATAACCGTATGAGAAGACATCCAGTCTCACTCATGGTCAAGGAAGTGCAAATTACAATGAGATATTTTGGGTCAATTAGGCTTGCAGAAATTAAGAAGATTAATAATATCCACTAGTAGTGGGAATTGGGGGAAATAGGCAATCTCATACACTATTAGCATGACTTTAAATTATAATAATCATTTCGGAACAAGAATCATTAAAATAAAAAAGTTCAAACCGTTTTACTGAACAGTCACACTACTGGGAATTTAACGAACAGATATAAACAATACCAATATAAAAAGATTTTTATATAAGGATGCTTACTATGTCAGTGTTAGAGATAAGAAAAATAAAAGCTTAAAGTAATAGCTTAAAGAAAAAGAAAAGAACAACCTACATATTAATTCATAGAAGAATGATTGAATAGCTAGGATATATCCAAATTATGTTGATACAAAAAAAAAATGTAATGTGGTTAAAAAAAAATCAAGTTTCAAAAGAATATATCTTTATAAATGAAAATAAAACACTATAATGGAAAAACACATAAGAATTCTATTATATTTTAAAACTAATAATCCCTATAACAAAACAAGGGTTTTAAAGCAAAGCAAGCTAAAACCAAGAATAACAACTCTTTGCAGCAACTCATTGCAGTGGTGTCAAAGTTAGGTTTATCACATGTTGGAGAGAGTGAACTCTCTAAACTGCAGGATTGATCACTGAGATCACTCCTTGGAGAACAGAGAGCTCATGCCTCAGCCCAGAGGTTTATGTGTGTTACCTCTAACCTGGCAACTGCAACTAAAAAGCAAGAAAGAGTGACCCACATCCTTAGTAACACGGCATCCCTTCTCTCCCTGTTGACTCTCTCTCAGTTCTCAGTTTTATGACAATCCACCTCTTGTTGTTGTTAGATGCTGTCGAGTCAGTTCCAACTCGTAGTGACCCAAGCTACGACAGAACGAAACACTGCCCGGTCCTCTACCATCCTCACAGTTGTTGTTATGCTTGAGCCCATTGTTGCAGCCATTATGTCGGTCCATCTCCTTAAGGGCCTTTCCCTTTTTTTCTGACCCTCTACCAAGCATGATGTGCTTCTCCAGGGACTGATCCCTCTTGATAACATGTCCAAGTATATGAGATGTAGTCTCACCATCCTTGTTCCTTAGGAACATTCTGACTGTATTCTTCCAAGACAGATTTGTTTGTTCTTTTGGCAGGCTCGCTGTGAGTCGAAATTGACTCGATGGCAACAGGTTTGGTTTTGGTGTTTGGTGTATTCAGTATACATTCTGAACTATTTCAACTGAAGTTTACTTTCCTACATCAGTCATTAAAATATTGGCCACGGTCCTAAACTTGAAAAGAAAAAACAAACAAACCCAAACAGAAAAAGCACATTAGCATATGGCAAATATTTTAGCACTATTTTGTCTCTGAAGGCAAACCAGGGGAGATGTAGAAACACTAACTATACATGCTAACCGAAGTGGATTATTGAGTTTCTTATTCAGATAATTTATGAAGATAGCTTTCTTTTTACTGAAATATCCAGATTCTTGAGACAAAATTTATTTTTGTCCTGTTTCTTTCCAGTAATTGGTGTGTTTCTACATTATCTATGTAGTATAACCTGGGTTTTTCTTACTGTAGGCAAATTTTCATTTGCAGTATTTTACTGTGAAGATCAGGGCAAGAAGGTAGTGATGTAGGATAACAGATAACATTGGAAAATGCGCTTGAAAAGTATTTTTAAAATACATGTAATGTTATTAGATTATTTTAGCTAATTTTATAGCTTTGGAGTTCTGACTTGGATTAGCTATTCTGTACTATTCTGATGTTTTGTCAGCAATGAAAGGAGTATGGAATTGGGTAAAGTTTCTATGATAAGGTACCTGGTTTTAAGAATTATAAAAGCCCATCTCCTATCATCTCAGTGAAGTCAAAGAAAGTTCTTCCTTCTTCTGAAAGAGGATGTCCAATTCAACTGTTTCAAAATGCTTAATAGCCTGGCTAATTTAACTTGTCTCTAATCACCTACTCTGAATCCATATTTTTTTCATTATGGTAAGCTTTGCAACTATTTTTCAGATAACAATACTTGTATTTGGAGTGGACTGATAATTCCGTAATGGTAAAACCATAGCTAAAATGTACCTCTGTAAAAATACCTTTAATTCACTTAAAATCTATTATGCCTCTTAAGTATTCAAGGATTACATATTTCTGTGGCACAGAGAGCATTTTCTATACAGAGGGAATATCTGCTTACTATTTGAATGCCTTATTTTTCTAAATAAAAGGAAAAAAAGATTGCCTAAGAGATACACCTTTTTCTGTGATACATGATATTCCATTATCTAAAATCTTTAATAATTGATTTTATTGCTCTTAAGATGTTAATTTTTTAATGCAGCTTTTAGCACTTATATGGATGTTTATTCTTTCAGATTCTAAGCTATGCCAATTCAAAACTATGGAAACTGAATTAAAATAATAGAAATAAAATGATTATAGTGCTTATTTCTTAACATTTTGTTCTTTACAATTTTTTTCCCTTCCTGAGGTTTTGGTACTTTGAGAGTTTTGAGCCAATATTTATTTTACTTAAACATTTTTTTTTTCTGGAGTGATATTTTGAATACTTTTGAGATTTATATTGAATGAGAGATGCAAGCTCTACTTTTCTTTATTGCATATGTTACACACATTGTTTTTGCTCTCTTTTTTTTTAAATGATAAAGGTACAGACACAAGCTCACTTTTTAGATGCTACTGTTCAGTTTTACTGTTCAGTTATTTGCTTATTTATTTATTTGGATTGATCCAAAGAAAATGGTACTTCTGTACAATATATGACAAATGGGATTACTTGATAAATTAATAGTTTAAACAAGATTTTGCCAACATTAAAAAAAATATATTTTAGCTACTAAAATATTTGTATGCAAAGGAATGTTAGTAATTAAAGAGTAATAGTACTTCCAGATATCCATTAAAATTGGTTCAAGCAAACTCTAATAACATCTTATTATCATTTGGTTGAATTACTGAATATACTTGGAAGCAAAAGAAGTTCAATTATTGAAGCGTTTTAAAGTTCATTATTTTCCGTATTTCAGGATAAGTGCCATCTTTATCCTTTTGGTCTAGATTAATAAATTTCTGTGCATAAATGTCATTTGTTTTTTAATGTACTTGTGCTCAAAGGAGAAGCTGGTGGATTCAAATTGCCGACCTTTTGGTTGGCAGCCTGAACTCTTAACCACTACACCACCAGGGCTCCAGAATGTATGTACCAACTTCTAATTTATTATAAAAAAGTCAATTCTGCAAGTAATATTTATTTTTCTCAGGGATAGATCAACACTAAAAACTGTGAATATAACTGAAACATCGTTAGAGTTTTCCGATTTGGACTATCATGTTGAATATACCACCTATGTAACAGCCAGCACCAGATTCGGTGATGGGAAAATGAGAAGCAATATTATTAACTTTCAAACACCTGAGGGAGGTGAGTTTTTTTAATGGATGTAAGCTAAATAAAAGAATAATTTTCTCAGAAACAGTATTAAATATCAAAATATAATATTACTAACTGTTGCTAAAACCTGATAATGGATGAAAATGCAGTTTAATCACTTACTAACTGTAGATGCAGTGAAAGTTAATTTCTCTGTGCCTTCATTTTCCATCTCTAATATGCAACAATATCAGATCGACTTCCCAGAATTCTTGCAACAATTAAATAAGTTTATACTTGTAAATGCACTCAGGGTAGAATTTGACACATAGTAAGTACAGTGTCTATTAAATGAAACAAAATAAAATGCATGAAGGCCGGATCTGTTTGCCTTTGCCCCCTATTATTTCATGTTATGCATTCTATATTGGAAACTTGTTATACTATTGTTTTCAGATACAGGGAAGTGGGACTGTTTTACAGTTGGGATAGTGTTTTATGGGTAAGAAATCTACCTATTCTCTGCTTGCATACAGCTATGGTAGGGTGTTAGAGGAATGGCCCCATGAGATTTATGGATTTCATTTCTGATCTCCAATGAAATGTTATTCCTAATTTAAGTTTTTTTAAAAAATAATTCTCATCACTTTGATTTATCAAAAGCAGTAAAATTCAAGACATTCATAACAGAAACTTTACTTGATGGCACAAGTACATTTTCTTTGTTAAATTGCTTGTATTATAGCACCAAGTGATCCTCCCAAAGACGTTCATTACGCAAATCTCAGTTCTTCATCAGTAATTCTTTTTTGGACGCCTCCTTCAAAACCTAATGGAATTATACAATATTACTCTGTTTATTACAGAAATACTTCAGGTACTTTCGTGCAGGTAAGACATGAGTTTTCTTCTAGTTTTTATTACTGTATTTATTTAGATCTTTTATTTTTGTTGACCATAATACACACTTAGTATTATAGAAGAAATAGATTGCCTTATATTGATAATTATGAACAGATATATGTTTTATAAAACTTCCATTTACATAGAAATTTTGTGCGGAAGAAATTTCTGATAAATTTTAATCAGTCTTTCCCTTTATACACATACACACATGCGCACATGCGTACACATTTATTTATCAGTTTCAAGATGTGTTAATAGCAAAGAAGCTGCCACTTCTTTGAAAGTATGTATTTAAAGATAGCCCTCAACTCCACTTTCTTCATGGAGTATTCTCTGAAGATTTGTTGGTTTCATTTATCCTCAAATTTATTTGTCAGCTATTTTTTTTCTTTTGTTTTTATACAATTTAAATAGTTTTAATGTTTGGGTGTGTTCGAGTGTTTTTATTCAATTTAAAACAATGTTTTCAGTTGTTACCATGAGGGTTCTTATTATCATTACTGAGTATTGGATGAAATGAAAATCACTAGGAATGTGGCTATTTGTGGTGTGCAGGTTCTAGGCTCGCAGTTTGCAGGTGGACCCTTTCTGGTATGTGAATAATGATTATGAAAGTGGCAAAAATGCATTTCATTTGTAGACATATTTTCATTATTTTCAACAGAACTCTTTTATTCCTCCAAACTAAGTGTCTCATGAATGCCAATATATTAAAAGGAGAAATTTAGAGTGGTTTTGATTAGATCAGGAATGGGACGCAATACTAAAATTTACAGCATATGTACCTTACTGGTAGAAATTATTGACTGCATGTTGACTGTGACTGTGGCCATTTTTGTTTTCTTTGTACTTTTTTATGTAGAAGGGGAATAAAGATAATTCTTGCCAATCATGAATGGCTAAGAAAGATGTGGCAATCAATCTGCTTCCATAGAGATTTACAGCCTTGGAAACCCGATGGGGTCGTTATGAGTCGGAATCGACTTGATGGCATTCGGCTTGGTTTTTTGGTTTTTAATCCTGCTTATCAAGGTCAACCTTGCTTTAGCCTCTGGAGTTAGTGCTCGTGTGCAACAATTCTGGGACAAAAGCATCACTTGCTTTACTGCAGTTGTTGTGCAGGCTAACGAATAGAGTCAGGATAGAACTTTGTAAGCTCTCTCAGATCTAATTCAGCACAGAGTAAAAGAAAGCCTGGAGATTGGTACAGTTTTTACATTTTGCTATAAGCCCTTTGCGAATGGGGTTGTATAAGTGTGACTAAAACTTTGTGCCAGAAAGAAAATTACTGTATAAAAGACATGTAGTTACAGATGCAGATATTTTTTAACAAATGCCTTAAGAGCAGAAGGAGAAAGCTTTCTTCTCCTCTGTACACAAAGCAGTTTATTACTGTTCCTTTTTGTTCTGCTCTGTTTGGGGAAGAGAAATGGGAATTAGTGATGCAATGTGTTTTTCACTGCAAGGCTGTTTACAAATTTAACGATGGGTCATTATGCCATAGAAACCACTCGAATTGCAGCTTTCCCGTCCTTCCTGGATTTAACAAAGAACATCGCAAAGTGGTTTCAGTAGTTCTGAATTTAGCAATGATTTTGCCTCTGTTCAATTTACTTTATGGTTGTACATAAGCCTGTTGTGTTCCTTTTTGTCCACATCTAAATATTCAAGTGTTAAGCATCTGACTATGGTTTCAGCAGGATCATATGAGCTTATTCAAGCCTGGGTGTATAATATGATGCCCTTTGCAATTCATCTGTGTTAGAAAATATTATAGTTTATTAAATAATTTGAGGAATGCTTTTAAGTGTGACAGCTGCAAGAGGGCACAGGCTGATGATGTTAGTACGTTTCAGAAACATAGTCTCGTATTGCTTGAAGTGCAGCCATGCTTCAATGTACTCCTAAAGTTAAAGGTAAAAATAGCATCAATCTCTCCACTACCTAATTTTCTATTTTGAATTGGCAGTATCGAGAAAATTCTTCAAAGTGAAAATTATTTGATGGAAAGGTGTATAGCTTTTTTTTCTCGCTCCTTCTCTTCCTTCTTCCTGCAGACCTTTATAGAATACCCCAGTCATGGCACATGCTACTCTGCTTCCTGTTCCGGGTATCTGCTGCTTGTCTTAGCTCCCTTATGAAACACCTTGAAGAAAACGGTTTTGTGCCAATTATCTTTTCATTCTCTGAAGTCCCCTGTACTGTAATTATACCAGTTGCTTTTGAGTTAACCCTGACTCATGGTGACCCCTTGTGTGGCAGAGTAGAGTTGTGCTCCATAGGGTTTTTAATGGCTAATTTTTCAGACGTAGACCTCCAGGCCTTTCTACTGAAGTGTCTGTGAGTGGATTCAAACTTCCAACCTTTTGGTTAGCACCACATTAAACGTCTTCACCACCAAGGGACTCGACTGTTATCATAGATAGGTTTAATGCTCAATAAATATTTTAATCCAAAGGATATGAAGTTATTATAATAGACCAATGTTGTTTTTGGTACTTAGTTATAGTTTTGAAACACCTGAGTTTATACTGAAGTGATCGTTTCCTCTTCATACCTTGGGGAATTTCGTCTCTCTACTACCACTTAGCCGTACACCTTGTTCTTCCTTCAGTTGTTCCATGTCGTGTTCTGTATAGCATGTCAGCTCTCCTCCCTTTTAATTTTCACCCACTACGTCATGTCTTCTCAAATTGGCTAGAGCTGTATCTTATATGTAAAAGGTATTAGATGAGTATTTAGAGACCGATCAATTTTGAAAGGTTTTACTAAATACTTTCTGACTATATTTAATCATACAAAGGAGAAATTCTTAAATAATTTGAGTCAAAAGACATCCCCCCACCAAAAAAAAAAAAAAAAAGATGAATGGAATAATCACCCAGATAATTGATTGGATATGTTATATTTGTTACATATCTATGCGTACTAAATCACACACTCAGCAGGAATAACTTCTGGGTGATTCAATGTAAATTGTTACTTAATAGTCATTAAGCCCATGGGTAAGCAAAATAAATTCTAAAAGAATGGAAAATTAAAATATACTCCAAAAAGATACATTAAAACTTTAAATACTGCTGTATATAAATAGGAAACCCTGGTGGTGTAGTGGTTAGAGCTATGGCTGCTAACCAACAGGTCAGCAGTTCAAATCCACCAGGCATTTCTTGGAAACCGTATGGGGCAGTTCTACTGTGTCCTATAGGGTCGCTATGAGTCAGAATCGAATGGACAGTAACAGGTTTTGTTTTGTTTTGTTTTCTGTTTATAAACCGGTTATTCCATGTGCTGAAAAGTATTAAAGTTCATGGATCATATTTTGTATGAGATTGTTATTTTGTTTTAATATGCCCGTTCCTAAATAAGTCATGAGAAAATTGAAATGAGCCTTTTATTATTATACTTTATACCCATTCTTCTTTTCCCAGATACTGGCCACAAAAAAACTGCAAAGAAAAAAAAAAAAAAAAACTGCTGAATTTAGTTTGTTGATGCATTGCAAAACTATCCTGGCCATAAATTTTAGTCAAATTGATTATCGTATGGTACTCATTTAAATGAAACTATCACTTATTGATTCTTTACTCTGTGCCTGACATGATACTAATTGTTTTATGTACTTTATCTCATCTAAATACTCAAAACGCCTCTGTGAAGTGAGATGATCATTTCCATTTTAAAACTGAAGAGAAGCTGTGAGATTAGATGATTTATCCATGTTACAAGGCCAGAACTTAAACACCAGTCAGTAGCACTCCAAAGGCTTTGTGTGGATGGGAATGCTTCAGATTTCTCAGTGTAGATGGGTAGTATCGTAAATTATTCATACTAATTGCCTACTTTTTTAAATATACACTTTACTGTTTAGCGCAGTTTTAGGTTTACAGGAAAGTTGTGCATGAAGTACAGACAACTCCCACACCCCCCTCCCTTTTGCACACCGTTTCTTCTGTGGTCAACATTTTGCATTCCTGTGGTACGTTTGTTACAATTGATGAACCAACACTGATCCATACAATTAAATAAAGTCCATAGTTTACATTAGGTTTCTCTCTTTGGGTTGTACAGCCTTATGAGTTTTGACAGATGGAGAATGTCATGTGTCTGTCATTAGGGTATCCCACAGAATAGTTTCATTGCCCTAAAAATGCCCTGTGCTCTGCCTATTCACCCTCCCTCCCCCACCTAGCCCCTGGTAACCTCTGACAGTTTTACTCTCTCTGTACTTTTGTTTTTAAAAAGTCTTTCTTATTTATTTTGGAATTGATGTTGTTTGTCTATCTGTTCATTTTAAAAATTTGGTGAAGAAGAAAATGCTCGAATAAATACTTCAGAAAATGCTGTGGAGTAAATATAACTAGAAGTCAGGCAAGAGTATTTGTAAATTTTTCCCACTCTGCCCATCAGAAAGTGCATCAAAACTGCCTCCCCACTGCTCCCCACGGTATTAGAAAAAGAGGACCCTCTAAAGATTAATAATGTCAATTTTAGTTCATAGAAAGGGGCAAACACTTTTATAATTCCTTCGTTATTAACAGGAAGAAAAAGTTAAACATTAAATATTTCTACCAAACATGTTTAAAAATATACATTCAGTGTTTTGAAAAATACTTGAATATTTCGTAAGGAAAACTGGCACTGACCAATGCAGTTGTAGCACTTCCTGTTTGCAACCTGACCTTCTCCACTACTTAGCTGAGAGTTTTTTTATTCTTTGCAATGTAATGAAAGTGCTACCATTTGTAATAAAAACTGCTACCATTTATTCCTTTTTGTAATAAGAACTGCTACCATCTATTCCTTTTTTAACTTTTTAAAAAAAATTTCAGTGTACTTTAGTTGAAAGTTCACAGCGCAAACTCATTTCTTATTCAAAAATTTATATATATATTGTTTTGTGACATTGGCTACAGTCCCCACAATGTGACAGCATGCTCCTCCTTTTCACCCTGGGTTCCCTGTGTTATTCCTTTTTTTTTTTTTTTTTAATACTAACACATTTCTAGTTTTATTATTGTAATAAAAATGTTCTGTATTGGGTTTTCTCAAAACTTAACATGTTAAAATAGTGAGACAACCAATTCATGGATAATAATACTTATTTTGAAATGTTCACATATACTAAAAAAAAAAAAAGATCCTAAACTATGAAAATGATGTTTATTTTTCAGAATTTTACACTCCATGAAGTAACCAATGACTTTGACAAAATGACCGTATCTGCAATAATAGATAAACTGGCAATATTCAGCTACTATACATTTTGGGTAACAGCAAGTACTTCAGTTGGAAATGGGAACAAAAGCAGTGACATAGTTCAAGTGTACACAGATCAAGACAGTATGTAAATGAAAAGCATTTATTAATCTTTAATAGAGCATTTTAAAACTTTATAATCATTAAAGCAATCTTTCCTAATTGTATATATTGTAATGAAATCTATGTTTTATTTAGGCATGTTTAATTATATGCTATAAAAGTTTGAAACATGTATTTAATATAGCTGTACAACTTTTTTTTTTGTACAACTATTATTATAACAGCCTCTTCTAGTTATGAAAACTACTACCATTCATTCATAAAAATTCTGTTGCTTTTATTGCTTTGAAAAGTGTCACAGTCATCCGGCTATGGGCATGAAAAATACTGCTAAAGACAGGCATGAATTTTCCAATATTTAATATACTATTTGTTTTAGGAATTACTGTTTTTTTCTTCTAACAACTTATTCTCTTTTCAGTGTTTGAGTCCACACAGAACTCTCTGCAGCATCTTTGTTCTTATGTGTTCACTTATGTGTCTAGCTTGTATATATATTTTTTTATCCCAGAAGTTTCTTGAATGCTCTCTCTGCAGTATCCTGTCTATGCTGAGTATTCAGAAAGCCATAATGCTGGAAGCAATTGATATTTTTTATGTTTCAGCTTTGAAAATACAGTGTTACCTGGATCATTGCCTCTTTATTTTTTATTTTTATTTCTTTATTTTCGTGGTTGTTTGCATTGTCCATTCACTTGTTTACTTTTTAGATGTTAGTTTCTTTTTGAGAATTGGTATTGACCAAAAATTCTCCTGAGAGTAAAACTCCATGTTTATTTTCTGAAGGTTATGAATTGGCAGATACCATAAACTTAGAAAATAAGTCCTGTCCTTGTTGTTGGAATAGTGTTTTAAACAGTTAACAAATTTATCAATATAAAAATTTTAAAACAGAATAAAATATGAGGAAATATGTTTTTCAGGGTCTTTAGCAAAAATGTTAAAAATGCAAAAAACTATAATTACAGTAATATGAAGACAATATTATTTCCATCATTCATTAAATGCAGATCTCTCCCAAGATTTTCACCAACCTATAAATAAAAAAAAATTTAAAAAATTAAATTTTTTTTAATAAATTTCTGTCACATATAATTATAAAAAAAACAAAAAGCCAAACCTGTTAAAAAGCCAAACCTGTTGCCATCAAGTCTGTTCCGACTCATAGTGGCCCTATAGGACAGAGTAGAACTGCCCCGTAGAGTTTCCAAGCAGTGCCTGGTGGATTCAATCTGCTGGCTTTTTGGTTAGCAGCTGTAGCACTTAACCACTACGCCACCATATAATTATAGTCTCCAAAATAATAAGCACTTACTATCCACTGTTCCAAGTGTGATGTCAAATTTGTATTAATAAAGATAGTCTGATGTGAATACCACTGATACCTGAAAATTAGAATTTTGGTAAGTAGGGCAAAAAAAAAAATTTTTTTTTTTTAGGGCAACTTCTTCATACACAAATGTGCCTTGGCGGTACGGTGAGTGAAGAGACCTTGGGAGTTCATATCAGAAAAGCTAACTCAGTATTAACTCTTCCTCTTACTAGCAACATGACCTTGGACAAGTCACTTAATAGCCCCTAGCCTCAGTTTCCTCTTACGTACAGTAAGGATAATCATTAGGAGAAAGAAACTAAAATTAATGTTTAAATAACCTAAGCTATCAAAGTATTTAAATATGTGAATACACACACACATGCATACACACACCCATACATACACACACACACATAATTCTAACACATATTAAAAATCACAAGGTTTAATTTAAATGATTTTAAAAATAATTATTTAAAAGATACTTTATAACAGGTGATGTTTACCACATCTGCATTTAAATAATGTAAAAGCCAATGCTGTAATAGATGCCATTTCAAAAAAGTGTCCTCAGTTTGTGAATTTACTTAAATTTTATTTAAGGTAACTGTTAATATTTTATATTTTGCACGTTACCTATCATAGTACCTGAAGGGCTTGTTGGAAACCTGACCTATGAGTCCATTTCGTCAACTGCAATATATGTAAGCTGGGTCCCACCATCTCAACCTAATGGTCTAGTCTTCTACTATGTTTCACTGAGTTTAACGCAGCAGGCTCCTCGTCACATGAGATCACCTCTAGTTACGTATGAGAGAAGCGTATATTTTGATAATCTGGAAAATACACTGATTACATATTAAAAATCACTCCATCAATAGAAAAGGGATTCTCTGATACCTATACTGCCCAGCAACACATCAAAACTGAAGAAGATGGTAGGCTAGACCCTTTTATTGCCTATTAAGCAGATTGTTCTCCTCTCTTAAATTATATTGCTTTTGGATAGAAAACATTATTCTTGAAATTATATAGCTTGTGCCATTATCAGAAACACTGGTGGCATAATGGTTAAGAGCTGTGGCTGCTAACCAAAGGTCAGCAGTTCAAATCCACCAGGCACTCCTTGGAAACTCTATGGGGCAGTTCTACTCTGTCCTATAGGGTCGCTATGAGTCAGAATTGACTCGATGGCAATGGTTTTTTTGTGTGTTGAGTGCCAATATCAGTTAATTAGTGTTTTAACAAACATAATAGGCTGTTATATACATTTTTTAAAATTAAAATAATTAATAATAAAATTAAATCCATTTATTATTGAAGCCTCTTCTTTTTTTAATGCTAATTCACTTTTGTTTCATTTAATATTCTCTCTTTCTTTTATAGTCCCAGAAACTTCACCAATAATCAACACTTTTAAAAACCTTTCCTCTACCTCAGTTCTGTTATCCTGGGACCCCCCAGTAAAGCCAAATGGTGCAGTAATAAACTATGATTTAACATTACAAGGACCAAATGAAAATTATTCTTTTGTTACTTCTGATAACTATATAATATTGGAAGAGCTTTCACCATTTACATTATATAGTTTTTTTGCTGCTGCAAGAACTATAAAAGGACTCGGTCCTTCCAGTATCTTTTTCTTTTACACAGATGAGTCAGGTAAGCCGACATCCATATTTCTTCAAATGATTTCATTGTTGCAGCCCTTGCTCTCTCTTTTTAAGGAACAGCATGAAGCATGGAAGAAAGACTATTTGATTGTCTTTTTGTAACAGATTCATCTACTTTGCTGAACTTTTTTTTTCCTCCTTTCTTTTTTTAATTGGAGCTTCAGAACAAAGTGTTCTGTTTAAAGCTATTTTGGAATGACTGTGTTCCAAGTACAAACACATAATTATTTCTGATATTCCTTTCTGAAATTGAAAAGGAATCATTATGTAAATCTTTTTTTTAACTAGTGTCTTCAAGAAGTTACAGTCACGATGCTAATTTTATGGTAAAAATTTTATGAATGTAAGTTTTATAATGTGTTTCCCTGCAGTGCCTTTAGCACCTCCTCAAAATTTGACTTTAATCAACTACACTTCAGACTCTGTATGGCTGACATGGAGTCCAAGTCTTCTCCCAGGCGGTATTGTTAAAGTATATAGTTTTAAAATTCATGAAAATGAAACTGATACTCTATTTTATAAGGTAGGTTGATTATAACAGTATATGTCTATTTCGAATTTTCAGAAATTGATTTTAAACTATTTTGACAGATGGGGAAAAAACTGACTGCTTTAAATTAAACAAGGACCAACCATCTTTAAAAAGAAAACTTTGCTTTTTATGATTTAAGAACACATTTGTGAGATATGTGAACTAATACTTATAAACTTATTTCCTTAGACTTTGTATCTTCTAAATAGTTACACCGTTTTGTTAATGCTGGAAAGTATATGGTAATTTTTTTTTTTTTTTGGCTTATTCAAAACCTGTTTTTATCTTAAATGTAATGTACTTCCATTTATTTTTATAAGAAGTACCAAGTGAAGTTTTTAACCTCTTTATAAAAAGTATTCGTACTGGACTTTGGATCATTTTCCCTCATAGTGTAAGATGCCACACTAATTGGTCTTTTAATATGTATCATTATTCTATTACTTCAACACCAATTTGTTTGTGGAACTAAATAATACCCCTTTCGTCCTCCATTTGTAGGGTCCAGAATCAGTGAAACAGAGCCACAGAACTGATGTAATAAAATGTCTCAAATATACTTGTATGATTTCTATATTTAATTGCCAAAATATAATTAATTAGTATTTGTTTAAGGAAGGTTTTTCCCCCCAAAGGCAAATGAAGTACTGAAGTGATCTTATTTAGTTACAGCAAGAACAGTGTAAAAAAAAAATACAGGAAACATTTTGTCCAATATATATGTAGTTACAATTTATCACTGATGGTAAATCTTTTTTATAGCATGTGTAGCTCACAAAATGAATAGTAAAAATCAAAGCTGTGATGAAGGTTATGTCATCAGGAATGATGACTTCTTTCTGGAAACCAAGATATTAGTTTAAAATCTGATAGGCTGAGTAGAATTCAAATAATATTACTCCATAAATGTGGAAGCTGTTTCCCAGAAGTGTGAAATTAGATTAATGACACTAAGCCTCTAGCCGTCTAATATTTATCCTCTGTCTAATCTTAAAATTTCCCCATTTTTTATTTGCTTTGTCTATATGGGTCTCTAGGAAATGGATATCCAAAGGGAAAAAGAATCATTTTCTTAGAGAAATCACATTCTTAGGATAATTGCCTACTCTACTCAAGTGTGGCGTGTATATGTGACCTAATCTTTCTGGAGCAGCAATCTCTCACATACATAGACATGATAAAACAGGGGCTCTGGTGTCAGATTGCTAGGTTCAAATCCTGTCTCTGAGACTTACTGTGCTGCATTTGAAAAGTTGCTTAAGTGCTCTATGACTCAGTTTCTTCAAGTGAAAAATGGTAATTATAAAGGTGCACACATAAAAAAGTGATGATCGTAAGAGAAAATCTATATAACACGTTAAGAACAGTTCTGGGCATGTGATAAACATGTTAGCTATTGTTATTGTACATTGCTTTAAAAATTAACAAAAACAGTCATCCAGCATTGTATTAGCAGTATGCATAAAATGACAGTGTGCCATTGCCTGAGTATGAGAATAACTTATATTCTAAGATTTCTAGACATACTTACTGTTTTCTCAGTAGAAATGGTACCATTAATATTTAACTAGTAATAAAAACATAATCCTTACACCATAAGATATTTTATTTTGAGGGGAGAAAGGAAGAGTAGTTTTTTTTTTTTTAAATCTACTACTTATGATTACTCCTTTTAAAATTTTTTTGCATCAATTTTCATAATCTTATTTTCTACCAAATTCCTCTAAATGTTGTCTTTAAAAAAAAAAGTCATGCCATCTTTTTTCTTTCTCAACATCTAATTTACTTTATCTAGTTTCCTCCCACTTACTAGCTTTCTTTCATAGTGTATTATCCTGTTTTCCTTTCTCTTTCATCTATTCCTATGTCCTGACAATATCCATTTCTGTTATTTCTTTTTCTTTTTTCTTTATGCTTTCAAATTATCTGTGTGTTTGTGGAGACAGAATAATCCCAGAATCAATCGAAATGTAACTTTCATCCTGGTCAATCCACTGTGGTCCACAGATAGTGAGATCAGTAGGATCCAGGTGTACTGGTGACCCTGATCACCAGACATGGTGAAAGAAGTTATTCATTTAGTAAAAAGTTTGTTTAAAATATGTTCAGAAATATTCATCACTCATAGCTCACTCTCACAACTTACACTTGTGCAAATCTGTTTACTACCCAAAAAGCACACTTTTCATTATAATCTCTTGGGTTCAATAATTTCTCTGCTTACTAGCCTTTCCTGACCAGAATAAAAATTTATCTGTTTTATGTCAAATTTCTTCTTAGTCAGCAATTAATTATAGTGTTCCCTAGTTAATATAAAAATTCCTTGATGCCAGGGACCATGTCTTATATGTTTTTACAATCTCCAGGTTATCTAGCAGTATGCTTGATAAATAGCAAGTGTTAAAGGATAGTAGAATGGGTGGAAATAGTATGATAAAAAACTACTAAAGGATGTTAATGACTTTCTATAGATTATTCTAAAATATGATTCTAACTGTAAATACCATGAGAGTCTGTATTCTTGTTAAATTTGGGCTACTGAAGTGTTAAATAAATAAGCCGAAGTGGTTTATATTTTACATCAGATACAATGTAATGTTCCTAAGGTTATGCTACATACAAGATTGTCTTCTCTTTCTACGAAGATAACTGACCAATCTTAACTGCTCTCTCAGTTACGACAATTATCCTTGAATACAGACTTTGTTCTTAATGGTACATTTTCTATGAGAAAGCATATTCTTCTCCAGGCAAGTTTGAGAACTGTTTTATTCCTCTTTTCATTGTTTTCAGAACAGAATGTATCAAATTAGAAATTTAGGAGTTGTCTGGGAAAACTCCCAATTTAAGCTCCGTTGGAGCAGAGATTTTGTTTTATTAACCTAGCATACACCAAAAAATCCATTACTGTCGAGTCTATTCTGACTCATAGTGACCCTATAGGACAGAGTGGAATTGCCTCCTTTGGTTTCCAAAGAGCTGCTGGTGGATTCGAACTGCTAACCTTTTGGTTAGCAGCTGAACTCTTAACCACTGCACCACCCGGGCTGCATTCAACAGTGTCTGTTGAATAAATTAATATATTCAACATTCAAATTAATTTTAATACTGAGTATTAAAAAAAATGAATTTAGATGAATTTGAGAATGGTCAAGTATAGTTGGATTTAAACTAGGGACTTTAATTTTCACGTATTAAGGAAGTAATCAGTATATAATTCCAGGTAAGGATCAAGAAGAAAGACAAATTGAAAACAAAATACCTTAGCTTTTAAAAAGGGCAATCTTATAATTCTTCAGGACAGAAAGGTTGCCTGGTTCATCCTTGAGTCATAAGCTAAGCACCCCTCCTGATGTAAAACAAATATTTAATATTGGTTTCACTTTAATTTGAAATTGATGTGCTTATTAAATTATATAAAAAAATAGAAAAAAGAAGTATTCAAGTATTTCTTCCAATCACAACATTTTGATGATGCAGTATAACTAAGAATTTCTTTCTGTTTTTCAGAATATTTCAGGTTTTGAAACTGAAACCAAGCTCGTTGGACTGGAACCAGTCAGCACCTATTCCGTCAGCATATCTGCTTTTACCAAAGTTGGAAATGGCAATCAATTTAGTAATGTAGTAAAATTCACAACCCAAGAATCAGGTTGGACCCAGTTTTTCTGAGCCAACAAATGTTTCATTTTTATATTTAGCACTTTCCTCTTCCCTTTCTCAGGTTATGTGACAAAATATCCGTATTTAATAATCCACTCAAGGAGAAGTTCAATTTCAGTGTCTTTTTTTTAAAGACTAGACTGAGTCTTGTTCTCTGAAATTATATATGTACATTCACACATACAAATTTACACATGGCTTTTCCTTTCCAATTGTGAAAGTTGTAATAAAAGACTAATTTTTGAACAAAGTAGGCCTCTAGATGTCTGTGGAAATTACTTAACTCTTAGTACCATCAGAGACAGTTGGGTAAAAAAAGGGGAGAACATGCAGCAGTCACTCTAAACAGGGTAATTTTTATTTTTATGAGACAACACCAAAACTTTCCTTTAAAAAGAGAAGTGTGAACACTAGTCACTTCCTAAGTTCTCTACTTTCCTGTAGTCCCTTTTGTGACATGTGAGGGAAGCTCTGAAATACCATTAGCCTAATCAATCATCCTGATCTAATTAATTAAAATACCAATACCTGTCAGGTCATCCACATGTACACATACTATATCTTGCCTTTGTGTGAGTTCTGAATAATTTTTATTTATGAAAGAGTTAGTGGCAGCTTAGAAATATACTTTTCCTTATTTCAACTGGGACATAGGTCTTAAAGACATGCATGGCTTCGTCACTTATTTTTGGTCAACAATTGTTGAATAAACACAAGATCTTGTCCTAGCCACTTCCTCCCAGCACCCTTGGATTCACTTCCTCTTATTTTAATGAACCTCAGAATTAAGATTGGAGATTAAACCAAAAAGAAAAAGAGAAACATTGCCATCGAGTGGATTCCGACTCATAGAAACCACATAGGACAGAGTAGAACTGTCCCATAGGGTTTCCAAGGAGTGGCTGGTGGATTTGAACTGCCGGCCTTTTGGTTAGCAGCCAAGCTCTTAACCACTGTGCCACCGGGGCTCCAACTGGAGATTACTCACTGCTAAGTTAATCATTTTAACATTAATCTATGAATATCTGAGGCTTTTGTCCCCATAAATTGCCTATAAGGGCAGGCTAAGTAAATTGTACGTTTAGTAGATAAAAGAGGAGGATCTAAAGTCAGAGTGTCTTGATTTGAATCCGAGCTCCATGACTTAGTAATTTCATAACTTTGGCAAAATCTCAAGACTCCTCTAAGCCTCTAGATCCTTAACTGAAAAGGGCACACATTGGCAGTAGCCATCTTATAAAGTTGTGAAAAATAATAGAAAAGATCTGTATCAAGCACTTACTAGAGTGTCAGACATACACTAAATGATCAATAAATATAATTGCAGTCATCCCATTTTATAGATGAAGGAGTCATAGTTCAGGCAGATTAGATGAAAAGGTACGGAGGAAATTAGTGAAGAAACTGAATTAGACCATCAGTCATCTGACCTCTACTCAAAGGTGGACATAAGTATAGGAACTATGAATGATACCACAAAACCAAACCTGTAGTCATTGAGTTGATACTCGTAGAGACCCTACAGGGTTTCCAAAGCTATAAACATCTACAAAAGCAGACTGCCACGTCTTTCTCCCACTGAGCCACCGATGGTTTAAAACTGCCTACCATTCCATTAGCAGTCAGTTATTTTAACCACTGCATCACCAGGGCTCCCTAAATGACTGATTAAAAAAAACCAAGCCAAACCCATTGCCGTCAAGTTGATTCAGACTCATAGCGACCATATGGGACAAAGTAGATCTGCCCCATAGGGTTTCCAAGGAGCACCTGGTGGATTCAAACTGCCAGCCTTTTGGTTAGCTCTTAACAACTATGCCACCAGGGTTTCCTCAAATGACTGATAGTATATGAAAATGTTAAATCTATAGAGAAAAAAAAATTTTTTAAACAATATTTATGTATCAGGTTAGTAAAAACCAAGGCTAATCTTGTAGAAAGTACTCTGCAAACCAATAAGTATTTTTATAACAGTAAAATAAAATTATGCTACAAATAGAAAATTTCTATCCTTAACAGTTATAACAGCTGGCTAGTTCACTGTTTTGAGGTTACAGAGTCAGTGAAATTGGTGTTCACAAAACATTCAGTTCACAAAACGAAAGCATAAGTTTAGATTTAGGAACTGAACTTAGGCAAATTGTTAACTAGCTCTTTTAACTTATTTTATGAAACTATTGCTTTAAGTTTTTTTTTTTAATAGGAAAGTCAGTAATTAATGATATTTAATTGTCAGAGCCATTGATCAGCACGGAAGTTGTCCTTTCTTTAAATTCAAACATTTCATAAGTATTGTCCTTTATACTGACACCTTTATCCTACAGAGGGAGAATGATTTGTAGGATATAAATTTAGGCCAGGGGAGAGAATTGTAGGCACAGCAGAGATTCTTGATAGTTCTTTAAATCACTGTATTTTATACAATGGAAGCAAGTTATTTTCTTTCATTGCTTGATGTTTTAATCTATGAATTGACCAAATACTAGTTTTCCTTCTACCAACATCTTTTTACTGTAATAAGAAAAGCTCCCCTATTAAGGTTATACATTAGAGGACATTAGTAATCAGTCATTTAAATGGAAAGTAACCAGTCTCTCCAATCTGCAGTAACTTTGGTGGTCAGGTTATTGCTCCTAAATCTGGTCTGTCACACTTAAAGGAAATCTGAAAAATTGCATTACTTCTAAGTCAATTAAAAAAATTCTAGAAACTAGAACTCCCTAAACCTTCCCTCAGATGACTTCCAGAAAGGTACTGAAGGATAAGATCTTCACAATTCCTCTAAGGAAGCCGTCGCAATATAAAAGCAGAACCCCCTACATTGGTCCAGATGTGCCACCATAGGGAGGCACTTACATCTAAGACTTTCATAATAAGGTTCCATAATAAAGTATTGCTAAGACTACTCCTTTCTGATTAAGGGAGCAGGCATCAGCCACTATCTGGGATTGGGGCCACATAGTTGCTTCTGCGAATTTGAGGGCATGATTGCTGCCTGGGCCTAGAAAAATGTTCAATGACTGATTCAATATTAGAAGGATTGTAAAGATAGAATAGCAAATGGACCAACTATCATTTGATTCAGCCTATGTCAAGAACTTTTGAGCATATCTTGAAAGTTTGGTGTCTTAGTTATCTAGTGCTGCTGTAACAGAAATACCACAATTAGATGGCTTTAACAAACAGAAATTTATTCTCTCACAGTTTTAGGAGGCTAGAAATAAGAATTCAGGGCGCCAGCTCTAGGGGAAGGCTTTTACTCTCTGTTGGCTCTGGGGAAAGTCCTTGCCTCCTTTCTACATCTATGGGCCTGGTGTGCCTTGGAGATCTCCATGTGTCTTGGCATCAGTCTTCCCCTGTGTCCAGCATGTTCTCAGTGAAGGGACCCCAAGCCCAAAGGATGTGCTCCGCTCCCAGCTTTACTTTCTTGGTGATAGTGAAGTCCCTTCCTTCTCTGCTCACTTCTCTCTCTCCTTTCATCTTCTGTAAAATAAAAGGTGTGATTCAAGCAAGGGTGTGACTTGAGTAAGGGCATGACTTACATAAGGGTGTGACTTGATCAATGGTGTGACTTGAGCCACACTCTCTTGTAAGGCTGTGACTCAAGATACACCCCACACTGATCCTGCCTCATTAACATATAGAAATTAGAATTTACGATACGTCACAAAATGGAGGATAATTACATCAGATCACAAGGTAGGGAACAACCACACAATACTGGGAATCATGGCCTAGCCAAGCTGACACATATTTTTGTGGGACAGAATTCAATCTGTGATAGTTGGTATATTAAATTTTTATTCAATCTCTATCCCTAACCAGGATTCTATCTAGCAATAACAGAATTCAATCATTTATCTACTAAATGTGCATACATTTTAACTTTGGGCATCTGTTTATCTTTTAAGTTCCAGATGTTGTACGGAATGTGCAATGTATGGCAACTAGCTGGCAGTCAGTTTTACTGAAGTGGGATCCACCTGAAAAGTCAAATGGAATAATTACACATTATATGATAACAATGGAAAAGAATTCTACAAAAGTCTCTCCGCAAGATCACATGTATACTTTCATGAAACTCCTTGCCAATACCTCATATGTTTTTAAAATAAGAGCTTCAACCTCAGCAGGTGAAGGCGATGAGAGCATATGCAACGTCAGCACACTACGTGAAACAGGTAACTCTAACAAGAAACAGGTAACTATTTGTAGACCATGTCATACATTTCTCGGTACCATTTACAATATGTATACCATATTTACCTTCAATATATAAAACATGTATTGCAAAATACGTTTTTTCTATCCCATTGCAGCCCAGTACCAGCCATGTAGTTCACTGATTTTTCCCTATAACATTGGGATATTGGAAGAAGAATCAAAAGATAAAACCTGTTTTACTATGTTTACATGAGTATCTTTCATTATACAAACCCCTAACTTACTCAATTATACTTTATCGTAACTGGAAATAAGGAATGATCATGTAAATATTTCAGTATATTTTTTTCCTTAATTGTTTTTATGGAATTCTAGATTCTTTCCTGGGCTCCCTAGAAGCAGATCAGACTCACTTTCATCTAGTTCTCTTTTTTTGACACCAAGCTTTATCATTCATATTATTTGAATACAAATACTCAGGTTACTGAGCTACAGTCTACAAAAAAAGTAACTCTCACTCTTCCTAACAGCGCTCCATCCTATGTCATAGTCTTCTCCATCCTTTACCATCTCCAATATTATACATGCTCATCTGAATTAAAACCTGATTTCTTTCTAGTAACACTCATTGCCTGGAAGCCTTCCTAATGGGAGCTGCTCTTTCTCTCATTCCTTCTGAAGAGGAGGCACTAGCGTAATTGTTTTCCTTAGCCACATCCAGATTCTTTACCTTGGAAACATCTTTCAACCCATCTCCACTTTTGAAATCCGCATTGCCTAATATTATTACAATTTTCTGTCTTTGAGGCTGTAAACTACAGAACTTCAAGACATGACCTACCTTCTCTCTGATTTCAGCATCCTTGATCTGTATCCTTTCCTTTTTGTCTTGCCAGTACAACATTCCTTCAGACTTCAGTGTTCTATCTAAGGTGAAACAGATGCATTTCAACAAATGCCATCTCTTGCTCCTTAGATCCCAACCATGTCATTGTGACTCATCTTCCAAGAAGGTTCCAAAACTCTGAGGGGGTCCCACGTTTGTTTCCCCCCAGAGGCTGATTGCTGAATATTGCTATAAAGAACACAGAGTTCTACCTTGTTCAACTATGAACTTACTCTCTCTGACTTTTCCAGCTACTCCACAATCTTCTATGCATCTCTGATAACACTCTTGTCAATTGTTTATAGGGAAATTCTCTTACTCTGAACCTAGGCAATCCTATCATCCATATTTAATGCTGTTATTTATTTTGCTAGTAACATCAAAAGTAGATTTGCCCTCCTTCACATCGAAATCTACCCATCTCTTTATTTGAACTCCCCAGATAGTGTCCTCTTTCAGGAAAGCCATTGCCTTCTTCTTTTCAAGGATCTAGTTGCTCATTTTTCTTTCAATCTCATGTCTCCTCTAGAACCTTACTCCATCAGCTTTTTCTACTCTGTCCTGCATTCTTCTTCTCCCTCTCCTTTTTTCCCTTTTGATCTATCTTCTTAGCTTAATTATGCTCTTTAACCCATTTTTTTTCTGTAAAAATTTGTAAAAACTGCAAAATACCTTCATTTGATCTTGATTCTATCTTGAAATAATAGCCTTTATTTTCACTTTTACTTATTTCAAAATTAAGAGTCGCGAACACCAACTATGTTTTCACCACCTTTCAACCTTTTCAAATTGCTTTCCACAAACCTCCTCTTCTAAGAATGCACTTAATGTACACCAGTAATCCTGGCCTTCAAGTCTTTTATCAGTTCTTATATCCCTTGAAAACTTTGTGACACTGACCTTACTGATCACCACCCTTCTGAAATCTCTTTCCCTTGATTCTCCTCCTACTTTTCCAGGTGTTCTGTTGTATACTCTTCTTATTCTCATGCCCTAAATTGGGGACTTCCCCCAAGTTTATACTAAGCCATTTCTATTTAACCCTTATCCAGTTGATTCTATAAATTTGTTTTGTCTGTGGGAATGAAACTCCAATCCATATTTATGGTTCTAAGACTATTATCTTCAGCAGCAGTCCATTTCCAAGAAATCGCTAGAGATTTTCAACTGAGAACCTGGTTGGCCTATCAATCCCAAATATATTTGAAATGAATATATGTTACATGAAATCTTCTCTTCCTGACTTATCTATACCTGTTCTTGACAGTCATTTAGACCCAAACCATATATTTTTATGTAATTTCTCCCTTATTTTTCCTATATGTAATCAGATCTTACCAATTCAGTCCCCACTAGGGCTCTGCAATTTGCCCCTTTTTCTCCAGTTTGACTGCCACCAGTATATATCAAACCCTTGTGGAATTGTGTAATAATATCTAGCCTCTCTGTCTTACCACCACACTAAGCTAGCCTATCCATCAACTTAATTTTTCTCCTAACCACTTTAACTGCATTGGTTTTAACATATAATTACCAAACACTTATGTGTTGACAGTTAAAATTTATTATCTGAAAGGTTCAGGTTAGACATACAGATTTGGTTTTCTAAAGTATAGAGGTGATAATGAAAGACACAATGTGTAGGAGATTGCCCAAAATACTCCAAACGTTTTAATTAGTCTCATTTCTGAGATACAAAATGTATCCCAGAATTAATCACCAATTAGAATTGGGCTCCCGCCTAGCACTCCATTCTATGCCCCACCACTGCATCTCCTGACGTAGTCAATGCCTCCAGTCAAACTTAATTTATTCTGCTCAATATATTTCATTTATTAAACTCAGAACACATTTATCAAGCACCTACTCTGGGCTAATCGACTTGACGGCACACAACAACAACATGGGCTAATTATTTTACGAGAGTCTCTTCTTTAAATGTACGTAGCACTTTTTCCCTGTCAGACTGTTTTGTTCCCTTTAACTATATTGTTCTTGTCCCTTTCTATGTCACACAGAATTGTATTCCTTCTTAAAAATGCCACTTAAGTGTGGCTTCTTTTTTTAAATCTTTCAATGATATGTCAAGCTTTAAAACTACGGATTCCTGGGTTTTACCCCAGAGTTGCTGAATCATGGTCTTAGGGGTAAGCACCCAGAACCTGTATGTTTAAGCATCTCTCCAGGTGATCTAATGTTCTGCAAGTTCTGGGAATACTGGAGGAGATCACCCAGGAAGTTTGATGACAGGTGATATGTAGCCCTGAGGACAGGCAAACAATGTCGGAGAGGTCCAGGAAGGAGTGACAGGTGCTTTCTCAGCGGGTGGGCAACAGATCATGGCTATGCACAGTCTGGGAGAAGGAAATAGTGTATGTTCAAATCCAGGCAGGTGGTCAGCATCAGGGTGGTCTGGTACCAGGTAAAATGGTCACACTGGATGGTAGCTAAGCCTTAGAGAACTGGCAAAAATTTAAAAAAAAAAAAAAAAAGGAAGGAAGGAAGAAAGAAAAGCGAACAGGAAAACAACTCTTAAAGACATGAGAGGTTCAGGACCTATAAAACAGGGCAGAGGACTCATTTATTGGACCTGGTGTTCAAGGTGATGGCTTAGTCATAAAGATGAAGCAATTCAGTTAGTAGACGTGAGAGACAGAGTGGCAGTGTGCACTTGGTGCAGAGTCATCTGAACTTAAATTACAAGTCTTTGTAAAATTCCCCTAATTAGGGAATCGAATTGGGTCTTAAAATTAAAAGGACGTATGAATGGAAATTGAAGGAATTCTGAATCGGTGAATTTCAGTTGTTAGACATATTGTACATAGTGTGTACTCTCTTACTACTAAAAATCAATGTTTCTCAAAGTTTGGACTCTGACTCCCTGCATCCCTCATTGTTAAAAATATCATCCCTGAGGCTCTGCTCCAGGCCTATGGAATCAGAATTTGAGAGTTAGGAATCAGAATTTGAGAGTTAGGACTCAGAAATCTTTATTTAAATAAAATACATGTGTGACACAGTTATTGAAATTTGAGAACCACACTATTCCACTGTAAATTCTTTGCTTTTGGTGGCCATGTCTTACTTGTCTTTATTTTATTCACAGTTCCTGGCAGAGAACCCTGGGCCTTGTAGGTACTCAAATGTTTGTAGGAAACAAAGGAATGAATTGTTTTCTTCTAAACCTCATCATTTTTCATGAGGGTTTTTATTTCAGTGTAGTATATTATTTCTACATGTCCAGCAGGCAAAAATATAGATATTTCCTCTCAGGCAGATAAAAAATGTTTTAATTAAGCAGCTTCATTGATATGAAACATGAATAGTAATTGCTGCTTCAAAAATACTTGAATATTTTTTATTTTTAAAATTAAGTTTCAGGTCTAGTGTGTAATTTTATTTATGATTACAATACTTATTAGGAGAATAATTTGCTTTTATCTGGGTTCACATGAATTGTTTCTTGATGAGAGGTTGGTAAGAACTGGGGAGTCATTGTTCAGAATGGAAACAGTTTTATAGCGTTTGCAAACTTCTAATTTATGGTGGTCTAAGATTAGTCACAGTGTACAGCCAGCTCTGAGTCACTGACTCTGTACTTATTTTTGACATAAGTGAAATCAAATTTTGCTCACTCTCTCATTGCTTAGTGTCTGACCTTAACATTCCTTCCAGGGATTATTGGGTATTTTTTCAGTGTAAACTTGGTCATATGTAGACACAGCTAACCATGCATCATGACGATTAAATTTATGAGGAGATTAGTGTTTGGTGTCTAAACTGGCTCCATTGTCACAGTCAAACATGTTGGAATGGGGCAGTATAAATAAAGTGCCCCAAACTTGGTACTTTTAACAGCATTTTATGTAAAAATATATCATATATACCAATAAAAAAATATAGTAAGACCATGTGCATGTGAGGTTTAACTCTTAAATCCTGGAATTGGTTAGAAATGCATGAAATTATCCTATTACCATCAAATCTTAGTAAGTGTGGTGATTTAATACTGAGTTTTAAAATTTTCTGTTTTCTTGGTGGAAGGTAATTTTACAGTTTGGATTTATTCAAAGGTCTTCCAATTTCAATAATTTGGAACCAAAGGAGAAAATAAGCTACATTCCCTAAGATGCCTAAAACTTAATTGTAGGAAAAGTGGAATATGCAGTTATGGTTTTTAGGAGTGTTCTTTTCAGCAGTGATTTGTTTATTAGTTTTATGTCCAGTGCAAAATATTGGGCATATGCAGAACCCAGTGGAAGTCCACTGCAAATATTTTAATGGTACAGTATGGTTGGATGTAAATGTGTTCAATATCCCTAATTTTTTTTTTTTCTCCTTTTCCACTCCTTGGTTCTTTTAAACATCCCAGTACTGTTTAATAGCATATACGTAAACTTGATCCTCATCTGCTAAGATTTGGCTGCCATTCCCCTAAAAACTGTATTAAAAATGCATTTGTTCCTTTTATTGGGACTATTATTTTGTGGATGCCCCCAAACATTGGGCAAACATAATCGCCCAATCTGAAATCAATGGCCAGGTTATGATTATGGCTAAATCTGAGCTCCGTTTGCCACCATGTTTTTTATATAGAATATGTATGTGAATTATAAGGATTTATACCATTTTTAAGTACTGTTGAGTAGGTTGGATATGGGTGGTAAAAGTATTTCTCATGGTTGCAAATTAGGCACTAATTCAAAACTTTACTTTTTCCTTTGCGTGCATCCCAATTACTCTGTTCTCCTTCACCCATCCCCTGAGTTGAGATGAGGAGTCAAGGATGCAAGAAAATTGAATGACTCCATTTGTTCTTAAGCAAGTGAATTGACACCTTCTATTTGGCAGTGAATAATTGCTAGAAGCACAAAAGCCATTATTGCCAGTCACGGATCAGAGAGAAATAACTACTAGCATTACTAATCTAATTGAAATTCAGTTGTATTTACAAAATATATTTCAAATTGATTAATATTAAATACAACGTTTTTCTTAAAAGATGATAAATCTTTTTTGTATACTCCTAGTGCAGTGGAAAGCTGGACAAGAAAGCTGTATTTACTTCTTTCTGTATGCAGGGTGTATATTTGAGTCCTAAATTTGAGATCAGATGGCAACGGAGATTTCTGCCCTGTACCTCCAAATAACTTCACTATTATTGTAAGGCATATCCAGTAAATATAAAACAACTAAAGAAAAACCTACGTAATATATTGGTCAACTGTAGGATTTATGAGAAACAAAAAACCAATTTATGAGAAACAAAAAGTCGATTCTGAGTCATAGCGACCCTGTAGAACAGAGTAGAACTGCCCCATAAGGTTTCTAAGAGCGGCTGGTAAATTTGAACTGCCGACTTTTTGGTTAGCAGCCAAGCTCTTAACCACTGTGCCACGTATTGAAGAAGTGGGGGTATGAATTGAATGCTACTTATTTGTAGCTTCAGAATGACTTTATAGGAAGAGTTTGAGGCTAGTCACCCAATTAGAAAAGGATGATAAGGTATTTTTCTTGAATCTTGAATTTTATGGTCAGGTACACTAATGTTTACTTAGATTGTTTTACATAGATCAATAAAATAGTAAAGCTTCCTAAATATTCTTTATTTCTTGTTCCTTAATATGCTATCAAGAAAATACCAATTGTGAATATCAAAGAATATTCTTATTTTTATTTGAGGTATCTTGGATGATGGGTGACTTAACTAGCGTTTCTGTAACACGAATACCACAAATGGGTGTCTTTAAAGAACAAGAACTTAATTTTCTCACAGTCCTGGAGACTAAAAGTCCAAATCAGGGTCTCAGATGTGTAAATCCCTTTCGTGTCGGTAGTCCCAGGTGTTCCTTGGTTCCTGGTGATTCTTATATGGCATCTGTCTTCCATAATATGTGTATGCCTCTGTGTCTACTCTAATCTTTTTATAACTCAGAAGTGACTAGGTTTAGAATCCACCCTACACTAGTATGACTTCAACTAATTGATTACATTGCATTTGGTCACATTATAGAAGGTAATGTGCTATATCCACATTTAATCTCACAATTAAATCATAACAGCATATGGCCAAGATTTAAATTCATATATATATTTTTTGGAGGGTGCACAATTTATTCCATAACAGTGGGGCAGTGGGGGTGTATGCAACCTGAAGGAGACTATGGTTGGGCTAAAGTATTATTCATGAAAAGAGTGAAATTAATAGATAAAATCAAAACCAAACCCACTGTCATTGACTCAGTTCCAACTCATAGTGACTCCCTGTGTTATGAAGTAGAATTGCTCCATCAGGTTTTCTTGGCTATAATTTTTATAGAAGCAGATCACCCAGCCTTTCTTCTTCAGCATCACTGGGTGGGTTTGAACTGCCAACATTTATGTTAGTAGTCAACTGCAAACCATTTGCACCAAATAGGGACTTCTGAGATTAATAGATAGAAGGAAAGTAGTAGACATTCTAAGATATAGCAAGAGAAAATGCATAGCAGAAGTAAGACTGAGATGGGAGCCCGACTACAAAAACAGTGAAGGGCATTTTATTGGAGAGAGTGTAGAAGGGAAAATTAAATAGCTAAAATTGACTGTACATCACTCTTGGTTTTGTATGACTGAGAGAGTTTGAATACAATATAACGGAAAATCAGGAACTCTTTCATTTAGAGTAGGAAAACAGCATCAGTAACTCTAAAATGCCAATTGTTTGAGGACCATTTTCCTAAATACCGTAGTAATTTCTTCAGATGCAGATGGATTTTTTCATTACATATTTACTGAGTCTCCCAAGTCACAGATAATATAATCCAAAATCATTTCAGTAATCCGTAAGGCCCTCCTTCAACCCACAATACTCTTCCCTAGTTTTTTTTTTTTTTTTTTTAGCTATCTACATAACGTCCTTGGAAAGTTATATTGTTACAAAGGTTATATGTCCTTCGCCTCCTTGAAATTTATCCTCATGCCACCAGAAGAGGATTTCATTAGAATTGAACATCCTCCCAGCTAGAATTTTCTATCTCCCTTTCCGGCTTTACTTTTCTTGTATGTATCACTTCTGTGGATCTGTCTTCACTACCATATATGTTCTATTAGGATAGAGATAGGTTTTTGTGTAGTTCACACCTGTTTCCAGTGCCCAGAAGAGTCCCTGGCATATGGTGATACTTAATAAATATACTATGAATGAATGCATAGGCCTAGAAGAGTGATATATACAAAGTAGTGCCTAATATGCATGCATTGGCTGCCTTAAGTAGGAACTTTCAGTCAGAAAATTATTTTTAGACAATTATGTGGTAAAACATCTGAAAAAGTATGTCATCACAGATGTATTATTTAGTTAAACTTTTAATTTTGAGGTAGTTATAGATTCACATGCAGTTGTAAGAAATAACAGATAAATCCTATATACTTATTACTCCATTTTCCCAATGGTAACATCTAGCAAAATTATAATACAATATCACAACTGGGATATTAACATCAATACAGTCAAGATGCAGAACATTTCTATCGTAAGAATCCTTGCACCCTAAACCCCTGGCAACCACTAATCCCACTTTTCTATAATCTGTCGTTTTGAGAATGTTATACACATAGTGTTATAAAGTACATAACCTTTTTTTTTTCCACTCAGCATAATTCTCTGGCCGTTCATCCAGATTTTTTTGTGTATCAATAACTTGTTACTTTTTATTGCTAAGTAGTATTCCGTGGATGTACCACAGTTTGTTTAACTATTCACCAGTTGAAGGACATACGTGTTGTTTCTAGTTTTTGGTTATTACAAATAAAGCTGCTCTAAACATATGTGTACAGGCTTTTGCGTGAGTATAAGTTTTCCTTTCTCTCAGATAAATATTGAGGAATACATTGCTGAGTCATATGGTGGTTTCATGTTTAGTTTTTTTAACTGCTCAACTGTATTCTAGAGTTGATGTATCATTTTAAATTCCCTCCAGCAATATATAAACAACCCAGTTTCTCTGCTTCCTTGCCAGCATTTGGTGTTGTCACTATTTTTTATTTTAGCAATTCTGATTGTTTTTGTTAGTTGCCATAAGATTGGCTACAACTCCTGGCAACCTTGTGTGTAACAGAGTTAAACATTGTCCAGGACTCTGCCATCCTCATGATCTTTGATATGTTTGAGCCTATTGTTGAGGCTATTGTGTCATTCTATCTTATTGAGAGTTTTCCTCATTTTTGCTGCCCTCTGCTTTACCAAATATGATATCTTTTTCTATCAACTGGTCTTATCTGATAGATAATACGTGCAAAGTAAGGAACACGAAGTCTCACCATCCTCGATTCTAATAGGTATGTGGTAATATCTCATCCTGGCTTTAATTTGCATTTTTCTAATGGCTTATAATGTTGACTATATTTCATGTACTTATTTTCCACCTGTAATATGGTCTTTGTTGAAATACCTGTTCCTGATTTTTGCCCATTTTCTTTATTTTTGCCCATTTCTGAATTATTATTATTATTTTACTGTTAAATCTCGAGAGTTCTTTATATATTTTAGATACTGGCCCTTGTCAGATAAGTGGTTTGCAAATATTTTATTCCAAGCTGTAGCTTGTTTCTTCTTTTTATTGTGAGGATCTTTTATGCAGAAAAACTTTCATGTTTTGATTAAATCTGATTTATCATTTTTTTCCTTTAATGGATGGTATTTTGGTGTTAAGTTTAAGAGCTTAAACTTGCCTAGCTCTGTTGTTGGTTTATGGTTAGTTGCTGTCAAGTCTGCTCTGACTCTTGGTGACCTTATTTATTACAAAACAAAGTTGCCTGGTCCTGTGCCATCTCCATGATCATTGATATGTTTGTGTCCATTGTTTCGGCTGTTGGTCAATCCATCCCATTGAGTGTTTCCCTTGTTTTCTTTGGCCCTTTATGTTACCAAACATGATGTTGTTTCTTAGTGATTGGTCTTTCCTGATGTTTCCAAAGTAAGTGAGTTGCAGTCTTGTGTCCTTGCTTTTAAGGATACTATTGTATTTCTTCTAGGACTGCTTTGTTTGTTTTTCCGAAAGTCTATGGTATATTCAGTGTTCTTTGCCAACACCACGTTTGAAATGCATCAATTTGTCTTTTTTCTTTCTTCTTCATTATCCAACTGTCACATGCATTTGAGGCAATTGAAAAGACCATACTTGGGTCAGGTGTGCCTGAGTCATCAAAGTGACATCTTTGCTTTTTAAAACTTCAAGGAGGTCTTTTGCAACAGATTTGCCCAATGCAATGCATTATTTGATTTCTTGACTGCTGTTTTCATGGATGGAGCCCTGGTGGTGCAGTGTTTAAGAGCTTGGCTGCTAACCAAAAGGTCAGCAGTTCGAATCTACCAGCCACTCCTGGGAAACCCTATCAAGTAATTCTACTCTGTCCTATAGGGTCCTTCTGAGTTGGAATCAGTCTGTTTTTTTTTGTTGTTGTTGTTATTGTTTGGCTTTCATTGATGTTGATTTGATTCAGGTAGATTGAAATCCTTCACAACTTCAATTTCTTCATTTATCATAGTGTTGTTTATTGGTCCAGTTGTGAAGATTTTCATTTGGTTCATGTTGAGGTATAATCCATATTGACAGCTGTAATCTTTGATCTTCACTAGTAAGTGTGTCAAATAGTGGAGCAAATTAATTTGTACAGATATTCTATGATGTGAGTATATTCATTCTTATACCCAAATTATGTATTCAAAATTCAGGAAAACAAAATTCCTGTTGCCAAATATGTGCCTAACCTAAAAAAAACCTAAAAATATCATTAGTTAGTGTAATAAAATCTGTAAAATACTTAAGTCATTCTGGGAAATTTTAAAAGTCCTTTGAGTCATATCTCATTTTTGATCCTGGATCAGTTCCAAAAGTGTAATTCTTGCTATTTCATGATACACTTAGATATCAAATTATAAATTTAAATTCCTTTTAAATGTATTTTCTTTTGTAAAAAATGAATTTGGGTTACTCTGCATAATTCTCTTTGACCTCACTGGGGCTCTGATACCTTTCATTAAGCAGACTCCAGGCAGCCACTCTTTTCTTCATCCTAGCTCCGGCTAAAGCCAGCTGTTCTTCAAGCAGCATTTTTATTAACTTATTTAAGAACCGGGGCATATCTTATTACACTATTTTCCATTCCTGTCCTATGCAGCTGTAGCTGATACTTTCCGTAACAGCCTTTACATATCAACCTCCTCCCCAACCTCACCCCATTTTTTTGGTTCTCTTTTCCTTCCCTCTTTAAGTAAATTAAGAGTGTGTGTGTGTGTGTGTGTGTGTGTGTGTGTGTGTGTGTATCTATGCAAAAGCCCTCTTCTTTCATTTTGGTAAACCATATTGCTTGAAAGCTTTGTGAAAATGCTTGTTGCTTATATAAGGTTATAAGCTTCATACAAAAACATTTACTTATGGTGCAAAAATTCTGAAATGTGGAATGTGAGTTTTATTGATAGCAAAATCTTTATGTAATATTACATTGATTTAGACTCAATTTAAGGTGAATGCAACAGGAATATGAGAAAAAGATTTGAGAAGAGAGAGGCTTCTGCAAATTATTGTCAACCTCATCTTTGTGAATTCCAAATATTACAAGTTTCGTGGTTGATAAACATGCAACTTTTGGGAAGGAAGCTATATATATTAAAATATATATACATGCATCAATAGAAGATATGCATAAGTACCAGACACTATAAGAATAAACAATTTCAAAATTCAAATAAAGAAGTTACATATCTTTGTATATTAATCAGCTATCATTGTAATTTGATTTTTTTTACCACCATTGCATTGAAACCGTGAATAAATCACCCATTAGTTCTGTGCTGAATATCTTATTAGGAAGAATTATTACTTTAAAAATAATTTGAGAGTGAGAAAGTTAATAAATACTCTTCCATATGGATCACGATAATGAAATCAGTGCCAATTAATGGGTGTGTTAGAAACAGTAGCCCAATTTTCTAATTCAATTGCATTATTTTAGATAAGGTTTTTGAAAAACCAAGAACATATTTAAAATTTTTTTTTACGTGATTAATGCAGACCAAACCCATTTCTGGTTCCAACTCGTAGCAACTCTATGGCAACTCTGTAGAAACAGAGTAGAACTGCCCCATAGGGTTTCCAAGGTTGTGATTAAAAGCTCAGCTGCTAACCAGAAGGTCAGCTGTTCGAATCCACCAGCTGCTCCTTGGAAACCCTGTGGAGCACTTCTACTCTGTCCTATAGGGTCACTATGAGTCGGAATTGACTTGGTGGCAATGGGTTTAGTTTGTTTTTCTTTTTAAATCTTTACAGAAGCCAACTATCACATCTTTCTCTCGTGGAGTGGCCGGTGGGTTCAAATAGCTGATCTTTTGGTTAACAGCTGAGTGCTTAACCACCGCACCACCAGGACCCCTTTAAATGAAATTACATTAATGATATTTGTTATATATGAGAATAACATTTTTAAAGTTCAAACTTGAAATTTAAAACTAACTTTGGGTTTAGGATGCTATTGTAGAGAAATGTTTGAACATACAGAACATGCTTACTAAAAGCTGGATAGGGTGCAATTCCCAAAATATTACAGATTCAGCAGTTACGAAGAGATTGTTGGAAGCAGTGGCTGATATCCTTGGGCTGGTCTATAAGGCTTCCTTTCTAGGATGGATAAATGAAAGATACAATAAAATTTATAATCTAGTCATGACTTTTTTTTGATAAAAGTCTAGCATTATAAAATACCAAGTAGAAAGTAGTAGTGTCTGGAATTTTAATTCCTTTATACATATATTATTTGTGACTCATTTTAAATATTATTGCTACATTTCCTATACAAAAGCTTTTTATAAAAAATTATTTTCTTATCCGAAATTTACATACAGTGAAATACATAGAATTTAAGTGTACAATTGAGTTTTGGCGAATATATTCACCCATATACCACCACTCAATCAACATATGTTACATTTCCATCCTACACAGAAAGTTTCCTTGTGCCCCGCCCCCACTCCCCAGTCCACCATTGTCCTGATTTCAGCTAATTTAGTTTTAGTTGTTCTTAAGTTATATTGTACTCTTTTGTGTCTGGCTTATTTCTTCAGTGTAATTGTGAAATTCATGCTGTTGCAGGTTTCAGTTCTTTGTTCTTTATTGTTGAGTCATTTTCTTATTGATACACATTGGAGCCCTGGTGGCACAGTGATTAAGAGTTCAACTGCTAACCAAAAGGATCAAATCCACCAGGTACCCCTGGGAAACCCTATGGGGGCGTTCTACTCTGTCCTGTGAGTCAGAATCGACTTGACGGCAATGGGTTGAATATAAATATGGTGTATAAATGTAAATGGATGTATACATACACATGTATGTGGTGTATGTGTATATGGGTATGCACATGGATGCACATACACCATATATATTACATATATCATGGTTTTTTTCTATAAAAAGTCTTACTTTATAAAATATTAGAAAGTACACACACACACACACACACAGGCTTAGTCATCTAGTGCTGCCATAACAGAAATACCACAAGCGAATGGCTTTAACAAAGAGAAATTTATTTTCTCACAGTCTAGTAGGTTGTAAGTTCAAATTCAGGGTGTCAGTTCCGGGGGAAGGCTTTCTCTCTGTTGGCTCTGGAGGAAGGTCCTTGTCCTCAATCTTCCCCTGGTCCAGGAGCTTCTCAGGCACAGGGACCCCGTGTCCAAATGATGTGCTCTGCTCCTGGTGCAGCTTTCTTGGTGGTGTGAGCTCCCCACTCTCTGCTTGCTTTCCTTTCCTTTTATCTCTAGAGAGATAAAAGGTGGTACAGGCCACACACCCGGGGAACTCCTTTTACCTTGGATCAGGGAGGTGTTACAGTCCCACCCTAATCCTCTCAACATAAAATTGCAATCACAAAATGGAGGACAACCACACAATACTGGGAATCATGGCCTAACCAAGATATATAGATATCTCATTTTTGTGTCTGTTTTCTTTTGATGGACATTTGGACAGTTCCAGAATAAATGTGCAGTAGATATCCTTGTACAAATCTTTTTCATGGAATTGCTGGGTCATAGGCTAGGTGCGTGTTTAAATGTTCAAAAACATGACAGTTTTCTTAAGTGGTTTTACTATTTTAAATACACATACGCCGGCAAAATATAAGAGTTCTAATTCTCATTCTCACCAGTATTTGGTGTTATCACTCTTTTTAGCCATTCCAGTTGGTGTAAAAGAGTATCACATTGTGATTTTAATTTTCATTTCCCTGATGACTAATGATCTTGCACACTTTTGTGTGCTTATTGGCCATTCAGATACAGTCAGTCCTTGCTTTACATGATAATGTGAGACCATAAAAATGACCGTACAGGCTAAATTTGTGCTAGCAATCTTAATAATCAATGGGAAAATTTATAACTGCTCCAAGATCTTTAAATTTTTTTGGTCATAACATGAAAAACCCTTTACTTTTTGTTATAAATATATAAAACCAAAAAAAACCCCATTGCTGTCAAGTTAATTCCAACTCATAGCAATCCTATAGGAAAGAGTAGAACTGCCCCATAGGGTTTCCAAGGAGCAGCTGGTGGATACGAACTGGCGACCTTTAGGTTAGCAGCCATAGCTCTTAACTGCTGTACGACCAGGGCTCCATAAGTATATAGGAAAATGAAAATATTTATTTAGTACACTGTAATTACATTAAAAACATTAAGAATTATAGTTTTACTATTACTTTTTAAAACTCACCAAGAGTGGTTGCTTTCTTTTTCTTATTATTTGGCTTATGATAGAGTGAGCATCTTTTCTACGCCTTGACAAATTGTTATAATCCTTTCAAAGTTTGGATCAGCTTCTAACGTATTATCCTTTGCATTTTCAGTGTTGTGAGACATTTCTGAGAATTCTTTAACGTGAAGTTCTTTTGCTGTGTGTTATTACATTTGAGACATCTTCTTTCTTTTCATCACACCGCTTTTCTCATTAATGTGCTTAAGTTTGTCTTCAGTAAGTTTCTCTGGCTGCGTATCTGGAATCTCTTGATTGGCAGCAGTATCAACATTCTTATGATCAGCTATCTGTTCTTTAAGTATTCATTTATGTTCAGTTCAAAGTTCACTTCCAGCATTATCACTTTCATACTTTGCTGCCCTTTTGTCTTTGTTGGCCAATACGTCATGTAAATTTATCACTGGGCGACAAGGAGGCAACAGCACTACACACTTTTCTGCCTGTGCATGAACTGAAAAGAGATGTGTAGTGACCAGTCAGTGACAGACTATGAAAAGGATGACCTTATAGATATTGACCATGATTTGCATCTGTTATGTATGTAATGATTTTGTGGACTGAGCAGCTAGCAGTGAAGTTTTTACTTTATGTAATTAGTCACAGTTAGTATAACATCCCCCCCTGTTTTGGGGGATCAGTGTTATTTAACTAAATGATGGTATAAAAAAAAAATTTTTTTTTTTTTAGTTTTTTAGTGTTCCTGTAACAGAAATAAAGCAAGTGAGTGGCTTTAACAAACGGAAATCTATTTTCTCACAGTTTAGGAGATTAGCTATAAATTTTATAATTTAACTTTTACATTTATAGCTATGATTTATCCTGAATTATTTGTGTGTAGTGTGAGGTATCATTTGAGGTTCATTTTTCCCCCATATATTTATAAATTTTTCTGTAACTATTTGTTGAAAGACTTTTCTTTCCCTTTTAATTTGCTGATAGTTTTTTAAAAAAATCAGTTGACCCTATTTATTTGAATGTATTTCTGGATTTTATTCTTTTGTTTTATTTGTGTAGCTTTACACTGATGTCACACTGTATAAATTGTTGTTGTCGTTAGGTGCCATTGAGTTGGTTCCGACTCATAGCGACCCTATGGACAACAGAACAAAACACTGCCCAGTCCTGCATCATCCTCACAATCATTTTTATGCTTGAGCCCATTGTTGCAGCCACCATATAGATTACCATAGCTTTATAATAAGTCTTAAAATCAGATAGTGTAAGTCTTATGAATGTGTTCTTTTTTGAGATTGTTTTAAGTATTTTTGGTTCTTTGGATTTCCATATAAATTTTAAAATTAGAATCATCTTATCAAATTTTACATAAAATCTGCAAAACTGGGATTGCATCGAATCTATGCATGACTTTGGGGATAATGGGCCTCTTAATATTGTGATACATGAACGTGGTATAGTTTTACAGTTATTAAAGTCTTTTTAATATCTTTTAGAAATTATAGTTTTTAGCAAATGAGTTTTGATGTTTCTTGTTACAATTATTCTTAAGTATTAAATGTTTTTATGTTATTCCAAGATGAATTATTTTAATTTTAGTTACCAATTGTTTGATGCAGAATATAGAAATACAATTGATAGTGTACATTTATCCTATGAATATCCTAAATTCACTTATTAGTTTTAGAAGGCTTTTCTATATTTTCCTTAGACTTTTCTACATTAAAGAAAAATTAGGTCATCTGCAAATAAAGGTGTTTTTACCTTTTCTTTCTAAACTCTATGACTTTTCTTTTTTTCTTGGCTTATTGCACTGACTAGACACTCCAGTACAGTGCTAAATAGAAGTCATAGTCTGTCACTGACTGGTCACTACACATCTCTTTTCAGTTCATGCACAGGCAGAAAAGTGTGTAGTGCTGTTGCCTCCTTGTCACCCAGTGATAAATTCACACGACATATTGGCCAACAAAGACGAAAGTGCAGCAAAGTATGAAAGTGATAATGCTGGAAGTGAACTTTGAACTGAACATAAATGAATACTTAAAGAACAAATAGCTGATCATAAGGATGTTGATACTGCTGCCCTTCAACAGACTACAGATACGCAGCCATGGAGGAACCATGCATTCCTTCACAATTTTTTATGATGTTTCTTGTAGGCATTCTGTAGATGCCTTTTATCAAATTGAGGAAGAGTCCTTCTATTTCCAGTTTTCTGTGACTGCTATGAATTGGTGTTGAATTTTCTCACATGATCTTTTGATTTTATTGAGATAATCACATGCCTTTATGTCTTTTTCTCTTTAATTCTGATAATGTGTTAAGTTAGGTGATTTACTTTCGGACGTTAAAACAAATTTACATTCCTGAGATAGACCACAGTTGACCGGATGTGTTATCCTTTTACATGTGGCTGGGTTTGTTTGGCTAAGACTTTGCTTAGGATTTTTTTTTTAGTCTATGTTCAAGATAGATATTGTGTGTAATTTTCTTTTATTATAATATCTTTCTTATGTTTTTATACCAAGGTTATGCTGTCAAATAAACTAGTTGGAAAGCATTCTTTCCTCCTTTATTTTCAAAATATTATTATTATTTAATCTAAAATGTTTGGTAGAATTCACTGAAGTTTTCTATTGTGGTAGTTTGTTAAAAATCATTTATTTATTTATTTTACATTCACTTCTTTGATATAGGATTATTCATGTTTTCTGTATCATTTTGTGCAAGTTATGTTTATAAGGAATTTGACCATTTCATCTAAGCTGTCAAATTTATTGATTTAAGGTTATTTGGTATCTGTAGTGATATTCTTGTTTTCATTCATGCTATGGATAATTTTTGCTTTCTCTCTTTTTTATTCATCAGATGTTCATAAAATTTATTAATTTTTCTAAAGAACCAATGTCATGGATTGAACTATGTCCGCCCGCCAAAAAAAGAAGTGTTTATCAACTTGGTTAGGCCATGATCCCCAGTATTCTGTGGTCGTAATTTTATGTTAAAGAGGATTAGGGTAGGATTGTAACACCCTTACCAGGTCAAATCCATGATCCAGCATGAAAGGACTTCCCTGGGGTGTGGTCTATACCACCTTTTAGCTTTCAAGAGATAAAAAGAGAAGGGAAGCAAGCAGAGAGGGGGGGACCTCATACAACCAAGAAAGAAGCACCAGGAGCAGAGTGGTATTTTGGACCTGAGGTTCCTGCACTAGATGCTCCCAGACCAAGGGAAGACTGATGACAAGGACCTTCCTCTAGACCCAACAGAAAAAGAAAGCCTTCCCCTGGAGCTGGCACCCTGAATTTGGACTTCTAGCCTACTGGACTGTGAGAGAATAAATTTTTCTTTGTTAAAGCACCCACTTGTGGTATTTCTGTTATAGCAGTACTAGAAGACCAAGGCAACGAACTTTTGAATTTATCGATTTTCTCTATTGTTTGTCTATTTTACATTTCATTAATTTCTCTCTTTTATAGTTCCTCCTTTATAAATATTTTGGGTTAAATGTACTCTTTTTTATGTTTTTTTTAAGTTAAAAATATAGATCATGATTGTCTCAGTTATCTAACGCTGCTATAACATAAATACCACAAGTGGATGTCTTTAATGAACAGAAATTTACTTTCCCACAGTTAGGAGGCTAGAAGTCTGAATTCAGGGCGCCAGCTCTAGGGAAAGGCTTTTTCTGTCAGCTCTGGCGGGAAGATCTTGGTTCCTTGGTGATGTTCATGTGCAGTGGCATCTGTCTTTCCCCTTCTCTGCTTCTCAGGCTTGCTTGTTTAATCTCTTCAATATCTCAAAAGAGATTGACTTAAAATATACCCTACACTAATACTGCCATTAACATAACAAAACTACAGGTATGGCCACAAGTATAGCTATAAAGAAAAAGAAAAAAGCCAAATCCGTTGCCATCAAGTCAGTTCTGACTCATAGTGACCGTATAGGCATAAAAAAAAGAAAAGAATTTACAACACACATTTTTGGAGACATAACTCAATCCACAACAATGATTTTAAAGCTTGTCTCTTTTTAAAGATAGCCATTTATAGATATAAATTTCCTTCTAAGTAATTCTTTAGCTATATATCACACATTATAATTTTATTTTCAGATTCAAATATTTTCTAATTTCTCTTGAGTTCTCGTCTTTGAGCCATGATCATTTCATATGTTAAACTTACAAACATTTTAGGCTTTTGTAGAAATCCTTACATCATAGATTTTTAGTTTAATTCCATTGTTGTCAGAGACTATTTCTGTAACATTTAATATTTTTAAATTTAGACTTTAAATAAAGGCTTGTTCTATGCTCAAGATAGGATTTATCTTGTTGAGTGTTCATGTGCACATGAAAAAAATGTCTATTTTTCAGTTATTCGCTAGAGTGTCCTTTATATTAGTTCAGTGATATTGATAGTATTTCTCACGTCTTCTATATTCTTACCCTTTTTAGCTTGATTATTCTCAGTTATTGAGAAGGAAATATTAAAATATCCAATTATGATTGTGGCTTTTTCCATCTCTTCTTTTAGTTCTGCCAGTTTTTGCTTCATGTACTTTAAAGCGTTTTTATTAAATGCATACATATTTACAAATGTTACATCTTTCTGACTAACTGGCCCTTTAGCCATCATAAACTCTCCCTCTTTATCTTTGGGAATATTCCTTGTTTTAAAGCCTACTGTGTTTGATATTAATATAGCCACACATTTCGTTTGTTTACCCTTTGTATAGTATGTCTTTTTCTATCCTTACTTCCAAATTATTTGTATCATCATATTTAAAATTTGTCTCTGGTAGATAGTAAAGCATGTCTCTTTTGAACACCATAAAAGTGGATTTTTCTTTTTTATCCTGTCTGATGACCTTTGCTTTTAAAATGAAGTATTTAATCTATTTAGATTTAAAGTTACTATTAATAGTTGAAATTAGACCTACTTTTTGCTGTTTGCTTCCTATTTGTCCTACTTTTTTTTTTTTTTTTTTAGTTCCTCTTTTATTGGGACTTATTTTAATATCTTTAGCATCCTATTTTAATCCCTCTGTTGGCTTATTATCTATACTTCCTGGTATTATTATTTTTATAGTGGTTTCTCAAGAGATTACAAGGATTTCTTTTCTTATCTACTTATATTGTACAACTTCACATAAAATATACAAAACTTAGAGAAGTATAATACTATCCATGTTTTGTGCCATTCTTGTCATATATTTTTCATCCATATACTTTAAATATTCTGTATCTGTGTAGGTTGTAAACCCCACAAAATTTATTTTATTATTTTTATTATAGCACCAGTAGATATTTAGATAAACTTGCCTTTCTGCTGTTCTTCATTTGTCTCTGTAGTTCCAAGTTGCATCTGAAGTTATTTCCCTTTAGGCTGAAGGATTTCCTTTAGTATCTATTGTAGTGCATGTACGCTGGCAAAAAATTATCTCGGGTTTTATTTATATGAAAAATATATTTTTCTTTGACTTTCAAAGAATATTTTTTCTGGAAATAGAATTTTGGGTGGGCAATTTTTTGTTTTTTTTCTCACTTTAAAGTTGTCGTTTCTTTGTCTTCTAGTATGCATTGTTTCTGATGAGAAGTCAGCTACCATTTGTATTGTTCTTGTGTGTTAAATGTATTATTTTCTCTGGCACTTCTCAAGATTTATTTATTTTTAAATCTTTTAAGTAGTTTGACAATGATGTGGCTAGTGTGGTTTTTCTTACATTTATTTTGCTCTGGACTCAATGAGCTTTTTGTATTTCTAAATTGATATTTTCCCAAATTTTGAGAAAAATTTGCCCATTATTTTTTTCAAATATTTTTCTGCCCTCTTTCTTCATTTTAACCTTATGGTACAGCAATTACATACCATTTGGTATTATCCCTTAAGTGATTGAGGCTCTATGTACTTGTTTTCACTCTTTTATTTTCCCCCTTTGTTCTTCATCTGGAGAAGTTCAATTGCTCTAGTGTCAAGTTTACTGACACTTTATTCTGCCATTTTTATTCTGGTGTTTGTTAAGCAGGTCCAGTGATTTTTTCATTTCAGACATTATACCTTTAAATTCTAGAATCTTCATTTAATTCTATTTCATTATTGCCATTTCTGCACTGAGTCATTTTCCTTCTAATTATGGTCATCTTTTTTATTAAGTAAAATAAAATATTTACAATAGTTCTTTAAAAGTTCTTTTCTGCTAATTCTTACAGTTGAGTTATCCTGTGACCTGTTTCTATAAACCGCTTATTTCTCTTGACTGAGTCACGTTTCCCTGTGACAATTAATTTTTCCTATCTTCCTAACAAATTTTAAATTTATACTAGACATTGTTGATAATTTTTTGCAGAAATTCTGGGTTTTGTTATCTTCCTTGGAAGAATGTTGATTTTTGTTCTGATAGGCCAAAATTATTGACTGATCACCTTTGTGGAGATGTGATTTAGTGCTTTGTTTTGGTTTCACCCTTAGCTCTAGAGTGAAAACTTTAATTCTAGGACATAGAGTAAAGTAAAGGTATAGCCCTTCTGGGTTTCAATGCGAAGGCTGAGCTGTTCACCAAGTCCTTAATTTTGTGAGTTTCAGACTCTATACTCTGTCTCCACTGCAATGGGCAGGAGCTACAATTTTTACTCAGTTTTTCAGCAATTGCTTTTTGCTGTGCTCCTTGGACTCTCCTTCATGCACGATTAAAAAATTAGCCAAAAGCTTCAGGGAAGTTTATGCCCAGAATTTGGATTTATCCCACTCTGAAGCTCCTTCCTTTTCTAGCTACTCTGGCAACCCCATATTCCATTCTCTGACACCTCAAATCAATAGCTGTTTGTTTCCCTTCCTCCCTCCCTCAGAATTCTTACTTGTTATCTGCAGGAGTGTTGGTCTGATATAAGCTATTCTGTTATTACCAGACCAGAATCCTTCAAACTTATTAAATTTGGGGATAGAATATTTTGGTATTAAATTTTTGGTGGTTTCTGCAAAATTAGTTTTGCAACTAAATTGTGAAACTCAGCTACCTTTGTGATTTTGGTAAAATACTGCTCACACCAAGCACTTTGGTGTATGTTAGCCTTACAGAATATTTGGTGATGGGGGGTCCCTGGGTGGTGCAAATGGTTAAAGCATTCAACTACTAACCGAAAGGTTGGCATTTAAGTTAACCCAGAGATGCCTCGGAAGAAAGGCCTGATAATCTACTTCTGAAAAATCAAACATTGAAAACCCTATGGAGCAAAATTCTATTCTAACACACATGAGGTGTCCATGAGTTGGAATCAACTCAATGGTGACTGATTACTTGTTAACATAGGAGAAAGGTTTACATTCCAAACATACACATGACTTTATATTGAACTCTAGACACTTTTGTTTTTAAAAATCTTTTAGCAATCTGGCTTTTTTTTATTGGTTGCTTTACTCCTCAGAGTACCCAAATTCACACCATGCTTTGATCCTTTCTCTGTTGATTGTTTCTCCTTCCATCTCTGCTTTTAGTCTCTCTTTCTCTTATTGAATCCTTGAAAAATACAAATTAGACTTTACTTCTTATACTTATCTTCCCAAACTTTGAATCCAGGACTCCTTTTTTATATTTTGAAGATGTGCTGTATAGTGACAGACCTTAGAAGAGAGTAATGGTTTTAAGTGGCATTTAAGTACAATAAACATTGAAATCCATGCACTGGTTAATTTGTCAAATTTTCCCTTGTATTAATAATTAGAGATTAATTATTGATATAAGTGAATAAATGAACAAATTATTATATTCAACAAATATTTATTAAGTATCTACATGTTCCAGACATTGACAGGCATGAGTTTCTTTTTTCTATTCTACTTCATTGTCCATTAACTATTGACTTGACCAGAGACTCAGTTCTTCATCATCTGCTGTTCAGATGCTATAAGCACTCCCCTCAAATGTGCATTTGCTCTCATGGTTTCAGTTGCAATGTATATATATAAATATCTCTCACATTGGTTTTACCTGACCTCTTATGCCAAACTAAGTTTTTCCTTTCAAGACATCTCTATTCATCCATCCAAATAAGATATGAAGCTAACATTTATTTATTATATACATCATCCAGTCAATCCCCTCAAATCAGTTTGTCTTTCCAGTTTCTTCATCACTGTCAAGATTCAATTTAGTCTCCAGCTGTCGTAGCATGGTCTTAACAGACAATTAACTCTACTATGTAATTACTCTCCCAAGAACTGTTTGAGATAAACAGTTTCAAATAAAAATTATCATTTTTTGATAGATATTATGAATTGACTTGCTATATAAAGCTATCAAACTAATGACTATAAAGTCGATTCACTTCGTCTCCAAATAGAACACTCTAACCAATTTTCCTTCTAGTGTTCTCCAGAACTCTTTTTTCAGAATAAGTTATATTAAATACTTTTATAAATAAATTATACTGTCAATATTTCATTCAAAGGCTAAAATTCTTATGGCTATAGTCCATAGAACTTTGGAACCCCAGTTGTAAATCTGCTTATGCATTGGAATAGACAAAAAATATTTAGGAAACGTTAGCCCTTCTTATGGATACTCTAGCTTTGTGTGTGTGTGTGTGTAAATGGAATAAGCTTATATCATAAGATGACTTAATATTGCACACTAATGACAGCGTGTCAATTCATATTCCCAGCTTTCTAGTACCACTTAAAAAGAATCTGTGTAGCATATTTTGATAAATGCTATTTTGTTGTTGTTGGGTTGTTTTTAGGTGCCATCGAGATGGTTCCTACTCATTGTGACACTATGAACAACTGAAGGAAACAATGCCTGGCCCTGCACCATCCTTACAATCGTTGTTATGCTTGAGCCCATTGTTGCAGCCACTGTGTCAATCCACCGCCATTACGGGTTTTCCTCTTTTCCACTGACCCTGTGCTTTACCAAGCATGATATCCTTCCCCATGGACTGATCCCTCCTGACAACATGTCCAAAGTATGTAAGATGCAGTCTCGCCATCCTTGCTTCTAAGGAACATTCTGGTTGTACTTCTTCCAAGACAGATTTGTTCATTCTTTTGGTAGTCCATGCTATATTCAATATTCTTTGCCAACACCACAATTTAAAGGTGTCAATTCCCCATTGGTCTTCCTTATTCATAGCTCAGCTTTCACATGCATATGATGCAATTGAAAACACCATGGCTTCGGTCAGGCACAGCTTAGTCTTCAAGGTGACATCTTTCCTTTTCAACACTTCAAAGTGGTCCTTTGCAGCAGATTTGCCCAATGCAATGCGTCTTTTGATTTCTTGACCGCTGCTTCCATGAGTATTGATTGTGGATCCAAGTAAAATGAAATCCTTGATAACTTCGATCTCTTCACCATTTATCATGATGTTGTTTATTGGTCCAGTTGTGAGGATTTTTGTTTTCTTTATGTTGAAGTGCAATCCATACTGAAGGCTGTGGTCTTTGATCTTCATCAGTAAGTGTTTCAAGTCCTCTTCACTTCCAGGAAGCAAGGATGTGTCATCTGCATAATGCAGGTTCTTCTTTATGTAGTCCAGCTTCTCAGATTATTTTGCTCAGCATACAGATTGAATAGGTATGGTGAAAGAATACAACCCTGACGCACACCCTTCCTGACTTTAAACCACCCAGTTTCCCTTTGTTCTGTCAGAACAACTGCCTCTTGATCTATGTAAAGGTTCCTCTTGAGCACAATTAAGTTTTCTGGAATTCCCATTCTTCATAATGTTATCCGTAATTTGTTATGATCTGAACAGTCAAATGCCCTTGAATAGTCAATAAAACGCAGGTAAACATCCTTCTGGTATTCTCTGCTTTCCGCCAGGACCCATCTGACACCAGCAAGGATATCCCTGGTTCCACGTCCTCTTCTAAAACCAGACTGAATTTCTGGCAGCTCCCTGTTGATATACTGCTGCAGCTGCTTTTGAGTGATCTTCAGCAAAATTTTACTTGCTTGTGATAGTAATGATATTGTTTAGTAATTTCCACATTCAGTTGGATCATCTTTCTTGGGAATAGGCATAAATATGGATCTCTTCCAGTCAGTTGGCCAGGAAGCTGTCTTCCATATTTCTTGGCATAGATGACTGAGCACCTCCAGCACTGCATCCATTTGTTGAAACATCTTAATTGATACTGATATTCCATCAATTTTGGAGCCTTGTTTTTTGCCAGTGCCTTCAGTGCAACTTGGACTTCTTCCTTTGGTACTATCAGTTCCTGATCATATGTTACTTCTTGAAATGGCTGAACATTGACTAATTCTAACTGGTTTCTATAAAAGTTACCTTCTCATAACGACAGGCTATATGAAGGCTCAGTCTTTTCCTTAAGTTTCCTTTACTATGCCAGTTGTTCTCATCTTACAGAAACCATCAAAACTTCTCTCTCAGAATTTCAGTGCCTTTCAATAAAAACCCACCCGATATCCTAACCACCCTCCTTTTTTTTTTTATTTCTTACTGCTTCCTAGACTTTTTTTTTCCAGTAAAGTCTACTTTCCAGCCCTTAAACATTTTATTTTCACTTATATCTCTCTCTCCATACTCAGTCTACTTGGACATCTTCTCTTCCACATCTCTACTAATTCTTAGTTGTTTCTTTAAATTACAGCCCCAGATTTTCTCCTTTCATTGAGCCTTTCCTGTTGCCATTACCTCTTTGTGGCTGTTCCTGTTAGCTAAATTATTTTTCATGTATGTATAAAAAGAGCTTAAACCTTAAGACTTGTAACCTGCTCGAGCATTCAGCTTGAATGTTCAGTAATTGCCGTTTATTGAATGCAAGTTAGTGAAAAATTTATATTTAGTATGCTGAAATTTGCTTTGCACTCAACTTTGCAGGAATTACAAATTTTTTATTGATTCATATTGTTAGTGTTAGAAATATGTATTTTTACTTGGGCATGCTAAGATTGTATTTATATTGGGTCTCTAAAAAGGTTGTAGATTATTAAAAATTTCTACAGACAAAATTGTTGTTACTTGCTCTCAAGTCAATTCCAACTTATAAAATATTGTTAATATTAGGAACATTTGTACAATACTTTTGTATGCCTTATAGATATAAAATTTTCAACATCTATTTTGATTAAAACAGGGTACACCTGTGCTTGTAGGTAAAAACATTGTTATAAATAGAGAATTCATGAAATTTAGTCTTCCACATTAGTGTACTTAACCAGGTTAGTGAGAAGTTAACACAAAGTCCCGCCAGGAGCCTATCATGGGGTCAGCATCTTGCACTCATTAATATTCAGGAGCTTACAAAATGATTACATTTTATACACATTTTTATCTTCTAGGTAAAAAAAAAAGTAGAATCTACTAAATAATCACTAAAGCTGGCATGCATTTAAACCTGTAACAAATCTTATTTTTATGGATCTACAGGCCCTTCGTTTTAACCATGATGAAAGTATTTCACAGATAAGAATAATTTATGAATAAAAATGTAATTTACTGAATACCTTGGCGGTGAATGTTGATCGCTTCATCACAGTTCAGTCATGTTTAGAAAATCTAAGCAAGCTGCGTGATTACTCCAGGAAGCATGGAATGATGTGTTCAAATTAGTACCATCTGTGAATAGAAAGAGTTTGAGGTTTTTAGTCATTCTTAAAGAATGGAAATCCGATTCTCCATGCTAAAATGAGTGTAATCCTTTTTGTATCTGTAATTCAATAGGGCAGTCGCCTTGAAGTAGTCTAGTTCAATACACAGTTCATCAAAAGAGAAGATACTGGATAAAAATGAGGGTTACTGCTGGTCATTTCTGAGTGCCTCTGAGATAATCTTATAAAAAAAAAACTGCCTACGAGTTTTACTCTGTTTGGCCTCAGATTAATTTCTAGTTCGTTTAATTGAAAAATATGGTTAGAGTTTGTACCACACAAAAATCAAAGGACTCCTTCAATGAACAGTAGTTTATTCACTCAGTCAGCAAACACTTTTTAAGTGCCCATATGTGCCAAACACGGTGTGTCTGTAGAAAGCCAATCATTTAGCCTGCCACATGGAAAGCAACCACAACGGTTGGTGCATTTCCTTTAGCTAGGTTAAAAATAACTCTTTCTTGGAGCTTGTTTCCTAGTTAAGTAAAAGCACTGCTCTATTTAGAAGTTTCTTTCTCTGTAAAACTTATTGGAAGAGTACTAGAAGCTGTGAATCAGTTTTAGTCTGCTGAACAAAAAATTTCAACAGACTTATATAATTCACATACCATAATGTTCACCCATTTGAAGTGTACAAGTCAATGCTTTTAGTATAATCACAGTACATGCAACTATTTTCACAGTTAATTTTAGAACATTCTCACCACTTCAAAAAGAAGCCCCATACTCTTTGGCTATCGCTCCCTTGATCCCCACCCCCAGCCCTGAGTAACCGTTAATCTACCTTTTGTCTTTATACATTTCCCTTTTCTGGACATTTCTTATGAATGGATTTGTATAATATGTGGTCTTTTGTGACTGACTTTCACTGAGCATAATGTTTCCAAGATGCATCCATGTTGTAGCATGAACAAATACGTCATTCCTTTTTATGGCTGAATAATATTTCATTGCATAGATATACTACATTTTGTTCATTCGTCAGTTGATGCACATTTGTTTTTACCCTTTGGCTAGTGTGAATAATGCTGTTATAAGCTTTTTGTACAAGTTTTTGTGTGGAAATATGTTTTCATTTTTCTCGGGTACATACCTGGGAGTGGAATTGCTGAGTCCTATGGTAATTTTATGTTCAATGGATTGAGAAATGCCAGATTGTTTTTCAAAATGGCCGTACCATACAGTTCCACTGCTGAAAATTTTTACAAGTAAGGCCATATAACAGAAGGTGATATACACACAGCTCAGTCTGTATATTAATATCAGTGTTCTGGGATGTTATAAAAAGGGTTTAGTTGATTTTAAATATTTGCAAGATAAAATCAAAATCAACTAATTATATAAATTTTTAATTCATTCAGTAATCTTACTTGTTTGAATTTGTTTCATAAATCAATATTTGCCATGTTTATAGTTTGCTTGAGTTTATCAAGACATTTAAATATAAAAAAAAGTCTTTCTTGGGAACTGAATATTAAAAACAGACTATATTTCAGGAATTATTTAGGATTATAAGAGCATGTAATTTTGTTTCATACCAGTAAAATTTTTGTTTATATATGAAGGCAATGTTACATTTATATAAGCCTCTTATGCTTAGAGTTGAAAGCAAGGCAGGGAATTTTTTAAAAAATCACAATTGTTTTGCCTTCTTTGAACCTGTTTTTCAAAAATGTGATGAAACCCATGTGAAATTGTACACTACAGGTAAGTAAGTAAATACAAGTAAACCCATTCATACCTTGCTCACTGGTGAATCCACCCCTGCTTGCATCTGATAGTTTGTTTATCTTCAGTGAAATCTCAAGTTGCTTGTTCACTTTGAGTTCAATATTTATGACATATTAAAATCTGCAAATATAAATTTGCATTTATTTTGTACATAGAACTTTTACAAAATATCTGGCAATTCCAATCATTTTTAATTTTTTCCTTTTAATTTTTAGTTCCCAGTGTTCCCACAAATATTGCTTTTTCTAATGTTCGGTCAACTAGTGCAACACTAACGTGGATAAGACCTGATACTATCCTTGGCTACTTCCAAAATTACAAGATTATTACTCAACTTCGTGCTCAAAAATGCAGAGAATGGCAATCTGAAGAATGTGTTGAATATCAAAAAATTCAGTACCTTTATGAAGCTGACGTAACTGAAGAGACAATATATGGATTAAAGAAATTTAGGTGGTATAGATTCCAAGTGGCTGCCAGTACCAATGCAGGCTATGGCAATGCTTCGAATTGGATTTCTACACAAACCTTGCCTGGCCGTAAGTAACGAATTTCGTTTTGTCCTGATATATATTTTTACTGATTTCTACTTATGCAATTGTGTATAAAATCAATGAACATACAAAATTACTGAGTTAGACCCAAACTAGCTCACACAATAACATCTTTATTTTTAATTTCATTGAAACCAGATGGAAAATACAATTTTAGTGTTACTAAGATTTTTTTTTTCCAAACTCTCAGAGTTATATCAAGGTCCTAGGTTCTTATCTTGCAACAAAGCACTGTAGGAAGCCTTTCTTGTGGTCTGTCATTAGGCCATACTGATTGCCATTTAGTGCCCTTGCTTGGTCCATGCCCACATTCATTTTTCCTTCCTTTCTGGAAGCTCTGCTGCTTCTAAGCCAGGCTTTATGATCTTTTTAGTCACTTCAGGCTTTAACACACACACACACACACACACACACTCACTCACTCACTCACACTAATGCATGCTTGTGTGATAACAAATCTGTCTCCGAGCAGCTTGTGCTTTTCACTTATACAAAATTCTGAGGCCAAGAAATACCAAGGGTCCAAATCCTAGCATGAGAAGAAGAGAAGAAAAAAATACAAAAAAACACAAAATAATCTTAAAATTACTCTGCCACTTACACATCTTTCAGGACATTTGTATTTAGGAAAATGCTCTTTAATTTTTTTTCCCCTGTTCCCAAAAAACGGAATCACTTAAAATATAGGTAAAGATTGCTCTTGGAACTTTAGCTTTATTTTTTAAAGCAAACTGGTTTCTCTGGTTACTTAGACAAGAGCATTAACTATAATTAGTAAGTAAATTTCTGTTACATATTACTTATCCTAGAGGACTGTCTACATAGAATAGTAACGGTTTCCATGCAAAGCAAATCAATAGCAAAACAAATTCGTCAAGCCAGAGCCCTGAAGAATGGCTTTTCTCTCTTTGAAATGCCATACCTGGCCCAAGCCCCCCAGAGCAAATTTAAAGTGAGTATTCCATGTAAGCCATCCCAATACCAGTCCCATAAACTCTCCAAATATAGACCTATGTTACCATGCTATTTTGCAAATGCTATTGGCAATATTGTGATTTTATAGCCTGTTTTTTTTACAAATTTTTACCTAATGTTTCTCCCTAGAATACAAACTCTAGAAGATTCTTTTAAACATTTCATGATTTACACTTATTGCTGTTGTTAGGTGCCTTTGGGTTGATTCCAACTCCTAGCAACCCTATGAACAACAGAATGAAACACTGGCCGGTCCTGCACCATCCTCACAGTCATTGTTGCAGCCACTGTGTCATCCATCTTGTTGAGGGCTTTAATCTTTTTCACTGATCCTCTACTTTACCAAGCATGATGTCCTTCACCAGAAACTGATCCCTCCTGATAACATGTTCAAATTATGTGAGATGAAGTCTTGGCATCCTCACTTCTAAAGAGAATTCTGGCTGTACTTCTTCCAAGACAGATCTGTTCATTCCCCTGAAGCCTGTGGAATATTCAGTATTCTTTGCCAATACCATAATTCAAAGGGATCAACTCTTTTTCAGTTTTCCTTATTCATTATCCAGCTGTCGCATGCATATGAGGTGATTGAAAATACCATGGCTTGGGTCAGGTGCTCCTTAGTCCTCAAAGTGACTTCTTTGCTTTTTAACCTTTAAAGAGGTGTTTTTCAGCAGATATGCTCAATGCAATACGTCGTTTGATTCCTTGACTGCTGCTTCCATGGACATTGATTGCAGATCCAAGTAAAATGAAATCCTTGACAACTTCAGTCTTCTCTCGGTTTATCATGATGTTGCTTATTGGTCCAGTTGTTAGGATTTTTGTTTACTCGACGGCACTGGGTTTGGTTTTTGGTTTTAGTTTATGTTGAGGTATAATCCATAGTGAAGACTGTTGTCTTTGATCTTCATCAGCAAGTCCTCTTCGTTTTCAGCAAGCAAGGTCGTGCTATCTGCATAACACAGGTTGTTAATTAGTCTTTGTCCAGTCCTGATGCTTCATTCTCCTTCATATAGTCCAGTTTCTCGGATCCTTTGCTCAGCATACAGATTGAATAAGTATGGTGAATGGATTACAACCTTGATGCACACCTTTCCTGACTTTAAACCACGCAGTATCCTCTTGCTCTGTTAGAATGACTGCCTCTTGGTCTACGTACAGGTTCCTCATGTACACAATTAAGTGTTCTGGAATTCCCATCCTTCACAATGTTATCCATAATTTGTTATGATCCACACAGTCAAATGCCTTTGCATAGTTAATAAAACACAGGTAAACATCTTTCTAGTATTCTCTGCTTTCATCCAAGATCCATCTGACATCAGCAATGATATCCTTTGTTCCACATCCCCTTCTGAATCTGGCTTGAATTTCTTGCAGTTCCCTGTCCATTTTCTGCTGCAACAATTTTTGAATTACCTTCAGCTAAAGTTTGCCTGCGTGTGATATTAATGATATTGTTTGATAATTCCTAGATTCTGTTGGATTACCATTTTTTGGAACGGGCATGAATATGGACCTCTTCCAGTAAGTTAGCCAGGTAGCTGTCTTCCAAATTTCTTGGCATAGACAAGTGAGCGCTTCCAGCATTGCATCCATTTGTCGAAGCATCTCAATTGTATTCCATCAGTTCCTAGAGCCTTGTTATTCGCCAATGCCTTCAGAGCAGCTTGGACCTCTTCCTTCAGTACCACTGGTTCTTGATCATATGCTGACTCCTGAAATGGTTGAATGTCAACCAATTCTTTTTGATACAGTGGCTGTGTATTCCTTTCATCTTCTTTTGATGCTTCCTGCATCATTCAATATTTTGCCCGTAGAATCATTCAGTATTGCACCTCGAGACTTGAATTTTTCTTCACTTGTTTCAAATTGAGAAATGCTGAGTGTGTTCTTCCCTTTTGGTTTTCCATCTCCAGTTCTTTGCACATTTCATTTTAATACTTTGTCTTCTCAAGTGGCCCTTTGAAATCTTCTGTTTAGCTCTTTTACTTCATCATTTCTTTCATTCACTTTAGATATTGTACGTTCAAGAATAGGTTTTACAGTCTCTTCTGACATCCATTTTGGTCTTTTCTTTCTTGCCTGTGTTTTTAATGACATTTTGCTTTCTTCATGTATGATGTCCTTGATGTCACACCACCACTCGTCTGGTCTTCCGTCATTAGTGTTCAGTGCATCGGATCCATTCTTGAGATGGTCTCCTAATTCAGGTGGGGTATATTCGAAGTCATATTTTGGCTCTTGTGGATTTGTTTCAGTTTTCTTCAGCTTCAACTTGAACTTGCTTATGAGCAGTTGATGACTCTTCCAAAATCACTCCCTGGCCTTGTTCTGACTGATGATACTGAGCTTCTGCATTGTCTGTTTCCACAGATGTAGTCAATTTGATTCCTGTATATTCCATCCAGTGAGGTCCACATGTATAGTCGCTGTTTATATTGTTGAAAAAAAGTATTTGCAGTGGATAAGTCTTCCAAAATTCTATCATGCAGACCCTGAAGTCATTTCTATCACCAAGGCCATATTTTTCAACTACTGGTCCTTCTTCTTTGTTTCCAGCTTTTGCATTCCAATTACCAGTAATTATCAATGCATCTTGAGATTCTTTTAAATTTTTAAATATTTCAGGACTTATTTATTATGTATTCAGAAGTTATTTTATTGCTTATAAAGTTCCCTGAGATACAGGGAACTTTTTACTTAAAATTCAAAAATCTGGAATTATTACAAGGTGATCCCTTTCAAATCCATTTTCTTAGATTATGTTTTCTTAAAAAAAGACACTTATTTAGAGCATTAAACATACTATACACACACACATACACAAGGGACAAAATAATGCTGTCTTAGGCCTTCATAGATAGTGAAATAAACTTTGATTTAGAGGCTTTATTTTCTAGGCTACTAAATATATCTCTTGTTACTGTTCCCCAGAGTACCTGGTATAAAGTTTGTAATAGTAAATGTCCAATAAATATTTGTTCATTTAATTCAATATTTGAGATAGAATCCAGACAGCTTAGTCTTCAACAAAATTGACCACCCTGTCTTCTTCGTAATAATTTGACACTTGGTTTCTGTAAGATCTGCATTACTTGTTTTTCTTTGCCTTCCTGGTAGCTTTTAATCTTCTTTGCTGGCTTCTTTTCTTCTTTTTTTAATTCTAAGGGTTGTTATTCTGGAGATCTGTGCTTAGCCTTTTTCTCTTCTTTATCAACACGCAAACCCTTATTGATCTTACTTTAGCTGCCGCATCCTGTCCTATTGCTTTAAAAATAAAGTCTGCCTATATACTGGTTATTCTTCAGACTATCTCTCCAGCCCTGATGGCTCCTTAGAACTCTGGATAAGTATATTTATTTGACCCACTGAAATCATTGGTGACAGGTATTGAATATACCTCTCAAAACTAACATGATCTAAACACCAAAACTTTTTATTCTCCAGCCTTCCTTATATTAGTTAAATGTACTACTATTCATCTGATTGCAGAAATGGAAAATATAGACATTGTCTCTTTCCTAATCAAATCTATGAATGGTTCATTTCAACTATACCATCTAAACACTTCTTTCCATTTGCAATGCCCTAGTATTAGCCCAAAAACCCATTGCTGTCGAGTCAAATCTGACTCGTAGCGGCCCAATAGGACAGAGTAGAACTGCCCCATAGAGTTTCCAAAGAGTGTCTACTACTATTACTCTCCACTCACACTAGACTTCTTTCTAATGCTTGAAGACTCTAAACTCCTTTTAGAACTTGGGCATTTCTTTGCACTACTTGTTTCTCTGACTAGAAAGTTCTTCCACCTCTATCTTCACATGAGCAGCTTCTCATCATGTGGATATCTACTTGAATAATCACTGCTCAGAATGAATTTCCTGACCACCTAATCTAAAATAGCCATGGCGTAGTTTTCTGTAACTATTTTAACTAACACTGATCTCTATCTGATCACTTTCTTATTTTTACTTGGCTGTTTGTTTTTAGAGACTGTCTTGATCATTGCTATCTCCTTACTGCCTAGAGCAGTGCCTAGTATCTGAAGGCACTCAATAAACATTTCTTGAGCAGTGAAAATTGACTAAATAAGCTGTGGTGGGTATGGGAGAAGTAATTGTTTCCTAATGCAAGTGGTGGGGAGGATGACCAAGAAAAAACCAAAAATGGTTTTTTTTTTTTTAAAAAAAGAAGAGAACTATGGGAAGAAACAAGTTTCAGCTGGGATTAGTCAATAAGTATGGTTATTTTTTACTCATTGATTTTGAGAAGAAATAGCCATACTAATCTACCTATCGAGAGAATAGAAATAGGTGCCTGGAGATTAGAACACAGGTAAAGGGGGGGATTTTAGTTGTTTCAGCTGATAGGAATAAGTAAAATCACAAGTGAAGATTTGGAAGAAAAAAAGACAGAACGAACAAGCTTTAAAGTCTCAGGGAGCAACTGGGAGTTGCCTGAAGAGTTCAGGTGGATACAAGAGGAAATGAAGCTGATGACTGTAAGGCAATTAGGAATGGTGGAAACCATGACAAATTAAAGAGAGAATGAGCTGTCTAAGGGAGTAGATATTAATCACATCTGGCTGATTATTGTCTTATAGAAATCCCATGCTATTAGATTTTTTTTTTTCAGAAGTAGGAAAGTTAGATTTTTTTTTTAATGTAAAAATACTCATTCTAAATGCTATCAAACTATTAAAAAAAATTTAAAAACAGTTATCCAAACCGAACACACCTGTAGCCCAGATCTGGCCTGTGGGCAGCTAGTTTGCAACCTTTGGTTAAAACAGACCTCTTATCTATGTATCTGCTGCCACTAAGGGTTCCTATCCTGCTCCTTATGAACATCTCACTTGGCTTGTACCTATTTCTTCCTACTACACTGAACCAGGAAGTGAACTTTCTAAATACAACATCTCTTGCAAATACCCCAGACATTATTATAGAAGATCTTTAATTAGCACAAATCAGCATATAAGATGACCAATTCAGAAGCTGGTAAAATGAAATTAGGAAGTTGAATTTTTAAATAATTCAACAGTCTCAGTTATGAAAATTTGGGAGTCTTTCCACTTCAGTGTCATTCCTTCCACATTATTCCTTCCACTTCGTACTCTTTTCTTTGGTCTATAACCCACTCATTAGAACTCACTAGAATTGGCAGTTTCCGAACTGTGTTCTCTGCTTCTCCCTACAGCTCCATTTTGCTCATTCGGGTTTAAAGAAATAATGATGGAATATTAAAAAAAAAAAAAAAAAATCCATTGTTAGTGAGAGGAGTGAGAGCTTTTTAAAATAATGTTTTATTGGCATTATTTTCTGGTTATACTAGGATATCTGCTCCCTGTTACAGGTAGCTTGTTTGCTAGTATCGGTGCAATATAGAGAGACAGTAGTCTTGGCTTCTCTTCATGCTAGCCTAAAGGCCTGACTTGATGACTAATGTACAGAGCCCCTCTGTATGGAGTTGCAGTTTGTCTTTTAGCAGGTGTATTTCTGTCTCTGGGTTTAGTATCTTCTTGCCACAATTTAAATTTACCATCGCAGAATGCTTATGTCTGAAGAAATTTCTCAGTACTTAACTCAAATAGATTTTTCTATACTACTCCTTTTCCCTTTACTTTTCCTTTATTCTGGAAAACTGATTTTTCTACTCTGCAGTTCCGTCAGTAAAATAGAAAGAATTTCCTATTTTATTTAGTGGGGACACCTGGAACATTGCCTTTCCATTAGTATGTTAAGGAAAGAAAGGTGAAAAGATTTCATAATAATATTATTCGTGGCATTTTCAAACTTGAATAATCTTGTTACATTTCTCAGTTGATTAGTAATATTTGTTTAAGAGAATGAAAATGAGTTGGTGACTCTTGTTTTAGTCTCAGGGACAGAAAGGCATTTTTCTACTGATAAATATAGATGAGTTTCTGAATTTCATAGTTGTACAGTAAAAGAAAGCTTTATTTATCATATGAAACCAAGGAGAGAGAACCTGGGATTGCATTTAATAGAAAAGACAAAAAGTCAGTACAAACATTATTGCAAGGTAATGTACATGGTGAAATAATATGGTATACAAATAAAAGAAATTACAGTATTGGTAGAGAATATTGACTATACCATGGACAAACAAATCTGTCTAGGAAGAAATACAGCCAGAGTGCTCCTTAGAAGTGAGGATAGCAAGACTTTGTTCCATGTACCTTGGACATGTTATCAGGAGGGACCAGCCCCTGGAGAAGGACATCATGCTTGGTAAGAACATCATTCCTTGGTCAGAAAAAAGGGGGGCACCCTTAGTGAGATGGACTGACACAGTGGCTGCAACAATGGGCTCAAACTTAGCAACAACTGTGAGGAGGACACAGGACAGAGCAGTGTTTTGTTCTGTTGTACGTGGTGTCATAAGCGGATTTGACAGGACCTAACGACAACAATGTTTACTTAATATAACCTCTATCAAAACCTGGAGCTTCTCAATAAAGAGTTGGCAATTGATGGCTGGTTGAAAATAAAATTATTCAAAATTTGAATAACTCAAATAAAAGATTACCCACTTAGAATAATAAATAATATAGAAGGTTCTAAGTTGGCTTACAGAACAAGAAAATATGTTGGTATTGACTGTCTCTGAGCTTATAAAGAAGAACACCAAAACTGAAGATCCAGGGAGCAAAGTTAGAATGCCAGCTGAGAATTAAATTGGGTTACTGTCTGAATCCACAACTGTAAAATAGCGTGAAAAAAGGAAGGAAGTTAACGCTTCTTCCTCCCACATATTCTGATCTAGATGATTGAAGCCAAGTTGTTTTTCTCCTTAAATCATCTCTATAATAGCCATAAGTCTTTACTTCATGATGATACAAATATAATGACAAAAATTACAGATAGCAGAAATATTTAACTTAAAACATTAAAGTCTTACAGATTATTTTACTCATCTCTTTTCTGATTATCCTTATACCGAAAAGCAATTTGAGTTCAGTTCGGGGGAATGTAAAATGGGAAGTAGTTAAATATCTCTATGGTGCCCAGTAGGTACTTTTATGGTGCCCAGTAGGTACTTATAACTCTGAGGGAATATACAACTTTCAAGGAGTGGGGGTGTGAAATTAGTATGGAATGACATGGGACTCTCATAACATGCATCTCCTATAGACCACCAGCACTGGAGACAGCAAGAAAGGAAAATTCCTGTGGTAACACTTAGGTTGTGAAAACCGCAGGGTACCATACTCATGAGGAATTTTAACTACCCAAACATCTGTTAGGCTAACAAAAAAAAAAAAAAATCAACAAAACATGCCTCATCAAAGAAGTTTCTAAGGAATGCTATTTTATGATCTAAAAAGAAGGAAAACCAGAGGGCAAAGCATATCTTAACATATTTTTTAAAATAGGAAATGGTTAATAAGTTACTACATATTCAATTATTTTCCTTATTTTCTTCTAAACTGTGTAATGCACTTATAACGTGATGAATGCTACAGTGATAGAGAGAGAAATTATCCTTTCTATAAAGAAACTATTATATAATGATAAGAAGAGATAAGTTAGCCATAAATAAATAAATAGAAAAATATAATCCAAGGTATCAAGAAGCCTATTTAGTGGCAGCACATTTTTAGAATAGGCTCTATCCTGTTGCCACTAGAGGGAATGAATATAATTTATTCTACACATGATGGTTCTACTCCTGTGAATTACTTATATGGTGTTGAAAGTCTTCTAAATTAGTTACCTGAGACTCCCAAATGGGGACAACATCTCTCTTTTCTAGACCTTTATATTGAATTTATTGGTATGATCACTTATATTTCCACAGATATCTCGAACCCTATATCCCACTGCCCTTGCCCCATTGCAAACCTTTTTCTTCCTATGAGTTCTGTACTTCAGTGTAGTGAACCACCATTCAGCTAGGTGTCCAAGCGAGAAATCTGGGAATTATTCTTAACCTTTTCCAGCCAACCCCTCACGAGTCAATCCAACCAGCCAACCCATTGTCTTCAAGTCAATTCCAACTCATAGCAACACTGTAAGACAGAGTAGAACTGCCCTGTAGGGTTTCCAAGGAATGGCTGGTAGATTCAAACTGCTGACCTTTTGGTTAGCAGCCTGAGCTCTTAACCACTGCATCACTGGGGCTCCCACAAATCAATACCTGACTCCTGTTGAATTTGACCAGTTACCACGGAGTCAGCTCTGACTCAGGATGACCCTATGAGTGCTTCATAGGGTTTTCAATGATTGATTTTTAAGAAATAGATTGCCAGGCCTTTCTTTTGGTGTGCCCATGGATAGACTTGAACTACCAACCTTTTGGTTAGCAGCCGAGTGCTTTAACCATTTGCACCACCAGGAACTTTGAATCCAGGCCGTTAACATTTGTCTCCTAGATTATTATAAAAGTCATCTACACGGTCTTTTTGTTCCTGTTTTCTGCCCTCCAGCTTTTGAATACAGCAATCTGAACATGTCATTCCCCTGCTTAAAATCTTTGATCGTTTTTCTGTTTGCTCGCAATGTAAAAATCAAATCTTTTAATATGCGCTACAAAGTCATTTATGAGCTGGATCTGTATTCTCTGCACATATCTTACTTTTTCTCTTTTATGTTTCCGTATCTTTGCTGTTCCTTCTGTTCTTCCTGTGCATCTCTCTCAGTGACCAGCTGCTTTTTCTTTATGTTTCACCTTAAGTATCTCCTTTGTGAAGCTTTCTATAAATCTCACGTGCCACTCCCATCTCCCAAAAACTAGTTTCTAAAGTACTGAACATATTGCGTTATGGTTCTTTATCACTGTTTTGTGGGACTCTGTATTCCTTAAAAGCAAAGATGACAAGGTGACTATGTCTTATGTATCATTCCACCCTCCATGCCTACTCGATATATGACACTGAGTGAAGAGGGAAAGGAGGCATTTGACTTTGATATGGAAGTATTTCAATGTCAAAATTCTCCATATTGCAAAATATTTCATGCTATTTTTCTCCCATTTTTTTTCTAAAACTTGTCTTTCAAATTCTTGCACAGTCATTGCCAAAATGAAGTCTCTTGATCAGTTACAGTTCATGTTTGACATGTTCAACTTCTTTGATTTCATAAAACCAGTTGGTTTTATATTGCTGGTAATATGATTTTCCTTATTATTACTTAACAGAATATGAATTTTTGAGAATAGGAAAGGAAGATGCACACGATAAATTGATAAGGATTTCAAAGAGTGAAGGAAATATATATATATTTTTATTTCAGAACAGGTTGAAGCATTACCAATATTTAAATGGTTAACTGAGCTAATGAACTGGCAATAAATTTATACAGTGAGGTGGAATCATAGTAGGTGGATGGCCCATGAAGAAAACAAAGGAGAAGAATAATGTCTAAATTTGGGGTGCTAATTAAGTATAATTAGAAAGAGAAGGTATTCAGATGAAAATAATAATTTAAAGAAATAATAGCAACATATAAAATTATTTAATAAAGTATTCAACTTGCTACCCCCCCCAAATTTTTTTTTCTAGGTTATTAGAAGTTTTCCAGAATATAAATAAAAACATTTTGAAATCCTATTTGCATAAGCAAGTAGAATTTTTTTTTTCAGCCAAAGTGCTAAAACCTGGACAACTAAAGAAAATTATAAGGGTTGTTGAAGGAGCCCTGATGGCAAAAGGTTTAAGCGCTCCACTGCTAACTGAAAGGTCAGGGTTCAAACCCACCAGCAGCTCCACAGGAGAGAAGGCTTGGGGATCTGCTCCCATGAAGACTTCAGCCTAGGAAACTGTGTATGGGGAAGTTCTACTCTGTCCTATAGGGTCACTATGACTCGGATTCAACTTGATGACACCCAACAACATCATAAGGGCTATTACTATGTTTTTTTTTTTTAATGGTCAGTATTATAGAGAACCTGGTTTTCATAAGAACAAGGGTATTTGTTTAAGGGAAAAAAAAAATTTGTTCCCAATTATAGCCCCGCTGCATCTTGTCTATTTAAAATTCAGATGAATTCTCTCACTTTCTCATCTCAAACTTCCAGTATCATGTTAAATTGAATTCATTTTGACTTTCCTGAGAATCTTCTTTTTCATAGCTCAGAAAGAAGTGTGAAGTAGGTTTAAGGCATTATGATTCTTGGTTATTAACCTCAGTTCAGGTTTACCTCAGCATTTGACCCTGTTTGACCCTCAGTTTCTTTTGCAACTCTGATTTGCCTATGAAAAACTCTCAATTCCAAAAAGACCATGGCATTCCTATGCCTAGTGGTTTAAAACCAAACCAAACCAACTGCCGTCCCATAGAGTTTCCAAGGAGCACCTGGTGGATTCGAACTGCCAACCCTTTGGTTAGCACCCATAGCACTTAAACACTACGCCACCAGGGTTTCCCCTAGTGGGTTAAGGTGCTTTTTTGGGGGTCCAGTAGCTGAACTGAGAGCCCTAAGCTGAGGGAAAACAAACAAACAAAAAAAAAAACCATTGCTGTGGATTCAATTCTGACTCCTAGCGACCCCGTAGGACAGAGTAGAACTGCCCCATAAGGTTTCCAGGGAGTGGCTGATGGATTCGAATTGCCAACTTTTTGGTTAGCAGCTGAGCTCTTAACCACTATGCCACCAGAGCTAATAATAATAGCAACAATAGCTAAACTTGTGAAGTGTTTACTATGGGTTGGTATTATTCTAAGTACTTTATACCCATTGATTCATTCATGAACCTCATGCTTTTCTAGGGTAAAGTCTGTTCTTCTAGACCTTGACTAGGAATTAAGGAGAGCCTCAGGGAGATATGAAAGAACCATGTCTGGAGAGAATAGCTGTGACAACTGGAACTAAGAAAGACCTGAGGATATTATGCAAGCTTCTATTATATAATCCAACCATCTCCAATCCAAACAAATTGAATGGGACTTTCCTTGACACACATAACCTAAAATTAGACTTTTAGTTTCTTTTCCCGTTCCTGATACCCTTGATATTTATTTTACCCTGATTATGTTGTTGTTTTTAGGTGCTGTAGAGTTGGCTCCAACTCATAGCGACCCTATGCACAACAGAACAAAACACTGTAAGTCTTGTGCCATCCCTACAATCGTTGTTATGCTTGACCCCATTGTTGCATCCACTGTGTCAGTCCACCTCATTGAGGGTCTTCCTCTTTTCTGCTGACCCTGTACTTTGCCAAGCATGATGTCCTTCTCCAGAGACTGATCCCTCCTGACAACATGTCCAAAGTATGTAAGACTCAGTCTCGCCATCCTTGCTTCTAAGGAGCATTCTGGTTGCACTTCGTCCAAGACAGATTTATTTGTTCTTTTTTTTTTTTTCTGGCAGTCCATAGTATATTTAATATTCTTCACCGGCACCACAATTCAAAGGCGCCAACTCTTCTTTGGTCTTCCTTATTCATTGTCCATCTTTCACATACATATGATGCGATTGAAAATACCATGGCTTGGGTCAGGCGCACCTTAGTCTTCAAGGTGACATCTTTGTTCTTCAACACCTTAAAGAGGTCCTTTGCAGCAGATTTACCCAGTGCAATGCGTCTTTTGATTTCTTGACTACTGCTTCCATGGCTGTTGATTGTGGATCCAAGTGAAATGAAATCCTTGACAACTTCAGCCATTTCTCTGTTTATCATGCCGTTGCTCATTGGTCCAGTTGTGAGGATTTTTGTTTTCTTTATGTTGAGGTGCAATCCATACTGAAGGCTGTGGTCTTTGATCTTCATTAGTAAGTGCTAAAAACCCTGATTATACCTGCATGCAAATGAAAGAGAGACCAAATAATGACATTTGTTCTGACCTTAACACTCCATTATGGTGATGACCTCGTCTGAATTATTCCAGGTTGTTCCTCTGCAGAGCTTCAAGGTAGCATAGAACCGATAACGTTTTCTTATGGTCTTTGGGAACATGAGGACCTGTTATTTCAGGAATTCTTAGTAATGGTTGTAAGTGATGTTAGTGAAAACTCTCTTTGTAATTTCTCCAGGGTTAAAATAAAAGGTAGAAGAAAACCAGTCTGTGGAGGGTCCTTTGGCTCAATGCACATGTTTCTATGTCAATCACCAGTTCCCAAATTTTCTTTACTACTAATTTCCGTGATATTCACAGAAGTAGTAATTTAATCACCTTCTCCACCCTTGTTACCAAGAGTTGAAAACACTGATGACCTAATCTGAAAAGCAGTGTCTTATTTCATATAAGGGTACATAACGCCACCAGGTTTCCTTTTTAGTACAGTCTCCAACTACTTTTTCAAATGATGTGTTGACTTTGTAGAGCAGTGGTTCTTAAACTTGAGCCGCATGCATTGGAATCACCTGGAGGGATTGTTAAATGCAGTTTGCCGGGCAGTTTCAGATTCAGTGATCTTGGGTGTGGCCTTAGCATTTACTTTCCTAACAGCTTCCCAGGTGATGTTGATACTGCTGACCTGGAGGCCATACTTTGAGAACCACTGTTGTAGAGAGTTGTCTTATAATGATGCTATTCTAGAGGTATAGGGAGGGTAATGAGTGCCTAGGGGCAATCTCTAAATTTGCACCCCTGGGGGGGCAGTTAATTTGCTTGCTGCCTCATCTGGCGCCCCCCTGGACTTGAGCCCAGGGGCAAACACCTCCTTCTGACCATCCCTCCTCTCACTAAGCCGCTGTGCTATTCTAGGAAAGGAGCCCTGGTGGCACAGTGGTTTAGTGCTCAGCTGCTAACCAAAAAAGGTAAGGTCAGCAGTTTGAACCTACCAGCCGCTCTGCAGGAGAAAGATGTGGCAGTCTGCTTCCTTAAAGATCAGCCTTGGAAACCCTGTGGGGCAGTTCTACGCTGTCCCGTAGGGTCACTATGAGTCGGAATGAATTGGACAGCAATAGGTTTGGTTTGGTGTTCTAGGAAAAGGACGATAATTTAATCCTAAAAGTAGTAATCTAATATTAGAATATATTTACTCTTACCTGGCATGGCTAGAACTGGAAATGAGAGGGTTTTTTTTTTTTTTTTTTTAAATTCGTTTTTCAACTTAAGACAGTCTGAACTGAGTCATAAAATTACTCATTTTAGCATCAAATAAGATAGTCATACAATGAGGTCAAATGCTTATGGACAACTGTGAATCATTCTCAGTACTCATCGAATGGTTTAATCTGACAAATTCTTGCACTTGTAATACTTGCACATTTTGCTACCACCATGCTGTTGGGAAATCTAACTATAAAATAAAATAAAAGTCTTGTAAAATGGTAGGAAGTATTTCACATACCATCAGTGGTAACTCACACTGGGCAGTAAAATCACTTAGTTCTAGAGAAACGTACAATGTAGGGAAGGATGGCTGATTACCACAGTGTTGTTACAGTGGACAGGGTTATGTCCTGAGATGCTTTTGGTAAAACTAATTAGTGAAACTAATTACTAAATTTCTTGAGGGCCCTTGACCTCTCTGAATTGTTTAAGACCCAAAGAGTCCACGCAAACCATCCAGCCAATTACACTTCCTCCAGTCTCAAGAGCCATCTAAAACATGAAGCAAATTCTTTCCGGTGTGCTGAATCAAAGCCAACTCACAGCTCTGGAGGTCAATAATACTTATATTAGTTGAGAACCAACAGAATCCTTAATTTAGTGGTATCATTCTCTATGAATCTGGTAGTCCAGTGTATTTTATTGTAATTAATCCCGAAACTAAAATATCCTGAAAGGTAAGCCCTTTAAATAAACTTTAAACAGAACTTAATTCAGATAAGAAATATACAGTTTAAATCACATGCGTATAGATCTCAGGATACTCAGTATTATGAGTTGTTTTCAATTCATTTATTAATTTATATTTATTCTTTAGAAAAGTCATTACAGTCTGGTGCACTAAAAACCATATTTTTTCTATAATGTCTTTCACAATTAAGTTAGACTTACAGGTATCTTCGGAAGATAAAGTTGCTAATAAGTCTTTGAATGAACTTATTCTGAAAATGTAGTGTTAGACACACCGAAGTTTTGTGGTGCTTGATTAAAGTGCCATAGACTTGGGGCAAATTTTGTATGAACAGGCAAAATGATGGTCTATCCAGACTCACCTTTCAGCTAACACACTGAGCATCAGGACACAGATGGATGGGAAAGATGACCCTGACCCACATAAGACCCACATTCCTGTGCAAGGATAGAAGCATGATAATCAGGAAATGATGGTTGTTAGTTACAGAAAATACATTATTGTGAAAACCAGGGGGAAAGTGCTTATGAGAGGAAGTGATTGGATTATGGGGAATGAGAGAATAAGGATAGATCATTCCTACTGAGTAAATTGCTGTGATTTATAAGAGAAAGGGTATAGTGATATCTTGGCCCATTACTGACTAGACTCATTTCACAAACAGTCTTAAATCAGAATGTGACAGTTTATGGAGGGACAAACAAAGCCTACCAAAGATGCTTATAAGTTACTAATTTTTAGAAATGGCATATTTCAACTCCCCATACCTTTAATGTCAGCAGCTTCCTTTACTTTTGTAGTTGACATTCATAAATGTAATTTTTTACAAGGATTCAACACAAGGAACATTTGTGTAACAAAACAGGCTTTTTCATCAACAAGTTTACTGAAAATGCAAATGTTTAGAGCGATTATTAAGGAAAAAAGGAAAGAGAAAAAAACTGGGAAAAGTTCAAGAAATGGCATTAAAGCACAACTCAGTGAGGGACTAAGTACCTTGCCGTTTTCTAGTGATCAATCAGTACATAGAACTTAAAATATTTAGTAGTATGGGTGGTTAGTACGTGCTGTGAATGATCTTTGAATGTCACTTTTCTCTCAGCTCTGCTTGGAGTAGCAGACACTCCCTGATGAGGGCTTTGATTGCTAGTATTAAAGCAATAATTGCAGGATTGACATTTTTACTGTGAAAGATAAGAAGTTGAAAGGAGGCATCATACTGCTTTCTGAGCTAGTCTACAGATATACTTGCACAAGTCAAGGTTTTACTTGGGAAATGGTTTTTAATCTGTCCCTCAAACACAAAGCTACTTTCAACTTCCTCAGTCACAGAAAAATCTCAGCTATCCGTGATGTCTGAGCATCGTGAGGATGGCTGTGTATAAATTTATTAGCATATCTGCTAAGGAGCTCTGGTTACACGGTAGTTAAAGCAATGGCTGGTAACTAAAAGGTTGGTGGTTCGAAACTACAAGCAGCTCCGCAGGAGAAGGATGGGGCAGTTTGCTTCCATAAAGATTTACAGCCTTGGATACCCAGTGAGGTCACTGTGAGTTGGAATTGACTCAACAGCAGTGGGTATGGTTTGGCTTGAGCATGTCTGCTAGAATGAGTTAAGTTTAAAAGTACAGTCCCAGCAGCCACTGAGCTGGCATATTTTATAAAAATACATGAATCAAATAGATTCTGGAAGTGATTTGTCCTGTTTTGAACTAATTCCAATTTTGGCCCATCTTTCTGATGGGAGTTAGTTACCAAGTACCAGAATCTCTGGAGGTACCTTATAGTTCATGATAATAAACTATGTCATTTTTCTTATTGTCCATGACAGCAATTATTGCAAAGACCTAAACAGTGGCTTTAAAGACCCTATACAACCTGGCACCCACATCCTCTCTGACTCTTACTCCCATTCACTTGTCTCCATCCTCACTGGAGTCCCTGTTATTCCTATCAAACCAGGCATGATCCTACCTCAGGGCCTTTGCATAGGCCATTCTCCTCTGTGTGACACTCTTCCTCCAAATATTCCTTATACCCCTTACCTCCTTCAAATCTTTGCTTAAATATCATCTTCTCAGTGAGGCACACCCTGACAACCCTAGTTAAAGTCACAACGCCATAAGAGCTTCTATTTCCAGATCTTGCTTTTTTAAAAAAATTTTTATTTTGCTTTAAGTGAAAGTTTACAAATCAAGTCAGACTCTCATACAAAAATTTATAAACACCCTGCTATATACTCCTAATTGCTCTCCCCCTAATGGGACAGCACACTCCTTCCCTCCACTCTCTCTTTTCGTGTCCATTTGGCCAGCTTCTGACCCTCTCTACCCTCTCATCTCCCCTTCAGACAGAAGATACCAACATAGTCCCATGTGTCTACTTGATCCAAGAAGCTCATTCTTCACAAGTATCATTGTCTATCCCATAGTCCAATCCAATCTCTGTCTGAAGAGTTAGCTTTAGGAATGGTACCTGTCTTGGGCTAATGGAAGGTCTGGGGACCGTGACCTCTAGGGTCATTCTAGTCCCAGTCAGACCAGTAAGTCTAGGCTTTTTGTGAGAATTTGGGGTCTGCAACCCACTGCTCTCCTGCTCCCTCAGGGGTTCTTTGTTAGTCACCAGTTATAGCTGGGCACCATCTAGTTCTTCTGGTCTCAGGTTGATATAGTCTCTGGTCTATGTGGCCCTTTCTGTGTCTTGGGCTCATAAGCACCCTGTGTCTTTGGTGTTCTTTATTCTCTTTTTCTCCAGGTGGATTGAGACCAATTGATGCCTCTTAGATGGCCACTTGCTAGCATTCAAGACCCCAGATGCTGCTCTCCAAAGTGGGATGCAGAATGTTTTTTAATAGATTTTATTATGCCAGTTGACTTAGATGTCCCCTGAAACCATGGTCCCCAAACCCCTGGCCTGCTATGCTGGCCTTCGAAGCATTCAGTTTATTCAGGAAACTTCTTTGCTTTTGGTTTAGTCCAGTTGTGCTGACCTCTCCTGTATTGTGTATTGTCTTTCCCTTCACCTAAAATAGTTCTTATCTACTATCTAACTGGTGAAAGCCCCTCTCCCTCCCCCCTCCCTGCCCCCTCTTGTAACCATCAAAGAATATTCTCTGTTTAAACTATTTTTCCAGTTGTTATAATAGTGGTCTTATACAATATTTGTCCCTTTGCAGCTGACTAATTTCACTCAGCATAATGCCTTCCAGATTCTTCCATGTTATGGAATGTTTCACAGGTTCGTCATTGTTCTTTATCAATGCATAATATTCCATTGTGTGAATATACCGTAATTTATTTATCCATTCATCCATTGATGGGCACCTTGGTTGCTTCCATCTTTTTGCTATTGTAAACAGTGTTGCAATGAACATAGATGTACATGTATCTGTTCATGCAAAGGCTCTTACTTCTCTAGGATATACTCCAAGGAGTGGGATTGCTGGATCATATGGTAGTTCTATTTCTAGCTTTTTAAGGAAGTGCCAAATCAATTTCCAAAGTGGTTGTATCATTTTACATTCCCACCAGCAGTGTAGAAGTGTTCCAGTCTCTCCACAACCTCTCCAACATTTATTATTTTGTGTTTTTTGGATTCATGCCAGCCTTGTTGGAATGGGATGGAATCTCATTGTAGTTTTGATTTGCATTTCTCTAATAGCTAAAGATCATGAGCATTTCCTCATGTATCTTTTAGCCACCTGAATGTCTTCTTTAGTGAAGTGTCTGTTCATTTCCTTTGCCCATATTTTAATTGGGTTATTTATCTTTTTGTAGTTGAGTTTTTGCGGTATCATATAGATTTTAGAGATCAGACTCTGATCGGAAATGTCATAGCTAAAAACTTTTTCCCAATCTGAAGGTAACCTTTTTACTCTTTTGGTGAAGTCCTTGGATGAGCATAGGTGTTTGATTTTTAGGAGCTCCCAGTTATCTAGTTTTTCTTCTGCATTGTTAGTAATGTTTAGTATACTGCTTATGCCATGTATTAGGACTCCTAGCATTGTCCCTGTTTTTTCTTCCTTGATCTCTATCTTTTTATATTTAGGTCTTTGATCCATTTTGAGTTTGTTTTTGTGCATGGTGTGAGGTATGGGTCTTGTTTCATTTTTTTGCAGATGGATATCCAGTTATGCCAACACCATTTGTTAAAAAGACTGTGTTTTCCCCATTTAAGTGACTTTGAGCCTTTGTCAAATATCAGCTGCTCATATGTGGATGGATTTATGTCTGGATTCTCAGTTCTGTTCCATTGGTCAATGTATCTGTTGTTGTACCAGTACCAGGCTGTTTTGCTACTGTGGTGGTATAATAGGTTCTAAAATCAGGTAGAGTGAGGCCTCCCACTCTGTTCTTTTTCAGTAATGCTTTACTTATCCGGGGCCTCTTTTCCTTCCATATTAAGTTGGTGATTTGTTTCTCCATCTCATGAAAAAATGTTGTTGGAATTTGAAGGGGAATTGCATTGTATCTATAGATGACTTTTGGTAGAATAGACATTTTTACAATGTTAAGTCTTCCTGTCCATGAGCAGGCTATGTTTTTCCACTTATGTAGGTTTCTTTTGGTTTCTTGCAGTAATGTCTGGGTATAGGTCTTTTACATCTCTGGTAAGATTTATTCCTAAGTATTTTTATCTTCTTGGGGGCTACTGTAAATGGTATTGATTTGGTGATTTCCTCTTTGATGTTCTTTTTGTTGGCTTGCTTTATTTTTTCCATATTTATCACTAACTGACTTGGTGGCAATGGGTTTTTTTTTTTTTTTAGTAACATGGTATATGATTTACTTATGTATAAATTTATTACAATTTTTAAAATTTGTGTATTATTTTGCCTTCTACTAAAGTATAAGCTCCACAAGGGCAAAGATTTTTATCTCTCTGATTCACTCTTTATCACAACACCTCAAAAGTATCTAGCATCTAGAAGGTGTTCAATAAAAGGACTCTTGGTGGCACAGTGGTTAAGTGCTCAGCTGCTAACCAAAATGTCGGTGGTTCAAACCCACCAGCCATTCCACGGGAGACAGTTGTAGCAATCTGCTTCTGTAAAGATTACAGCCTTGGAAACCCTATGGGGCATTTCTACTCTGTCCTATAAGGCCATTATGAGTTGGAATCGACTTGATGGCAATGGATTTGGTTTTTTTTTTTTTCCTTTTTCTTAGGTGTTCAATAGTCATTTAATGAAGAATTACAGTAAAATACTAACAGCTGTATATGGAGAGATTCCTACCTACCTCAGTCACGGTTATAGGCATAGTGTCTTACCAGTGCCTGGCACATAATAGGTGCTCAGTAAATATTTGTGAATGAGTGAATACATCAGTTCCATCTCAAAGCAAACAGAGCATTTGGTATAAACAAAGATAAGGGGATGTTAAAATATTTTCCTATTTTTACCTTGAAATTCATGGCCTGTCAGAAAATTCTCTCTACAATGGTTCTTAAAGAGCTGGAAGGCAGGTTTTACAAATAGATTAGCGTTCAAGTGGCCTTAATAAATTTATGCTTAGCTGCTAGCACATCCTCTTTTACATATTCAGAAGCAGAAGACAGGGCACTGAAACCCAGAAAACATCTTATATTTTTCAAATTAGATTTCTTCATGAGGTGAGTATGTTATAGTGATCAGTAATGGTGTACTGGGCCCTAAAGCTCATCAACTCCTCATTGAACATCATGAATAAGAATATTCAGAGCTGAGATTTGTTAGGGAGAAGGTGGGCCTGAAGTCTTTAAGGAATATTCAGTTGGGAGAGGTAAGAGCGTTGTCGCTTTTGAAAATGGAGTACATTATTCTGTGAGGACGTCCAAAAGCAATGAATTATGCTGTCGGCAGGGGATCTATCATAGTTCTCATCTGTTATGTGTGTTTACTGAAGTGGATTATGCTGTAATTCGAGACAGTTTTCCTGGGGTCATATAATTAGAAGTGATAAGACTGAAGATGTCAGGTTATGCAAGGTATGTTTATATGCCAGAGTCCATGCTCTCTTTTACCTTAGTCATTGAAGCAACCATGTACCCAGCTCTGTCATCATTATCAGCACCTTTTTGCTGATCAAACCCCTGAATCCTAGAGCATTCATTCTTCACCCTTTTGTCTGAATTTTGCCTTGGGAAATAGGGACTGGATATTTGTATTGGGGGTGTCAGTATTAAGAGTATTATGCAAGAGCCAGAAGAGGTACATGTGGAAGGATAAGTTTGTCACCCTAAAGATCTTTCCAACAGAAACTTCTTTATACATGTTTGCCAGATTTTTCTATGATCACATTTGAGTACTGTTATTAAAATATTTCAGTATCACTAAAATATATATTTTGTGGGCTGAATTGAGCACCTAAATTCCATATATATGGTTTTTTCTCTGGAAATATGTTCTAAGTACCAACGACTCATTCATACTTCGAAGATAGTCACCACTGTTCACATCTTAAATACCCATCTCCTATTGAAATAAACCTTTAGTAAAACTTTTGGCTTTCTTCAGAGCATATGACTCACTTGAACCAGATATACTGGCCATGTTCATACTATTCCAGTTTGCAAAAAATTGTCTTAAACATTTAAAAAGCCTTCCTTTATTCTGATCTTATCCTCTAGTTTGCTGGCCTACTTTTCCAATTGCTAGGTAAGCATCTCAATCCTCTTAAGTTTCTCAGAATCAATGGGTTCAAATCCAAATTTATCATCCCCTTCCATAACCATATCCCCTACCAAAAAATCTGTATCTATTCCTGAATGTGCTCTTGTTGTGAACTCTATCAGCATTCTTCCATTCTTAAAAAATTTTACTTTACCTTTTACTTAGTAGTAAAAGGAAGTTAACTTCTACTACTCTCTCTCTCACTTTGCATGTACATCTAATCAGGCCTTGAGTTATTTTTGCTAAGATTTCTAAATGTCTCTAGATTTCATCCCCTTATTTCTGTACCTACTGTCACTCTTCTAATTTAGGGCCTCATATTCATCTGGGTCTTTGGAAATAGCTGAGCTGGACTCAGTGGCTCTGAGTGCTTACATTTTCCACAGCTACCTGAGATTTCTTCCTAAATCATTGAAAAAATACTTCCTTTCTCAAATACCTTCAGTGGCACCCCATTGTTTAAAGAATAAACCCCAAACTCTTTAACATCATAGTCAAGCTCTTCCTAAATTATTATTTGAGTCTTATTCCCTGCCATATCCCTCCATGAACACTGGTCTCTCTGTTACCTCTTTCCTTGAATATACCTTTTAAAGATTAAGAGTTATTTTTTATGCCATGGATCTCTTTGGCAGTCTGGTGAAGTTTATAAACTCCTTCCTAGAATAATATTTTTAAATGTGTAAGATAATGAACATAGAATTACCAAGAAAAGCAATTCTACAGTAATACAGTTCTGTGTGTGGACCTATTATTTATGTATTTTGGCTTTGCTCATTCTCCCTTTAGTATAGAAATGTCCCCACTCTTGTGATTATTGAAATCCTTCTCATCTTTCAAAGCCTAGTTCAATTCCCATCTCCTCTCTGAAACTTTACGTTTACTCTCTGCACCATCAATATTCATCACTTTGCCCTTTCCCCTCTCACAGTAGATTATTTGTATTTCTAGTTAGCCCTTTTCATTACTCTGCCCTTTTTATATTTTATTGACTGCTATGTGAAGTTGCCAAAGATTTCGTTTTACTTGCATCCACGATCAATGCCTATGGAAGCAGCAGGCAAGAAATCAAATGATGTATTATACTGGGCAAATCTGCTGCAAAAGACCTCTTTAAACAGTTTTAAATAGCAAAGATGTCACTTTCAGGACTCAGATGCACCTGTCTCCAAGCCGTGATATTGTCAGTTGCCTCATATGCATGTGAAAGCTGGACAATACATTAGCAAGATGGAAGGAGAATTGATGCCTTTGAGTTATGGTGATGGCGAAGAATATTGAATATACCATGAACTTCCAGAAAAAGGAACAAATATGTCTTGGAAGAAGTACAGCTAGAATGTTCCTTAGAAGCGAGGATAGTGAGACTCCATCTCATGTACTTTGGACATGTTATCAGGTGGAGCATCATGCTTGGTAAAGTAGAGGGTCAGCGAAAGAGAGGAAGACCCTCAATGAGATGAATTGACATAGTGGCTGCAACAATGAATTTGAATATGGCCAAGATTCTGAGGATGGCACAGGACCAGGCAGTGTTTCATTCTGTTTTACATGGGGTCACTATGAGTCAGAAGCAACTTGACAGCTCCCTCCCAACAACCATGATGTGCCAAACACTGGACTAGCTACTTTCATATATCTCATCTTCATAATTCTTTTTAGAAACACAATGAAGTATGCATCTCATGGGGAAACTGAAGTCTAGAAATTTTATTGTTTAGCTAAGATCACACGATTAGTTACTGTCACTGAATTATAAATTATTTGGGGGAGGAGTATTTTATCTTCCTCTTTATACCTCTTCAGCATCAAGGGGGTAATGCTTGTTCAGTAATGTTTGTTTGCTCATGTAGTTTTAAAAATCAGAAATATAACGAAGTACTTATCTCCCAATATGTCATGTCACTGGAATTGATCAGGGACCCTGAAACAGCAGAGGTGTATATAGCACTGTTCCTAGGTTAATGTCTATACCAAATTAGCTATGACTACATACTTCTCAACATCCCATAAACCCTTCTAATTTCTATTTCTTTCCCAAATTGAAAAATTACATAGAAGGACCTTCAGCAGTCCATTTCTTAAAATATTCTCTTGTACTTTTGATGAAAAAACAACAAAGTTGGACAAATTAAAGAATTTATTTGGAATCAAAATTAATTCAGAAAATGTTTGAAGCTTGCATTTGTATTAACAGATCAGAGGAATTGAATTGCCTATTTACTCTTCTACCCTCACAGTGAAAGCAATAAAATAAACCAGTTTATATTAGTAAGACAATATATTTTAAATTTTGTCTCCTGGTACCAGTTTCAGTTTTTGGCTGTGCTTCTGTGCCTCTGTTTCCGTAGTCAAATACAATTCTGCAAGAGTTTTCTTAAAGCAGCATTGTTATGTTATATTAAAAGAAAAATATTTACTTATTCAAAAAGATTTATTTCAGCAACAGTAATGCTTTCTTTTCCCAAAATATTTCAAGTTAAGAATATGTATTTGTGGTCATTAATTTTTCATGTGGAAATTCTTCATGTATAGTGACTTTTTAAAAAGGAATTAGATCTTTTGATTTACCAGTGCCTTTAGCATGCTGTGAACTATAAATTAATGTATAATTAATTAATTATGACTCTCCAGTTTTCATGGTCTTTTCTATTATTATGCTGTAGTAAGTACTAATTACAATGTAGTAGGGTAATTGATTTTCTATTTCATAGCCCCAGATGGTCCTCCTGAAAACGTTCATGTAGTAGCAACATCACCTTTTAGCATCAACATCAGCTGGAGTGAACCTGCAGCCATTACTGGACCAACATTCTATCTGATAGACATCAAATCGGTAAGGCGTGTCTCACCGTCTATAAAAGTCAATATACAGCATGGTTAAAAATACGAGTTTTGGAGCCAGACTATTTGAATTTGAATCCTGGCCCAGTTAAACCTTAGGTAACTTACTTAGCCTCTCTGTGTTTCAGTGTCCATATCTGTAAAATAAATAATAATAATAACAATACCCAGGGTACAGGGATTTTGTGAGAACTAAATGAATTAGTAAAAGGGCCCTGGTGGTACGGTGGTTAAAGCACTTGGATGCTGACCAAAAGGTTGGCAGTTAGAATCCACGAGTTACCGCACTGGAGAAAGATGTGGCAATCTGCTTCCTTAAAGATTGTAGCCTTGGAAACCCTATGGGGCAATTCTGTTCTATCCTACAGGGGCAGAGTCAACTCAACAGCAGTAGGTTTGGCTTTTTTTTGTTGTTGTTTAAATGAGTTAGTATGCATAAAGAACTTAGAACATTGCCTGATACATGGTAAGCACTCAATAAATGTTAAGTATTATTATCATGATTATTATTACATTTATTCTCAGGGTGTAACTCTTGTATATAAAACCCCTTACCATTGAGTCAGTTCGTTTCATAGTGACCCTATAGGATTAAGTAGAAATGCCCCATAGGTTTCCAAGGCTGTAATCTTTTATGGAAGCAAACTGCCACACCTTTCTCCTGCAGAGCAACTGGTGGGTTTGAACCACCAACCTTTGGGTTAGCAGCCCAGTGTTTAACCATTGTACCACCAGAGCTCCACTGGATATAAACAAGTGATTATTTTGATAGTAATATATTGGATGGAGTCCTGGGTGACACAAGCAGTCAAGCACTGGGCTACTAGCCAATTGGTGGTTCATATCCACCCAGAAGATCCTCAGAAGACAGACTTGGTGATTTGCTTCTGAAAGGTCACAGCCTTGGAAACTCAGTGGAACCATTTGACTCTGCACACATGGGGTGGCCATGAGTCCATATTGATTCTTGGGCAACCAGCAATAACAACAATATATTGTTCTAAAATTCAATGAAATGGGACCCATAATCCAAAAGAAAAGGGAGAAGGCATTGGAGAAGGTATTTCCCAGAGAAGATCACACCAGAGCTAAATCTTGAAAAGTAACTGAAGCAGAACAGGAAATAGGAGAATAGGGAATAGAGGTGTGAAAGAGTAAGGCTCATTCAAGGAAAATAAAGGAGTTGAGTAATCCCAGGTCACAGCACTCAAAAAAAAAGCTAGAGAGGCAGAGACTATAAAATATATGTCGTATACTTAAGGGCATTCAGGTACCAACTGAGGAATTAAGGCAGCAAAATAATGTAGATGTCTAGTTTACAGAGTCAGTGTGTTTGCACTGCAGAGGACAGTTTGAGGGCAGTGCAAGTTGGATGCAAATTAGGCAAAGAGACAGAAAACTGTAAGTGTAAAATAGGCAAGCAAAGACAAGGGCAGAGTAAATATAGTGAGATAATGTAATGAAAAATAGTTTAAATCTAAAGGATTTGGTGAAAAACAATGATTGAGAGGAACGATGTTTGGAAAGATTTGGGAAATTGGGTAGAAGTGGATGCCATTTATATGTCTAGTTGCCATATGAGGAGCCCGGGTGGTATAGTGGTTAACAGCCTGCTGCTAACCAAAATGTCAGCAGTTCAAATCCACCAGCCACTCTTTGGAAACCCTATGGGGCAGTTCTACTCTGGTCTATAGGGTCACTATGAGTCAGAATCGACTTGACGGCACCTAACAACAACAAGAAGTGGCCGAGTGAGCAGGAACAGATCTGAGGAGAAAAATAAGTTCCACACTGGGCAAGCTGAGTTTGTAATGTCTGGGAATCCTTGATGAGAAGTATTATATGTGAATCTGGAACTTTGGAGAGAATTTCTGGCTATGTGGATTTGGAATGTGTTGTTCTTTAGGAGATAATTGAAATTATAAGAGTAGATTAGATTACTTAAGGAGTGTGTAAAGTAAGAAGAAGACCTGAGGATTGTATCCTGGGGAACATAAACATTTAAATAATAGGGCAGAAAAGACTGAGTTGGGGTAGCCAGACAGACAGAAGGAAACCCATATGTGAGAAGCAAGACTTCCACCTAAGACAGGCTGTTCAACAACGTAGACAATGCAGAGTTGTCAGCTAAGAGAAGGATCGGATTTCTTGGTGTCCTGCTTGGGTTTTACTGGGTTTGGTGACTGCTGTCTTCTGGTGACATCAGATACATTGAACTAGGTGTCTTATTTTCAATTTTCCTGTCCCTTTCTCTCTGCCTCTGTCTCTGTGCATTTTATAATTTTAGTTTTGCTTTATTTTTTAAGTGGAAATACTTCTATCTCAAAAGACAAGTCATCATTATCAGGAAATTTAGGAAATTATTGGCACATCTGTTCTCTCATTCAGCCTTCGGTTCATGTTCCTTTTTTAGAGCATATTTGTGAAGATTTTAGTACATAATTAGCCAAAAATAATCAATGTGGATGACATCCTGGGAATGTGCACTAGAAGCAAATTATAAAATACCAAAGCTGTGCTCTATCTCTTAGCCTTTTTACTGAAATTAAAAATGAGCGAGCCAAAGAAAGAAATATGGGTGGAAAGAGAGAACTAATATTTTTATTATTTATTTTACATTAGTTACACATTAACCTCTTCTTCTGCATTGTCTTATTTTATCTTATCCTATGTAACAACTTGTGATGCAAACATTATTCTCTTTATTTTACAGAAGGGGTAACTGAGGCACAGAAAAGCTAACTTCTCATATAGCTTAGATCTGCCTAAAACCAGCCAACCATGGTGTGACAGGAGAAAGGAAAAACTGCCAAATACCAAATAAAATTTGACAATTTAAAATATAAGCTTACTAAAATCCCTGTGGATAAAAGATAGCAAGAATTCAAACAGATTCTAGCACTTCACAGTTTCCCTGAGATTTTTAGAACTAAGTGATGTTGCTGTTGTTAGTTGCTGTCAAGTTGATTCCAACTTGTGGCAACCCATGTGTGCAGTAGCACTGCTCCATATGGTTTTCAAGCCTGTAACCTTTCAGAAGCAATTCCCTAGACCTGTCTTCTGGGGTGCCTCTGGGTAGGTTCGAACTGCCAGCCATTTGTGTCACCTAGTAAAGTCATTTAATAAGAGTCATTTATTTTATTCCTTCATTTATTCAACACATATTTTTAAATACATCCAATATATCAGCAGCGTGCTAGGTGCTGGGTACATGAACAAGTATGATGTGATCACTGTCCTTATAGAGCTTATCTGTGGCTCATTTCATAAATATGTACACATTCAAGAATCTTTGGCTCCCAGACCAGGGAAGAACATGTGTCATTCAATTTAAGACTTATGGTACAGATTGGGCCTCTGCCAGAAAACACTAGCCAAAAGGACTTGAAACTATTCCTTTAAAATACTGAAATTACGCAAAAATTGACAATCTTAAATTAAGATATATGGGTAAAGATATAAGCATAAGTACTTCAATAGGAAAATAGTTTAATGCACTTTGTGGTCATTTGTTGTCTGCTTCCTAGATTCTTTCATTCAATAAATACTTACTGAGCAGCTCCTGTTTACCAAGACAGGGATGAAAAATAAAATAAAATAAATAAAGTTATGCTTTCACAAAGCTCACATTACGATTGGGGACATGGGAATATAAACAGCTCATTATAGAATGTGAGATGTGAGGTTTTGGGGGAAATATAAACTAACAAAGTAAAGTTCCTGTAGTAGAGGACATAGGATATAGGAAAGACTGTACAGATCAAGTTAACTTTGTTCTGGGACTTGACAATAAGTAGGGTTGTACCAGGTGAGAAGGGTGGTAGTAGTGGGTCAGGAAGAGGAGAGAGAATAAGAGGAGAGAAAATAGATCAGAGTGTAATTACTGGTGCTTACATATAAAACCACCGTACTTCAATAATAATATGAAATATTTGAGTCAGAATCGACTGGATGGCAATGAGTAGATCCTCAAATAGTATATGACCACACTTGCAATTCATTGAAGGGAAATGAGAGGTCCAGAGTGCCTGAGGCTTCAGTCTTGGGTAACAGGACAAATAGTGGTTAACAACAACAAAGAAGACAACCGTTTGCACCATCCAGTAGAGTCATTTAATTAGAGTCATTTAACTCATCCCTTTATTCATTCAGCACATACTTAATGAAGAAACAAAATGGATTTTGTGTATGCTGAATTTGAGGACCAATTATCCTGTTTAAATTTTATTAAATAATTTTCCAAGGTATTGTAGATCATAATTCATGCTGTGTTATATTTTTACTACTTGGTATTGTTTTTTTTTTTTTTTCTTTCCTTCCTTAATGGAAAGCATTGGAACATTTTAATTTCACTTTAAAAAATCAGGTCCAATGACTTAGTGGCAGTATAGAGACTTCTGAACTGTTGAAAGACCTGGGTTCAAATTATATCTCAGCGACGAATACAGTAGCTACGAAATCTTGGGAAGTCAACTCAACTCTATAAAATCAAAGTTCAAAGAGCTGTAGCCGTCAAGCAAATAACATTAATCTTCAGTTAAAGTGAAGTCCACTGGGGGAGGCTGTAATGAATTGGAGACTCATGCCCCATCACTGGGATCAACCATCACTCATCTCTAAGTAATTGTTACCCAGCATGAATGTAAGGAGAATTCAGAAAGCTGGGTTCTGTATGAAATCTCCTGATATTTAAATGTTGGCAACTAATTAAACACACATACACACATGTCTCCAGTGGGTACATATGCCTGATCCTGATTGCTGTGGTGATTTGTTTTTCTAGCATGTTAGAGAAGTGGGGCATCTGCCTTTACTACTTTGTCCTAAGATGGGAACTATCTATTTGATTATACAATGCAGGGGTTATTTATCTATCAGCCTTTTGCTGTGTTTCTCATAGCAACACTTTAAGTTAAAGCTCTTAGAATGGCATTTGAAGAACACACTGAACAAAACATAAACATCTTTCAAGGCTATGACTGAGAGTCAAGTTGAAAGTGAACTTAATCACTTAATAACAGCATGTACAGCTGGGTTTTAAGTGTTTTAATTCAGGTGCCTGAGAGCAGCGTATGTAATAGGTCATTGAATTTTCTGATGGTCATCTTAGGGAAAGCATTTCCATTTTAGGGCTGGAACATTTAGCTATGGTTAATCCCTAAAATAAATAGGCCAGACCTCTGTCAAAGACAAAGAGCCCTGGTGGCGCAAGGGTGAAGTGCTTGGCTGCTCACTGAAAGAAAGGTCAGAGGTTTGAACCTACCCCGCAGCTCTGCAGGAGAAAGACCTGGTGATTTACTTCTGTAAATATTACAGCTTAGAAAACCATATGTGACAGTTTTGCTCTGTCACATGAGGTTGCTGAGTCTAAATCAACTTGATGACACCCAACAACGATTATCAAAGACAGACTATATTTGAACCAATGTTACACCTATATTTAACACACCTGAAACCCTGGTGGCGTAGTGGCTAAAGCTATGGCTGCTAACCAAAAGGTTGGCAGTTTGGATCCACCAGGCACTCCTTGGTAACCCTACGGGACAGTTCTACTCTGTCCTTTAGGATCTCTATGAGTCAGAATCAAGATGGCAATGGGTTTGTTTTGGTTTTAATGATACTTACTTGTACACGTTTAATAATCATGTTTTCTACAATTGAGTTCATACCCACTGCAAAGCATATGCTAGATCAGAGTTTTTAAAACTGCACTCATGACCAACATTTTTAAAATGAATTGGAATAAAATAAAAAAGCAAGAAAATATTAAAGTGCATTTCATAAAGTTTATTTCTGAGACTTGTTTATATATATATATAATATTATATAATGTTATATAAAAATCAAACCTGTGCCGTTGAGTCTATTCTGACTCATAGTGACCCTGCAGGACAGAGTGGAATGGCCCTATAGGGTTTTTAAGGAGTGGCTCGTGGATTCAAACTACCAACCTTTCAGTTAGCAGGCGAGCTCTTTACCACTCTGCCACCAGGGCCCCCAATATGTTATATATATAACACATTAAATATATACATATTATCTATATAACACTATATGTATATGACGTTTGTATGTCTATACATACACACATACATGCATATAGCTTGAATTATGTTATAAAACACTTTTCCTAGTGTGGGTCACAGTCAAAAGTTTGAAAATCTTGTATCAGCTATTTCACATCTATTCCATCTAAACCTCAACAAAACACTACAAATATGTGTTATTGCCCCAATTTTATGTACACAGAAAGCAAGACACAGAGCATAAATGACTTGTGACCTAGTACAGGAGCTATTAAGTGGCCAGGCTGGAATTTGAACCCTTGATGACAGGACACCAAAACCTATGTTCTTTCTTCTTCAAAACATTGGCCTAAAAAAGCAGAGTTTCACTGACTTCAGAGATGTTTTTTTGCTTGTTCATTTGTTTTGAATGATGGCGGTTGGTTGATTTTTGTTTCCCTTTTATTTTCACTTGAAATAATGACTCATAAGTGTTAGAAAAGTAACCTTTTAGATTTCCCAGGGCGATCAGATTGTAAACAAAACAAAAACCAAACAATTAGAAATCTTGGCAAGATAAATACACTTCATGTAGCTTCGTATTCTGTTTTGGTGATTTGGACTTCCCCTGGTGCTTCCTTAGTTGTTAACTATTTTTTCCTGTAGGTAGATAGTGATGAATTTAATATCTCCTTCATCAAGTCAAATGAAGAAAATAAAACCATAGAAATTAAAGATTTAAAAATATTCACAAGGTATTCCGTGGTGGTCACTGCATTCACCGGAAACATTAGTGCTGCGTATGTAGAAGGAAAGTCGAGTGATGAAGTGATTGTTACCACTTTAGAATCAGGTAAGGCATATTTTCATCATTGCTAAAAATTGACTGAAAGTTAGCTGTCTTTCTTACAGTTTCTCATCCTCTGTCCCCCCCAAGGGTATGTGTTACCAGGAACTTTTTAAGCTTATAAATAAAAAAATTCAAGGACATACTGCAATTAACATGAAGCTTTATATTTACATTTTTAAGGCAAAGTGGAATTATGTAAAATATCCAGTTCTTGTAAACACAGAAACAAAATAGTTTCTAATAAGGAATCCAGTATACTTTTTTGCACGTATTTAAACTGGTAAACATTCCAGAAATTGAGCTACTTTGCGAACCAGATTAGTTTTGTAACTGTCTATAGCCAATAATGTTTCATCTAAAATTCTATCCTAATTATTTCTGTCCCATGATTTAATTGTAAATTAAGGTAAGAATATTCTATTATTAAATAATCTGGAACTCAAAATTAGAATCCAGGACATTTTACCATAGCTGTTTTCTTAGCCAAGTGACATGTTTATTATGTTATCTATTTGATGAATGTCAGAACCCATGCAGATTTCCTCAAGTGCTTATGAGCAGGGTCTGAGTGAATAATAAGATTGTAACCAATAAGAATTAAATGTGGAAAGTCACCCTCCCAGAATGAGCTTGCCCCATCCTCCTTCAGACTCCTGATGTTCTTTGCCACCAGACATATCATTGGAAAAAGCAGATAAAAGGATGTGTTGCCATAGTTTATTTGTTGCTATCTGTGAGGTAAGTATAGAAGGTAAAAAGTTTTTAGCTAGTCATTTCACTATGATATATTCTTTTTCCATTTTTCTGTAAAATCATGATTATATATTGAGGTAAAGTTTATCCTAAGCACCCTAAAGTTCCACCTGTTTTCATACCAGTACCACGTGGTAACCTTTAGCCCAGCTATCTGGTTTCCTTGCACTTCTGCCCCATCATGTCTGTCTCTGAGGAAAGATGCTAAAGAACTTTTTCACATGTGCACCATAAAGTGTTAATTGTCACATTTTAATGTGCTACCTCTCCCAAGGATATTATAGTTTGATAAATTTTTACTGCATTTTTAAAAGTGGAATTTTAGATGTAAAACCAAAGATATTTGTGGCACAGGAAGTTCTGTCCAACATTCAGATAATCCCTTCCCTTATTGAACTTTAATTCTGAACTTATTTTTAAGAAGCATTTTTAATAAAAAGAAATTTTATGTCTATCATAAAAATGTTTAACATCAAATGTTGTGAAAATAAGCCTCCTGAACCAATTATCTTTATTTTAGTTATACATTTTTTTATTTAAAGTGTAATATTTGACACCATAACATGTTTACTCTCTTTTCTCACTATTATTTATTTGTTTACTTTTTTTTTTTTTGCTTGCTACAGGGCACTATCTATAAAGATGCTTGCAAGATAATAAACCTTGAGCATCTGAACTATTGACAGCCAAATATTAACAGCCTTCTTCATGGAAATTCTTTCCTTAGTATGATAGAATGCATCCATTTTAATTTGACCAAAGTGGTATATTTATTCAATCATTCATTCATATAAAGACCACTAATTATGTTGTTTAGCAATAACTAGCTCTGATATTCATAAAATAATGTATATATCATTTTATTGATAGTCTAACTGGAAGTGTAGTTTATTTATCAAAAATAAACTGGAGTATCTAGAATATATAAAGAATTCTCAAAACTCAACACAAAAAATCTATTAGAAAACAGACAAAAGACGTGAAAAGACATTTCACCAAAGAGGAGATATGGTTGACAAATAAGCACCTGATAAGATAAATTTTCAACATCATTAGTCATTAGGGAAATGCAAATTAAAACCACAGTGAGCTGTCACTGTGCATTTATTAGAACTGATAAATTTTTTTTTTTTTGAAGCAATAATAGTAAATGCTGGAAAAGAGCAGAGAGACTGGACATCTCATACTTCATTGGTGGGAATGGAAAATGGTATAGCCACACTGGAAAATAGTTTGACATTTTCTTATAAGACTAAACATGCACTTACCACGTCAAGTGTTGGGGCACTGATAACAGAGAAATGAAAACTTAAGTTCACACAAACACCTGCACACTAATGTTTATAGCAGCTTTATTCATAATAGCAAAAAACTGGAAACAACACAAATGTCCTTCAAAGATTAAAGAAGCTCTAGGGAATGCATACAATGGAACACTACTCGGCAATAAAAAGACATGAATTATTGATACATACAACAGCTTGCATGGACAAGATCATTATGCTAACATCGTTCTCAAAATGACAAAACTATAGAGATGGTGAACAGATTAGTGGTTGTAGGGAGCCTGGGAGTACAAAGAGGTAGCCCAAGGGAGTTTTTTTGTGATGATGAAACAGTTTTGCATTTTGTCTGTGGTGGCAGTTACAGGAATCTATACAGGGGATAAAATTACAAAGAGCTGCACACACACACACATAGACACATACGAAAGCTAGTAAAAATCGTGAAAGCTGAATAAAATCTTTAGTCCAGTTAAAAATACTGTAACTATATCAATTCCTGGTTTGATATTATTCTACAGTTATATAAGATGGCACCGGTGGGTGAAGCTGGGGAGATTGCATGGAACTGTCTGTGCTATTTTTGCAACACCCTGTGAGTCTTTGTTATGTTAAAACAAAAAGTTCAAAAAGCCACAGAAATGCATTCTGTACAAAAACAAATGGATGTAGAAGGCAACATAAATAAATAAATAAGCAAGCAAAGTGGATCACCATTATGATTTCTATGGATAAAGAGATGTCAGTGATTCTGTGACACGTTGGCCTTTTGTTTGTTTCCATCACAATTTATATGGTTTAAATAATATATATATAATATTTGGAAACCCTGGTGGCATAGTGGTTAAGTGCTACAGCTGCTAACCAAAGGGTCAGCAGTTCGAATCCACTAGGCGCTCCTTGGAAACTCTATGGGGCAGTTCTACTCTGTCCTATAGGGTTGCTATGAGTTGGAATCGACTCACCGGCACTGGGTTTTTGGGTATATATAATATTCTTCTTAAAAATAGGAATTTGAAGGAAATGCATTTTTATGAAGATCAAAAAGAACATACATTTATAAAAATATTAATTGATAAATATTTCATTTTAGCTCCCAATGACCCACCTAATAACATGACATTTCAGAAGATACCAGATGAAGTTACAAAATTTCAGCTGACATTCCTTCCTCCATCTCAACCTAATGGAAACATACAAGTATATCAAGCTTTGGTATACCGAGAAGATGATCCTACTGCTGTCCAGGTTCACAACCTCAGTATTATCCAGAAAACTGACACAACCATCATTGCAGTGTTAGAGGGACTGAAAGGTGGACATACATACAATATCAGTGTAAGCATTCATAAATTTTAATAATTTATCTAAATAAAAAAGTCAATTTAGAAACTCAGTGTTCAAATTATTGCCATTTATGTACACATTTCCTCTATCTTCTTGTGGGTTTAAGACATGCCAACAGAAAATAGATTTAAAAAGAAAAAATCTGTTGATGTTGAGTTGACTCTGACTCATAGCAACCGTATAGGACCAAAGACAGAAATAACAATTTACATGTTTGAAATTCACATGAATTTTACACAACTATTACTGAAAGCAATCTTGATTGCATGTTTGATCAATTTCGGACTGCGGCAACTGATAAAAATCTTCTGTTTCTTCATCTTTGGCCCTAGTGGTTGGTGCATAAATTTGAATAATAGTCGTACTAACTGTTCTTCCTTGTAGGTGTATGGATATTATCCTATCACTGACAGCGTTGTATTTCAGGATAGATCTTGCAATATTCTTTTTGACAATGAATGCAACACCATTCCTCTTCAAGTTGTCATTCCCAGCATAGTAGACTATATGACTGTCCAATTCAAAATGGCCAATACCAGTCCATTTCAGCTCACTGATGCCTAGGATATCGATGTTTATGCATTCCGTTTCATTTTTGATGATTTCCAATTTTCCTAGATTCATACTTCGTACATTCTAGGTTCCAACTATTAATGGCTGTTTGCAGTTGTTTCTTCTCATTTTGAGTCGTGCCACATCAGCAGATGAAGGTCCCTAAAGCTTTACCCCATCCACATCATTAAGGTCGACTCTACTTTGAGGAGGGAGCTCTTCCCCAGCCATCTTTTGAGTGCCTTCCAACCTGGGGGGCTCATCTTCCAGCACTATATCAGACAATGTTCTGCTGCTATTCATAAGGTTTTCACTGACTAATGCTTTTCAGAAGTAGACTGCCAGGTCCTTCTTCCTAGTCTGTCTTAGTCTGGAACCTCAGCTGAAACCTGTCCCCCATGGGTGACCCTGCTGGTATCTGAATACTGGTGGCATAGCTTCTAGCATCACAGCAACACGCAAGACGCCACAGTATGACAAACTGACAGATACAGAACATGCAGTCAAGATGCGTTGATAATTACTGGCGATTAGAATGTGAAAGTTGGAAACAAAGGAGAAGATCAGTAGTTGGAAAATATGGCCTTGGTGATAAAAACAATGCCGGAGATCGAAAGACAGGATTTTGCAAGACCAATGACTTCTTCATTGCAAATACATTCTTCCACCAACATAAACGGCGACTATACACATGGACCTCACCAGATGGAACACACAGAAATCAAGTTGACTACATCTGTGGAAAGAGACAATGGAAAAGCTCGATATCATCAGTCAGAACAAGGCCAGGGGCCGGCTGTGGAACAGTCCATCAATTGCTCATATGCAAGTTCAAGCTGAAACTGAAGAAAATCAGAGCAAGTCCACGAGAGCCAAAATATGACCTTGAGTACATCCCACCTGAATTTAGAGACCATCTGAAGAATAGATTTGACACCTGGAACACTAGTGACTGAAGACCAGACGAGTTGCAGAATGACATCAAGGACATGACACATGAAGAAAGCAAGACGTCATTGAAAAGACAGGAAAGAAAGAAAAGACCAAGATGGATGTAAGAGGAGACTCTGAAACTTGCTCTTGAACATCGAGCAGCTAAAGCAAAAGGAAGAATTGATGAAGTAAAAGAACTGAACAGAAGATTTCAAAGGGCATCTTGAGAAGACAAAGTATTATAATGACATGTGCAATGAGCTGGAGATGGAAAACCAAAAGGGAAGAACATGCTTAGTGTTTCTCAAGCTGAAAGAACTGAAGAAAAAAATTCAAGCCTCGAGTTGCAATAGTGAAGGATTCCATGGGGAAAATATTAAATGATGCAGGAAGCATCAATGGAAGATGGAAGGAATACACAGAGTCACTATACCAAAAAGAATTAGTCGATGTTCAACCATTTCAAGAGGCTGCATATGATCAGGAACCAATGGTACTGAAGGAAGAAGGCCAAGCTGCTCTGAAGGCATTGGTGAAAAACAAGGCTCCAGGAATTGATGGAATAGCAATGAAATGTTTCAACAAACAGATGCAGCACTGGAGGTGCTCACTCGTCTATGCCAAGAAATACTGAAGACAAATTCCTGGCCCACTGACTGGAAGAGATATATATTTATGCCTATTCTCAAGAAAGATGATCCAACCAAATGTGGAAATTACAGAACTATATCGTTAATATCACACGCAAGCAAAATTTTGCTGAAGATCATTCAAAAATGGCTGCAGCAGTATATCGACAGGGAACTGCCAGAAATTCAGTCTGGTTTCAGAAGAGGATGTGGAACCAGGGATATCATTGCTGATGTCAGATGGATCCTGGCTGAATGCAGAGAATACCAGAAGGATGTTTACCTGTGTTTTATTGACTGCAAAGACATTCGACTGTGTGGATCATAACAAACCATGGATAACACTGCGAAGAATGGGAATTCCAGAACACTTAATTGTGCTCATGAGGAACCTTTACATAGATCAAGATGTAGTTGTTCGGACAGAACAAGGGGATACCGATTGGTTTAAAGTCAGGAAAGGTGTGCGTCAGGGTTGTATTCTTTTACCATACCTATTTAATCTGTATGCTGAGCAAATAATCTGAGAAGCTGGACTATATGAAGAAGAATGGGGCATCAGGATTGGAGGAAGACTCATTAACAACCTGTGTTACGCAGATGATACAACCTTGATTGCTGCAAGTGAAGAGGAATTGAAGCATTTACTAATGAAGATGAAAGACCAGAGCTTTCAGTATGGATTGCACCTCAGCATAAGGAAAACAAAAATCCTCACAACTGGACCAATGAGCAACATCATGATAAATGGAGAAAAGATTGAAGAAGTCAAGGATTTCATTTTACTTGGATCCACAATCAACAGCCATGGACGCAGCAGTCAAGAAATCAAAAGATGCATTGCATTGGGTAAATCTGCTGCAAAGGACCTCTTCTAAGTGTTGAAGAGCAAAGATGTTACCCTGAAAAACTAAGGTGCGCCTGACCCAAGCTGTGGTATTGTCAATCGCATCATAGGCATGTGAAAGCTGGACAACGAACAAGGAAGACCAAAGAAGAGTTGACGCCTTTGAATTGTTGGTGTTGGCGAAAAATTTTGAATATACCATGGACTGCCAAAAGAAGGAACAAATCTGTCTTGGAAGAAGTGCAGCCAGAATGCTCCCTAGAGGCAAGGATGGCGAGATTTATATATGACATGTTGGACATGTTGTCAGAAGGGATTAGTCCCTGGAGAAGGACATCATGCTTGGCAGAGTACAGGGTCAGCAGAAAAGAGGAAGACCCTCAACGAGGTGGATTAACACAGTGGCTGCAACAATGAGCTCAAGCATAACAACGATTATAAGGATGGCACAGGACCGGGCAGTGTGTCGTTCTGTTGTGCATAGGCTCGCAATGAGTCGGAACCAACTCGACGGTATCTAACAACAACAACAACATTACTGAAAGCTAATAGCAGTTTATACCTTAATTCCAAATTACCCATTTTAGAACATAAATGTTTGAGTTAATACACATCAAAATGTACACACAGAATTTGCTTCTTTTTTTTTTGCCTATTATTGTATCACATAGAATTACATCGTTCAGAAAATCAGCTTCTAAGCAACATACAATTCAACTTAAATCTTCAGGTAGCTTAGCATCTAATCCTCGTAACAACTATTTATGATTATATGTGTGCTTAGCAGAACATTTTTATTAATAATTTATATTACCTTAATTTCATATATAAGGAGCTGTGGTGGTGCAGTGGTTAAGCACTTGGCTGCTAACTGAAAGATCGGCTGGCTGTTTGAACTCATCAGCAGCATCTCGGGAGAAATGACCTGGCAATCTGCTCTTGTAAAGTTTACAGCCTAGAAAACACTATGGGACAGCCCTACTCTGTCGTATTGGGTTGGTATGAGTCAAAATCGACTTGATGGCACATAACAACAAGAATTTTATATATAATTTCATATATATTTATATAGATTTTAAATTCATATGTGTATGTATATACACACATAGATTCATACGTACATATATGTATGCATGTATATATACATATATATATATTTAAAAAAAAACAAACCAAACCCATTGCCATCAAGTAAATTCTGACTCATAGCAACCCTGTGAGACAGAGTAGAACTGCCCCATAGAATTTCCAAGGAGCGCCTGGTGGATTTGAACTGCCAGCCTTTTGGTTAGCAGCTGTAGCACTTAACCACTACACCACAAGGGTTTCCCACATATATATAGGAGCCCTGGTAGAGTAATTATTAAGAGGCTTGGCTGCTAAGCAAAAAGTCAGCAGTTCGAATCCACCAGACGCTTGTTGGAAACTCAGTGGGGCAGTTCTACTCCATCCTATAGGGTTGCTATGAGTCAGAATCAACTCAACGGCATGTATATACACATATATGTATGTATATTAAGGAGCCCTGGTGGCACAATGGTTAAGTGCTCGGCTGCTAACCGGAAAGCTGGCATTTTGAACCCACCCAGCAGCTCTGGAAATGGATGGCACCTGACAATAGTATATAATCCTGCCTCTGCTACTTTCTATTTCTAGACATTTTCCTCAAGTCTGTGCTTCTGTTTCTTTATCTGAAAAATTACACACAAGAATAGTAACTTTATTTATAGGACTATCCTGAGGAGTATGTGTTTATAGTTATGGTGGGTAGTTAGCGCTGATATCAGTGTTGGCTATTGCTAATACTGAATCAGAATCTACATGTCTGCATTGAACAGGGTTCCCAAATGACTTCTTTGCACACTGCAGTTGGAGAAACACTTCGCAACGTTTTCATTTATTATGTCAATTAAATGTTAGATTGTACTGTAAAGAAAAATATGAAGCACACTGTAACATTGCCTTTTATTTTGAATACTTCCTTTTTTAAAAAATGTATAAATTCCAATAACTTTCATTTATGCATTTTTTACATTTTATATGCTTGGTTTATTTACTATACCTACCATATCATACAAGTTATTATAATTTTAATCCAATAAAACATTTTCAAAGTAACTATGGTGTAGAAGGTGTATTGCTGTGAACCACTAATGCATAAAACAAATTAATCGGGTCCAATAAACATTATATTCTGAATGGTGTTCGCCAAGTACAATAAAAATTGGCCAAGGACATGGTCTTTATTTTATACAGCGAGATAAAGAGAATAAAAGAAGATTCTGTGTCTACAGCTTCCTAAACACAAAGTCAATTGAAAGGCTTCACATTTGTGTAAATCACACTCTGTACCTACAAACAGAAGTGTTTTATGAGTATATGCTGCAATTATGCAGGTTATAGCTTTGGTTACCTTGGGGCAGGGGTGAAGAAGGGCATGAAGGGCAACTTTCAGAGGGATGATTTAATACAGGAAAACTGGGAGGCTGAAGGAATAGGATTTCATCTCTGAGAAGAAAAAAAAGAAGATCTTGAATATGGATTTAAAGAAAATCAGAGTTTCCTAGCTACAGAGAGAAGGAACAGGTGTTTGAGTAGATTAAGAGAGAGTGTAGACATAGTGGCCTTTCTGTTCTGTTCCTCCTACGAGTTCAAACTGGAGCCACGGTCCTTTCCTGATCTCCGTGATAGGGCTGTTTAGATCACTCAGCCTTTGTTCACAGGGCTTAGTAGCAGAACATCAGTTTTAAGAAATACATTATTGTCACATTGTTCCTACATACACTGTATTCATTTAAGTGACTAAAAATATATGTAATTAGTAGAGTATAAGCAATTGTTTTTAAAAGTGTGGTTATTTTTAAAGTTATAGAAAACCATAATCATTTGGAATATATGCACATAATCAATAATTTGAAAAAGTAACAAAAGGTTTCTCTGTTCTAGGTTTATGCGATCAATAGTGCTGGAGCAGGACCAAAGGTTCAGATGAGAATCACCATGGATATTAAAGGTACACATGAAATGCGGTTGTCTTAATCAAATAGTAATTATGATTTGAGTTGCACATAAGCATTAAGGGTGTTGACAAGCTTTTGAAATGATGCATATTCATATAATGAATATATATTAAGTAAGAATGCCTATGCTTATTAAAGCTACAATTTAAATGTCTGAATAATGATGCAAATTATCATGTTAAAAAAAGAGAACACCCACCTGCTATGTATCTCGTAATTCTTTTCCTCTAAATGTAAACTTTTCTGAAGGAGATTTTATAATCTGTTATTTTAAGTTTTTTAATTTTTATTGAAAAGAAAACTTATTATTTAAATCGCCTATGACGAGATTTGATTAATTCTAATTAGATTCCTTGACTCTATCTTAGAAGTCAGATTCTTTTCAGTTCATCAAATTGTGTTTACTGAATTCCTATCATATATTTAATGTTATGATTCTGACTATATAGTAAATCTATCAAATTCATCATTATTACAAGTATTTTTAGTAGAAAATAAAAGTAAAATTCAGACTTTCCCCTACCCCTGCAAAAAAAACAAAAAAAAAAATAAAAGAGTAAGAGAGATTTAAGTCTATCCAGCCTTTCAAAGTGCTTTCTCTTCCTGAGACAGAAAATAAGCAAATGATTATGCCATCTTTCTAAAATGGGCCATAAAACCACAGTGGGGGGGGAAGGAAGTGTATGGACTTTTAGTAAAATTCCACTGAATGCTTCTCTTTCGAGAATAAAAAATAAGTTTTCTCAGTCCTTGGTAAAGATAGCAGAGCATAGGGATTAAATTACCAGGTTTAGGCTGGCTTTAGGGTTAACCTTCCTGAGATTGAATCCTGGATCAGCCACTTGATATCTGTTTGACTTTGGGCAAGTTTCTCAACCTCTCTAAGCCTGTAAAATGGAGATAACACCAGTTCCTATCTCACAAGTTTTTATGAGGATTTAAAGACATAATCTTTGAAAAACCCTTAGAACAGAACCTGGAAGCTAATACTATTAAGAATGAGAAATACTCACTGTAAGATGACGCTGATGAATTTTATATTGTCATCAGTGGATAGCTGATATAATTGTAGTGCTACAGAACTATGCTATTTATAAGTGTTAATTTTTTCTGTTTTAATGAATAAATTACGTACTTTTTAATGTATGGAAACCCTGGTGGCGTAGTGGTTCAGAGCTACAGCTCGCTGCTAGCCAAAAGGTCAACAGTTCGAATCCATCAGGTACTCCTTGAAAACCCTATGGAGCAGTTCTACTTTGTCCTATAGTGTCGCTATGAGTTGGAATGGACTCGACGGCAACAGGTTTGGTTTTTTTGGTGATTTTAATGTATAAATACGTAAAGTCTTCAAAAATCAGTTATTTTACAAAATGACCTTATTAGAAGAGCTTTGTTATTTTTCTTTGTTACTCAGGGACAGACATGTAGGTATGCAAGTAGCAGTAAATGCATTATATTTAGTAGTAAAATTCCCTGTTTCAAGTGCTTTTCTCATCCCCAGGTAAAGATAATCACTTCTGACCTCCCTCCCTTGGGTAGGGCAGGTAGATTCATGATCAGTCATTGAGAGATGATGTATGAACACTGGTAGCAGTGCTGGGGTCCTAGAGAATTTCATTTTTTTCTAGTAATATGCATGATTTTATTAGTGGCATGGAGTATTGAATTCACAGTAACCAAAAAAGCAAACAAACTCATTGCCATTGAGTCAATTCCGACTCATAGCGACCCTATAGGATAGAGTAGAGCTGCACCATAGGATTTGCAAGAAGCAGCTGGTGGATTTGAACTGCCAATCTTTTGGTTAACAGCCGTAGCACTTAACCACTGTGCCACCAGGGCTCTGAATGCATAGAAGTCTTGTTAAATCTGCATTTAATAGATAATTCAAGATGGATGGCAATGCTCAGTGCTGGATCCTTCTAGTAGGCATCCTTTGCTTGGGACCTCCCCAGTGGCCTGGTCCAGAGTTTCTCAGACTACCCTGAAATCTGAAGCTGTTCCTACTGAATCTCCTTCCTTCTCCTCTTTCACAGGTCTCAGGCCTGCATTGTGGTCTGAGACTCTGCCCACCTACCCCTGCTCCCTCTGCCTTTATTCTTCACAGGCGTTTCCCTGAGTAAACCTCTCACACATCTAATTTCATCATAGCCTTTACTTCTCAGAGGACTCAAACTGAGGCATCAAGTAGGAAGTCTGAGTTTGAATCTGAAGCTCAAAAGAATGGAGTGAGCTAAAGTGTCAAGTCAAGAAAATTTGATTTAAATCTTGATATTCCCTTTTGATAAGTGTGTGACAAAGGCCCATTTTCTCCTCTATAAAATGGAGATAATAATGCTAATCTTGTGGAATTATTTAGAGGATTTTAGAAAAATATTTTATAAATATGGAAATTGAAAAATTTGGTTAAGTAATCTACCAGTGCTCAAAAAGCTAGAATAAACAACTATAAGGTAAAATGAAGCTTTTACAAAACATTGGTTTTGGAGAAACTTTTATGTGTTGATGATAAAATGTGAATTATCATAGCACTTTCAGAAACCATTCTAGCAGTATCTATTGACATTAAAAACACATACATCCTTTGTCCCAGAAGCTCTGCTCTTGAGAATCTATTTCACTTGTGGGGCAAGGGGGCGGAGGAGGATCAGTAAATAAGGCAAAATGTGCAAGGTGATTACCGTAGCAAATGTTCAAAAACTTGAGAAAAAGTGAATTCCCATCACTAGAGGAATAACTGACTAAATTATTTAGCACCATAATTTATAATATAATCATTAAGAAGAATGGATTAACACTGTACCTGATGAGTTGGAAAGACTTAAACAAATTATATTTAAGTGGGAAAAGCAAGATATAGGGTAATTATGTATAATATAGCCCCATTAAAAAATTAAACAGTGATGAGTCCATTATTTATGTGCCTGTATATGATTATGGAGAAATATATGGGAGGATGACCTCCAGATGTTTGTCATAGACTAACTCTGGGAGGGGATAGATGTTCATTTTGGTGTTAGTATAACTAGAATGGTAATTGGTAAGTTAGCCAAAGGAAGTGAAAGAAAAAAAAGAACTATACTAAATTATTGGTTTCATGAAATCATATTCACACATTTGTGAAAATTACGTGCCAGTGAGACCATGTATAATTTGAATTTTTTTTAATACGTGAAGGTGAGTCGTATGTCTGAGAATCACACGTGGCCCCATTATCTCAGACAAGTCTCTAATATGTAATTACGCCATTACCCAGTAAAAAAACCATTAGGAGATAATAATTGCTAAATGTATGTTGTATCAAAACAAAACTCTACTTAATTTGATATTTGTGTTTGCCATTACTTTATTTGCAAATTACCTTTTTTTTCTCTTCAGAAACTAAAAACTATAGCAAATATATATTTTTTCTTTTCTTACAGCTCCAGCACGACCAAAAACTAAACCAACCCCTATTTATGATGCCACTGGAAAACTGCTTGTTACTTCAACAACAATTACAATCAGAATGCCAGTATGTTACTATAATGATGATCATGGACCAATCAAAAACGTACAAGTATTAGTGGCAGAAACAGGAGGTATTATCAAATGTCAGCTTACTTTGTGAAATTGTGTAGTGTGAATTGCTGAATGCTTAAGAAATTTTAGTTCAAAATTAGTAACGTGAGGTTGATTCTCAATTTATCTCACAATTCTTGAGCTTAGTAGGTTGTCAACATTATCATTAATTATACTAATAATTTATTTATGCCTAAAATATTTCACCATGTAAGATAATAAAGAAAACCAAACCAGTTGCCATTGAGTCATTTCCCACTCATGGAGACCCTATGTGTGTTAAAATACAATTGCACTCCATAGGCTTTTCAATGGTTAATTTTTTGGAAGTAGATTGCTGGGCCTTTCTTCTGAGGCACCTCTGAGTGGACTCAAGCCACCAATCTTTTGGTTAGCAGCCGAGTACTTAACCATTTCTACCACACAGGGACTCCAACATATAAGATAAAGAGTAGTTAAAGTACGTGATTTATATATTCCATATGCTAGTAGATTGTTTCGATTTTGGCAAAATGGAGTCTTGATAGCTTATTTGGAGGTATTAGCAAGAGAGTTACTCTTTGAATGAGGGGTGTTCCCCCTCTACCTGAGAAAGTCATTCTCCACAACAATGCCTATAGATTCATGAGTGATGGAGTTACCTGCGTATCTAGCTAGATCAACTGAATCATCCAAGGTGGTTCATAAAGTGACAGATGTTTTATCCAGATTTCCCTCATGCAGTTATAGAAACACTCTTTATAAATGTAAAAATACATTCATATATTATTTGTAATCATTATTCTCTTATTTTCTGAAAATAGCTCAGCATGATGGAAATGTAACTAAGTGGTATGATGCATATTTTAATAAACCAAGGCCATATTTTACAAATGAAGGCTTTCCTAACCCTCCATGTACAGAAGGAAAGACAAAGTTCAGTGGCAATGAAGAAATCTATGTCATTGGTTCTGATAATGCATGTATGATTCCTGGCAATGAAGACAAAACTTGCAATGGCCCTCTGAAACCAAAGAAGCAATACTTGTAAGTGTACCTTATGCTTACCATGAATAGTGTTATCAAGCTAGTTAACCCATCTTTCATTCATCCATCCAACTGCTCCTTTCTCCTTCCAGTAAGTGCTGGGCATCCAACATTTAACATGATCTTTTTCAGGCATTAGGAACATAAAAATAAACAAGAAATATCAGTTCAATTTCCTCTTAAGGTATTAGGAATGTCAACAAGAAATTTCAGTTAAAAACTAGTAATATAGGTTGATTCCCAATTTTCACACAATTCTTGAGCTTAGTAGATTGTCAACATTATCATTAATTATAGCAATAATTTATTTATGCCTAAAATATTTCACCATATAAGGTGATAAAAGAAATTTGGTTCACATTGCCTTTACATTCCATAAAAATTTTCGTATAAGGGAATTAGGCAAAATTTTAAAAATAATTATAATCTGATGTGGCAACATAGGACAGGTGGAAAATATGCCACCGGAACACATAGATAACCAAAAACCAAACCCAGTGCCGTTTAGTCGATTCCGACTCATAGCCACCCTATAGGACAGAGTAGAACTGCCCCATAGAGTTTCCAAGGAGCACCTGGCAAATCTGAACTGCCAACCCTCTGGTTAGCAGCGGTAGCACTTAACCACTATGCCACCCGGGTTTCCAAACACATAGGTAAAATAAAAAATAAAAATTAACTATGAACAGGTAGAAGGGTTTAATTCCTCCTCTAGAAGGTAATGTGACTAATTTGTAATATTTTGTGTTTTCTACTCATTATTTTGCCATGCATGAGGATGTATAGGATTTTAGAAACACTACCCTATTCTTGTAATTATCTGAGACATAGCAATAGTTACCTGTTCTTTCTACCATCAAACATCTGAATGAGTGATAGAAATCTTACTACTTACTTTAATATTTCACATTTTATAGACCCTAGTAATCTAATATCATATTAAAAATCAATGTTGAAACTGTTGAATTGGTGTATATTTTGCTGTGTATATTCTCAAAAATAAAATTGTGTTAAAAAACATTGACTTCATTAATTTTTTTGATATATTTGTTATTTTCTTCTGTTGATTTGACTATTCTGTGTCATAAGACTACAAAATATTTTAACCTTATTTGATTTTTAATATATAATTTTTATTGCTACATTTGAAAAATGCAGAAGCTTTCACCTATGCCTGCTAGTTAAAACATTATTAAATTCTTTATTGACATCATAGGCTGGGTTACCATTAGAAAAATAAGATCGATAAGTTAATCAAAAAATGAATTCTATCATATATTATTAAATTTAATTACTTTAATGCAAATTCTAGATTATTTTCTGACTTTTAATCATTACACATATGACAGTTATAAAAAAGGTACACACAAATTTTAATACTTACTCAAGTTATTGTTTATTGTGCATATTTGTTTTCATAACAGACTTAATATGATCAATAAAATAATAATTTGAGAGTACATTATGCACTACAATTTATTAATGTGCATTGGCTTATATTCTTAAATGCCTGTGTCTGTTGTTTAAATGAGGCCAATTTAAGTTGTCAATGAGAATGTTAGAATCACCACATGATTTGTAAAATTGACTCTCTTCTGTACCCTTTTTCTATTTCAAATGTCATAAAAACACATAAAGGTGGGAATAAAGCTCTACACACACACAAATAAGAAATGTCGTTCTTAATTTATTTACATGTGAACAAGATGTGTTCTATATGACCATTTCTAAATTTGGTTCACTGATATCTTCAAAAGAGATTGAGGTACAACAGTTATTATGCCTTATATTTGCAGAGTATGTTATTGCAACACACTTTCACACAGACATTAAATCATTTTATCCAAGCAAATTTATAAGGGAGATGTTACAATACTTTTAAACTGCTAACCGTCCATGAGTTTGGACAGTTTTTAAAACAGTCTTAAATTTTTAGAAAAGTTTTAGGTTTATGGAGAAAATGTACAGAAAGAACAAAAGGTTCCCCTACCCCCCACTTGCCCCTGAGCACTGTTTCCCCTCTTATTAACATCTTGCATTCCTATGGTATATTTTCTTACAACTGATGAACCAATATTGTTATGCTATTATTAACTGAAGTCCATAGTTTACTTTAAGGTTCACGCTTTGTACTGTACAGTTCTATGGATTTTGATAAATGTCTAATGTCATGTGTCCAACATTATGATGTCATACAGAATAGTTTCACTGCCATAAAAAATGCCCCGTGCTCCACCTATTCACCCCTTCCTCCTCCTTGTGAACCCCTGGTAACTGCTTATTTTTTCACTGTCTCTATTGTTTTCTTTCTCAGAATTTCATAGAGTTACAATCATACAGTATGTAGCTTTTTCAGACTGGATTTTTTTCACTTAGAAATAAGCATTTAAAATCAATGCTATGCCTTTTTCATAGCTTGGTAGCTTATTTCTTTTTGTTGCTCAGTAACACTCCATTGTATGGATGTACCATAGTTTGCTTCTCTCTTCTCATGTTGAAGGACATCTTAATTTCCTCCAATCCTCGACAGTTGTGAATAAAACTGATGTAAACATTCATGTGCAGGCTTTTATGTGGACATCTGTTTTCAACTAATTTGGCTAACTATCTAGGAGCACCATTGCTGAATCATATGGTAATCCTACATTTAACTTTGTAAGAAACTACCAGAGCATCTTTTGAAGTGGCTGTACCATTTTGCATTCCCACCAGCAATGAGTAAGAGTTCCTGTTGCTGCACGTTTTTACCAGCATTTGATGCTGTTAATGTCTTGGATTTTAGCCAGTCTGATAGGTGTGTTGTGATATCTCACAGTTGTTTTCATTTGTAATTCCTTAATGACATCTGAGGTTGAGCATCTGTTCATATGCTTATTTGTCATCTCTATATCTTCTTCAGTGAGATATCTATGCAGTCTTCTTCGGTGAGGTATCTATGCAGATTTTTTGCTCGTTTTGTAATTGGGTTACTAGTTTTCATACTGTTGAGTTTTAACAGTCCTTTGTATATTTTGGATACAGTTCCTTTATCGGAGATGTGTTTTGCAAGTATTTTCTATCAGTATGTGGCTTGTCTTTTTATTCTCTTCACAGTGTCTTTTACAGACCAGAAATGTTAATTTAATGAAGCCCAATTTAGCTTATTTTTTCTTTTATAAATTGTGATTTTCATGTCGTACCTAAAAAGTCATCGCCAAACCCAAAGTTACTTAGATCTTCTCCTGTGTTATCTTCTGAAAGTTACATAGCTTGTGTTTGACATTTAGTTCCGATCAATTTTTAGTTAATTTTTGTTAAAGATAAAAGTTCTGTATCTTAGATTCATTTTTTTTTTTTAATGTGAATATCCAGTTGTTCTAATATTTGTTGAAAAGGGTATCCTTTTTCCATTGAATTGCCCTGGCTCCTTTGTCAAAGATCAGTTGACTATATTCTTGTGTGTCTATTCCGGGCTCTCTACTCTGTTATGTAAATTTTGTCAAATTTTTTTGTCATTGCCCCATCAAATTGAGGAGGTTTATTTGCAGGATAATTACTCATCTCATGTAGAGATATACATTTGTCATGAAAGTGATCTAATTCAAAGTTACCATTTTATAAATTCATTTCCTCTTGAACAAAAAGTACTTTTCATAATTATTTGTTAAATTATTCATAGAAAAAAGTCATATAGCATGCAAATTGTTGGGTTTTAATTTTCTTTATTTTACAGGTTTAAATTTCGAGCCACAAATGTCATGGGACAATTTACTGACTCTGATTACTCTGATCCTGTGAAGACTTTAGGTAAGACATATTAGTGGTTTAATTTAATTTAGAATCTCAAAATGTTAACTGTAGTCAGAACATTTATTATTAAACGTATTAATCCATGTCTGAAGGTTCTCAAGTACAAATTCATTTCAAAGTTATTTGGCCTGACTATGGAAAAACTAGTATTTGTAATATTTTTTTAAAAGATGGGTGTCTTTTCCATTCAAATCTGAACACAGATTTTTTCATGGTATTGGTTTTGTGCTGATATGTACTAACATTAAAATAAATATTTGTTTGCCTGCTTTAATATGGAATCTTAAATGTGAAACATTTTTATCTGAAAAAAGGAGTAAAAGTCTTTGCTGTTGTTGTTGTTAGGTGCCATCGAGTTGTTTCCGACTCATAGCGACCCTATGTACAATGGAATGAAACACTGCCCAGTCCTGCGCCATTCTCATGATCGTTGTTTTGCTTGAGCCCATGTTGCAGCCAGTGTCAATCCACCTCATTGAGGGTCTTCCTCTTTCTTGTTGAGCCTCTACTTTACCAAGCATGATGTCCTTCTCCAGGAGCTGATCTCTCCTGACAACATGTCCAAAGTATGCAAGAAGTAGTCTCGCCACCCTTGCTTCTAAGGAGCATTCTGGCTGTTTTTCTTCCAAGACAGATTTGTTCCTTCTTTTGGCAGTCCATATTCTTCACCAACACCACAATTCAAAGGCGTCAGTTCTTCCTTGGTCTTCCTTATTCATTGTCCAGCTTTCACATCCATATGAGGCGATTGAAAATACCATGGCTTGGGTCATTCACTCCTTAGCCTTCTAGGTGACATCTTTGCTTTTTAACACTTTAAAGAGGTCTTTTACAGCAGATTTGCCCAATGTGATGTGTCATTTGATTTCTTGAGTGCTGCTTCCATGGGTGTTGATTATGAATCCAAGTAAAGAAATCCTTGACAACGTCAGTATTTTCTCCATTTATCAAGATGTTGCTTATTGGTCCAGTTGTGAGAATTTTTGTTTTCTTTATGTTGTGGTGTAAAAAAAGAAAAAGTCTTAGCGACATTAAAGTCTTAGGGTGATTTCCCCAAAATAATCCTGAAAACTAGAAGCTGAGTAATCTTCTTTAATGTAGTTTTCTTTCTAATCAACTCTTTCGTGAACTTTAATTTTACCCATCCCATCAGGCCTGAATAGAATAAAAATACAATTTAGTCATGTGCATGTGTATTTCACCATCATGATCATATTATCATCAACATATCTAACATTAAATAATCTGTGCCAGGAATATTTCTAGGCTCCTTGCATGCATTAACTGATGAACTCTTAACAACTATCCTTTAAGTTAGGTCACTGGTCTCAACTGGGTGATTTTATCCCCCAGAGGCATTTGGCAATGTCTGAGGCCATTTTTCCTTGTCACAACTGTGGTCAGGGAGGTTTCTGCTGGTATCTAGAGGGCAGGGGCCAAGAATGATGCTGACTATTCACAGTCATATTCACTGCCTTTATAGGCTACATACTGCATGAGGACAAATATCATTGTGAGGCACAACAGTAATTACAAACCTTCTCTCAGCAGTTCCATACATTGGTACAAACCTACGATGCAATGGACAACCACCACAGCAAAGAATTTTCTAGCCCAAAATGTCAGTAGTGCTGAGGTTGAGAAACCTTGCATTAGGTGATGATATTAGCTCCATTTTACAGATGAGGAAACCAACATACAAACTGCTGAAATAACTAAGAGACTGGGCCAGGATTCTACACAGGATTCCAGAAACACTGCAATCTAAATACAGGCTTTAGGCCTGGATTCAAATCCTGCCTCTGCCTCTTGAGAAAGTAATTCAATTCCTACAAACCTCTGTTTTCTTATTTGGAAATTTTGATGATAGTATCTATTTTAAAGGGTAGCTGAAAAGTTTAAATAAAATAACGTTTATTTATATTTAATGATTAGTAAAAATTTCAATGTTTGATAGCTTCTTTTTAGATAGATTGTAATGTTTTAAAAATATTTTATTTACTTAGGAGAAATTATTTCCCTAGGATTTTATGGAGTAAATCACAACTTCCTATTTCCCCTGTACTAAATCCTCAAAACCTACAATTTACTCATCTGCAGTACCTTTGAAAAGGAAACATATGGACAGCGTATCTCTGGGAAGCCACCTGAGAATGTGAGAAATCTCTGTGTTATTCAGATCCGTAGACTATCTTGAACACTGTAAATTTCAGGGTTAGTTGTGGCTTGAAGAGGATAGATTGTTTTCTCTTTTCCAATAAGAAATTCTTGTCAGGTTGTGAAAATATTAATCGTTCAAAATATCAACCTCTGCAACATTTATTTATTGAAGGCAACTATGTACTTAAAAGAAATGAAATTGGGGCACTTAGTTTGCCACATAGATGTTTATGGAGGAATAACATATAAACTGCTTTGGCTAAACCATTTAATTCCATAACAGTTGTTGGCTTGATTAATTTTACCCAATAAATTAATCATTTTATAAATGGCTGATCAGACTTCTGGTTTTGAAATTATATAGAGGGTTGTCTCCATTGATAAATGAGTCCATCACAGCACAGTAAATGTCTTCTTATCATGAACATAATTTCCTATAGGTTATGTTGTTGTTAGGTGCCACTGAGTTGGTTCTGACTCGTAGTGATCTTATGTGTAACAATGAAACGCTGCCAGGTCCTGCGCCATCCTCACAGTCGTTACTGTTTGAGCCATTGTTGCAGCCACTGTGTTAATCCATTTCCTGAGGGCCATCTATTCTTTGCTGACCCTTTACTTTACCAAGCCTGATGTCCTTCTCCAGGAACTGGTTCCTCCTGATAACATGTCCAAAGTACGTGAGATGATGTCTCACCATCCTCCCTTCTAAGGAGCATTCTGGCTGTACTTCTTCCAAGACAGATTTGTTCGTTCTTCTAGCAGTACATGGTATATTCAGTATTCTTTGCCTATACCATAATTCGAATACATCAATTCTTCTTTTGTCTTCCTTATTCATTGTCTAGCTTTCATATGCATATGAGGCAAATGATATACCATGGCTTGTATCAGGCACACCTTAGTCCTCAAAGTGACATCTTTGCTTTTTAAAACTTTCAAGAGGTCTTTTGCAGCAGATTTGCCCAATGCAGTACGTTGTTTGATATCGTGACTGCTGCTTCCATTGGGCGTTGATTGTGGATCCAAGTAAAATGAAATACCTGACAACTTCAGTATTTTCTCTGTTTATCATGATGTTGCTTATTGGTCCATTTGTGAGGATTTTTGTTTTCTTTATGTTGAGGTGTAAGACATACTGAAGGCTATAGTTTTTGATCTTCACCAGTAAGTGCTTCAAGTCCTCTTCACTTTCAGTAAGCAAAGTTGTGTCATCTGCATATTGCAATGAATTTTCCTCCAATACTGAAGCCACATTCTTCTTCATGTGTCCAGCTTCTCAGATTGTTTGCTCAGAATACAGATTGAATAAGTGTGGTGAAAGGATACAACCCTGAGTCACATCTTTCCTGATTTTAAACCATGCAGTATCCTCTTGTTCTGTTCCAACAACTGCCTCTTGGTCTGTGTATAGCTTCTGCATGAGCACTGTCAATTGAGCACAGTTAAATTTCTGGAACCTCTAGTTTATAGAATTCAGAAGTCATTGCTGTAGCTAATCCTGGTACGCTCACTGATGGAACATAGGAGACGTTATAGACAGGGCAGATAGCTCAGGGGAAATATAGCTTGTAAGAGCAGTGTTTTAGAAAGAGATATTGTTATTGTGTTGTATGTTATGTCCCTCCCGAGTGGACAAACAGTGGGAATTTTCTAGCTCTTCCAACAAAATATATTGAATAACTTCTAAATAAATAATTTGTAAATGAATTAAAATCAACCACTGTCTGCAAATACACGGTGCAGGCTTTCTTTGTTAAGTCTTTGGGAAATAAAACAAAATCTGGAATACTTAATAATGAAGGAAATATCACTCTGTATTTAAGCACATTGTATTTTTCATATTTTGATCTTTCTAGTCATTATATCTTCATTTAGTAGCAAAGAATTCCATGCCTGAATTACATGAGGTAGGAAGGACATGAAATTAAGAAGAGGAGCAACCTTGAGTAGAAGACCATGAGTTCAGTCTGGGGCATTTCAAAGGTGCTAAGAGGATACCGATATGCAGATTACATGTAGACTATAAGAAACCTCTCTAAACTAAAGCATTAAAAAAAAGTTGAAAATACATGTAAAATTGGGAATCATGGGCACAAAGTTAATGATTGTTAATGTGATCACGAAGAAAAGAAAGAGCAGAAGAGAAGAGAGGAGATGACAGGGGAATCAAGGTAGGAATATTGATTGAGGAGACTTTCAGGAGTTTTTGTAGTGGTAAGAGGAAGAAGAGCAGACAAAGAGAGGGAGTAGGAACAATCAAAGAGGCTAGAGAAACTCCTTGAGGATGAATTGTTGTACAAGTCCAGAGAAGAGAGACTTACAAGATTCTTTAGATTCTGCCAAACAGCTTTTCTCTGGCCAAGGATGGGACTTATGCCTCACCTTGGTCTTAAATAGTCTTGAGGTACTTCTCAGCAATGATCTCTTGCTTCCTTCCTCTCACAATCAAGGTAGTGGAATAAAATAACCAATTCTGGAATGTAGTAGAAATACACAGTCAATTTTCTGGCCCCTTCTTTGGAACCATAACTGTCCCCCTCCCCCCAGTTGTTCTGTTACTAACATTTGTGTGTCCTGGTGACAACGGGACTCTAGAGCAAGTGTAAGATATACGGTGGTGAGCAGAACACAGTATCCTGCCAAGGTTAGGGAAGGGGGGACTGGTAAAACATACACTGTGGACAGAATAGATGGAAAGCCATTGGATTATTAAAGGTAGTGACGTATCATTATCAAAGTTCTCAGAGTTCAGCATATTATTTGTAGACCAGTGACATAAGGAGAGTCTTTTAGACTCCTCCTAAGAATGGTCTTCCAAAGGCTCTCTGTTGATAGATAGCAGCTTCATAATTGGCTTTTGCCCTGCAATGCTTATTCTGGATTGGCCACCTAGAGTTCTGCTAGACAGTCGTTTACAAATAGTACAACAGTGGCAGGTGTAAGTGGGAAAAATTACCACGGGCACAACCCTTAGTTGTGGTGAAATGGGATGCTCTGATTTGGAGTATGGAGTGCACCATTGGAGCAGAACTTATCAACAGTCAACAGAGTGACCAGATATTTTGCTAGATAATGAATTTAACACTCTCAAATTCTGTCATCACGGCAGTTTTTTACCTGTATGTTGGGTGTTGTGGTTCTGTGGAGATCAGATTAGAGTCTCCAAAGAGCACCCTCCAGAAATGGTTCTGGTCCATGATTTGACATTGATAGAAGACCATAGAGTCAAAAAAATTGTTGAAAAAAAGAACATTGCCGAGTAAGATACAGTTGAAGAACTCAAAAAGGAAATAAAGTAGACCATTTCTATAAGCAGAGCAATGGCAAGAATTGTTTCATGGTTATAAGAATGAGGGCAAGCAAATAATAAAAAGAGTGGGTTAATATAATATCCCTAGTGTCAATTAGAAGATGGTAAAGGAGGCTCAAGTCCCTTGTTCTCCTAAATGTGTCATATGTTGAAATGTGTTATACCATTTACAGCAGGTCAGCAGCCCCCAACATTCCTAGAAGGCCTGCTGAAGACTTATGTGTGTATTTGATCCCAGACTTCAATGAGAGACGTTTAGGTCTCATCTAGGTCATCAAGCCATAAGTGGATAAACATTCATTCACTGGTATTTTGGACACCACAGGCAATGAGCTCCAAGCTGAGTTGCCTGTCAATAAAAACTTCAGGATTTAAAGGCTTTTGAAAGTCTATATTTCCGAGTCAGTGTAGGGCACATACTTCCAAAACATCATTTTGGTAGTTGTTCCTCTCATAGATATCAACATTTGGAAGTTAAACTCAGGGAGAAAAGATCACCGTTAACTGAAGTGCCAAAAGCTTTCAGTTTAGATAAAGGGCTAGCATGCGAGTGGGGCAGCCAGAGCTTTGCTGGGTAGGGATGTGCCTGTGGAAGAGCAGTTTGCGTTTAGGAACATCTTTATGCCTGTAGGAATAAACATGGGAAATGACATACGCCATTTTAATCCTAAACAGATACTTATAATTTATTTGATTCTGTTTTCACTCAGGATTGAGCATTAACATTTTTATTAGCAAAACTCACAAGTATCCCTCTTAAAACTCTTTTTTAAAAACCGTCCTTTGGCACTTCAGTTTATGGAAGCTGCTTGTAGGCGATGTTTTGATTAAGAGGTTTAATTATAGAGGATTGCTGTGATTTAAAAACCAGACGTCCCTTTCTGCACCTTACAGGGCTCTCATTAAATTTGAACAAGATGAAACCTTAAACCCCATGGCAAAGCACTCTGTGATTGTTTTCTTTTGTCATAACACTTCTCATTTAATTACGATGCTAATAATGGAAAGTTCCAACATGCTTGCTTAGAAACTGAAATAGGGAGTCAATATACATAGTTTTCAGCAAAAGGACCACTTCCTCAAAGGCATCAGAGGAATAGAGGGATATTTTATTATTTTATTGAGGCAGTGGCAATGAGATGGTGAACCTTAGAAACTTTGCAGTCCGACATTTTCAGGTGGTTTTAACGTATATTGAATTTGTGTGACCTTGGGTTAGTTACTTAAGTTATTTTATTTAATGAAATCTTGTTTCTAAAATGAAACAATAGTATCTACCTCATAAACTCACTGGGAGATTAAATCAGATGAATGAATATGAAATATTTATGAATAAAGACAGTTAACATTGTTAATTGTGTGCCAAGTCTTTTAAGTTTTTTTATGTATTAGCTCATGTATTCTTCACCACAACCTTATAACATGACCTCTTATTTATAAATATCTCCAATTTGCTGTTAAGAAATCTGAAGTGGTGGGTCTTTAAGCAACTTGCCCAAGACTAAACCAAAGCCAAACCTGTTGCTGTGGAGTTGATTCCAACTCATAGCGACTCTATAGGACAGAGTAGAACTGCCCCCTAGGGTTCTCAAGGAGGGCCTGGTGGATTTGAACTGCCCATCTTTTGGTTAGCAGCCGTAGCTCTTAATCACCACGACAGAGTTAGAACGTTGTAGCACTAGCTTTCAGACCCAGGCACGTGACTCCGGTCAGTGCTGTGCTCGTAACCACTGTGCCCCAGTGCACGGAAAGTGTTCATTGCCCAAGTAGCTTTCATTTTCATGACTGTTGGTAACATTTTGGCTCCCACAGACTTCCTATCCTCTTGCTGTAACTTTTTCTCATCTCAGTTTTTTAAAATTGTTTCTAACTGCACACTTGTTTTGCCTTCTCGTCTTAGCTTAATGAGGTTAACATTTACAAATGAGCATGCTTCATTTTTATGCATGGTTTCAATAATTCCTTTTGTTTAAACAATGGATTAGTGTGCCTTTTTCTCCCACTCTGGCAAATGCTGTTTATTATCTAGTTTTTCAAGTTTGCCAATCCAGTGGGTAAAAATGACATCCTGCTAAGAGTATTTTATTTTTCTTGGATTAGCCAGTTGAGAAACTTTTAATAAATCTGCTGTGTAGTGTTTGAATATTCCAGGTGAACTAACACTGGGCCAAATGAGAAAAAGACCTCCATATTCTGTAGTCCTGTTGTAAGAACTTGTTTCTTTTAGGTATAAAAATAAGAATGTCTTTCTCTTAGTATGTACTGTATCAGGAGCCAGACATTGTACTCTGAGCTTTATTTCTCATTTAATTCAAGCTTCTTCTTGGAGATATAAAAGTAGCTTCAACGTAGGATCCATATGCAGAGTTTGAATAACAAATATTTCATTAGAAAGGTAACACGTAAAAAGATTAGCTAGTGCTTTGTAATTATGATTTGCTTAATTACAGTAGCACATTTTCTTGTGCAAACAAAACACGATTTGGTTTGACCTGTCACAGGACTTTAAGTCTAGTCAGGAAATGGGTTCTGTCTATTACCAGAAGAATCATGTTTATACTTTCAAGTGAAAGAATTCCATTTTCTATGAAAGGATTTGGAGAAGTGACTTTATTTTGTCCTGGGAACGCTCTGTGGGTATCTGCACAGCAGTGAATCAGCAAGCATACTTGACAGGGTACATTTAGTCCTTTCCTAGTGGTACTTTTGTAATACATGTGCCCAAAGGATTACATATTGTTTATTAATATATTATATGTCATTTCCTCATTTCACTTGGCCAGAGCTTTGAAATGTAATTTTATCTGGAAAAAAAAAAATTGTGGTCTGTGAAAACATTTTTTCCAGCTGAGTTCCTAGGTCCAGTGATTCAATATTACCTGATAAAGACGATTGTTCATTTGACTTCATGCTTCCTTTCTCAAGCATGCCCGATTAGATTCAGCATGTGAAAAATCATAAAACAAACCATTTATATTTTCAAGTATAGAAAAGGTGTATCTAAAATTCTTAATGAGCCACGTGCTGCGTTAGTATTGCCTCATTTTACCTGGAGATTCTAGAGGACCAGAAAGCTCAGATGACTATTTAAGATTCAGTGTCCATTGAAATGTAAATCCAGAAGAGCCACAGAAACTCCTTTATATTTGGTAACATTTTGTAAGCATGAATCCAGGGAACAAAGAGGAAAAATTAGTCCCTGCATACTTTATAGATAGCTGTTGTTTTTGTTGTTAGTTGCCATGGAATCAATTGCAACTCATGGAGACCCTGTGTGTTATAGAGTAGAACTGCTCCATAGGTTTTTTTTTTTTTTTTACCCTATAATCTTGATGGAAGCAGATCGCCAGGCCTTTCTTCCATGATGCTGTTGGGTAGGTTTGAATCACCAAAATTTGGTTAGCAGACAAGCATAAAACATTTGCACCCCCTAGGGACTTTTACAGTTTCAAGAGGTAGCATCTGATTAGGAACTGATGGCACCAAAGGAAGAGGTCCAAGCTTCACTGAAGGCATTGGCAAAAAACAAGGCTCTAGGAATTTATCATTTGAGATGTTTGAACAAACAGATGCAGCGCTAGAGGTGCTCACTTGTCTATGCCAAGAAATTTGGAAGACAGCTACCTAGCCAACCAACTAGAAGAGATCCCTATTTATGCCTATTTCCAAGAAAGGTGATGCAATTGAATGCGGAAATTATCAAACAATGTCATTGATATCACATGCAAGTAAAATTTTGCTGAAGATCATTCAACAGCAGCTGCAGCAGTATATCAACAGGGAACTGCCAGAAATTCTGGCTGGATTCAGAAGAGGATGTGGAACCAGGGATATCATTGCTGATATCAGATGGATCCTGGCTGAAGGCAAAGAATGCCAGAAACATGTTTCCATATGTTTTATTGACTATGCAAAGGTGTTTCACTGTGTGGATCATAACAGATTATGGATAACACTGCAAAGAATGGGAATTCCAGAATGCTTAATTGTGCTCATGAGGAACCTGTACATGGATCAAGAGGCAGTCATTCAAACAGAACAAGGGGGTGCTGCATGGCTTAAAGTCAGTTAAGGTGTGTGTTAGGGTTGTATTCTTTCACCATACCTATTTAATCTATCCGCTGAGCAAATAATCCGAGAAGCTGGACTATATGAAGGAGAACGGGGCATCAGGATTGGAGGAAGACTCATTAACAACCTGTGTTATGCAGATGACACAACCTTGCTTGCTGAAAGTGAAGAGGACTTGAAGCACTTACTGATGAAGACCAAAGACCACAGCCTTCAGTATGGATTACACCTCAACATAGAGAAAACAAAAATCCTCAAAACTGGAACCAGTAAGCAACATCATGATAAATGGAGAAAATATTGAAGTTGTCAAGGATTTCATTTTACTTGGATCCACAATCAACAACCATGGAAGCAGCAGTCGGGAAATCAAAAGACACATTGCATTGGGCAAATCTGCTACAAAAAATCTCTTTAAAGTGTTAAAAAGCAAGGATGTTACCTTGAAGACTAAGGTGCATCTGACTCAAGCCATGGTGTTTTCAGTTGCCTCATATACATGTGAAAGCTGGATGATGACTAAAGAAGACCGAAAAAAGATTGATGCCTTTGAATTGTGGTATTGATGAAGGATATTGAATATACCATGGACTGCCAAAGGAACAAACAAATCTGTTTTGGAGGAAGTACAACCAGAATGCTCCTTAGAGGCAAGGATGGCAAGATTACATCTCACATGCTTTGGGCATGTTGTCAGGAGGGACCAGACCCTGGAGAAGGACATCATGCTTGGTAGAGGGTCAATGAAAAAGTGGAAGACCTCAACAAGATGGATTGACACAGTGGCTGCAACAATGGGCTCAAGCATAATGATTGTGAGGATGGCTCAAGACCAGGCAGTGTTTTGTTCTATTGTACATAGGGTCATTATGAGTCAGATCCGACTCCACAGCACCTAACAACAACAGGGATTTTTACATATAGCTAACCTATTTTATTTGTCAATTGAGTGTAATATCTTTTACAGTAAAATTATTTATTATGTAACTTAAAATTGGCTACAATTATAATTAATCATTGTGTCTACAATAAACATTTAATAATTTGTGTATGTTTATTTGGTTCACTGCATGGTTTTCAATCTGAAATTTTTTAATATCTATTTCAAAGTCAATATTTTGTATTTATTATTAAATCTAGTAAATATTTATTGAGCATTTACTAAGTGCCTGGTGATATTCTCAGAAAATGGAATACAATCTATCAAATAAAACAAAGATCCCTGTCCTAGGGGCACTTACATTGTAGAGAGGAGGACAGACGTGAAAACAGTAAGCATAATAAAAAAGTGAATTATGCTGTTGTTGTTGTTAGGTGGCGTTGAGTTGGTTCTGACTCATAGCGACCCTGTGTACAACAGAACAAAACAATACATGGTTTGATATCTGGACTGCTGCTTCCATGGGCATTGATTATGGATCCAAGTAAAATGAAATCCTTGACAATTTCTGTCTTTTCTCAGTTTATCATGATGTTGCTTATTGGTCCAGAGCTTTATCTCCTTAGCTAAGGCTATTTGTTTAATCCTTAAATATAATTTATATGAGAAACCCAGGAAAAACCCTTCATTTTCTCCCTTTAATTAAAAATTTTTAGAGAAAAGAGATGGGAGGTTAGGGATAACTCGTGTTTACACATGAGTATTATTTTTGTTTATTCTTAATTTATCTTGTATTGAATAACATTAGAACTCATAGATTTTTATATATTCAGTGTGTTTCAATCAATTTCTATTTTTATTCATTATAATATGTAAATTGTTCTCTTTTTGGCCTGTAGGAGCCCTTTCAAATGATCCAATGTTCTTTTCACATCATTAGTCTTTGATGGCTTTCTAGCACCATAAGATGTCTCACATTCATTTTGTTCCCTACTTTCAAACTAAGAGATTGGCAGTTCTAATCTACCAGCTGTTCCTTAGAAACTCGATGGAGCAGTTCCACCCTGTCCTATAGGGTTGCTATGATTTGGAATCAGCAAGATGGCACACAACAACAACTCTCAAACTTGAATTACCATTTCTTCAAGGTGCCCTGATTTTGTTTAGTGAGAAGTGTATACATTTTGAAAGTAGGGCCAAAGTATTTCCCCACAGAATTTGAAACTGGTCTATGAGAAATAGAGAGTCAACTATGACTCCATGGTTTTTGGCTTGAGCAACTGGAATAATGGGTTTGCCATCAACTGAAAAGTGAAAGTATGCAGTTGAAGGGAGAGAAGTATAAGAGTTCAGCTTCAGAAGTACTGATTTTGAGATTTAATTAGACTTTTAAATAAAGATGTTTAGGAAGCAATTGGATATAAATTAAGTAGACATCATTAAAAAAAAAAAAAAAAATTTTTTTTTTTTTTTTTTTTTTTTTTTATTACACACACCATAATTAAAGCTGTAAGACTGGATGGGCTCCCCAGGTGATTGAGTGTAAATAGAAAAAAGACCAAGAGCTAAGAACCAAAGTTGGGAAATCTACGAGAAGAAAGGAACAAGCAAATTTGTATATCTTATTAGCACTCTCAAGCAACATGCCAAGAAAATACTTTTCTATATTTTGAGATTCAAGATAATATTCCATAATTTAATATTTAATATTAATGTTACCCATCTTCTGTTCCAGGTGAAGGACTTTCAGAAAGAACTGTAGAAATCATTCTTTCAGTCACTTTGTGTATCCTTTCAATAATTCTTCTTGGAACAGCAATTTTTGCATTTGCCAGGTAAGAATTATTTGTGCTCACATTTCTAGAAGGCTTTATGGGCATTATACCAGTCAGGGTCCAATCAGGAGACAGAAACCACACAGTTATTGAATGTGGAAAATTGAATGTAAAAAAATTGTTAACTAGTAGAAATGGTTGACTACTGAAGAAGGTGAAAGAACTTTAAGGGATTGAGAAGTAGGAAGTGAAACAAAGCAGCTACCCGCCCCGCCCAGGCTGAGAGAGAGAGAGAGGTTAATAAAAGACAATAAATAATAAGAAGAATCCTACCCCCAAGTCTGACATGGAATGACCATTACAGGAAAACACAACCTACCGGTAGGTGAGGAAATGTAACAGAGAGCTGGGGATAGAAAGGTCGATGGTTTGAACCCACCATCCGCCCTGTGAGAGAAAAGACCTGACAATCTGCTCCTATAAAGATTATAGCCTAGGAAACCCTTTGGAGCAGTTCTACTCTGTCCTGTAGGATCACTAGGAGTCACAGTTGACTCCATGGCCCACAACAACAGCAAAGGAGGGTGTAGGCAGCCTGGAATTGGTATTTAGAAACAGCCCACCCTTGCTGGATAGTGTGAGTGGGCTGTTGTTGCTTGGAATCATACCAGTATGGAGAACATGCACTTAAGAGGCAACTAGAGCTCATCCACGTGGCATGCTGTGCTGCCATAATGAATAATATGGAATCTAGAAGGGATTCTTGCCCTGTCCCTATTGTCTAGCAGGGTCACTCTACCCATTACCCATTGCCATCAAGTCGATTCTGCCTCATAGCGACCCTATAGGACAGAGTAGAACTGCCCCACAGAGTTTCCAAGGAGTGGACAGTTTGGATTTGAACTCACAACTTTTATGGTTAGCAGCAGAGCTCTTAACCACTGCGCTGCCAGGGCTCCATAGGTCACTGTAGTGCCCTCTGTTGATGAAGCTTCACATTCGGCCACATGACAAAGGGGAAGTGTTATAGGATCAAGTTTTAGTGTCACAAAATTGGGCAAAGAAGGGTGAATTTGGAGCTGAGAGACAATAAAATGATAACCAAAAGCAGAGCTGCTAGATCTACATTTTTTGAATACTTTATAGCTCTGGTAGTTTTAACTTAAAATATTTTAATCAGATTAAAATTTTAATGTTTAGATAGTTTTATGCTAAGGACAGCACTTTAAAATTGTCCAATTTACTTTCTATGGTGGGTCCCCTTCTCATATTTAGTTTACCAACGTGTCTGTATTAAGTTTTGCAAGTTTATTTTCAAATCCTCGGTATCAGCCCCTTGATTCTTCTGTTGTTTATAGGACCTTGGGGGAAATACTTGTTATGACCCAAAAATGTGGTTTCACAAGGTAGATTGCCAAGTTAAAGGAACCTTACATTTGTAAAAGTAACCATTTTACTAATTTCCTAAATAACTCCAGACTGTGTTTTTATTTTTTTAATTTATATTGTGCTTTAAGTGAAAGTTTACAAATCAAGTTGGACTCTCATATAAAAATTTACAAACACCTTGCTACTCCTAATTCCTCTCCCCCTAATGAGACAGCATACTGTTTCCCTCTATTCTCTCTTTTCGTGTCCATTCAGCTAGCTTCGGACCCTCTCTATCCTCTCGTCTCCCCGTTCTATTTTTATTTTAACTGAAGAATGTTGTCCTGTATTCTGAATGCAGTGTATCATCTGTATCATCTTTAATCTCTTAAATCATCATTTCCATGTTTAATTTGAAAGGCTTTCAGAAAATATATCCTCCTTATACTAAACACTATTCTCAGATTCAGCCAGAAAATAAGCGAACGTCATTATTCTAGGCACTTTAAAAGATTTGTTGTTGTGTAAGATAAAGGCCTTGTCCCTATGGGGCATGCATCAGCCATATTCATATTGTTTCCCTGCTCTAAAATCTTCTCTGACTTGTCAGAACTCCATATGTGGGCAAGAAATGTTCTCCCTCATTCCCCACAACTTTCCAATACACTTCTCTCCAGCCAAACAAGGCTATTCTCTGTCACCTGAATATTCCTTAGGCAACTTTATGCAAATTTGCTTTTGTCCAGTTGACTTGAAATGTGCTTTCTCCTCCTAAAAGATCGAAATCAAATTTCACTTCTTTACTTCTTCTAAATACTAATCCACCACTCTTCTGTCCTTGTGTCATACTGTAGTGGCTTGCATGTTGTTGTGATGCAGGAAGTTATACCACTGGTATATCAAATACCAGCAGGGTCATCCATGGTGGGCGGGTTTCAGCAGAACTTCCAGAATAAGACAGACTGGAAAGAAGGACCCAGCAATCTACTTCTGAAAAAAACTGGCCAGTGAAAACCTTATAAATAACAGCAGAACATTGTCTGATATAGTATGGAAGATGAGCCCCTCAAGTTGGAAGGCACTCAAAATACAACTGGGGAAGAGCTTCCTTCTCAAAGCAGCGTCAATCTTAATGATCGGGATGGAGGCAGGCTTTCGGGATCTTTGTTGGCTGATGTGGCACAACTTAAATTTAGAAGAAATAGCTGCAAACATCCATTCATAATCAGAACATGGAATGTACAAAGTATGAAACTAGGAAAATTGGAAGTTGTCAAAAATGAAATGATATGTTTTAAGATCAATATCCTAAGCACTAGTGAGCTGAAATGGACTGGTATTGGCCATTTTGAATCAGACAATCATATTCCCTACTATGCAGGGAATGACAAATTGAAGAGGAACTGTGTCCCACTCATTGTTAAAAAGAACATTTCAAGATCTACCCTGAAGTACAGTGGTGTCAGCGGTAGGATAATATCCATATGCCTACAAGGAAGACCAGTTAATATGACTGTTTTTCAAATATACACACCAATGATGAATGCCAAAGATGAAGAAATCAAAGATTTTTACCAACTTCTCCTGTCTGAAATTGATTAAACATGCAATCAAGATGCATTGATAATTACTGGTGATTGGAATGCAAAAGTTGGAAACAAAATAAGGATCAGAAGTTGGAAAATATGGCCTTGCTGATAGAAATGACGCTAGAGATCCAGTGATAGAATTTTGCAAAACCAACAACCTATTCATGAGAAATACCCTTTTTCATCAGTATAAGCAGCGACTATATGCATGGACCTTGTTGGCTGAAATACACAGGAATCAAATCGACTACATCTCTGGAAAGAGATGATGGAGAAGCTGGATATCATCAGTCAGAACAAGGCCAGAGGCCAACTGCCAAACAGACCATCAGTTACTCATATGCAAGTTCAAGTTGAAGCTGAAGAAAATTAAAAGTCAACGAGAGCCAAAGTACAACCTTGAGTATAACACACCTGAACTTAGAGATCACCTCAAGAATAGATTTCATGCATTGGGCACTAATGACCAAAGACCAGACGAGTTGTGGATGACATGAAGGACATCATACTTGAAGAAATCAAAAGGTCATTAAAAAGACATAAAAAAAAGACCAAAATGGATATCAGAAGAGACTCAGAAACTTACTCTTGAATGTAAAGTGAAAGACAGAAAAGATGAAATAAAAGAGCTGAACAGAAGATTTCAGAGGGCAGTTCAAGAAGAGAAAGTATTACAATGAAATGTGCAAAAACGTGGAGTTAGAAAACCAAAAGGGAAGAATACGCTCAGTATTTTTCAAATTGAAAGAACTGAAGGCAAAATTCAAGCTTGAAGTGGCAATACTGAAGGATTCTATGGGCAAAAAATTCAATGACACAGGAAACTTCAAAATCTTCAAAAGAAGATGGAAGGAATACACAGAGCCACTGCAAGAAAAAGAATTGACCAATGTTCAACCATTTCAGAAGGTAGCATATGAATAAGAACTGATGCTACTGAAGGAATAATTTTAAGCTGCACTAAAAAAAAAAAAAGTTGCCTTCAAGTAGATTGCAATTCATAGCAACCCTATAGGACAGAGTAGAACTGCCTTATAGGGTTTCCAAAGAACAGCTGGTGGATTTGAACTGCTGATCTTTTGATTAGCAGCCAAACTCTTAACCACTGTCCTACCAGGGCTTCCTATGAGACAGAATTGACTCAACAGCAACGGGTGTTTAAGCTGCACTGAAAGCATTGGCATAAACAAGCCTGCAGGAATTGAGGAAATATCAATTGAGATGTTTCAACAAACAGATGCAATGCTGGAAGCACTCACTCATCTGTGCCAAGAAATTTGGAAGACAGCTATCTGGCCAACCAAATGGAAGAGGTCCATATTCATGCCTGTTCCAAAGAAAGGTGATTCAACAGAATGCGGAAATTATGGACCTATATCATTACTGGAACCTATGCCACCAGTATTCAGATACCAGCAGGGTCACCCATAGGGGACAGGTTTCAGCTGAGCTTCCAGGCTAAGACAGGCTAGGAAGAAGGACCTGGCAGCCTACTTCTTAAAAGCATTAGCCAGTGAAAACCTTATGAATAGCAGCAGAACATTGTCTGATATAGTGCTGGAAGATGAGCCCCCCAGGTTGGAAGGCACTCAAAAGATGACTGGGGAAGAGCTCCCTCCTTAAAGTAGAGTTGACTTTAATGATGTGGATGAACTAAAGCTTTTGGGACCTTCATTCACTGATGTGGCACGACTCAAAATGAGAAGAAACAGCTGCAAACAGCCACTAATAATTGGAACCTGGAATATACGAAGTATGAATCTAGGAAAATTGGAAATTGTCAAAAATGAAATGGAATGCATAAACATCAATATCCTAGGCATTAGTGAGCTGAAATGGACTGGTATTGGCCATTTCGAATCAGACGATCATATAGTCTACTATGCTGGGAATGACAACTTGAAGAGGAATGGTGTTGCATTCATCATAAAAAAGAACGTTTCAAGATCTATCCTGAAGTACAACACTGTCAGTGATAGGATAATATCCATACGCCTACAAGGAAGACCAGTTAATACGACTATTATTCAAATTTATAACCAACCACTAGGGCCAAATACAAAGAAATAGAAGATTTTTATCAGCTGTTGCAGCCTGAAATTGATCGAACATGCAATCAAGATGCATTAATAATTACTGGCGATTGTACTGTGAAAGTTGGAAAGAAAGAAAAAGGATCAGTACTTGGAAAATATGGCCTTGGTGATAAAAACAATGCCGGAGATCAAATGATAGAATTTTGCAAGACCAATGACTTCTTCATTGCAAATACCTTCTTTCACCAAAATAAACAGTGACTATACACGTGGACCTCACCAGATGGAACACAGAGAAATCAAATTGACTACATCTGTGGAAAGAGACGATGGAAAAGCTCGATATCATCAGTCAGAACAAAGCCAGGGGCCGACTGCGGAACAGTCCATCAATTGCTCATATGCAAGTTCAAGCTGAAACTGAAGAAAATCAGAGCAAGTCCATGAGAGCCAAAATATGACCTTGAGTACATCCCACCTGAATTTAGAGACCATCTGAAGAATAGATCTGACACATTGAACACCAGTGACCGAAGACCAGACAAGTTGAAGAATGACATCAAGGACATCATACATGAAGAAAGCAAGAGGTCATTGAAAAGACAGGGAAAGAAAGAAAAGACCAGGATGGATGTGAGAGGAGAGTCTGAAACTTGCTCTTGAACATCGAGCTTCTAAAGCAAAAGGAAGAATTGATGAAGTAAAAGAACTGAACGGAAGATTTCAAAGGGCATCTTGAGAAGACAAAGTATTATAATGACATGCACAAAGAGCTAGAGATGGAAAACCAAAAGGGAAGAACACACTTGGTGTTTCTCAAACTGAAAGAACTGAAGAAAAAATTCAAGCCTCGAGTTGCAATAGTGAAAGATTCCATGGGGAAAATATTAAATGAATATTCCAAAAGAAGAAGGAAGGAATACACAGAGTCATTATACCAAAAAGAATTAGTCGATGTTCAACAATTTCAAGAGATGGGATATGATCAGGAACCAATGGTACTGAAGGAAGAAGTCCAAGCTGCCCTGAAGGCATTGGCGAAAGACAAGGCTCCAGGGATTGATGGAATAGCAATCGAGATGTTTCAACAAACATGCAGCACTGGAGGTGCTCACTCGTCTATGCCAAGAAATATGGAAGACAACTTCCTGGCCAGCTGACTGGAAGAGATTCATATTTATGCCTATTTCCAAGAAAGGTGATCCAACCGAATGTGGAAATTATAGAACAATATCATTAATATCACACGCAAGCAAAATTTTGCTGAAGATCATTCAAAAACGGCTGCAGCAGTGTATCGACAGGAAACTGCCAGAAATTCAGGCCTGTTTCAGAAGAGGATGTGGAACCAGGGATATTGCTGATGTCAAATGGATCCTGGCTGAATGCAGAGAATACCAGAAGGATGTTTACCTTTGCTTCATTGACTATGCAAAGGCATTTGACTGTGGATCATAACAAATTATGGATAACATTGGGAAGAATGGGAATTCCAGAACACTTAATTGTGCTCATGAGGAACCTTTACATAGATCAAGAGGCAGTCGTTCAGACAGAACAAGGGGATACTGATGGGTTTAAAGTCAGGAAAGGTGTGCGTCAGGGTTGTATTCTTTTCCCTTTTTTTATTCAATCTGTATGCTGAACAAATACTATGAGAAACTGGACTATATGAAGAAGAATGGGGCATCAAGATTGGAGAAAGACTCATTAACAACCTGCATTATGCAGATGACACAACCTCGCTTGCTGAAAGTGAAGAGGACTTGAAGCACTTACTAATGAAGATCAAAGACCACAGGCTTCAGTATGAATTGCACCTCAAAACAAAGGGAACAAAAATCTTCACAACTCGACCAATGAGCAACATCTTGATAAACGGAGAAAAGGCTGAAGTTGTCCAGGATTTCATTTTACTTGGATCCACAATCAACAGCCATGGAAGCAGCAGTCAAGAAATCAAATGACACATCGCATTAGGTGAATCTGCTGCAAAGGACCTCTTTAAAGTGTTGAAGAGCAAAGACGTCACCTTGAAGACTAAGGTGCGCCTGACCCAAGCCATGGTATTTTCAATTGCATCATATGCATGTGAAAGCTGTACAATGAATAAGGAAGACCGAAGAAGTACTGACGCCTTTGAATTGTGGTGTTGGCAAAGAATGTTGAATACCATAGATGGCCAAAAGAATGAACAAATCTGTCTAGAAGAAGTACAACCAGAATGCTTCTTAGAAGCAAGGATGGTGAGACTGCATCTTACATACTTTGGACATGTTGTCAGGAGGGATCAGTCTCTGGAGAAGGACATCGTGCTTGGCAGAGTACAGGGTCAGTAGAAAAGAGGAAGACCCTCGACAAGGTGGATTGACATAGTGGCTGCAACAGTGAGTTCAAGCATAACGATTGTAAGGATGGCTCAGGGCTGGGCAGTGTTTCATTCAGTTATGCATAGGGTCGCTGTGAGTCAGAACCAACTCTATGGCACCTAACAACAACAATATCATTAATACCACATGCAAGTAAAATTATGCTGAAGATAATTTAAAAACAACTGCAGCATTACATTGATAAGGAACTGCCAGAAATTCAAGCTGGATTCAGAAGAGGATGGGGAATGAAGGATATCATTGCTAATATCAGATGGATCCTGGCTGAAAGCAGAGAATACCATGAAAATGTTTACCTTTGCTTTATTGACTATGGAAAACCATTCGTCTGTGTGGATCATAACAATTTATGGATAACATTGCAAACAATGGGAATTCCAGAACACTTAATTGTGTTCATGTGGAACCTGTACATAGACCAAGAGACAGTCATTCAAACAGAATAATAGGATACTGCTTGATTTAAAATCAGGAAAGATATGTGTCGAGATTGTATCCTTTCACCGTACTTATTTAATCTGTATACTGAGGAAATAATCCCAGAGGTTGTCTACATGAAGAAGAACACAACATCAGAATTGGAGGAAGGTAGTTAACAACCTGCAATATGCATATGACACAACCTTGTTTGCTGAAAGCAAAGCAGCCTTGAAGCACTTACTGATGAAGATCAAAGACTACAGCGTTCCGTATGGATTACACCTCAATATAAAGAAAACAAAAATACAACTGGATCAATAAAATATCGAAGTTGTCAAGGATTTCATTTTGCTCGCACCCACAGTCAACACCCATAAAAGTAGCAGTCATAAAGTCAAATAACGTATTGCGTTGGGCAATCTGCTGCAAAATACCTCTTTAAGGTGTTAAGAAACAAAGATGTCATCTTGAGGACTAAGGTGCCCCTAACTCAAGCCATGGTATTTTTAATCCTCTCATATGCGTGCGAAAGCTGGACAGTGAATAAGGAAGACTGAAGAAGAATTATGCATATGACTTATGGTGTTGAATAATACTGAATATACCATGGAATGCCAGAGAAACAAAGAAATCTGTCTTGAAAGAAGTACAGCCAGAATGCTCCTTAGAATTGAGAATGGCAAGACTTTGTCTCACATACTTTGGACATGCTATCAGGAGGGATCAGTCCCTGGAGAAGGACATCATGCTTGGTAAAGTAGAAGGTCATAGAAAAAGAGGAAGCCCCTCGATGAGATGCATTGACACTGGCTACAACAATGGGTTCAAGCATAACAACGATTATGAGAATGGCACAGGACCACCAGGTAGTGTTTCATTCTGTGGTACATAGGGTCACTATTAGTCAGAAGTGACTTGATGGCTCCTAACAACAACAACAACAAATACTAAGAGTTGTAACTACTTATAGAATTTATTTTGTAAATTGGATACTGTCTTGTGAGTCGTAAATTGAATCTTTTTTCTCCTTTTATGATATTTCTACATTTAGGTCCTGCCTCTTATCTATATAGTAATATCCTTGGGAGACCACATTTTATACTTTTTATGTCCTCCTCAATACCTAACTTACAAGAAATAGTAAATATTTGAAATATGAAAGAATAAATATCAGTTTTTAATATACTGTATGATGTCATAGTGAAATAAGCATGTAAAGTCTTCAAATAAAAATACTTTGATTTGACTTTCCGCTCTATTTTTTGCTAGTCTTGTGACTCTTAGTTTGAAGCTGAGTTTTCTGATTGTAGATAAAGATAATATCACATATATCAAAATATTGTTATAAAAATTCAATGAGACAATTTAAAAGCATTTTTATATGTTTTCATGTATGTAGAAATGTTTCATTTATGTAAAAACAATGAAGCATTATTTTTTAGCATTGATGTTGGTAGCACTGAGCTATTTCCGTTACGGCATACTTCCCTTTCATGACAATCCGTGAGACTGCCAGAAACAAGCTCATAGCATCAGTCTATATTGCTGTATAGTTTAAATGTGTCAGTGAGTCAGGCTTTGATCAACTAATTTTCATAAAATCCGTAACCTCAACCAAATAACATGTAAGAAATGTAGAACAGGCTCTATGGAATCAAAGCAGGAAAAATAATTGGGTAGCTATAAATTTGCGACATATTCAGAGAAGTGAATCCAACAAAGATTATTTAACTGAATTTGCAACACATTCAGAAAAGTGAACCCAACAAAAATTATTTAACTAAATGTCTTTAGTTAAAAGAGAAAGAAAGAGGGAAGGAAGGGAGGGGGGGAAGGAGGAAGGGAAGAAGGAAGGGAAATACTAAATGTAATTTCATACGCTTTCTATGACATTGCCTTCTTGGGTTTACCACCCTTGTTTTAGGATTCGACAGAAGCAGAAAGAAGGTGGCACATACTCTCCTCGGGATGCAGAAATTATCGACACTAAATTCAAGCTGGATCAGTTCATCACGGTGGCAGACCTGGAACTGAAGGACGAGAGAATAACACGGTGAGCACAGTCCCCTGGTCCAGCACTGGTCCAGAGAGACAGAAGCCATGACCCTATTCTGACCTATGCTTGTTGAAGTGTTTGCGGGTCTCCTATTTACACAGGTCACAGAGATCTTCTTTCAAAGGGTGACCTCCGTCTTCTACACACTTCTCACTGGTATTCAGAGAATCACTTAATCTTCTCAGTATTTCAAGTTCAACATAAGCCTCACACTATAATGTTCAATAAAGCTTTTATTTCTGAGACAAGTATTTTTACACATTAATTTTTTGAACTGTTTAATAATTTTTCCATACGGTAGTGTTTTTACATCAAACTATCCAGAAGTGTCTACACATTTATTGCAGGTTTAAATAAATTAAATTTATAACTACTTGATAGTAATTGTTGATACCATTTTCACAAAATACTTTCTTATAGCTCCTTGTTTCAGTATAAAATGATATAAAAAGTCCAGATTATGCATTGACATCTTCATTTGTTTTAAATGCCTAATATTTAAAAATTAAATACAAAGGAAAATTTACCTTCAGGAGGAAAAGTAGAAAGACGCAAACTGAATATGTGTGTCATTAGTATGTATTGGAAATGGTAAAGTGCTCAATTTTAAAGAATAAATAATCCTAAATCTTTTTAAAACATTGTAAATTATTCAGAATATTGGAACTTCATTTAAACTCCTATTTTAAACTCCTGTCTATTAAGATGGAAACCACAGTTAAGAGCTTTGGCTGCTAACCAAAAGGTCAGCAGTTCGAATCCACCAGGCACTCCTTGGAAACCCTATGGGGCAGTTCTACTGTGTCCTGTAGGGTCACTGTGAGTCAGAATCACTCGACAGCAGCGAGTTTGTTTTTTTTTGGCTATCTATTGAGATACTTCACCCAGTGCTTAATGAAAACTATCATCAGTCTATCTTAAAAATTTTAGATTCTTATGATTTCTAGTTTATGATGTTTATAAGCACAACACAATTGTTTCAAATTGCTTGCAGCGCAGCTCTGTTGACCTTTTAAAAATTATTTTTAATTTTTAAAAATATATGGTGTCAAAGGACTTGGATTTAAAAAGGAATTAGACATTTGTAATTGTCATTTACCTAAGCTGGTCTTTACTGAATAGATTAGCTTTGCAAGTGTATTTCCACTATGTCTAAAAGTATCCAATACCTGCTGTGGTAGGAAGTGTCATCTGATAAGGAGGGTCCTTCTAAATGCTACAAAATGAAAATGAATCAGTGTCATCATTAAATTGCAAGGAAATTTGGTTTGTTGTGTATGAAAACTTATTTTCTTTAACATTTAGATGTTTATCTTTGTTCGTATTCTAATATAGGCTGTTCCCATCCACAAATGGATAGTGTTCCAAAGGTACATGTCTTAGATGATTAAATATTACCCATAAATATTACATAGTTTTCCCCATAAGAAATGTTATCTATAAAAGGTCAATTAATTCCCAGGATAACACACCAAAGTCAAGTTAAAGATACTGTAGGTACGTTAGCACATAACTAGTACAAGCCTGTGTTTTCAGTCCTACAAGGATCATTCTGCAGAGTGAAAGGAAGTGTTTCTTCTCCTTCCCCCTCTGTGAGTCAAGTAAATTTCAGTAGTACCATCCCAGCTCCCTTTCTGCAGTCCTTCATCAACACCTTGTACCCCCTCTACAGGCCCGGGATCCTAGCCCTTTGCTTTATAAGGAATCAAACTTAAAACCTCTCAGTGCAATTAATTTTAGCTCTTTGGACAATTTGGTTTTGTCTGTTCATACCAAAAAGAAGAATACATAACACTTTTGGAATATTGTCATTTTTTTTTTAAAGAATATTTACTCCCTCCACCCTCCCACCTCCTCCCACCCCCCCACACAAAGCCCTTAATATGTAGATCTTTGGGAGATATAACACAATAAAGTAAAAAAAAAAAAAAAAAGTATAGGGGAAAGCAGTCTTTATGAAGGAGGCTACTAAGCAGGCCAGCCTATAAAGACACTGTGGTGAGGTCAGATCCTCTTAAGCTCTGTCTGTGTTCACAGTTTACCCCTCCTCCCCTTCGGAGCATAGCTATTAGCGAGACACTGTAAGTATTTTTTACAGTGACTGCCATGGCAGCTGCAGAGAAGTTTCAGATAATGGAAAAGCTGGGCAAAGTATATACAAATTGTTTATAGATGAGGTATTTATAATTCAGGGACTGCCTTATTTAACCTTGACTCCTCAGTATTTATTTCCCTACTTCCATGTTTACTTATTTATATATTGCTTTATTTGCACAAGGATATAGACGTGTCTTTCAAATATTTATATATATATATTTATTTTTGCACAAAGTGGTATATATTACCTATAATAATAGCAAAATTGGAAACTTTAGTTTCCATGCTTTTTACTTTCTCTTTTGTTAATACTCTGGTATTCATGGCTGTAAACATACTTGTTTGCAATTCCAATGGCATATAATAATTTGTTTTGCTGAATTTATTATAGAAATTCATTAAAATAACAAATTGAGTAGCTTAAGTATTAACTCTTCACTATGGAGATCTATTTTCAACATTACTATTTATTCAAGATTTTTCATGTTGAGAAAGTCACTAATATACTAGACACTAAGACTAGAAAAAAATAGTAACTAACAGTTCTGTAGTTCGCTGTGTGCACAGGGGCTGTCCTTCAGGGGACATTGACAGTCTTCACCTGTCTTTGAGGTGCTGGAAGAGCTAAACCCATTCAAAACCAAACAGGCCTGATGAAAGAGAACCCTAAAGACAGGTGGTAGATTCTGGAAGTGAAGAAAACCAGAGAGTTTATGTCATCTTCCTAAGTTTTTGGGTAACTTACATCTATGTCTTTTTTATCTTCAGGAAAGAATTTAGATAATTTCCTTTATATCCACCATCTGACATAAACTCTTCCTAATGGAGGCTTAGGGAGCCCTGGTGGCACAGTGGTTAAGCGCTTGGCTGCTTACCTAAAGGTCAGCAGTTCAAAACCAACAGCTGCTCTGCCGGAGAAAGATGTGGCAATCTGCTTCTGTAAAGATTACAGTCTTGGAAACTCTATGAGGAGTTCTACTCTGTCCTATGGGGTCGCTATGAGTCAGAATCGACTCAACAGCAGAGGGTTTAATCCAGGCTTAGGCATGTCCTTTTCCTTTCAACCTAACTGCTTTATTCTTGCTAAATTGAGCTTGAAATTTTCCTTCAGTGCTGTATGTCTTCACATTTCTGTTAAAAATGATAAAAGAAGAATATTTAATCAATAATTAACCCTATATGGTAAGAACTCATATCCTCATTTTACAGATGAGAAAGCTGATGCTTGGAGAGATTAAGTAACTGTCCAAGCTCATGCAGTTAGTAAGCAGGAGAGCAAGATACTAGCCCAGGTCTGTTTGATTCCGACGTACAAAATACACCTATTTGTGTATGTTTGTGCATGCTACGTAAAATAATGAAAATCATCTAAAGCAGACTAGAAGCCACGGTACCCATCTCCAGCAGCATTTTTTATGCTGATGATAATTCTAAAGAAAGGACAGCTTTTCTGATTTATTCTTTAGCCATGTGGGGGAAAGAAGTAAGAGTATTTTAGTGTCAGTACAAACTTATAGAAACTAGAAAACCTTTAGCAGTGCAATTCTTATTGTAGCTTTAATAAGGATACATAACCTTATAACTGTGCACGAAATCCTTTGTAAAACAGTATGCCTTTTAATTGCTATTAATTCTTTGGTGGATCCTGGTTATTAATTCTACTTTTGTCCTAAATTTAAACTCTTTGCAAGAAATAGCAAAAATAAATGAATCTAGAATCTAAGAAACGTCCCGCAAGTAGAATGAAGTTTAAGATATGTAATGCTCATGTTACTGTAGTAGCAGTCGCATATAATTCAGTGTGCCCGTATACTAAATAAATAATGGATCTTTACTTCCAGATACTCTTCATTTTTCTTTAGACGCAAGGAGATTTTTGTCATCCAGTAAGTTACTGTGGTGATGCAGAGCTCTGCTGTGATTATTTTAACCTCGTCAGGTGGTGTGCTATATATATTAAACTACGCGATTCTTGAGCACCTTGTTGTTAAATGTGCTCTTTTTTCCCAAAGCCAAGAAAAAGTTTTACTTTCTACTTACCGTGTGTCCTCTATAATACTGCATGCTATTGATATGGTATAGTTAATCTTACCAAAATGAACATTAATTCATAATGTGCATGTCCTGAAAATTTGCTGTGTTCTCATAGTGTGTTAGCTTTGATAGTAAAATAAGTTTTCACCCAGATTTCCTCAAACATGTATTGTTCTATTTTTACCATGACACAAGAGCTGAGTTCTCCATCTGACAGGTAGAGTCTGGGTTCATGCTTCATACAAACTCATTTCTGCCACTCTAGGTGGTAATCTGTGGGGACAGAAATGATGCCATTCCCCATTTCCTGACTCTGGTGCCTACGCAGAGTGATATATTCATGGAGCCTTAACTTTACCTGGACCATTGGGTAGCCAACTGCATGCTTCTAGGCACTCTCTTGATGTTCAGAAATGCCATTTATATTCTGGCTCAAAAATTACTTTATACATTCTGAGAATAGCATATTGAAATGTCAGCCTTAGCAAAGACACTAGCAATTGACTGAATACCCAAAAGATAGTTTATTCATGCAAAAATATGAATGGGGGTGGAGAAGGGAAATGCATTTGATTACAAAATTCCAAATCCACAAGAGGAGCCAGTCTGCATTAGGCACAGGCCTGGATGGGGCCAAGACTTCTGACATTCTGGTTGACAATGTATAGTCCTCAGCATGAATACAACGGGAATTCAGGCCTATTTTCCTAATCCAGGCACACTGAGCATTTTAGAATCATAGGTAACCTTGCTTTACTTTAGCTTAGTTAATTGCTAGGTTTTCCATTGACAGAATTAAAATAGTTTCATGAAAATGCATATTTTTTCTCAGAGGACTTGTAGGATTGGATGCAAACATTTGTCAAAGTAAGATGCTGCTGAACTAAAGATTTAAGTGATTATATAATACATAAAATATCCGTTTCCAACCAGCACTCAAAGCTGACCTCTCAGCATTCCAGTCTCACAAGTGATCTTTCTTCTTCATCATAAAACAGATTTTATTTAATTTCTTTGCTTTATGCCATAAATACATGAGGGCAAACTCCCTTCATTTTTGCAGAACCCTCACTGTCTCTAATCCATCACTAAATTCTCTTTCCTGCAGTCAATGAATAATGGCCTGCTCAGTCAGAGCCCTTACCTTGAAAGAGCTAACTTAGTAGTTTGGGTTCATCAGAGCTTTTATAGAATACTTACACATAAATCATGTTAGTCCAAGTGGCTGCTAACTGAAAGTTTGGCAGTTCAAACCCACCAGCCGTTCCGTGGGAGAAAGATGTGGCAGTCTACAGCCTTGGAAGCTCTATGGGACAGTTCTGCTCTGTCCTGCAGGGTCACTATGAGTCAGAATTGACTCCACCACAGTGGGCTTGTTTTTTTTTTTTTTTTTTTGTCACCTGTCTCCTCTTCATTAAATCCTCACCAGGCCCAGATTACCCAATACGAAAGGTACACACCGGCCCAATTGTGCCTTCCCACCAACCTGAAGTGCACAATTTCACCTGTCCCCCACCATGTCAAAGATGTGGTGAAACCCATGTGAAATTAATCAGCACAGATTAGCAAATAGTACAATGAAGCCCATGTGTACCTTGCTCAATGCAAGCTGGTGCATACTGTGCCTACTGGTTAATTCACCCTGTCCTCACCAAGAACCTTTGCCCACCTTGTCACACACACTCTTCGTTCTATCTATTACTTCTACCCTATGCCCCTGAAGTAGCTAAGCTTATGTCCATAATTTTAAATTTAGAGTACGTGACCGATGAAATAAAATGTGTCAAGAATTTATTTCCAAATGTACTAATGTCGAGAGGCTTAATAAGAAAAATTCAACTTCTGCCACCCTGGGAATCTTACCTTAGCTATTTGACATCAACAGTAATGTTGCTTTTCCATCTCTATCTAATAGGTCACTTTGCCTTGTTTGAGTAAATCAATAAAAAATATCAATTGAACACCTACCAAGCGTCAGGCACTGTTTCAGGCACTGCAAGTACTGTGATGAAAACGGAAGGGACATTAGCTCCATGAGCTGCCCTTGAAATAGCTAATACTCCTTCTAAACATAATTTTGTCTTTACAAGTACAAGGAGACGTATTGAGAAAATACTTAAAAACAAACAACAAAAAAAAAAAAACAAACCTATTGCCATCGAGTCTATTCCAACTCCTAGCGACCCTACAGGACAGAGTAGAACTGCCCCATAGTTTCCAAGGAACGCCTGGTGGATTCAAACTGCCTACCTTTTGGTTAGCAGCCGTAGCACTAGGCCACTGGGGTTTCCAAAAAATACTTAGACATCCCTAATAGATTATTTTTCTAATCAAATGAGAAAAGTGTTACTTTACTCACTTATTCAGATGGTATTCAGATGTGAAGCTTTACAATCGGATGCATAATACTAATCTTTGGCTAGCATAACGTTGTGAAATTTATATTGAGGGTCATGAAAACAATTATTGGTCATTTGGTAAAAGAATGAGAAAGGTTCTTAAAGCCTAGGACAAAAAAAGATAAGAGGAAAGGACAAAAAGTAAAAGACCCTTGAAAGCATCTCAGTAGATAGATGCTTTGGATAAGTAAGAGAATATCCTTGTAGAAATAGAGGTAAATTCCAAAAAAAAATTAGTGATCTGATGAACTAGTTAAACTAAAAACTCACATTCAGTATTTTATAAAAATATGTATGTAATTCATATATTTTATCCAGGGTATAGACTCTTCACAAAAATGTTACTTAAATGGTAAATACATATCATGGCATACCAAATACATATTTTTATGTCAAGGCAACAGAATTTGAATTTTTTTTTCTCTTTAACCTAACTTAACTGGTTAAATAGAAAAAAATAGAGTTTCTCAATTTGTCCTATGCCAGGGGTAATGCTGATTTAAGCTGCTCATCTACAGGCTATCATCTATAGCTCTCTATTTGGACTGTATTTTAATTCCCTATAGATTTCAACTAATTGACCTGGAGGGAAAGCTGAGTCTCTGTGACAATATGGTCTTCAGTCACCACTGCCAACATAAATAAATGGTTTCTCTCTGGATCTATCAAGAGTAATCTGAGTGGAATTTAAGTTTTTGATAGACTTTTAAAAATGAGCCCAGGCTTGAAATAATACCCTTTTCAACAAAAGGACATAGGGTTTAAGACAGCTAAGATTCATATAATAAAAAGTGTTTAGCCCTTTATATTGGAAATTGATTAGTTATCTTATTGAAGTCTGGGCAATTCTCAAATTAATTTATACGCTAATGATCTCAATATAATCTAACAGTAAACTTTATTATTTTAAGTGAATAAGAGTACCAAACCAGTCTAAAAAATGCTTTCCACTTAACAATTTTTTAAATGTTAATAAAAATAAGTTCACTATTTGAATTTGAGTGTTTCCCTGAATCACTTGATCTATTTGAAAATAGTCATCCTTCTGAAATAGCGTTGTTGATTTTCATGCATATTAATTTCTGAGTTTTTTTTTTTTCTTTTTATGACTGTCTATCCAAATCATTTTCTCTGTAAGGAGTTTAATTACCTCATCACTGATAATGCATTTTCTTCAAATTATGGTCTGCCTTCTTTTCCAATTCCCTGTATAAATTGTCCAAGTTAATATATTTTTTTAACTGTTTAAAAATAAACCTTGAAAACCTCAAAGGGGGAAGAAAAAAAGGTTTAGAACACAGCCAATGCCTAAGAGATAAATACACCCATACGACATGAGGCTAAGAATCAAAGCAATGCTATGATAGTACAAACAACATCAACAACCAGAATCTCATTTTTATTTGAAATAGGTAATTAATGCCAGAGTGTGCTCTCAATTTGAGCTTTCCAGATAACTATTTGAAGTTTCAATTCACACATAATTTTGATATAAACTTCTTGTTAGCTGCATAGATTGAATAATTGTGTACAATTAGACTATTTGAAATGTTGCTTCTTACACTATATGAACACATATTTGAGCAACAGATTACATAAAACGATCAGGTTTGGGTAGATTAATACAAAAGAAAATAATGCCAAAACAGATGCCACTTCTTTTTTTTTTTTGAATTAATTTGATGCCGATTTCTTTATCACTTAGATAGGCAAGAATGAATTTATTGTTCTTGTATCTAATTTCCTAACTTAAAGTGTCAAGCACCTGTTAGGTGGTTTAGGTTAGGTAACTTGATATGGTGTTTAGACTTATATAGTTTATTGATGAATCTACTTATCTAAAGCTTTGAGTTAGGGCTTCCTGAGAATTTACAACTATTTTAGTGGAAAATGTCATTAAATTCAGCTATTCTCTTATAATAGCCAGAACACTTATACTTAGCTCACTATGTATCATAGTCTGAATTCATCCAAAAATGTATATTTAACAATGATTTATTCAATGCCTACTATGAGTAAAGTTATTATTGATCCGGACTAATCCAAGTGTGAATCCCGTCCCTGCCCTCAAGTATAACCTAAACCAAACCCATTGCTGTCCAGTCGATTCTGACTCACAGTGACTCTATAGGACAGAGTCCAGTTGCCCCATAGGGTTTCCAAGGAATGGCTGGTGGATTTGAACTGCTGACCTTTTGGTTTTAACCACTATGCCACCATGTACTTAAACCAAAACCCACTGCCTTCGAGTCAATTCTGACTTACAGCAACCCTATAGGACAGAGTAGAACTGCCCCATAGAGTTTCCAAGGAGTGCCTGGTGGATTTGAACTGCTGACCTCTTGGTTAGCAGCTGTAGCACTTAACCACTACGCCACCAGGGTTTCCGCCATGTACTTAAGTAGCCATAAAACAAGGTAGAAGGCAATTTGTCCTTAGAAATTTGATTTCACAGAAGAAATGATTTTCTTTGCAATAAAATAGGGTAAAGTCCATGGATAAGTTAATATTTGAGTAAGATATTAAGTAATCAGTAAGTTTGGTAAAACCCTGGTGGCGTAGTGGTTAAGAGCAACACCTGCTAACCAAAAGGTCTGTAGTTTGAATCTACCAGGCATTTCTTAGAGACTCTACAGGGCAGTTCTACTCTGTCCTATAGGGTCACTATGAATTGGAATTGACTTGACAGCAGTGGGTTTGGTTTTGGGTTTTTGGTCATGGGGACATCACCTGGAATGGTGTAAACTGTACGAAGGAGTTGCAAGGAACAATGTCAGAAAAGTGGGCATGATTCAAAATGGTATCACATGATTATGTAAAAAATAAATTATTATAGTCATTATATTAGAGATTTTTGGGGGGACAAAGAATTGAGAACTAGAAAACGGGATTTGGATTTGAAGTCTAGATAACTGTGGCCACTCTTTATGGGAGTAGCCTGTTTTTTTTTTTTTTTAGGAAGAATCAAATAGAAAAACTTGTTCAATTTAGCATAATTTAGTCTACCCATTTTTGAGTAAAATTAAGACAGAATATGCTTTTGGAAACAAAAAACAATTCTTCCTTTATATCAGTATCATTTTTAGAACAGCATGGGTAGAAAGAGCTTGATTTATATAAAATAAACTAGAAATAGTAATTTTAATACTAATGATAAAAAATTTTTTTTAATGATAGTAACTAATATTTATATATTGTTTACTAATAAAGCAGTGACTTTTCTAAGCCCATTACATGTAAGAGCTTGAGTTGCATATATGTCCCCACTTTAAAAATTAGGCACAGAAAAATTAAGCAATTTTCTCAAGATAATGTAACAGGTAATTGTTAGAGAAGATATTTGAAGCCAGTAGGAAAATTATATTTTATTAGGCAAGAATTCACAAATAACCACCCAAGCCCAATAGGTAGCCAGTTATGGTTTAAAATTATTATCTTTAGAGAAAGTTTAAATGACGGTAGTTATAAGCACTTCCTATAGAGTTTTCTGGGAAAAGAGACTTAAAGGAAAAAAAAATTAATTATTTCTAGATTCTAAATGAAAAACAGATCATTAATGAAAGAAGAGCAAGGATGTGAATAATAATAATATTGTGCTTTAGTTATTTCTTTCTCATTTGTATTTTATTGATGTTTAATGTCTAGTGGGGATTTCACAAACATGTATTGATTCTTATTTGCCCAGAAACTAGCATCCATTTTAGATTCCAGATATCCCAGTAATAGTATTTTGCAAGTACGGCCTCAAATAATCCTGGATCCTCTGGGAAAATAGGGTATCTTTCCACTATAGGTCGGCAGTTTATCTCCCCTTAAATAGGTGAGCCATGAGCTTGTCATTTAATCAGATATAGTGTTTGGATTTTGCCAATAACAAACAATAATGTTCCCTTTTATTATAAAAATGATTGCCATGTAGCTCAATAATTTTCATTTCCATGTGGTAACAGGGAAATTGATCTGGCTAATTCAAATAAGTCAGTCATTTTTACCTTAAACTCAGTTAATTAGGATTTGTCCAGCACAAGCCCCTTTCCTTTTCTACTCCTAAGGAACATCATGGCTTAGGAGTGTTGGGGCATGAGGCATCTAAGTGAGGCTGGGGTAGTGAGGATCTAGTCCATGTTCCCCCCCACCCCCCAGTGGTTTTTGCTGAGGACTAGTTAGTTCTTTCCAACAGGGATTGATTGTCCGCCTCAGTCCCCACAGCTGATTCAGAGGTACTCCCAGGGCTTCCACTTTTTAGGCATTCTGTATCTTCCTGTCACCAAATCAAGGATTCTTCAGATTCAATAGCCCATTCAGCCATCTCCATATCTATCTAGTTAGCATCAGGAATTCTCTGTTGCCTTCTGAGAATCACTCTAGGGTTGTGTTGGTAGCCCGCCAGTTTATCCACCAACACTCTGCTCAGTCATGGCTATGTTATCACTGTGGTACCACGTTTGATGATGGGATGCTCTGCCAGGTTATACCTTGAGAAACTGGGAGATATGTCCTTCTGCTTGGGGTCGCCCACAACCTTAATGGAGGTTCTGTCATTCTGCTTGGTTATACCTGCTCTAGGATATTTTTTTGCCAATTCTTGTATTGTTATTAAATATATTTCCTCTTTTCTCATCTTTTTTTTCATTGAACACAAACCTTTGAGATCATTTTCATAATATTCAGTATGCCGCATTTTCCAATCCAATTGTTTTCTATCATTTGTCTTTTACTTCAAAAAGTACATTATCTTATAAATATTCTTTACTTAAGGAAAAAAAGTAAAATCATCCTTAATAATGTTTAAAATTTAAAACTTCAAAAAAGTTATGTTCTTCATTTTATTTCATTATGCCTTTTGTGATTTTTGCAGTGCTTCATTTGTTGTGCATGACAAACATGTGCTATTAAAAATGTGCCCATCTCTAAGTTTGTATGTGTCGCATACTCTATTTAGCTGTTAAAATTATTTCAGTTTTTTTTTTTCCAAAGTATAAATAGCTTGGCCAACGAACTGTCACAAAAGATATGTTGACGGTAATTAAAATGATTACGATTGAACCATGATTAGGGTTGAATATTCAAAGTCACCCACGAAACAAGACTTAGGAAATATGATGGCATTTTTCAAATATCTGTTCTCCTTAGTTTGGCACTTTCTATGGATAAAGAAAATATATATTTTTTAATCCACAGTAACTTTTTTAGACCACTTAATATTACGCAATACATAAAAAACGATCTGTTGTTAATACAGTGCCTCAAATGCCTAACAATATAAAAAACTAACTTGAAAGAGATGCTGGATTATTATTGGCCATATTTGGATCCAAATAATTGAATTGCAAATTAATGAAATAAAATTCAAAATAATAATCATATAGTAAAGGCATAGAATAGTAATCATATAATAAAGGCATAGAATAGTAATCATATAATAAAGGCATAGAATAGTAATCATATAATAAAGGCATAGAATAGTAATCATATAATAAAGGCATAGAATAGTAAATACACAGTTAATTTATTATGCTTTTTTTCTGATTTTAATCTAGAGCTCTTTCAGAATGAGTTGTACCCTCCGACTCACAATGCATTTAACACAATCTCTGTTGCAGGTTACTTAGTTATAGAAAATCCATCAAGTAAGTTTGTTAAACATCTTTTCTTTTTTTTTTGAATATTGACTTTCGATTCACCAACTTGGTGAATCTTAATGTGTGGTTCCTTTTTTCTGTGTTTGTTGGAAAAGCCTCCAAGCTGGATATAAATCATAAAAGCATGACCAATTGCATGGTAACTGGAGAAATGCTTTCTCTCTCTCTGGGGTGAAGCCTGCATGTCTGTATTTTAGCTTGGGAAGTAATACGGGGATATTTAACCTCCTTGGGGTTTAAAAACCGTGTCATTATGAGAATGAGGTCACTGCAATATTTTATATCTTCTAAAACCTCGTAATGTTTAAAATGTTTTCTGTATGACAAAGAAGTATTATGTGCTTCAGGATCCAATGATGATAACTTTATGCCCTTAAATTTACTCGAAAAACTTTCTTCACTAAAATGTTTAATCATTCGTTAAAAAAAGTCACTTAAAATTTGAAGGAAATTTAGAACCATGAAAATGAAGAAAAGTGAACTTAAAGGAGAAAAGTTAATTTTGTAAATATGACAGAGTGACTTTAAAGGGTTGTGTTCTGTGTGGCTTTTACAACGTCCATTGTTCTTTAATTTGCTAATCGTATCACCAGCTAAAGCGAAGAATACAATCTAACATGATTCCATTTTATACCTTTCTTTACTTGGAGGCCAATAAGCAAGAAATCTTTCCTGCAACATGTTGAAGAGCTTTGCACAAACAACAACTTAAAGTTCCAAGAAGAATTTTCGGTATGTTACTAGCAGTTGTCACAACATTGCAAGCCCTCTAGTCGTTTCATGTGTCACATTTCACGTCCATTTTAAACATGCAAGGCCATGAAGGACTCTGGCCTTGATAATCAATACCCAATTACCAGGTTGATTGTTTGGACAGTAATGTTACACTGGGCGGCCTCTGGTGCAACCTGGTCAGAATTATTCACCTACTGTGTCAGGAAAAGTTGCTCCTCTTCAGACCTCCCCGGCAATGGCGGTCCAGCCTTGATTCTTCTCTGCTGTCTCGTTCAGCTACGGGGGCCAATCTAGAACGCTGTATTCGTTAGTGTTTGCTTGTGTGTGGGTTTTAGATGATATTTTAAATGTGATTTTATATTTCAAACAATTATTATAGATTTGGACACCAAGTTACTTCATTTTAAATTGCTGCTTAGTTTATGTTATGGTGTAGGTGAACCTGAGAACAAATAGAACTTGATATTTCCATAAACTATAAAAATTTTGTTATTTTTAGAACTGTCCAAAAAAAAAAAAATCTGATTAAATAATGTCCAGACCTCACATGGCCTATTTTTAAGCTCTTTATGTAATACATTATAGAAACTATATAAAATTAAGAAGTTGACATTTAAAAAAATTTAAAAGTTAGAATTTTATTGTTTTTAGCAGTTTACATATCTATAAAATTAAAATTATTTTTTGAAACACAAGGTAGATATCATATCAGCAAGCTATTTTAAGACTTTTAAGCATTTTTTCTAATTTAGATGATTTTATTTTATGGAAACAAAATAGATTCTTAAATGTCATCAAAAACTTTATTCCTTTTTTTTTTTCATGAAATTCTTTGTGAACTTATGAAACAAAGAATCAAACAATTGCCTTTAAAAATTCAGGATTATAATATTTCAGTCTCTTAGGAATAATAACAAAAATGTGAGAAGATTAATGGTGTTCCCTGCAGTTTTTTGGTTATGCTACTTAAGTCATATTGGTCTGGACTTCACAAAATCAATGGCACCATAAAATTCTCCTTAGCATTTATACAGCAAGCATGCTCTACTTCTTAAGAGCAAAAGTGTAATTTCACCAGAATAGGAGCAAATATAATTACATTCCACATGACCGAGTAGATGAAAAGTTTTATTAGCAATAACATTTCACATATTATATATTATATTGAGAAAATCTCTAGTTTAGCTTATTTTTGAGATCGTGGTTTTAAAACCTTTTTTTTTTTTAACTAGTGTTTTATCTTAATGCTTTATGAAGTATTTTAAGCAAAATATTATGTTTTAATAGGCAAGTGTATATTTGGTGCATATATTTGATAATCCCTATACTCAAGTCCTATTCATTTGTATCTTAAACATTTATTAACTCCTATTATGTGATAGGCATTGTATTTGGCACATTGACTTAGTAGCTAAGTGACCTTAGGAAAATCACTTAAACTTCCTGTGTTGCAGTGTTCTCATTTGTTAAATGATAGTACCTGACTGGCTGAGTTGCAAATACTAAAACTATTAAATATATGCAATGCTTAGAAGAGTGACTGGCATAACATAATCTGTATTTTAATATTAACTTTTATGAAGTTGATTCCTACCATAAACAAGCCCATATTATGATTAGAAACACATACATGTGTAAAAAATCACGAATGCACTGTATCAGGACCATGACAGAGATATGCATAAAAATGTGAGGGTCATTTATTTTTTTTCTTTTATTTTACTTTAGATGAAGTTTTACAGAACAAACTAACTTCTCATTAAACTGTTAGTACACATATTGTTTTATAACATTGGTTAACAATCCCATGACACGTCAACACTCTCCCTTCTTAACCTTGGGCTCCCTATTACCAGCTTTCCTGTCCCCTCCTGCCTTCTTATCCTTGCCCCTGGGCTAGTGTGCCTCTTCAGTACCATTTTTTTTTTTTTTTTTTTTTATGGGCCTGCCTAATCTTTGGCTGAAGGGTGAACCTCAGGAGTGACTTCATTATTGAGCTAAAAGGGTGTCCGGGGGCCACACTCTCTGGTTTTCTCCAGTCTCTGTCAGGCCAGTAAGCCTGGTCTTTTTTTGTGAGTTAGAATTTTCTACATTTTTCTCTAGCTCTGTCTGGGATTCTCTATTGTGATCGCCGTCAGAGCAGTTAATGATGGTAGCTGCGTACCATACAGTTGTACTGGACTCAGTCTGATGGAGGCCATGGTAGATGTGGTTATTAGTCCTTTGGACTAATCTTGCCCTTGTATCTTTAGTTTTCTTCATTCTTCTTTGCTCCCAAAGGGGTGAGACCAGTGGAGTATCATAGATGACCTCTGAGATGTGAGGGTTATTTCTATTGTGGGTAGTTGTTAGGAAAGACGGCTAAAAAAGGATGACCTCTGAGATGGACTTTAGGATGAACAGAAGTTCAACAAGTAGGAAAAGGGAGAAACGTATTCCAGAAAAAGTGAATGAATGTGAAAGCATGATGGTGCAAAGTAGACCAAATCATCTGTGATTCCTTTAAAAGGAAAGGAAACAGGAAAAAGAGCGTATTAGGAGGAACTTTGAGGCCCTGTGTGCTTTGATAAGAATAAGCTTGTCAGTATAACATTATTATTCAAACAATCAACCTTGTAATTGAGTATTAACTATCAAGGCCAGAGTCATTTAAATCTATAAATGAAAAGTTTATGTAAAATAAGTACAAACTATAAACACCACTTTTCAGCCAATTTCCACATCCCCTTTCTTTCTCCTTGTTATCTTTCCGTCTTTTTCTTACAAATATGCTGGCATATACTCCTAAAACCTTGACACAAGAAAGCTGTTCTAGAATTCCTTACTTGGTTAAAAAATTTTTTCTAAGCCCTTGGTGCTAACATACCAGAATTCAGACACTTACACAGTCTCTCTCTTCTAACACATGCCCATATACAAATGACTGTCTGGGTTTTCTTCTTCAGAAAAAATACGAGGAAAGGGAGAATTATCCAATTAAAAGAAATAGTGTACAATGATGTTGAAAAATTTTTAAAACACACTAATACTTCTTAAGGAATTTGACAAGTTGAGACTTATTTCTAAAATGGAAAATTTTAAATTCCGTAAATGTAGATTATCAACTCAATAATAATGATCATATTTTCTTGCACTAGCCTTCTTAATGATACATTAGAAATAACAAGATAAATGGTTACCATGACTTTTCATCAAAATGTCAATAAGAGATTTCCTTGACCCCCCATCCTGTGTCTGACAATTCTTAATCACACCTTTGCGTTCACTGTCAGTTTAACAATGCGTACCGAGAACAGGAATTGACCTTTGGCATCTTCTCAAAATGACCGGTGTTGTACCAATTAATAGGCATGAAATCATACTGCCTCAGGAGAAAAAACAAAAAATAAATCACTGAACTCCCTTCCTCCTACTAAGTAGACATTAAAATATTAAATAATAATCAATGTATACCTGAGGTGCCATTAGCATGTACAATTAACATGACTTCCATATCGTAGAGCTTTCTAAAGTACAAAGAAATTAACTCAGAGAGAGCCATAGCCCAACTGAAAATTTTTATTATGTTTATTTAAGTTAAATGTTGACATAAGCTCATCACCGTTAATTTGACCTTGTTTCTGCAGTTATGAGAAGTGTTTTCAACTTAAAATGGTTCAGAATAAAGAACTGCCTTTTACTAAGTGAACTTTCTTGCTTACCTCTTATTTATATTGCATTGTAAATTTAAAAATTGCAATTACTTTATTCCACAGGAATTACCAAAATTTCTTCAGGATCTTTCCTCAACTGATGCTGACCTACCCTGGAATAGAGCAAAAAACCGCTTCCCAAACATAAAACCGTGTACGTTCACTAATTGTTTCTCATTTTGACTGTGAGGTGTTTTAAAATGACTACAAAATACATCTTAACATTTTTGCATTTCCTTTGATGTATTCTATTACATATTAAGTGAAGTAAATATGTATTCCATTAGCAGCAATTTTCAAATTGTATTTCTTTTGTTCTGTTCGTATTTATTAAAGTATATGATTCTCAAGTTCACACAAGGTTCACTTATGCAGGTGCAAGAAACTATAGACCTAATATTTGGTTAGCTTTGTTATTTAATCCAAGTGACAAACCTCCTGAAAACCCTGGTGGCAGAGTACTTAAGTGCTATGGTGACTAACCAAAAGGTAGGCAGTTCGAATCCACCAGGTACTCCTTGAAAACTCTATGGGGCAGTTCTACTCTGTCCTATAGGGTCACTATGAGTCTAAATTGACTCCACGGCAAAGGGTTTTTGGTTTGGTTTATAGGCCTAGTTCTCAAATGAAAAGAGAAAATTTGCATATAACCTTGTACATTAGTTACGCTTAAGAGCCTGGCGAGGCTTCATTATGAGTATAAAAAGTACATTGCAAAATATCCATTGAAGTTCAGAGTAATATGTGCTTTCCAGGATTGGCTTTTTTAAAGGAGAAAGAGGTGTGCCTCACCAAAGTAAACACACTTTCATTCTTCCATCAGTAAGAAAGAAACAGCATTATTGTTTTAAGAATTAACGATGAGGTGAAAGGGAGAAGATGGAATTCCTCAGTGAATAACAGCTATATGTTTGATATTACATTTTTTGAACAGATATTCCAACTGTCTAAACAATACACAGTTTATATTATGAAATGCAAATGTGATTATTTTTGAGGTTATAAACTCTATCAATACTGCTTCAAAAATCTAAAGTTTTTAAATATCCTCAATTTTAAAGTTAGCATATATATGTTTTTTTCTAATTTCTATCTTTTCAAAAAGGTATTGGAGAAAGTTCTGCATTCCTTAAAAATTGAACTCTTTTGTCTAGAAAGACGCGGGCTTAGAGAAGGATATAATCACAGAATGTAAAATCATAAATGATACAGATAGGAAGAAAATGGACCAAATTCTGACATTCTAGAATTAGAGTATAACTGATGCGTGAGAGAAAATAGATTTAGGGAAACATTATATAAACCAAACTTGTTGCCATCGAGCCTACTCCAACTCATAGCGACCCTATAGGAGAGAATAGAACTGATGCATAGGGTTTCTAAGGAGCAGCTGGTGGATTCGAACTGCTGACCTTTTGGTTAGCAGCTGGGCTCTTAACCACTGTGCCAGTAAACTAATGGAACCTTTTAATACACCTCCTCCTCTCTTATTGACTATCTTGTATCTTGACAATAGAAAAAATCTACTATCTGACTATTTTTTCACATTAATGACGTACATCTGTCAGTAACAAATGCTGAGGTGCGAGAGTAACGCTGGCTGTGATGATTAAAGTTATGTGTCAACTTGGCTGAGGCATTATTCTCAGTGGTTTGTAATGATGTAATTTGGCAGCTACGTAACGATGTAGTCATTCTCCATTTTGTGATCTGATGTGGTCATCCTCCATTTTGTGATCTGATGTGGTCATCCTCCATTTTCACATAACACCAGTTTTTGCATAACAACCTGCTTTGGAATCTAAACATGTGGATAAGTGAGGAGTGGGGCGTACCTAAGAACTCGAAAGGCTAAAAATATGAATAGTTTTAACCACCTAAATCGTTTCTATAACATGACAAATCATAAGTAAATGACTTTAAATATAAGTGGACAAATAAGATATTGTTATAGGAAATAAGAAATGTTACTGATCCATCTCTAAATTTCTAAGACCGTGACCTTTCTTAATATGTCTTTTTGTCCTCCCTTTTGGAGAGGTAACCTGAGTTGAATGCATCATAAGTTTAAGAGCTATGGAAATTTTCTTGTTTTTATATTAATCTAAATTTCTTCCAAACTGTATACTTCATGCTTTTCAGTGGTATTCTGTGAAAATAAATACTATCGCCTATAAACTATATATTATTAAAGGACATTTACTTTGGAATATTTAGTATTTAATTATAATTGTCTATATGGTTGAAGTAACTTATAATATATCTGATGTGAATCCAGATAATAATGTCTTTAGATTTTAATAATAAAAGAATGAAAAGTCACATTTCAAAATATCTTTCTAAAAGCTCGCATATTTACATTTTAAATTAGACACTCTTTGGTCCTTTATGTCATAGAAATAAGTTAGAGGTATTTTATATATTATATAATATAGGATAGAAAGAGAGTAAGAGTGGTCAGTGTAACTAAATAAACAGCCTTTAAAGCAACAAAAAAGAACTAAGGAGGATGATTACCTTAACTCTGTATATCTCAGGCTAAGACAAAAAAAAATTGTTAAAGATGAAATTATGTTGTAAATGGAGGATAATCAGAAATATTAGAACAAGCATTGTATGCATGTTGTTCATCTTTTCTGGAGTCATATGGGTAATGTTCAATTGTTATATGCCTTTTTCTGGATTTCAGTACAGAAGTTTTAGTAATTTTTTTTTAATGATATATTACATCTACATCCAATATCCTTTCATGGATTTGTAGGGGAAAGTTTTTTCTTAACTGTTCCCTGAAAGATTTGGTGGTCCTATAAGAGAGAATTTCATTAGGTATAATTTTATACTTTTAAAGAATTTCATTATTAGAATAGTTTAGTAATTCAACTAACACTACCACCTGCTGTATAATAAATACCTGATGAATATGTAGGTTAACCAGACTTCAGGGGTTAGCATCCTGTTTACCAACCAGCTACTTTGGTAACAGTTGCCATTGAGTTAATTCTGACTCAGAATGGCCCCATGTGTGTCAGAGTAGAACTGTGCACCACAGGGTTTTCAGTGGCTCATTTTTTGGAAGTAGATCGCCAGGCATTTCTTCTGAAGCTCTTCTGTGTGGACTCTAACTGCTAAGTTTTCAGTTAGCAGCTGAGACGTTAACTGTTTGTACCAGCCAGGGACTCCACTGTTTTGGTAACACTGGCCATCTCTTTCAGTGGTCTCTACCTCGTTATTGTGAGGATTAGATGAAACAATCCTATCAATCATATAGCCCAGTACTGGAACACCAGAAGCACTCAATAAATGTTAGTTTTTAATGAGAGTTAGTAATCACTAAATTTCTTACTTTTAAAAGCTGCTAACATTCTGGGTGAAAAAGATTTAGCCACAGACCCTTAGGGTCTGCAGTCTGAAGATAACAAGCCCACTTCCCTAGCCTGGGCTAGAAGTCAAACTGCAAAGTTACAGCCACTTTGTGGGCTAGTACATTCCTCCCCACCCCCCGCCACACACACATAACAAACCAACTGTAATGTTTAGACTAACTGTTCTCCCATTGTGCTGGCAGAGGACCCATGAAGATGAAGAAACACATTTTTATTTTCCCATAGAGAGTGAATTCATTTTAATAGAGTCTAAATTTTTTTTTAAATTTTAGCCAGAGTCAGCTAAGTGAAGTGCATTGTTTCCCCTGAGTAATGTAGGAAGTAGGATTTCAAATATCACAGTACATTTTAGAAGATATTAGCTTACAGGGCTTTAAGATACTAGAATTAGCAGCAAATGCTTGCAGAGGAGATTTCCAAATCTCCGTTTGACAGGAAACTCTATGACCTTCAGAAGTGTTCTAACACCATGAAGAAAAGTTTAGCTTGTTGTCGTCTCCGATAGTTATAAGAAAGCGTATCAAGTGAATAAAAACACCATGGTTTCCCTTCATTAGTTACAGGACTAGCCACAATGCTATTAAAAATAGTTTTTAATATCATTTAAAAATCAAAATATTTGGGACATGAATCATTTGTAAAACTTTTGCTTAAACATTCCCTGTCTCAAAATCTAAGCATGTCAGGTCAGGTAATTGCAATTACTAACAAGAAAGGTAATTCATTTTAACATATGTGATTAAGTTTTAAGAGCATGAGCCCAATGAGACACTAATGTATATTCAGCGTTTGCTATGAGCTTTCTTATATGAAACTTATATTTTCCTCATGAGTATTAAAAAGTAAACATTATAACTGCATTTTATAGTCAAAGTAACTAAGGAGCAGAGAATTTTAAGCAATTCACCCAAACCTGTATGCAGGGTGTGTAGATCATCTGCAATTTAAACCCAATCCCATTACCCATTACCCTCCGCTTTCCATTAAGGTTTTAGAAAAAAAAAAAAAACCCTTAAAAACAGAACCTTTAAAATAATTAAGCAGTGATAGATATTTTATATCACTTCCATGTCTAGTTAAAAACAGTACCAGATATTTGAATTGTAATATAAATTTGGTAAAAATTCTTAGGAAAAAATAATTTTGACATGTTTCATTGAAAGAGAAATAATGGGTAGGGGGTGTGTAATTTTACCAGCTCTTGAAATATTCTAGAGTACAATAATTAAAAATTTGGCATTAAAGAAAAAATAGTCAAATAAAGAGAATGAATAAAAGTCAGATAAAAAAAAAAAAGACGAGAATAAATATTTTAGAAATAGACTTAAATGCATAGAGAAATCTACTGTATGATGTAGTAGTGATCTGAATCAGGAAAGCAAGATGAAATATTCAAAAATCAGGACTGTTCATTGTCCTAAAAATTCTGAAAATATACACAAGGACTTATTAATAATCATTATCTCTAGGTAGTGAAAATATGGAATAATAGGAAACTTCTTTAACTTTACAGCTATCTATAATGTTGGAATGTTATATACTTCTTTGTATTATTTTTATGATAAAAATCAGCGGCAATTTAAAATGTGAATTAGCATTGATTCCCTATATTTTCTTCTAGATAATAATAACAGAGTGAAACTGGCAGCTGATACGAGTGTTCCAGGATCCGACTATATTAATGCCAGCTATGTTTCTGTAAGTTACTATTTATATACATATTTTTTTAATAAAAATAAAGATTAAAATTATATTATGCTTTTAACTACTTAAAGCAACAAATTCATTACCACCTGCATGGATCTTAACATGTCAATTACTTACAAAACTCTATATACCCCTTGGAGATGGCACTGGGTTATATACCCCTATTTTATAGATGGGGTAATGGAGGCTCTTTGCAACTTGTCAACCATCACTTAATGAGTAAGCAGCAGACTTACAACTTCAGAGTACATTTCCTGGTTCTTTTACTAACTTATTTCCTTCATCAATGTCAGTGTAGTCTCTGTAGACAATGAAGTCTGCCAGACTCTCTTTCAAAGAAAAATTAGTCAAATGGACAATCATGTTTATACAGTATAAAAACCTATTATGCTTTCCTTCTCTTCTGTATGTGCAGTCTTTGGGGGGCAATGATATCTTCTTTTTTCTATCCTCAGCTACTTGTAGAATGTGTACTCTATTGTAGCTACTCAATAAATGCATCTTAAATTAATCAGCCAGGAGAGTTGTGTCACGACCTTGCACATCGTAGATAATAAATGGTTGTTGATAATAAATGGTTGAGGTGGATTGAGAATTAAATGAAACTAAATTATTTGGGGGGATCTCTCTCTCTTTCTCTCCCTCTCCATGGCTCTTTTGTTCTCCAGTGCTTATCACTGTCATCTGTTGTTGTTGTTAGCTGCTGTGCCCAATGCCATGCCCAATGGAACGAAATGCTGCCCAGTCCTATGCCATCCCCATGATTGGTTACAAATTGGGCTGTTGTGATCCATGGGGTTTTCATTAGCTCGTTTTCAGAATTAGATCAGCAGACGTTTCTTTGTAATCTGGCTAAGACTGAAAGCTCTACTGAAACCTGTTCAGCACCATAGCAACACACAGGCCTCCACTGACAGATGGAGGTGACTGTGCACGAGGTGCATTGGCCAGGAGTCAAAACTGGGTCTTCCACATGGAAGCTGAGATTCTACCTCTGAACCACCAATGGCCTCCCATCACTATCATTAAAAAAAAAAAAGTTGCCCTCAAGTTCACCAAAAGCCAAGGCATCTATGGGTGGATTCAAGCTGTCAACTGAGCGCTTAACTGTTTGCACCACCAAAGGACTCATCACTATCATAGGTGCATGGAAATCTTATATGCATCCAAGCCCTTTACTCCATTCATCTTGGAACTCTTCTAAAAAATTTCTGATAACTAAATATTAGCCTCTCCTAGCATTGGTCATACATTTCCTCCTAAAGCAAGTGATTCTCTCTCTGAATAAATTTATTATTTCCTGCCGACCCTCCCATAGGTCTTTTATATTTTTCTTATTCATGGGTCTTTTCTCACAAGCCTGCCATTTCTTTCAGTTCCATTGTGGCTCTTATGTGATTCTCCATCCCTTCCCCCAACATCAAACACACATGTCCAATGTTTTATTCCCTCCCAATCTTGCTGAAGGAAATAAGCACAAAAAATAATTCATTCTTAATTGTATAGTGTTTGATAATGGTTTCAAAATTACATTCCAATATTGTTTCTTATTGTCAAAATAGTGAATAATGGGAGAGTTTAAGACTTCTTAACAGAGGATGTGAGAAGGGTTTTGGGGAAGTTGAGGCATCCTTTGAATTTCATCCCTTTTTATGTTAGAGCTCTGAATCACGTGAATTTTCTATTTTGATAGCATATTTTATTCATTTATAAAATGATTGCTTTTAAAGTATAATTCCTCTCTAAACATTTTGGTGAAATCTTATGCTTACTAATTTCCACTGTAGCCTAAACTCTACAGCATGCTGAGGTTTAACTTTGATTTACGTGTGATATACATATGCATTTAGATACTTAAATTTATTCATTGCTCTAATAATCAGATGTCTTGAGATATCATAGAATAGGATAAAGGATAACTGGCTGTATTGGTGACCTATTGATTTGTACCATTTTTATGCTCCAATAAACAGATACAAATGAATAGCTCATATTCTCTAATGCTCCACCAGATATGAGACGGCAGTAAAGTACATGGATATTATTAGGAAAGAAGCCAGACATTTTTTGTAGCTGTAACTGAACCTTACAGATTACATAAGCAAAGGAATATTCATGAGCCCCTAGTGCTCCCTCTAAATATTATAGGTTGTTCCGACACAGTATGCTCAGATGACAATGCAATATAAGCAGTAAACTAGGAAGCCTGAGATATGTGTTCTGCTTTAATCGAGCAATGTTGGTATATAATAAATCCCATAACAAAGCCATATGTAATAATACGCACAATTATTACTGAGCTCCATGGTAAGCAGGCCCAGATGAAATGCATTTGACATTAAGACAGGTTTCGGTATTAGGGCAGGAAGAATATTGCTTTGCTCTTACTTTTTAAGGAAATCTTTGCTTGGGATGTTAGGGATGAACTGAGGAAGAAGAGATTGCATCCCAGTAAATGCTTACTAACTGCAAATTTAGTTCAGAAATGTTATCAAGAGAGATAAGCTTTTGATTTTAGGGGCAAGAGGAGGGCCCCAAGCCCTCAAAATTATGTCTCCTGTTAACCTGAAATAACTAAAATTACTTTTACTTGAGGACAGCTTTTAGCATAATTAGAGATTAAAGACTAAAATGTAAATGAATTGTAGTAACATCAGCAGTGTCATATTTGTTCCTACTTTGATAAATGATTATAGTAGTAAGGCTCTGAGCCCCTGAAAATGTGAGATGCAAATGACTAGGAGAAACATTTTATAAACTAATCAATTAAAATGAATTGTCCTCTCTTCTTTAGTCACTCCACACTTTATATATCTAGCATAGTCTTTGTTATATTCTAATTGCCTGTCTTCTCTGTGAGGAAGACTGTATGAAGATGAGTTCTTATTTAAGTACCTTAAGATGGTGATTTGGTTTTCATGATCTTAATATCAGCCACTCAGTTTGCATCGAGGACTCACTGAACGCACACATGTAATAACGTACCATATGATAAATTGTGAACACCATCCAGAAGGATACTAGGTAGTTGGGGAGAGTTTAAGATGAAGAATCTCTGCCCTCAATGGCATTATAATCTTGTAGGGGTAAAAATTAATATATAAAATTAATAAATATACATGTACAGAGAGAGAGAATATATAGACACAAACATCTGTACATTTATATATTTATATGTGTATGGGGCCTCTGTAAGTCGGAATGAACTTGACAGCACCCAACAACAACAACATATATGTATATATACATCATTATCAATGACTACCACATTTTCTTTAGCATAATAATCAAAGCAATTGAATTAACCACAAGCTACAAACTTCACATTTTTTTTCCCTAGAGCTAAGCCTAGTTTCTGATATGCATAAATAAAGAGAAGCTGTTCAAGGATATTGGTAGGCACCAAGGTGCTTTTATCTACTGTATAATATGGATAACCTTTAATGTAAAAACACTTTGTATGTTTATTAAAAAAAAAAACTTACATTTATATTTAAACCTTAAACCTGTTGCCATCGAGTTGATTCTGCCTCACAGCGACCCTGTAGAACAGCGTAGAACTACTCCATAGGGTTTCCAAGGAACAGCTCATGAATTTGAACTGCCAATACCTTTTAATTAGCAGGTGAGCTATTAACCACTGCGCCACCATGGCTCCTACATTTATATAGCTCCTCAAAAATTTTAAAGCAATTTTCACGTTCACTGTTTCCTGAATAGTCCTATCTGAGCTGTGCAAGAAAATAACAATTGCCTGTGATTTATAATTAGGAAAATGAGGACTATTTCATTTAAGTGGCTTTCTCAAAGTTATATACTATTATGGGGCAAACAAAAACCAGAGTTTCAGTCTTTAATTCTGTACATAGTTTTTATTATCTATATTTAACGCCTTCTTTCATACCAAACCAAAAAAAACCAAATCCAGTGCCGTTGAGTCGATTCCAACTCATACAGTTTTAATAAAAACTCTTTATTTTCACTAAATATTAGAATGAGAAATATACAGATACTGTGTATACTCACCCACGGGATACAATTGAATAACTGGCAGAGATTAGAATAAAACAAAAAATACTGATTCACAAGCAGTATAATATATGCTTAAATTGCTTTTATAGCATGTAGTCCTACAACAATGCCTGGGATTTTGTAGGTACTTAATCATTTTTGACTAAGTAAGTTCATAAAAAGGGGCATTATGTTTAAGTGGGTAAGTGCATATGCTTCAGAATATAGATGGACCTGGGTTCAAACCCCTTCTCTGCCACTTTGTAGGTATATAACCTTAAACTCTCTGATTAAAGTTTCCATATCTATCAAGTAGGAATAATAATACCCTCCCTGAAGGCACCCTCGGAGATTAAAGAAAATAATGTGTATAAGCAGCTAATCATATCACAGATACCTCAAGAGCACTTAATAAATGCATGTTTTTTGTTTTTGATCTTGAGTGGTAGTAGCATCTACACGTTTCTGATTGGTACCATATTTTTACACAAATAGTGGCACCTTCTATGTTTGTTGGCCAACTGCTTCCTCCCCGCACAAGTATTTTCATAAGCATGCTATGAAAACATCTCGTGGGAGGAAGGTGCAGCTGGCAAACAAATGTAGAAAGCACACATTATTTGCATAAAAATACAATAATCCCAAAAGCAATGTTTGAGCTAATTCAAGGGTTGCAGTGACCTCCTAGGACACCCTGGTGGTGTAGTGGTTAAGTACTATGGCTACTAACGGAGAGATTGGCGGTTCGAATCCACCATGCGCTCCTTGGAAACTCTATGGGGGCAGTTCTACTCTGTCCTGTAGGGTTGCTATGAGTCGGAATCGACTTGATGGCAGCGGGTTTGGTTTTGGGTTTAATGACCTCCTATGGTCAAAGATCATAATGAGAGTTGACATGTGCAATAAAACTTGCACTTTTTCCCAATTATCATAGAGATTTAAAAGCCAGAAAAACTCTATATTCCAAATAAAGGACAAAATTACAGACAAAAAGAAGTTTATTCTCAGAAAAAGTCAAATGTTTACATACAAATATTCAAAAGCAGAGGCAGAAATGGTAAACAGAACTGGCATTTTCCTCCATTTTCATAACATATGTTAAAAGTGCCTCTTATAATATATGATCCATATGATTATATTTGTCTTGAATGAATGCCAAGTCTACTTTTCCTTTCCCTAAAATAAAGTTGTCTTTACAGAAAAATAATTTAAATGTATCTTAGCATCTCTATGTGGGGATCAAGAGAAAAAATTAATGTGACCATATAAAGATATATTTAAATGACATCTGTTACATCCATGTATGGTTTTTATGAAGAAATGTAAAACAAGGTTTTTAAAGAATGTTCATTATCCTGGAAAATATAGATCATATACTAAATTTGTAACTAGTGGTAAAAAAAAATTATAGAGAGAATAATCCCATTTATATGTATGGGTGTGTGTATCATATTATACAGTATAATATATGGTATATCCCACTGCAGTTGAGTCAATTCCAACTCATAGCAGAGTAGAACTGCCCCATAGGGTTTCTAAGGCAATAAATCTTTACAGAAGCAGACTGCCACATCTTTCCCCTGTAGAGTGGCTGGTGGGTTCAAACTATCGACATTTCAGTTAGTAGCTGAGCATTTTAACCACTGTGCCACCAGGGATCCTTATATGGTATATAGTATATAGTCTATATTACTCTAAATGGAACCTGATTCTCTACTGAGGATATTGCTTTCTTGGCAGTGCTCATCAGTGAATTTGTATTCTCCACCACATTCACTTAGTATGATGTTATTGCTAAGTGCCATCGAGTTGGTTCTGACTCAAAGAGACCATATGTACAACAGAACGAGACACTGCCCAGTCCTCCACCATCCTCACAATCCTTATTATGCTTGAGCCCATTGTTGCAGCCACTGTATCAGTCCATCTCCTTGAGGGTCTTCCTCTTTTTCACTGACCCTCTACTTTACCAAGCATAATATCCTTCTCCAGGGACTGATCCCTCCTGATAACATGTCCAGAGTACGTGAGATGAAGTCTCACTATCCTTGCTTCTCAGGAGCATTCTGGTTGTACTTCTTCTTAGACAGATTTGTTCATTCTTTTGGCAATATTTTTCGCCAACACCACAATTCACAGGTGTCAATTCTTCTTTGGTCTTCTTTATTCATTGCCCAGCTTTTGCATGCATATGAGGCAATTAAAAACACCATGGCTTGGGTCAGGTGCACCTTAGTCTTCAAGGCAATAGCTTTGCTTTTCAACACTTTAAATGTGTCTTTTGCAACAGATTTGCCAAATGCCACTTCCAGGTCATTCCCTCTCCCTCCTCTCTAAAACCCCATAGTTTGAATTCATGACATCAAGTGTATATACTACCCACTATTCTTCTTTTTCAAAGTTATCTATCATCTCCTGAGTCATTCCCCTTCATTTCTTAAAGATTTAGCCCCAGGATCACTGTCCCTCTCTCAACACTACTTATGCCATAATTCTTGGTGATGTCAAAGTCCATATAGAATATCCATTCCCTTGCCTATCACTTCCTTGGTCTTCTCTTCCAATGACTTGCCCTCCATTTGACCTCATTACGTCCTCCCATGTTCATACCCTGGACCTTATTACCCTCAACAATTGCAGCCTCAGTTGTCCTGACCTATATGTAGTCCATTGATCCTATCATACTTTTGATTTTCTTTACCCCATTTAAGATCTCACTTTCTACTTTGCTTAATTTAAATTTCATGTTCCTTTCTTTTGTTCCTTCTGTTGTATATACCCTCAACTCTCCAATCTCAATCCCTTGATCAATCCCCAAACTTTGTTAACTCAAACTCTCCACAGATTCTACTTTGTGCCACAGGATAAGAATGAAGAAAAACTCACGACCATACTAATGTGTCTTACCTTAAACTCATGACCATTAACCTCAAAGAGACCTTTAATCATTTTACATTCTCCTAATCCCTAATGCATTCAATATACCACTCTCCTGGACTATTATTTGTTCATTTTCTGTTCTCTAACCTCTAGTACCGCATCCCTCATTTTCACTCACATCTGATGGCCTTGCTTATTAATACGCTGATAAAATGGAAGTAGTTAGAAAAGAACTATCATAAAGTTTCTCACCTATACTCATCTGTGTGCATTACTCAGCCTTCCTTCTTGTGTCTTTAGATTAACTGTCCATGTCCCAACTCAGTTGCTGTCCAGTAGACTCCAACTCATGCTGACCCCATGTGTCAGAATAGAACTGTGGCCCATAGGATTTTCGATGGTTAAATTTTTGTAAGTACATCATCAAGTCTTTCTTCCGAGACAGCTCTGGGCAGACTAGAACCTCCAACCTTTTGGTTAGCAGCCCAGTACATTAACCATTTGCATCACCCAGGGACTCCATCATGTCCCTAGGGACAGCTAGTCCTTCCACTTGGGCACTAGATGGCAACTCCCCCTGTTTCTCAAGGACATGGCTTGAGAAATTCTCTCTCCTGCATCATCAGTTTGACTCTCCTAGGAGCCAAATAAACATATTGTAATTTTTTCCATTTTTTTTTTATTGCAGCTTCCTCTAGCTACTTCCTTATTGTTCTGTGTCCTATTTACACCAAAGCTTCTTAAAAAGTTGTCTCTACTTGCTACCTCCAATTCCTTTCACCTCATTATCTCTTCAACTCCTCAAATCAGGCTTTCACGTTAAACAAGCAGTACATTGCAACTTCTGTTTTCATGCTCACCTATAATCTACTGAAAAACAAATGTCAAAGTAGTCTATACTTTATTCGACCTATCAAAATAATTTGAAATGATTGATTACTGTCTTACCCTTAAAATATTTTCTTCTTTTGACATCCAGTATACCACTCTCTTGGTTTTCCATTTACAACTCTCTTTCTTCTCATTGATTCTGTCTCTTCTCTTAAACTTGCAAACATCAAAATGATCTAAAGCTCAACCATTGAATTTATTGTCTCTTCCCAAAAGCATTTCCTTGGTGATCTCATCCATTCTAGTAATTTTAAATAAGATCTATGTGCTGATTACTTCCAAATTTGTCTCTAGTTTGAACTTTTCCATGAACTCCAAACTCATACCCAATTGACTGTATGGCATTATTACTTGCATATATAATAGAGATTTCAAGTTTAAAATGTATCTAACAGAGCGCCTGGTTTTTTCCCTACAAATATGGTCATCCTGAAGTTTTCCCATCTTCTTTTGGAGTCATTATTGATTCCTCTGTTTCATTCATACTTAATAATCCAACCTATCAGCAAATTCTTTTGGGGCTACCTTCAAAATATATCCAGATACAATCACTTCTCACCATTTCCGTTGCTACCAACCAAGCTACCAAGGTTTCTTGGCTGGATTGTTGTAATGACCTCCTAACTACTCTCCCAACTTTCACCTTTAAATCCCTATAAGCTGGTCTTCTTACATCGGGGTGAACTATATATTCCTTATGTTCAAAAGCTTTCAATGACACTCTATATCATTCAGAGTAAAAGCTAAACTCTTACAATTATTTATTAGGACCTAAGGCATATCACCCTCCCTCTGATGTTCTGTCTCACATTGTCTTCTATTATTCTATGTCTTCACATATTCCACTCCAGCCATCCTGGCTTCCTTGCTGTTCTTACAACATTCCAGACATACCCCTCCCTTAAGGCTATTTCACTAGATTTTCCTTCTATCTGGAACACACTTCTCCCAAATCTTACAAGGCTCACTCCTTTCTTCCTTCAAAGTCATCCCTCTGATGTTACCAATGAACCATTTATGAAAACCTTATTTTCTGAAAACCTTTTCTTATAGCACTTAACACTTTTTAACATTCGATGTAATTTGCTTATTTAATAGACTTATTAAACAGATTTATTAATAGAGGCAATGCCTATTTTCTCCAAGTAGAATGTAAGAAAAATGAGGATAAGAATTTTAGCCTCTGATTACTGAAGTATCATCAGCTCCAAGAAAAGTGCCTGATAACTCATAAATATTGATTGAATGGAGGAATGTGTGTATTTCGAAAGTCTGTAAAGAAATTGATCTAAATATTAATGATGCTTCTCTGGATAGTGAAATTATAAGTGACTTCTATTTTCTATTATGTAATTTTCTGAGTACTTTATTTTTTGGTTTATGCATTGAATATTACTTTTTGAACCTAAAAAATCTTGCATTATAAAATAATTACGTATTTAGGCCTTTCAGCTAAGACTAGAAAAATAGAAATGCTAAAGCATATAGCATATTTAAGAAACTCAAGTTTTTATCCCAGCCACTATCATTGACTAGCACTATGATTTGGAAAAATCACCTAAAGTGTCTCAGTATTCTTTAATATAAAATAACCTGGTTTGATTAGACTTTAAGATCTCTTGATACTTAAAATATGTATTCTGGCTACTGACACAATTCCAAGTTATAACATTTTTTTTCTTTTGTTTCTCATGTCTAAATATATCTTGTTGTTTGAAATAGATGTAAAGTATCTTTGTCTAAGACAATCTACAGATACTTCTCTTAATAGTATAAACTCAAGTATCATGCTTACATCCGAGTTGAATGAACAAGGTTTTAGATTGATTTGATGATATGCACAAGGACTGTCATAACAGAGTTAAGATATAATAGACTTAATACAATGCTCAAATCCTATAAGTATATTAGCAAAGTGAATCTTCATATTACCCTCATATTACTCTTGGTTCAGCACTCTGCAAACTAAATACTAATCAAGCAGTTTAAGTAGATAAGTAATTTCTTAGAGGAAAAGTATGAAAATATCTGCATAACTCATAAAAATGACAATAATATAGTGGAATGGGTAAAAGAACTATTTGTGAGTTTAGACTGTCTTACCAACTGTGAGACTTTTAGCAAGTCACTTTACATCTCTAAGCTTCAATATCTTCAACTGTAAGATAATAGTAGCACTAATTCACAGGGTTTTTATGAGAAATTGATTGATTAAAATACTAAATATAAAATCCTTAGCATATTACCTGCCATAAAGGGAGTGCTTGATTAAGTTTAATTATTAAAATAGTTTATTTAAAAGTTAGAAATAAATGTTAAAAAATTAGTTCTATAATCTATCAGATCGTGAAGCTGTCATTAGACATTTTGGAAATTTTGAGTATCTAAAATTATTTAGCATTAACAATATACATTAATTTAAAACATTAGGCCATTTTATAGCTAGTATACTTTTCATGTATTGATCAAAAACTAAAAAATAAAGCATATCTATGTAAATACTGATGCCGTATATTTTATTATACTTTTCTAGGGCTACTTATGTCCAAATGAATTTATTGCTACCCAAGGTCCATTACCAGGAACAGTTGGGGATTTTTGGAGAATGGTGTGGGAAACCAGAGCAAAAACATTGGTAATGCTAACACAGTGTTTTGAAAAAGGACGGGTAAGTTACTTGAAAATCCTTTCACAAAATGTTATCTTACAATTGTGTTAATGTATGTGTGAATATTCCGGCTAGTACCATGAGTCATCAATAGTTTGGACATCTATAGAGCAGTTTTAACTTAGTAGCAGTAACTGTGATGTATATCAATATAACAATGGCTCTTATGACTGGCTTTTTTCTCTGAATGCAGATCAGATGCCACCAGTACTGGCCAGAGGACAACAAACCAGTTACTGTCTTTGGAGATATAGTAATTACAAAGCTAATGGAAGATGTTCAAATAGATTGGACCATCAGGGATCTAAAAGTTGAAAGGGTAAATAAAGAAGGAAACATGATAGAAAGTATGAACAATCTAAATGTCTAAATTAAAATTAATTTTACAGTTATCCCTTGCAACAATATCTATGAATTCACTAATACATTTCTATTATTTTTATGCAGAAGTTTTAATTCCTATCTGACATAGTATCTATGTCACTGTTTTTTAATCCCAAATCATATGGTTAAAAGGTAACTAATTAAGAGCAGAAAAGAAGTTTCTGTTCAATCATTAGATTTATTTCATTTGATGAAAAAACTGTAATATTTGACTTAAGACAGGAATTTTTCAAATCATTCCTTTCTGTCTGAGTGCTAGTAACCTGATTTTCTATTTAATCTACAACTAATATATAGAGTGTGAGATCCCCCTTTTTTGGTTTACCTAAATACCTATATACACAGAAAATAATATAAAGATCTTTATACTTTATACCTGTGTCTTGAATTATTAGTGGATGTGTTTATTTAAATTTTGGGTTAAAATTATTTTCAAATCTACTATTCTGAGTGCTTCATATGTTACACTACATTTTGAATGTTAATACTGTATGTTAACATCTGTTTGCCAGTTTTTAATTGGTTGCATTCATATTGAAAGGGAATTGTCTTTATGGAGCGAAAAGACAAGACTTCTCTTATAGGAAACATAGAAAACACAGTTTGTTCAGTTTGGTAAATAGTCATTTTTTAAAAGATCACCTTCAAAACCTGGGGCATCAGCTGTCTTCAGCCTTCATTGTGATACTTACACAATTTTGTCATGCTTCTTTAATCTGTCACTTTGTCTAGCATGGGGATTGCATGACTGTTCGACAGTGTAACTTTACTGCTTGGCCTGAGCGTGGGGTTCCTGAAAACAGTACCCCTCTAATTCACTTTGTGAAATTGGTTCGAGCAAGCAGAGCACATGACACCACACCTATGATTGTTCACTGCAGGTAAGAAAGAAAGATTTCCAGAGCCTTCTGTTAAACACTGAAAATGATCTCTAACTCCAGTGAGGTCTTTTTATTATCATGATGGCATTGATTATTCTCTTCCAGAATGTCAAGGGAGAGTCATTCCTGCTTGAAGTTTTCAGTAATTTTACTAGTCATGATAAATCAAGGTGTAGCTTTATAAACACTTCAATGGCAGAAATGAAATGAGTGATGAACACCTCTCAAAGCAAGGGAAAACATACGCACTGGACCAGGAATTTTCCTGTATTCTTGACTGGATTAGGCTTCTCATAAGTCTTTCAAAAATGTAAAAAGTATAGCCCATCGTGCATATATGTGTATGTGTAGAATGTTATGAGGTTTATGGAGAAAAACTATGATTATTCATTATTTCAGTTGATATGCTATTGGCATAATTTAATCATTTTTTATAAAGGCAAATTTCAAGATTTCTGAGTTACAGACAATAAATCAGAGAGCATAAACTAAATTTAAAGTTCAAATTGTGACCAAACTAAATGCAATTCCGGATTTTTACAGAACTTTAGCTACTTAAATGTCTTTGACTTATGCTCTAAAACGTAGTTAATAGAATATAACCAAAATTATAAATTCAGATTTTTCCCCTCATTATTTTCATTGGTATTTAATATTCTCAGACATAAAATTCAGTGTTGTTTAATATTCAGAAATTTTCTAGACATATTGGTGTGATTTATTTTTTCTAATTTGAAATATCTAAATCAGTTTCAACTTAAGTCTCTTCAACAATTAGAGTTTAAAAATAATATATCTCAATAATTTCTTCTAATAGAAGTACACTATGCCTAATATGTTGAATATGTTTAAAAAATGTTAATTTGCCCAAAGTTTTAGTTTCATTTAAAGGAAAAAACTCAATATGTGATTTAAAATGATTATAATTTTCTGTTAATATTTTGGGAATTTATCTTTTTATTATAAAAGTAATACATAAATGATTGCTCATTATAAAATATTGAAAAATGTTTATATTTATAAAGCATATAGACCAAAAATAAAAGCCTCATTCTCACCCTGCCAACCTCATTTCCATCCATAACTGCATACATTTTTGAACAGAATAGTATGCATTTCACATACTTTTCTTCTGCATTTATGTACATCTGTATCTATACACATACAAATAAATTCTATTTTTAAAAATCACGAAATATGATCATTCTATACAAGATTCTGAAAGCTGATTTTTTTTAATGTAAATACAATCTGAAAAGTTTTTCACATCAGTTATATGTGCTGTTGAGATGCTGTTGTTGTTAGTTGCCTTCGAGTGGCGACCCCATGTGTGCACAGTAGAACTGGTCCACTGGGTTTTCCAGGATGTGATGTTTCTGTAGATCTAGCTTATTAAATTTAACACCTGTACACTGTTCTATAATACGGAAGCACTATACGACTCCTTTCTTGATGAGAATTTAAATTTGTGCTTTTTTTTTTTTTTACTGCAGTGAAAATACCTATACCTATTGAGTTCTTGTATGAGTGTTTCTGTAGGATAAATTCCTAGAACAAGAATCTCTCAGTCAAATGATATGTAATTTTTAATTTTGACACATGAAAGTAATTGCCCTCAAAAATCACTGCACTGTTTTCTATTTATGTTAACAATGTATGATAATGTCCAATTGGATGATTGAAAAAGTTTCTCGTTTTCCTTTGTTACTAATGAAATTAAAACTCTTTTTATCTGCTTATTGGAAATTTGTGTCTGCTTTTTGAAATCTGATTTGCCTCTTCAAAAATTGCTTGTTTGTTGTTACTGGGTTGTCTTTCATTGTGGTTTGGAATAACTTTCATTACTTTAGAATTAGAATGCTAATTGTCTATTGTTGCTTAAATATATTTTCCTCCAGTCTGTGATCTGTTATGCTGTATTTTAAATATAGAAAATCACTTCATTTAGTAAAATTAATCAATATTTTCTTTAATTCACTTCTGATTTTGTGCCTAGCTTGCTCACCCAAGGATTATAAAAGCAGTCTGCAATGTCTTCTTCTAATAAATTTTAAGTTTATTTTTTACATGTTCATTTATAGAGTTTACTTTTTATATATATGATATGTAAGGTAAGAATTTAACTTTATTTTTCCGTATAGTAGTAATACTCCATCATGTTCTCCACTGAATTGGAATGCAAATTTTATCTTATACCAAATATAAGTATTTTCTTTGATGCCTTTCTGTTTCCCCTCTCTATTTCATTTGTGTATTTATTCATTCCTGTGTTAATATTATGCTATTTTACATACTGTTCTTATAGAATATTTTTTATCTAATAATATAAATTCTTCATAATTTTTGACAACTCTTAAAAATTTACTCTTCTCCAAAAAAGTTAGAATTACCAAATTTATAAATGTCTCATTACTTTGAGGAAGATTGCATTGAATTTATATGTTGATTTAAAGAAAATGTACATGTTTAAGATGTTGAATGTTCCCATCCAGGAAGGTGTTAGTTTTTCATTTTAGGGAGACATTACTGCACTTCAGTGTACTTTTTTATTTTCACGTCAGTCTTGCACATTTTGAAGTCGAAACTAATACGAGAGTTTAAAAAAGAGGTCATAAAAAAAAAAAAACATTGTTGTCGAGTAGATTCTGACTCATAGTGACGCTGTATGACAGAGTAGAACTGCCCCATAGGGTTTCTAAAGAGCAGCTAGTGGATTTGAACTACCAACCCTTTGGTTAGCAGCCATACCTCTTAACCATTGTGCCACCAGGGCTCCAAGGAGGTCATAAAAAAAAACAAGGTAAATATGTATGTATATGTATATATATATATATATATATGTTTAATCAATACCTTCCCATATTCCGGGGGAATAAAAAATCTTGTAATCATTTGGAGTTTAAAACCATGTTAAGCATTGAGGTGGAAAAATTATAGGTTCTGTGAGCATTCCTATTCTCAAGTGAAAAAAAAAAAAAAAAAAACCCAAACCTGCTGCTGTCAATTCTGACTCATAATGACTATCTTAGTTTTCCAATGCTGCTATAACAGAAATACTACCAGTGAATGGCTTTAACGAACAGAAATTTATTCTCTCACAGTTTAGAAGGCTACAAATCCGAATTCAGGGCACCAGCTCCAGGGAATGGCTTTCTCTCTCTGTCAGCTTGGGGGGAAAATTCTTGTCATCCTCTTCCCTTGGGTCTAGGTGTTTCTCAGCATAGGGACCCCAGGTCCAAAGAACACATTCTTCTCCTGGCTCTTCTTTCTTGGTGGTATGAGGTCCCTCTCCTCTCTGCTTGCTTCTCTCTTTTATATCTCAAAAGAAATTGACTCAAGATACAACCTAACCCTGTAGATTGTGTCCTGTCTCATTAACATAACTGCCTCTAATCCTGCCTCATTAACATCATAGAGGTTGGGACTTACAACACATAGAAAAATTACTTAAGATCACAAAATGGAGGACAAGCACACATACTAGGAATCATGGCCTAGCCAAATTGACGCACATTTTGAGGGGACACAATTCAATCCATAACAGCAACCCTATAGGACAGAGTAAAACTGCCCCCATAAGGTTTCCAAGGAACAGCTGGTGGATTCGAACCACCAGTCTTTGAGTTAGCAGCTGTAGCTCTTTACCACTGTGCCACCAGGGCTCCACAGGTGAATTACACATGTGAGTCTCTGAGCTACAGATACTGAACATTTTTTTAAAGTGCTGGTACTACATGACAAGATAGTAATGAGTGTAAATTATATAGTAAGGACTGTCTTCTGTAGTACACATACCATATGCTAGACATCATATTAATTTATGTGTGTGTATATATATATATACACATATGTATTTGTTGTTGTTACGTGCTATAGAATCAGTTCTGACTCATAGCCACCGCATGCACAACAAAATGAAACACTGCCTGGTCCTGAGCCGTTCTTATTTGGTATATAATATATGCAGAGTAGGCACTCAAAAAATGATATGCCCTTCCCTTTAGTATTGCTTAAAATTCATTCAGTATACAAGTGAGCTTGTTCATACTTTTATTTATATCATCTGAGAGGAAAAATATGTAATAAATGATTCAGGTTAGGGATGAAGGGTCCATTGTTTTATAAACACTTCTTCTACATATTATATACCTGACACAAAAACATGTTGATTTCTTTAAAGGAGTATATTTTAAGCCACATAATTTCCACTGGATACCCTTTTGTTTTATACCACTACAACGTCTAATAAAAATATATTCTTACAATTACAAGACTTGAAAATTGTGATTCCCCCTTCCTTGAGTTTCTTATGCATCATCATGATCTCTGGAATGAGTGTCTGAGATCACGTGACACCTGCTTTGCTTTTGTAACACTGCTTCCAAAGTCAGAGCTTGGTTTTAAGCAGGCAACATTGCTGATCAAGAACTTTAATGGGCATTAACTGCCTTCAGCTTCTCCATGTCTTACATATATGCTTCCATGGGTATTGTAAGCCGTTAAAGAAAAGCACCTTACCTTCTGTTTTTCAAGCCTCAAAAAGAATAGAGTAGGCTCCTTTCGGGTTTTAAGGTATCTTAAGATAAAAAAAAGAACAGCATACTCATATTAATGATTATCTTTAAATATCATTTACAAACTGTAAGCTAACTTTTTATCTCCATGTCCCACTTTTAACCTCAACCCGAGACTTACATATTTAACTGTAATTTAACATCAAAACCTGAAAGACTAAAATATATCTGAAAAAATGTGTTTAACCCAACAGAAGTCTTGCTATTCCCTAAACCCAGTCTTCCTCAGTTGTCCCCATCATGGTAAACAGCGCTTCTCTCACATTCCACATCCAACCCATCAGCGAATACTTTGATCCCTGACCATGTCTCACTTCCTACTGCTTTCTCTCTACCCTTGTCTCTTTGCTCTTCTTTGAACACACCGAACATGTTTCTGTTCAGATCTGTTCTTGTACTGCTCCCTGGGCTTCAGTGCTCCTCTCCCAGATATCTTAATCTCATTCAGGTTTCTGCTCAAATATTACATTATCAGAGAAACTTTCTCAGTATATTGTTATTCTCTGTCTTCTAGAATATAAGCTCTGTAAGTACAGAAATTTTGTATTGTTTTACTGCTATGGCCAAGTTGCCTAGAACAGTGCCTGGCACTCAAAATATATTGAATGATTTAATGACTGGTTACCTTTTTTATGCAAGTAACGCATTCCTTCTACATTTGTTTGCCAAACACACTGGCTGTCCATGAGATATTTTTATAAGTGCACTATGGTAATTTTTTTTTTTCACAGAAACATGTAAAAAAAAATTGACATAGTGGCAGTTACAAAAATACCTCGCAGGAGAAAGGCGCAGTTGGCAAACAAACATAGAAGGCACACGTTATTTGCGTAAAATATAATACTCTTGTGCATATGGCTATATGTGTTATCACAGTCTGTCATATATTGTTATGATTCTCACTATTTATTAAATTGAAGTTGCTGATATTCAGCTGTTTCTGACCTACAAAAATGGCAGTGTCATGTGGTTCAAAGTAAAATTTGTAAGACTAGGTAGTCTTTTCAAATGTCTTTTCTTTCAAATTTAATTCTTATGTTAACCATTTTGGGTACCATCTTTCTAATAGGATTTCTGAATCTTTCTTTTGGAGGTTATCCAGCAACAGTTTCTATGAGGAATGTACCTGTCCTTGGTATTTCTTAAAAACAACTAACATGTCAATTTCCTTATCTCTGGGAAATCAAATTCTAGGGGGAAAAGGTGAAAACAATACATGAGAGACTATTTTGCAATGTGTTTCACAGGGAATACTATATGGGCTAGATATTTGACATTTTTCTGTTTAGCATTTCTATCGGTAACTGAAGATATGTTTGATGTGAAGTTTCTAGTGTTAAAATTTTTCAATGATATTTTAAAAAATCTTCTCTTTGCTTCTCCAACTATACCCCTGAAAATATTATGAAAGAAGAGGATAATTCATCTGGTTAAAAATATATGTATATTTGATAAAGTATTAATGTTAATAGTCTTGCCTTATCTATACACAGGTTTGGTAAATAATTTAAGTTGTAAGAAATTCCAAAGAAAATCTACACAAATAAGAAAAGCAACTGTGTAGTATTGCTGTGATAACTTATTATCCTCATTACCATTAACATGAACAATCAATCCCTTTGCTGAAAAATTTTCATGTAATTTCAATCTTTCTGCAGTGCTGGAGTTGGAAGAACTGGAGTTTTTATTGCTCTTGATCATTTAACACAACATATAAATGACCATGATTTTGTTGACATATATGGACTAGTAGCCGAACTAAGAAGTGAAAGAATGTGCATGGTACAGAACCTGGTAAGATATCTAAAACTGCACATGGTGGCACCTCTAGATTTTCTACATGGGAGGATCTTAGTGGCAACCGTCTAGTTGGATGTGAGCTGGAAACTGATTTGCATAGCAGTAGCTCTCTTTTGCTACATTACAGACCAGCTTGAAGGGTCTTCAAGAGGGGAGCTGATGGAGATTATAGGAGAAATAAAGCCCAGTCATCCGTGGGCACTCTTACTGACTGCTTATCCAAACTTGTTTATATTGATAGGCATGTAGAAACTAATTCATAGCATTTAGCATGTCTGGGGAGATTAGGACATGAACTGAATTCAGCTTCTTTTGTAAACCTGCTAAAAGTTATTATTTGGAAAATAATTCAGAATACTGACTGTAATGAGATTCTATGAATTTCACCCGTTTGCACATTGCTATTTATCCCTATTGTATTTTAGTACTAATAACATTTATTATAGCATATTGTCAATTAGCTGAGTTGTTTGGAGACAAACACATTTATAAAAATAGATTTTTCTTTATTAAAAATTTACATAGTAGAATGGCAATGAGATTAAAACATAGTTATCCCCTTCGAGTGTCTAGTGGATTTGAAGTGCTTGACTCTTTACATGTATTATGTTACTTAATTCTTCATTTATAAAGTAGAGCCAATAAAACCAAACATCAGAATAGGTTTTATTGGCCCTGCTTTACAAATAGGGAAGCAGGTGTTTCAAGATGTTAAGTTATATTCCAAGGTCACACCGTTAATGAGAGTCAGAACTAGAATTCAAACTCAAGTCTAACTATAGTACGCAAGATCTTGCTATCCACATCTTTCAATTTGTACACTATAGAAATAAAATTTTTCTTGCAGTAAACAGACAGATCTGCTATACAAGTGTTTTCTAGGTTGCATCCTAGAAAGTACAAGAAGAATAACATTTGTTAAAGGTGTGAGAAAAAGGGGTTCTTTGCTAAAGTAAGATTGAGAAAAAAGTTAAACTTAATTTTTTGACATAGAATTTCTTAGAGCTAATGTGCATTGACAATTATAAATAAAAGGCCCTTTTTGAAACATTTTCCAAATGTGTAATTGTGGAACCCTTGAATCTTTTTGACTTTAGAAACTGTAATGCCATGTTATGGCACACTAGTAATCTAAGGAAGAGGACTCTCTAGACCAGAGGTATCCAAACTTTTTTGATTGCACATCCCTTTCAGGACAAATGTTTACACATAAGTCTCCATTCATATATATTTATTCTAAAGTGTAAAAAAAAAGAAAACCACAGTGCCACTGAGTCGATTCCGACTCATAGCAACCCTATAGGACAGAGTAGAACTGCCCCATAGTTTCCAAGGAGCACCTGGCGGATTCAAACTGCCAACCCTTTGGTTAGTATGCCACCAGGGTTTCCCCCATTCTAAAGTATAGATATTTATAATTATGTAGTTTATAAAACATATGCAAAAGAAATTGAAAAATGTGAGATAAAGATCAAATATGCAATATTTTGAAAAAACCTTGCTAATTGTGATGGCTTCATATTATCATTAGATATTTTCATAAGATAAAATCTACATGTAGGACAACATACTTTCTTTTTGATAGTGGTTTTAAATGCATATCTTAAATTATTTATAATTTTTTAAAAGACTAGTTTTATGTCAGATCTGATTATATTGCTGTTGTTTTACCTTGTAGTATGGCTACAAAAGTCTTGTTTGACCAGTAGGAAGAATGTCAGCCCTGCTGTTTTTTTGTTATTGATTTAGCTTGCGTGATAAATATCATCTTCAATCCACAGTTCCTTTGTAGGGATCTTTTTAAGCCACTTCATTTCTGTGAGAGTTAGTCAGATAAAGCTAGGAAATATAATTCATAAACATTCCCTTACATGCTGAGATAAGTGAAGTATCACCCTTCCCTCGGAATACTTCAGAAATGGAATATGACACGTGAACAGATCTGGCTTTATGGGTATGTAGCCCGTGCAGTCACACAGGTCCTCACATTCAGAGGGGGCCTGCGATTGGTTTAGTGCTCAGTGTCACTGTATTGAAATTCTTAATAATTCCAAAGAAAGGCTATGAATTTTTATTTCACCCTGGGCCTTGCAAATTATGTAGTTGGTTCTTGTGAGGGCCCAATATCAATCCAAATATTAACCATTATTACAACTCAATTTCATTCTTATTTTTTAGTTAAAAATCAGAATAAGTAGAAAGCTAACATGTTCCTCCCATTTCCCTGTGTGCACATATGCACACTGGAGATAAGTGCTCTAGACAAACTTAATGGCTGGGTCTCTTGGCTAGGTTAGAAGGTAGGACTGGTTGGTATATTGTTTCTTTCTAAAGTCTAGTCAACCTTCAGATAATAAGAGTTTTAAAAAAAAATCCTTGCCATCCTCTACAAATTTGTGGAATTCAACTTTTTAAAGAGTGTGTTCAAAAATGTCTATTACAATTTTAACACTATATAATACTCAATATATTTTATGAACTTCATACATTATACATGTTTAGCCAGCCATAGCAATATGTTGTAAGTTGAGTAAAAAAACCCAACCCAAACCAAACCCATTATTGTCAAATGGATTCCAACTTAGTAGGGGGATAGAAAGAGCATGGGCTTTGGAGTCAAAGAACTGAATTCAGAATCCAGCTCTGGTAATTGTTAGCTTTCTAACTTTGTTAATCAACCTGTCTGAGCTGTTTCTTTTATGTAAAATAGTAATTGTATACCTGTCACAAGTTCGTTATCAATATTTAATGAGAGAAAGTGAAGCACCAAGCATAGTGCCTAAACCAAAAAAAACAAACCCATTGCCGAGAGTCGATCCCGACTCATAGCAACCCTATAGGACAGAGTAGAACTGCCCCATGCAGTTTCCAGGGAGTGCCTGGTGGACTCGAACTGCCAGCCTTTTGGTTAGCAGCCATAGCTCTTAAACACTACATCACCAGCGTTTCCTAAAAAAACAAACCCGTTGCCGTTGAGTCCATTCCAACTCATAGTGGTCCTATAAGACATAGAGTTTCCAAGGAGCACCTGGTGGATTTGAACTACAGACCTTATTATTAACAGCTGTAGCGCTTAACCACTATGCCACCAGGGTTTCCTAGCATTCTAGTAAACGCCTCACAAGATACTGCTGGATTACCTCTCTCCTGAAAAGGTACTTTCGAGCTCTTTTTTAATCAGCTTAGCTCCCAGAAGCTATAGTCTTTACTGTCTTTGCTCTGATATAAGGAAAGGGAACATGACTGTGCCTTGGCTTCAGTCATAACAAAACAGCATTGCCTTGTGCAAGAGTGGTTTCTTATTTTCTTCTATTGTATGTGGGAGTGATTCCAGTTTCTATGAAGAATGTTCACATCTTAGCATGCTGCAGCAGCCATGGGCAGAGGGAAGGCAGAAACCTCTGCAAGATACTGCCAGTAAAAGGCACCAAAGGGTCATGGCTCCTACCAAGGAGAGATTGTAGAGTTGTTTTACTCTCTACCAAGAATCAATCATAGCAGCCCCAGGAGATTTGAAATACCTTTGTGACAGAATATTCTGCAGCTTAATATTCTGAGACATCAATGGTGCCTCAAATAAGGGTTAATGTAGATTAGTCCCTTTTCCTGGTCTGGATTCTCTGGGAACTTCACTGGTGTTAATTTATAAAGTGGAAGAAAGAAAAAAGAACATGTTTTGGGTGCCTTTTTTTGGCCAGGCATTTTACATATGTAAAGTCCTTTAAATCTTACAGCATGGGTTTTATGATCACCCCAGGTGAAGAAACTGAGATTCAGACAAGTTTAATTCTTAAGGCAATTTGGTTATCTAGCATGAAAACTGGGATTGGGACTCTTGTCACAACACTACACCGTTCCCTGGCAACAGCAGGATGTGGCAGGCAGAGGAACCTTGCAGCATGTAATACTGCCTCGTGGAGCTCAGCCCGTCCAGCTGGCAGAGTTTCCACCTATCATTCTTTCCGGTGGAGAAGATGAGATCAGGATAGTCAGAAGCTTCACATATCAAGTGTGACTTCAAATTCAAATGTGATTGTCTTTAAAATACCAGAAATCATAATTTTAAATGAATGTTCTTCAAAGAAATTATATTAAGTGGCAATGTATTTCTGCCAGTAATGTTATTCCTTGAGTGATGTATGTTTGAAAATACTCTTGGAATTACTTTGAGTAGTAATTTACTAGCAATTGCAATACAGTTTTTATTCGTTTATAACAACACTTTTTTTTTTTTTACTCACCAAAGTTGAATTCTGTAATTTGATTACCCACCTCACTTACAGAATTTGATCCTAATGACTTTTTGGCTGTTCTTCAAGTTAAATCTGCCCTTTAATGGCAAATATTGGCTAGCAGTGAGAATTAAATGAGACTAAGTCGACAAATATTTATTTCACATGTACTCTGTGCCAGGCACAGTTACAGGCAGTGAATATAGCAAGGAATATGATAGCCTTCTGCCCTCATGGAACTGACTGTTGGGGATAAAATTATTCTGGGATCATTTTGTAATCCATGAAGAATAAATATTCCTCATAATGACCAATAATTTCTAAAGACAATTTCAATAAAGGAGTTCCAAAAAGGTTCTGAATGTACAGTAGCAATAGATATGAGTATAAAACCTCTTAAAATGATTACTTTTGAGGAAGCTTCATTTAAATAACTTGCTAATTTGTATGTATTACACATTTGGTGCCATTCCTTTAAAGTCAGGCATATTTTTAATATACAAATGAGGTGTATATGGGGCTTTTAACTGCCTTGAGGAAAGGTTAAACTCAGAAATGCTAACGAATTACTAGAATTACACTGAGTAAACTTAAAGAACCCAGATTGTACTAAATTTAGGCCAAACATTCAGATGAAACATTAGGAGTCCTTGTCGAGTACCTGAATATTTGGATATTGCAAAGTTCATCGGTCATGTATTTATAGATAGAGACCAGGTACTTGACATTAAGTAGGCCAAATGTCCAGTTAATTAGCAGAATTATTAAACATATTTTAAATATGCTGGTAAAGATATGCTCACTCACAGATTTTTAAAGTAAATTTAGTGTCTGCCTTTCAAAAGTCATTGTAACTAGAAAACCATAAGAAAAATTACTCAATTAGAACTACTAAGAAAAAGGAAACTCAAACAAATTTAAATAACATATTGCCACTTTTTATAAGCACAAGAAAATATGTTAACACTTAGTATCAAATGACAAGTATTACCAAAAAAAATTAAAAACTTGAAGCTACAAGTCGCCACAGTTTAGAAAACCTTATACATGAAATGATACAAAATCTTTTATGTACAAAGGTTAATTTGTGCCTCTAACTTTTAGATTCAATATTACTTTTCACTGTAACAGTATAGCTCTTCACCTAAGAAATAGTCTCCACCCCATCCACTTGTTTAACCACTCTTTCTTGGTGTCTAGGCACAGTATATCTTTTTACACCAGTGCATTCTGGACCTGTTATCAAGTAAAGGAAGTAATCAGCCTATCTGTTTTGTGAACTATTCAGCACTTCAAAAGATGGACTCCTTGGACGCCACGGAAGGTAAACAGAGACGTTGTGTTCCCAATTTACTAGTTTACCACCTAGAGCAGAGGCATTGATTTAATAATTTTTATATGAGGAAAAGGTTTTAAGAGCTTTGTTGGTGCACGTATCAACTTTTTTTTTTCATTTCTAGAGTAACAGACTCCCTATTTGTACTGTATTTTTGCCATGAAACATATAAATCTTTTGAACTGTTACCTTTAATTCTCTTTTATGACATGTTACTTTTTGGTTATAGGTGATGTTGAACTTGAATGGGAAGAAACCACCATGTGAATATTCAGACCAAAGATTACAACTGGAAGATATTTTCAAATCCCAGGGGCCAAAATTACCCCCCCTCCCCGCCATTCTTCCAAACTGAAATTTGTAAGCTTAAAGAAATCTCTATGCTTACCTTACTGTGCCTTACTAAATGTACCAACCATTTTATGGATAGATCTAAGAAATAGCTAATTCAGGATAGATATTTGTTTTGTACGGAACAAATATTATACATTTAGAATGTTTAAGAAAAGACATCCCAAAGGTTTTGGAAGCCCTCCATATTTCTGAAATGAGCCAAATATAAAATTATTATTATATTAGCATTAATGTTTAATGTGAATTTTCCCTATGTATTTGATTTAACTTTGGACAGAAGTTGTAAATCTTGATTCAGTAGTGTTATTTTGGCCTCCAGGGTGTTGATGTTTCTCGTGGATAACTTCCAGGACTGTCATAATGATCTGTACTTCCATGTACACTCCTGTGTTTTGAATCCTCTGTTTTATGAGTGCTGAGATATCATCTCATGATCCTGAACAGCTGAACAGTAACCCTCTGACATGGCAGAGATTACTTAGCCTTTATACAACACACAGTAGCTCTTCAGGGACACTTGGGGCTATTTAAATTGCATTGTGATTTCAGTTTAAAAAAATAAAAGCATAAATTAAGTAGCGCATTGCACATATGAAGTTATAGAATATCTTTTTAGCCTACTTAAATTTGTAAATTTTCAGGCACAAGCTGTATCACTGTATTGTATATTCAAATATGTAGTAAATATATCAGAATATTTGTCCATTAATATGTATTGAACCTAATATTAATAATATTGAAGTGTTTCTTCAACAGAAATGTATAAAAACTATAATAAAAACATGTAGTATGTCACAGGAAACCCTGGTGGTGTAGTGGTTAAGAGTTACAGCTGCTAACCAAAAGGTCAGCCGTTTGAATCCACCAGGCACTCCTTGGAAACCATATGGGGCAGGTCTACTCTGTCCTATAGGATTGCTATGAGTCAGAATGGACTCGATGGCAATGGCCTTGGTTTTGGTTTTTAGTGTGTCACAAGCTTGTAAATGAATGATATGCTGCTGTGTGCCAACAGTGATTCCAAATAGATTCTATTAAAAGGTCTTTATTTTATTTCTCAAGGCTGACTACTGAGAAGTGTACTTGGTGGAGCTGAAAGCAAAGAAATTAGCCAGGTTGTAGCAAATTAGAGAGTGCTTTCGAATTAGGGAAAATCTTTCTGCCTCCATTTATTAGAGAGTGATAATGTACTGAGTTTTGAATTACATGAAATTATTTTGTCATAGATTCAATGAAGTTTCATTAAACTAAATAGTATTAATTATTCTATATCCTTCAAGATGAGTTATGTCATGCTTATTTCTGCTGTAATATACATATAGAAAATTTGATGGCCAATAAATTGAATTTTAATGAATTGAGTTATTTTGCAGCATGATTTCAGAGGTCCCTATACAAATGCAAATTTGATTTGTATCACATATTGAGATATAATCCATCCATTGTTTCCCAAGACATCCATAGATCATAAGTAATTTTAATGTAGGATCTATTATCCAAGAAGTTAAATCATTTAGATTCATAAGCATCCCCTCAAAAAGTGTGAAATTTGCTTCCTATTTTTCAATTACAAGGAGGTATAAATTACTACAATCTACTGCTGTTGCGATAAATAAATTTATAAAAAACTATGAAAAAGAAGAAAGAAATGATGGGAACTCCAAAAGATTGAAGTTAGAGTTGGAAGGTCTTCAATTTGCTTCATGTGTCAGTCACATTGAAAATGTATGGCAAGCCAGTACTTAGAAATATGGGAGACAGATAACGCAGCTTGTGGAAACCATTGGTGGGGGTTTATTTTAATACATTAAATGATTAGAAAATAAACAGTTCATTCTACAGGTCAGTCCATTCTCTATAATATTTGTATAAAATAAATGCGTAGTTTAAATTGTCGGTTTAAACTAGAACATATATATATATATATGTATGCATGTATCTATGTATATATATATACATGTAAATGTATGTGTGTGTATGTATATGTATGTATGTATATATGTGTGTGTGTAAAACAGAGTTTTGGTATTAGGTCTCCTCTAAAGGAGTGCTTTTTAAACTTTTGTGTATACAGATCACCTGGGAGAATGGGTTAAAATGCAGACTCTGCTTCGGTAGGTCTAAGGTGGGCTCTGAGAGCCTTCATTTCTAGCAAGCCTTCACTTGATGACAATGCTGCCTGATCTCAGGTCATATGTTTAACAGAAAATCTCTTAAAGCCATTAGGCATGGTCAGAATAATTTCAGGTCGTTAAAGGATTGAAACATGTTTTAAAAAAAACTGGCTTCATTATCAGAAAACAAAATTAACAAATAGAGCACCTGTTAAATGTGCACAGCTCACTAGCTGCATCACAAAACTGTAACTGAAGTTGAATCGAAATTCACATATTACTGATAGCTGAAAGTCCTCTTAATTATATAGTGAGGGGGCCAGTTTTTAGCCACATTGCATAGGTAGTTACTAAGTGCAAATTAAAATAATGAGGAACATCTGTAACATTTTTAGATCAGATTTGTCAAAATATGGTTAAAGCACACATACAATAAAAGAGCAGCATGTGTGTCATATGAACCAAATGAAACTGGAGCCTCTCAGAATGGTTTGCCAGAGACCAGAGCAGCTGTGGGTATCACCTCTACTTTCATCCTGCTTTAAAACACATCATTTTCCTCTTTCAGTTTATAGTTGAAGTGTATAGTAAGTCTTTTGCAAAAAAAAAACTAATTAAGCCATGCCCTCTTCCTAAGGGAGATGGTGATTCACTTTTCCCATCTGCTACCAAACACTACATTTTAAAAATGAAATTTAAGTTCATCAAAGTTATTATTATTAGTCCATGCCATTATTGTGATAGTTAAGTCTATTTTTTGTGGGCCAACTTTTAGAAAACTCATAATGAAATTTTTTCTGAGGCCTGGGACACAAAATGTTCTGAAATTATCAGCTCAATGACATTAAAAAGTGGAAATATAGAGAAAAAATTCTTATAAAGCCTAATCTTGGCAAAACAGCTTGCCTTCTTAGGACTAGTTGCCATGGAGTCAATTCCAACTTACAGTGACCCTATAGGACAGAGTAGAACTGCCCCATAGAATTTCCAAGGAGTAGCTAGTGGATTAAAACTGCTAACTTTTTGGTTAGCAGCCAACCTCTTAACCACTGCACCACCAGGCCTCCTTGCACTTGTATAAACCAAAACCCAAACTGGTTGCCGTCGAGTCGATTCTAACTCATAGCAACCCTATATAGTTCATGCTAAATAACTTCATAAACATGCATAGAGTTTCCATGTGGAATCCCGACTGGCATATCCACCAGCTCGTGGAGATGTTCTGAGGGACAGATAAGATTACTTATATGAAAGTGCTTTGAAAAGCACAAGGAACTCTACAAAGTTCTGATAATCCTTTACCCAGGCTAATCAATTACCGGTAAGATAACGCATCCCATTTTAGAATTGAGACCTTTGCCATATTTGTGTGTCTGTTTCACATACACAGATGGAAGAAAAAATGATGGCAGATGTACTAACTTCTGCTAAATAAAACCATTGACTCTTTTCTTGAATGATTGGAGAAGCAATACTCCATTCTCAAGGAAATTTTGGACTGAAATTGATATATAGACATATCCACAGTAACATCTAATGTGATTTGGAAGACAACTCAAGAAAATTTTTATTTCAGAAAGTTCAAGTGGATGCTCTAAATCAGTGTCTGCAATAAAGTCATTTGAAAATAAAACTGTAATTTCATAGAAGGTAATAAAAAGCATTATTTCTCCCTGTTAGCAAAGGTCATAGGCTTAAGTTATTTTATATTCACTAATACTACTCTTGGAAAAGGAAGTCAGTTTAGTCAATTTAGTAAATTAGAGTACTTTCACATTCATCATCCCAATTATTTCTCACAAAATTTTGTACTCACTGATAGTACTCTTGGAAAGGGAAGTCTATTCAGTCAATTTAGTAAATTAGAGTACTTTCACATTCATCATCCCAATTATTTCTCACAAAATCCTTTATGATCAGTCATGACTTTTTGAAGGAATTTACCAGGCTGCAGTATAAACAGGGAGAACCCCAAGAGAGTATGGCAGCCTTGTTGAGGTTAACAGAAAGAGCTAGAAATTCTGGGAGGCTGAAAAGAACTCCATAAATCCTCCTAGATGTCTCCTTGAGTCTTTGCTGAATACTAAGCCATGCATGCAGAGGTCTATCTAAGGAAAATAGCACCGATGGCAGTTAGTTTTAAATTGTTGAATGATCTCTCACAGCCGGCGATGGAAACTTTGATGGCCAATAGAAACTGCTCATTAATGTCCCTGCTCAAGTGGCATAGGGGCACATGCCCTACCTGCCATACCTTAATTATGCCTCTGTATGGCATGCATAGGTTAAGATTCCACAAGGTCAGGCAAAAAGCAACCACTTAGACAAAAAAAACACGACCAGAAAAACAAATACCAGGAAGCTGCAGGCTGAACACCTACGAAAGGTCACAAAGGGTTGGAAAATGTTCCAGCTCCAAAGAAACCTAGTGAAGAACACCTGGGGTTTCCATAGAAACCCAGAAGAGGTCAAGGTAAACTAAACCCCTCTAGTAAACTTCTAAAACAAGACTTGAAACGACAAATTAAAGTAATTAAATATATTACAACCTCAACCCTCTTTAAATGAAGGCAAGACATTTAATAATTTAACATTCACAATACCCAACATCCAATTATAAATTACTAGACTTGTGAAGACACAATAAAATGTGACCTGTAACCAGAAGAATGATTCATCAATAGAAACAAATGCAGAAATGATAGAATTAATAGACAAAAACTTTTAATACAGCTATTAAAATATGCTAACAGATATAAGAGAAAATAAATATAGAGATTACTGGAAACTCCAAAACTAAAAAGAAACTTCTAGAGTTGAACATCACAATAGCTGAAGTAGAAATTTTACTGTATAGGATTTAGAGAAGAATATACACTACAAAAGAAAAGATCATTTAAAATAAGGCAATAGAAATTATCCAAACTGGAGCACAGAATCAAAAAGGCTAAAAAACAAACCAAGATCTTCACTGACTTGTGAGAAAATTTCAAGCAGTTTAACATAACTATAACCAGAGTCCCAAAATTAGAGGACACAGGAGAGAACATCCAGAAAAAGCCAAGGATGTCTGTTCTCACCACTTCTACTCTAAATTTTACTGACGTTCCTAGCTATTATAATAAGGAAAGAAAAAGAAATAGAAGGCATAAAGATTACTAAGGAAAAAGTAACACTGTCCTTATGAGCAGAGGACATAATCATGTATGAAGAAAATCCTGAGGAATCTACAAAAAAGAAAGCTGCTAGAAGTAATAACTTGTGTTATGGATTGAATAGTGTCCCTCCATAACATGTGTAATATAGGGATAAATCCTAACCCCTATTCTTGTGGATGTAATTCTATATGGGTATAGATATTTTTTGTTATATTAATGAAATATAAAAGAGCAGATCAGGCACAGAAGAAAACAAACACAGAGAGGAAGATACATGCCACATGAAGATCCATAAGGAACTGAGGAACAGAAGCTGAAAAGAGACAAGGGCCTTCCCTAGAGCCAGCACCCTGAATTCAGAATTCTAGACTCCTAAACAGTGAGAAAATAAATTTCTGTTTATTAAAGTCACCACTTACTCAATAAAAAGTTCACCAAGAGTCTATCCAACAAATTTGTTTTTTCAGTCTATTAAAAAATTTGGAAGCCACAAAACTGAGGACTTATATTTTTACATGGTGCATGTATACACACACAAACACACACACCCCTATTAGAAGGACATATACCTTAAAAAAAACAAAAACAAAACAAAAAAAACCTTTGGGATCATTTATTGAAATCCAACATATTTTAATAGAACAACAACAACAAAAAATTACTACAACCAACATCTCAAATCTTTAAGAAAGCAGTAAATAACATTATGTTTACTCTTTAAGGAGATGAGAATGTATTTAACTTTTTTTTTTTTTTAAGATCTCATCAAAACTAATTAGACTAAAAAGCAGAATAACACAGTTTTGGAAGAAACCTGGAACAAGATATCCCACAAGGCTGAGGCAGGTGCTGGAGATGGGAGACAGGTGTGGAGTCAGCTGCCAATGTGTACATCCACAGAGGCAGACACTGGGTCCAGAAAGTACAGTAACAAGCAACAGGTGGTAATCCAGGCTAGCAGGACACATGACGTGGACTAATAAGAAGTAGCATATCATAACAGGCAGGTGAAGCAAGGCTAAGGGAAATCCAGGAGCTGGCACTATGCAGATCTAAGTAAAGCCAGTAGCAGGGAAACAGGGTCCTACTCACTGGCTAGATTCAGCTCCTTTCCTTAGGACATAACACAAAATAGAGAGGCCCATGCTACGTTCAAGGTCCCCTCATTTCCTGAAATTTTATCTCTATCCCTATACCTATATCTATGTTGTTGTGTGCTGTTGAGTTGATTCCGACTCATAGCAACCCTGTAGAACTGCCCCATAGAGTTTCCAAAGAGCAGCTGGTGGATTCAAACTGCTGGCCTTTTGGTTAACAGCCTGACATCTTAACCATTTCACCACCAGAGCCCCCCGCTGTATCTATACTATACTTATACCTATATCTATGGCTACAGAATTACATGTACATGTGTATAATCATATATATGGAAGAAAGGCCTGGCAATCTACTTTGAAAAACCAGACAATGAAAATCTTATGAATCACAGTGGTCTGATCACGTTGTGAGTGGATCTTTATGCATCAGGGGTAAACTCAATGGCAGCTAAAAGCAACAACAATCATATATATGTAGCTCCTTCACAGCACCTAAGTGTTAACTGTATGAATAAACAAATGAACCAATCAATTAATCGATACTTTAAATAACCAGGACACTAGACAGATTTTAGACTGAAAATCATCAAAATCAGGTACCAAAAATATATTACCACTTTCCTAACCAAAGCAATAAGAAAGAACACAGAAATGACAGTGGTACACAAAACTGCCATTATTTGGTATAAAAAGATTGCATACTTAAAAGACACAAATGAATAGGCTGAAAAACTTTAGAAAAAGAAATTCTCTAATGTGGCTAAACACAAAATAAATATACAAAAACTATATACAACTAATTGATAAGTGGGAAGAATTATTCCACTGGTGATGCCCAAAATATTATAAAATACCAAGAGTTTAAACTTATGAGGTGTTTCTGAAGAAAATGATAAAGTAGGGAAATCTAAAATATAATTATTTTATGCGGGAAGCCTATTATTAAAAACACGGTACTTCTTAAACTACTTCATAGGTTTAATATGCCAAAAAAAAGAACAAAAAAACTCAATAGTGTTTGCTTCACAAACTGTAACAGCACTGAAAACAGAAACTGACAGTTCCACAACAATGGTTGGAGACTCCAACACAAAACTCTCAGTAAAGGACAGAGCACTAGAAAGAAACTCAACAAAGATACAGAAGAGCTAAAGAGCACAAGCAGCCAACTCGACCTCATAGACATATGTAGAACACTCCATCCAACGGCTGCAAAGTACACATTCTTTTCCAAAGCACATGGAACGTTTTCCAGAATAGACCACATCTTAGGCCACAGAACAACCCTCAACAAAATCCAAAACATTGAGATAATACAAAGCATTTTCTCTGACCACAACGCTGTCAAAGTAGAAATTAACAACAGGAAGAGTAAGGGGAAAAAAAAATCAACTACATGGAAACTGAATAACACCCTGCTTAAAAACCACTGGGTAATAGAAGAAATCAAAGATGCAATAAAAAATTTCCTAGAATCAAATGAGAATGAAAACACATAATACCAAAACCTTTGTGACACAGCAAAGGCAGTCCTCAGAGGTCAATTTATAGCACTAGATGAACCCATCAAAAAAGAAGAAAGGGACAAAATCAAAACATTAGTTATACAACTTGAACAAAAAAGGAAGAGAAGAGAACAGCAAAAGAAGCCCATGGCTACCAGAAGAAAGGAAATCGTGAAGATCAGAGCAGAAATAAATGAAATAGAGAACAGAAAAGCAATAGAAAAGATCAACAAACCCAAAAGTTGGTTCTTTGAAAGGATCAACAGAATCTACAAACCACTGGACAGATTGACCAAAGAAAAACAGGAGAAAAAATTGACAAAAGAAAAACAGGAGAGGACGCAAATTACCCAAATAAGAAATGAAATTGGGGATATTACAACAGACCCAACTGAGATAAAAAGGATCATAACAGAGTGTTATGAAAAACTATACTCCAACAAATTTGATAACCTGGAGGAAATGGACAAATTTCTAGAGACAGACTACCTACCCAAACTAATATGAAATGATATTGAAAATCTGAACAGACCCATAACATGAGCAGAGATTGAAAAGGTAAAAAAAAAAAACTCCCAACCAAAAAAAGCCCTGGCCCAGATGGCTTCAATGGAGAGTTCTACCAAGCATTCAGAGAAGAGCTTATACCAGTACTACTCAAACTATGTCAGAACATAGAAAAGGAAGTGATACTTCCAAATTCATTCTTTGAAGCCACCATAACCCTGATACCAAAACCAGGAAGACACCACAAAAAAAGAAAATTACATACCCATACCTCTCATGAATATAGATGCAAAAATTCTTAACAAAATTCTAGCCAATAGAATTCAGCATCATATAAAAAAAAAAATACATCATGACCAAGTAGGATTCACGCCAGGTATGCAAGGATGGTTCAACATTAGGAAATCAATCAATGTAATCCACCACATAAATAAAAGGAAAGAAAAGAATCACGTGATCATCTCAATCAACTCAGAAAAGGCATTTGACAAAGTCCAACACCCAATCCTGATTAAAACTCTCAATAAAATAGCTATAGAAGGGAAATTTCTCAACATAATAAAGGGCATCTATGCAAAGCCATTGGCCAACATTGCTCTCAATGGAGAAAGGCTGAAAACTTTCCCCCTGAGAACAGAAACAAGACAAGGATGCCCTTTATCATCACTCCTGTTTAACATTGTGCTGGAAGTCTTAGCTAGAGGAATAAGGCAAGAAACAGAAATACAGGGCATCCAAACTGGTAATGAAGAAGTTAAACTCTCCCTATTTGCAGATGATATGATACTAAGAAAGTCCAAAATACCCTGCAAGAAAACTACTGGAACTAATAGAAAGATTCAGCAGGGCAGTAGGATACAAGATCAACATACAAAAATCAGTTGGATTCCTATACACCAATTAAGAGAACGATGAAAAGGAAATCAGGAAAACAATACCATTTACAATAGCCCCTAAAAAAAAATAAAATACTTTGGAATAAATCTAACCAGGGATATAAAAAACCTATACAAAGAAAGCTACAAAGCACTACTGCAAGAAACCAGAAGAGATCTACACAAATGGAAAAACATACCATGCTCATGGATAGGTAGACTCAACATTATGAAAATGACAATTCTACCCAAAGCGATTTACAAAATCAATACAATACCAATCCAAATACCAACACTATTCTTTAAAGAGATGAAAAAACTTATCTTTAACTTTATGTGGAAAGAGACGAGGCCCCAGAAAAGTAAAGCACGACTGAAGAAGAATAAAGTAGAAGGATTCGCACTACCTGACCTCAGAACCTACTATACAGCTGGTCAAAAGAGCGTGGTACTGGTACAATGACAGATACATTGACCAATAGAACGGAATTGAGAACACAGATGTAAATCCATCCACCTATGGTCACCTGATCTTCGACAGGGGCCCAAAGTCCATCAAATGGGTAAAGGACAGTCTTCTTAACAAATGGTGCTGGCAAAATTGCATGTCCATCTGCAAAAAAATTGAAACAGGATCCATACCTCACACCATATACAAAAACTAACTCAAAATGGATCAAAGACCTGAATATAAAGCCAAAAACTATGAAGTTCATAGAAGAAAAAATAGGATCAACACTAGAGGCCCTAATACATGGCATTAATAGGACACGAATAACAACCAACAGCATGCAAGCTCCAGAGGATAAGCTAGATAACTGGGATCTTCTAAAAGTTAAACACTTATGCTCATCAAAAGACTTCACCAAAAGAGTAAAAAGAGAACCTACAGACTGGGGGAAAAAAATTGGCTATTATAAATCAGACAAAGGTCTAATCTCTAAAATTTATAAGAAAATCCAATACCTCTACAACAAAAAGACAACTAATCCAATTAAAAAATGGGCAAAGGATATAAACAGACACTTCACCAAAGAAGACATTCAAGTGGCCAACAGACACATGAGGAAATGCTCATGATCTCTAGCCATCCGAGAAATGCAAATCAGAACCACAATGAGATACCATCTCACCCCGGAATTACTGGCACGAATCAATAAAACAGAAAGTAACAAATGTTGGAGAGACTGCAGGGAAATCGGAGCTCTTATGCACTGCTGGTGGGAATGCAAAATGATACAACCATTTTGGAAAGTGATATGGTGCTTTCTTAGAAAGCTAGAAATAGAAATACCATATGATCCAGCAATCCCACTCCTAGGAATATATCCTAGAGAAATAAAAGTCGTCGCATGAATAGATATATGTACACGCATGTTCATTCAGCATTGTTCACGATAGCAAAAAGATGGAAACAACCTAGATGCCCATCAGCAGATGAATGGATAAACAAACTGTGGTACATACACACAATGGAGTATTACACAATGCTAAAAAATAACGATGAATCCGTGAAGCATCACATAACATGGATACATCTCGAGGACATTATGCTGAGTGAAATAACTCAATCACGAAAGGACAAATATTGTATGAGAATACTACTGTAAAAACTCATGAAAAGGTTTACATACAAAAAGAAACAATCTTTGATGGTTATGAAGGTGGGGAGGGGTGGGAATGGAAAAACATTTATTAGACAATAGATAAGTGGTAACTTTGGTGAAGGGTAAGACAGTACACAATACTGGGGAAGCCGGCACAGCCTATACAAGGCAGGGTCTTGGTAGCTCCATAAAAAAATAGGTCCATAGACACACCCAAACTCCCTGAGGGACCGAATTGCTGGGCTGAGGGCTGTGGGGACCATGATCTCAGGGAACATCTAGCTCAATTGGCTTAACAGAGGTTATAAAGAAAATGTTCTACATTCTACTTTGGTGATAGCTTCTTGCAGCCTTAAAAGCCTGTGAGCCACCATCTAGGACACTGCACTGGTCTCACCCCTTTGGGAGCAAGGAAGAATGAAGAAAACTAAAGACACAAGGGAAAGATTAGTCCAAAGGACTAATGGACCACATCTACCACAGCCTCCACCAGAGTGAGTCTAGTACAACGAGATGGTGCCCAGCTACCAGCACTGACTGCTCTGACAGGGATCACAATAGAGGGTCCTGGACAGAGCTGGAAGAAAATGCAGAACAAAATTCTAACTCAGAAAAAAGACTGGACTTTCTGGCCTGACAGAGATTGGAGAAACCTCAGAGTATGGACCCCGGACACCCTTTCAGCTCAGTAATGAGGCTGCTTCTGAAGTTCACCCTTCAGCCAAAGAGTAAACAGACCCATGGAACAAAACAAGACTAAAGGGGTGCACCAGCCCTAGGGCGGGAACTGGCAAGTAGGAGGGAACAGGAAAGCTGGTAATAGGGAACCCAGGGTTGAGAAGGGAGAGTGTTGACATGCCATGGGGTTGTTAACCAATGTCATACAACAATGTGTATACTAACTGTTTGATGAGAAACTAGTTTGTTCTGCAAATCTTCACCTAAAAGTTCAATTTAAAAAAAAAAGAAAAACTGGATATTGCCCAAATTAAAAAAAAAAAAAAGTGTTTTTCAAATGTGAAAAAAGAAACTTGCTACGTTCATTTGGAAGAATAATCAGAAATAGGCTCTAAAAAATTGAGCAATAAAAGTGATGGGGGGATAATTCTCTTTCATGTATTAAAATGTTTTATTATCTAAATAGTGTTAAAAGCGTATTATTGAGATGAGAAGCAACCAATAGCTCAGTAAGACAGAAAGGTTATTCTCATGCCAGTGAAGAGATATCATCCCACCAATGAAGAAATGATATCATTTGTTCAGTGAATAATGGTAGGAAAATTAGCTTCTGGGGGAAAAAAAAAAAATGAAATCATGTTAAATTTAATCCCTTCACCATAAACCAGGATTCAGTTTGGAGAGAATAAGCGTTAGAGTGTTCCACGGCCTTGTTTTCCTCTGAAGTCTGTAAAATAATGCCATCCTTCTTAGGATAATTGCTCACCTAACTTTTAACGCCCAGTAGATCCTACCACCTGATATAAGATATTTATATTTCCTCCTTAATTTATGAGAATTCAAAGATGTATGTCCCAGAAACAAAATCCAAAGTTTTTACTGTTAGGCTACTTTGAGTAACCTTACTCCCTAATCCAATAAATTTAGTTGAAGTACCATATAACATATCATAAACCCTGGTGGCATGGTGGTTAAGAGCTACGGCTGCTAAATAAAAGGTCGGCAGTTCGAATCCACCAGGTGCTCCTTGGAAACTCTATGGGGCAGTTCTGCTCTCTCCTATAGGGTTGCTGTGAGTCGGAATTGACTTGATGGCAGTGGGTTTTTCTTTTCGTTGCTACTGTTACCATAATCTGTTATAGTTAGGAAGAACTTTATTCGCATAACCAAATTTACCAGGTAATTGAAGCTTATCCTTTGGAACAAGCTACTTGATTCCCTGCTCCCACAATCCTCCTGTTTATACCGGAAGCAATCCAGTTTAACCAGAGAGCTCAGCCTCAGTTCAAACTCTAGGAAGAATTTAGTCTTGCTCAGGGAAATTTAAGGTAGACTCCTTCAATACCCTCGAGTCAATATCAAGTGAACATCATGTGTGGTGAGTACAGCCAGTTTCCTGGTCCTAAAAACGAGATCTGTCTTATTTACCGAATATACTAATCCTAAATAAATAAATAAAAACTAATTCTAGTTGTATCTAAATTCCTGCTTTCATTTTGTTTTCTTGAATGATATTTAATTGGTTTTCTCATTGTAAAAGTAGAATATGCTTATTATAGAATTTTTACAAACTACAGAAAAAATATTTTTAAAAATCATAAATTTATATTACCCACAATCCCAGTTTCTAAGAAAAACTATTAACAATTTGGGGTCGTGATTTACATTCTTTATTTTTTTCTGGTCGTGGTCACCAAAAGAAATAAGTTGAGGTTTCATGAAGATACCTAGTAATTCTAGGATTTGTGGCATTGGCTAGAAGTATGGCCATTTTGCTTTCAAGGCTTGAATTGGGCTTAAATTGTATGTAATTTACAAAAAAACAAAAAGTGAATTAATTTAAAAATCTGCTAAATTAAGCCAGATGAAAGAGAAAGGCTTGGGTTACTATGACTTTTCCATTTTTACAGGTACCTTTCTAAGAAGTTGACTGGATAATTAATATTTCAAAATATATGCTTGTTACAGTAATCTGGGTTTTTTTCAATTTCCTTGAATTTTTAAAATTTATTACTTATTTTTCAAGGCAAACTATAAAGGAAATCATTACAAATTTACTCTTGTGGACTATATGCATATTGAGTACAATCTAATTCTACCAAACAAGAACATATTATTAAATTTTAAAATGATGCCAGGTAATATAGCAAAGTAAACATTATTATGCTATGAAATAGTTTGTACTTCAGCTCTCATAAAACCCGTTGCCCTCGAGTCAATTCCGACTCATAGCGACCCTATAAAAAAAAAAAGACCCTATAGGTCAGAGTAAAACTGCCCCGTAGAGTTTCCAAGGAGCCCCTGGTGGATTGAACTGCTGACCTTTTGGTTAGCAGCTGTAGCACTTAACCACTACCCCACCAGGGGTTTCCTCAGCTCTCATAGTTATCATAGTTTAATAGGATAGGTGGTTATACACTCAGAAGAATGCTAACATGTGAACCTCCAGAGGGGGCGGAAATCAAAATTTGAGAGATTTAATTCCAACAAATAATTCTTTATAAAACAAACAATGTATGGTGCCAAGTGACCTGTACTAGCATTTCTTGTTCATATGTTTGTTGTCACTTTAGATGTACAACGTGAAGATTTGGGAATGATATTAACTCTCTCAGGGACATTGTGAAAATTAAATAAGTTATCATACCTAAAGGATTTAAAACAATACCCAGAACATACTAAGAACTCAATACATATTGGTATTTATCAGCATCTTTTTTATTACGCAAGAATTTGGATTTTATAGTAATCATATCACAATTTTATTCTTCTTGTCACTGTATTATGGAATCAATATTTTAAAGTAGAACTTTACTGAAGAAAAGGAGTTATATACAGTAAAGAATGATCTGTATAATTTAAATTTTATTTAATTTTACTAATTTAAAATCATTTACCTCTAAGTGTATATGGGGAGTAATGTATGGTCTCTAAAAGTCAAGATCTATTTGAAGTAAAAATATATATTTTTTTATATTGGAGATTTAATTGACCTTTCACTTAAATTAGAATTAGAGATGGGTTTTTTTAATCAATTGCTAGCTTTTCTTTTATTCAATGTATTAAGGATATCTATCAATTATTGGGAGTCCCTGGGGGGTGCAAACAGTTAACACGCTGGTCTGATAACTAAAAGATTGGAGGTTCAAGTTCACCCAGAGGTGCTTCAGAACAAAGGCCTGATGATATACTTCGGAATAATCACCCAGTGAAAATCCTACATTGAAAATCCTATGGAACATAGTTCTCCTTTGACCTGAGGTGCATTATCCAACAAACAAAGTAAGCATGTGCTCATTACCTGTGCTTACTTACTAATCTGTAGTGAACAATTTCACATGAAAAATGTAGTGAAACCAGTATGAGCTTGTTCATTACAGATTAGTAAGTAAGCACAAGTAAGCACAAGCTTACCTTGTTTACTGGGTCATCTGTCCATCAGGGATTGTCAATTTGAAAAGAGGCTTTGATTCCGTAGGACGATGCTATGATGTTGGAAGCAAGACAGATGCCAGCCATACCTAAAAACAAAATCTTTGTTGCGATGAAAAAATGTGAAATTGTTCATTACAGACGATCCGGTGAGCAGGATAAGCACGGTGCTTACCTTGCTTATTGGATAATCCGCCTTTGACTCTGACACGTGTGGGTCTGTCATGAGTCAGAATGGACTTGAAAGGCGATTGGTTAGGTTAGTTTAGGGACAAGTTACTGAGCATTTAACAGGTGTTAGGCCAGGGGTCCTCAACCCTGACTGTGCATTAAAATCACCTGGTATTGTCTGAGTTTCTCAGGTGATTTTAATGTACAGCCAAGATTGAAAACCACTGGGCATGGCACACTTTAACCCATCAATAACCCTAGTAGTATTTACAGAAACATTCCAGTTCAGTTAGACTGCAGTGGGTCCTGGAACTCCAAATTTTAACAGGTTCCCATGGTAATTCTGATTCAATTGATTCCAGGACCACTACTTAACAATAAATTCAGGGGCCTGATTATTTCAGTAGCACATTATATAGGCTATTGAGGTTATTTTGAAGGCCTCATATAAATGGCTTACCCAGAATGTAACATTTAGTATATCACTTTCTAAAAATCAGGATTTACTAGACTGAAACATTTTTTACAAAATTAAGTTATTTTAAGGTAAATTAAATTATTTTTATTCTTATAAAGCCAAGACTTTGTGAAGAAGAAAGTTTAAGGATACAAAGAAGGGAGTTATGGATTACTCTTTCTGATACTGGGCACCACACAGTTCTGCCTGCTTTAAGGTCACTAGGAAACCCTGATCAGCAGAGTTCAAGAGGTATAAAGGTAGCAGCACTGATCAGCTTCAGACTATCCTAGAGGGTGGCCAAGGGTAAAGTACTACATGTCACAAGGCCTTCACTTATGGGGCCTGCCGGATGTAATAGTGACTCTCATGGACACACAGGCCAGGCACATCACACATGGCCAGGTATTTAGGAGCTGGGTGGCCAGGAACAAGCAACCCAATAGTCTTAAAACAAGCAGCCAGTAAACTATCACATTCTCTCATTGAAAGTGTAAGGCGCTCTGGTGGCAATGGGTTTGGTTTTTTGGTTTTAGTCTGCTGGACACTGATCATTTTCTAAAACTCCCATAGCCAATTTTTTTTCCTCTAATCTTATCCATGTCAATTCACCAAAAAGCTTATGATTTTTCTAACTTTGAAGACAATCCCAGACTTCTCAATGGAATAATTTATCTATTGAAGATTAAAGTGATGACTAAAATCAGCTTTTGAACATATGATAATTATAATATTATTTCTTGGCAGTGGTAAATTACTTAAATTTTTTGTAAATATATTAGCAATAACAGTTGTTACCCTACGTACTGGGTGATATAAACAAATAGTACATGGCAATGTGGTACATGCTAGGATATGGGTAAATTGCAGAACCAGATACTGTAATCAATATGAAGTATGTGAAAAGGGACAGTTGTACAAGGAGGGTATAGTTAACGATCCACGGTCCACAGATAGTCTCCCTGTGAGTATTTCTTTACGGTCACGAACTTGGAAGTAGGAGCACGTAGGAGCCAAGATGGAGTG